>NC_133619.1:590152102-590892136 GCF_048593235.1 Sminthopsis crassicaudata | reverse complement strand
TCATTTCTGATCTATAAAATGGGTTTGTTTTAGAAGAAATTCCTATTCATCAGGGATGGACTCTTGAGTTCCAGATCCAGGAGCCTGGTCTATGACTTTGTGCTCTTTATTCGACATGGCTAGTTGTGAGCAAAGCCCTCTTTGTTTTAGAGATGGAGACCATCTGTTGATTGTGTTTATTGTGGTGACTTTTCCCTGTTCTTGCCCAGCTGTGGGCTCCGCTGCTCTGCCGTGGGGTTGGGGAGATGAAACAGGGTGGGGGAGGAGAAGGGGGCTCAGAGAAGAGCCTGCCCCTTTCCCTCCGGCTCTTGCTATTCCCCTAGGTCAGTTTGGAGACCTGTGCAGTGGTTGCCTGAGGCTGCCGGGTGGGAGGGAGCTTCTGGTGGCTGTCCATACTCTCCGGGATGGCGCTTCAGAAAAGCAGAAGCTCCGTTTCCTGGCAGCGGCCTGTGCTCTGGGTCAGTTTGACCACTCCAATATTGTCCGGCTGGAAGGAGTTGTCACCCGAGGCAAGTCGCACTTCCTGCCCTTCGGTACCTCCTGGCCCATGTCATGCATTCTTCCTATGGACTGAAGTCCAGAACCCATCATCTGAAAAAGGAATCCTCCTCTACTCAGTCTTTCTTCACCCATTCCAGCTCCCCCAAGCTCCAGGCCCTCCAACTGCTCCCTTCCTTCTTATTTAGATTATTTAGACAGAGCTGAAACCAAGACAGGACAGTAAGGGTTTTGCCTCATGGTGATGAAACTTTAGGGGGTACAGTTCTTTCACCAGATAGCCACAATCCTGGCCCTTCCCTCGGGTGCAAGCTTTACCTCCACAATCACTCCACCCACCAAAAATGTGATTTTCAATTTTCTAATGTTTTGAAATCCAAAGAGTTGGATTGTCATTGTCTCTGTCATTGACTCTCTATGTGACCTTGGCTAAGTGCCATCCTTCTCTGAATTATTTTTCTCATCTGTAAAATGAGGTGATTGGATTTGAGGACCTCCAAATAATCTCTTCCAATTCAAAATCTTAAGTCTATACACGTGGTGATCCCCTGGGGTTCTCTCCATACCCATCCCATATTGGCAGGCCAGTAATCCTGACCTGAAGAGACCTGCAGAGCTCCTGGGTTCATTCCCCCTTTCTTTTCTGATAGGATCCCCAAGTCTTTCTACCTTCTTTTTTTCTGTGCTTGCTGGGATCTGATGCCGGGAATAGGTCCTTGATCTCCAAACCAGAAACTAGGGGAGAGAAGCTTGGGAACACACTGGCTAAGCATGGGCTTCCACCCTCTTTCCCTGGCTCTAGGTCTCACCATGATGATTGTCACTGAGTACATGGGCAACGGGGCCCTGGATGACTTCCTCAGGGTGAGTACTTCACCCTCCCTTCATAGCTGCGGGGGTTGGGAGGTTCGGAGCTGAGGAGGAAGGCTCTGTGGTTCTGAGGTTCCGGCCCCAGGTCTGCTCTGCTAGATCCATGACGTGCCAGCCTGCCTCTTCTTAGCTAGACAAGTCCGTTTTTCTCTCTGTTTCCTCACCTGTAAAATGGGAATACAATTATACATCCCTACCTTTCCATGAGGAAAGTGCTCTTTGAATCTAAATATTCTATGAAAATGATGATCCCTGTGGCCATGGCCATGATCAGTGTTATCATGAGTGTTTGGCCCTGGGTGTTACGGGGTTTTTGCATTGACCCTGTTGGTCTATATGCTCCCTGGGCACTCATGGGTAATGAAGGCCAGGAAGACTGTTACCCCAGATAACAGTGACTTGGGCTGGGAGAGGGGAGGGAAGAAGGGGAAGGAATCCAAGAACTCTACAAAGAAAGGGGATTCGAATCTGGGGCAGGGGCTGGGCAGGACCATGGCAGGGTTTCCACCCCCCTCCTCCCCTGCTTCCCCAGAGGTACGATGGGCAGCTGACCGTGAGCCAGCTGCTGGGACTGCTGCCGGGGGTGGCGTCTGGGATGCGATACCTGTCCGAGATGGGCTACGTCCACCGCGGCTTGGCTGCGCGTCACGTCCTGGTCAGCAGCAGCCTTGACTGCAAGATCTCAGGCTTTGGGCAGGGCCCCCAGGACCAGGCCGAAGCTGTCTACACTACCTTGGTGAGGCAATCTCTCTCCCTCTCCCTACCTGTTCCCAGGTGCATGAGCCTAGCCTGGGTGTCTTTCTGCTTGGCTCAGCTGGGGAATCGGCGGAAGGTATGGATTTCCAAGGGTGGGGGAATGGGAGAGGATGAGGTGTCAGTCACCATTAATCTCACTGGGGTGAGGAAGGGGTGTGTTTGGGAGAGGATGGTTTCAGTTTGGTAAAGGTAAGGGGATTATAAGGGTGGAGAAACTTGGACGGGGTTGGGGGCGGGGCACAGGGTCCCAACTTTCTATTGAGTCTCTATGCCTGGTCCTACAGAGTGGCCGGAGCCCGGTTCTGTGGGCTGCCCCTGAGACCGTCCAGTTGGGCCAGTTTACTTCGTCCAGCGACGTGTGGAGCTTTGGAATCCTCATGTGGGAGGTGATGGCGTTTGGAGAGCGGCCGTACTGGGACATGTCCAGCCAGGATGTGAGTGGTCCCTGGGCTAGGATTAGGGTGGGGGCCATAAAAACTCAGCAGCTCGGGCAGTTTCCCCTTCCCACTAACATTCTGCCTTGAGACCCTTTGGTCCCTGCACTGAGCTCTCTGCTCCCCACTCTGGCATCCTCTGGTCCCTGCCCTGGGACTCTGCCCCTCCATCTCCTCCCAGGTACCAGGGATGAGTCTGCTAGGTAGGGGAGGAACAGGGACTTGATTCTCTTCCTTCTCTTTTTCTGTCTTCCTCTCTCGCACATGGCCGTGATCATCCATCCAACACTGTGGGTCCAGGTGATCAAGGCCATTGAGGATGGTTTCCGACTCCCAGCCCCACGGAGCTGCCCCTCCTCACTGCACCAGCTCATGCTCCATTGTTGGAGGAAGGACCCCAGGGAGCGACCCAGGTTCACACAGATCCATAATATCCTGTGCAAAATGGCAGAAGCTCCAGAGACTCCGCCAAGCGCCACCCTCACCTGCCCCAGATATGTCCCAGACAACCTCACCTGTCCTAGATATATCCCTGACATCCTCACTCTCACCTGTCCCAGGTATGTCCCCCAAATCTCCCTTATCTATTCCAGAGAGGTCCCAATCCTGCCAGTCACATTCCCGATCCCCGGCCCTGGGGGGCCCTGATGCCCCAGTAATACCACTAATGTGATCCCCTCCTAAGTGCCATCCCCCAATCTGTCTCAATCCCTGATATGATCACTAATACCAGATGTGGCCATGGTGTTTTCACCATCTGTTTCCAGATGGCTCCCCTGTTTTCATCTCATTGCCTCCACTGGTCCCCTGGCCCACTGACTCCCTATCCGATTGCATTTTATCCGTTTCCTTCCTTCAGTTCTGTGGATGAGTGGCTGGAGGCCCTGAACTTGGACCAGTACAAGGATAGGTTTGCTGCTGCTGGTTATGACTGCCTGGAATCTGTGGCCATGATGAATCTTGAGTGAGTCCTGGGAAATAGGAGAAAGGGGGCTGAGATCCTTGGGATCCTTGGGGAGATAGCAGCTTGAGCTCTGGACTCTTAGGGGCTCCCTAGTTCAGTGGTGACAGCTTGACTGTGTTCTAAGGAACAAACTTCCTAAGAAGTTTAAGAGTTGTAGGGATGGCATCTGAGACCCTCCCTCATCTGTACTCCATACTCCTAGGTGGGTCCT
The DNA here is from genome assembly GCF_048593235.1 of Sminthopsis crassicaudata. Lineage (NCBI taxonomy): Eukaryota > Metazoa > Chordata > Mammalia > Dasyuromorphia > Dasyuridae > Sminthopsis > Sminthopsis crassicaudata. Next base: position 590,888,403 of record NC_133619.1, on the reverse strand, counting down.
ATTCCTGACCCAGGAACCAGGCTTGGCAAGAAGGGAAGAGGGCCTAAGGGCAGCGTGGTACCAGTATCTCCTGGGGAGGAAGGAGCTGGGAATGGGGAGGAAAGGGAGGAGAGTTCTGAAAGAGGAGAGGGCAGGGATGATAGAGGGTCTCCCCACCCCAGAACAGACCCTGGCTCTCTTTTATCCACAGTGACTTGTTCAGTCTGGGTATCTTCCCTCGAGCACATCGAGACATCCTCCTGAGTGGCATTCGAATGCTTCGGGCACGAGTAATTGAACTTCAGGGCCAAGGGGTTCAGGTGTGAGCCGGATTCCCCCTTTCTCTCATGGCCCAAGGACACCGGCTGCTTTGCTCTGCCCACGTCCCCTCTCAGCCTGTCCTCTGGCTGGGCTCCAGGTGACCTGGAGATCACACACAGCCCGGAGATCGGTGGCCTCCTTGGGCTTCTGATAGCTTGTCTGACCTCAAGCCACCGGACTCTAAGCCTGTAGCCCTGTGGATCCCAGGGTACACCTGCCTGCAGGAGTGGAACAGGTGTGGGGGGAAGAGGGGCAGTGACTCTCCTGCTTCTCAGTCCCAGCCTGCTCTGTTCCCTTAGCAGCTTCCTGCCCCTTGACTCCCAGCTCCCTTTCCCTTAATCTCCACAAATGTCTTTATTCCCAAACCTGTGGGACCCTCAGGCCTATAAGAAAAGATGAGGGGCTCTGGGAAGTACATATGATGAGCATTCTCTATTCTCTTCTCTCAACCCATTCACTTTTCTCTTCCACACACATGGGATTTGGTCCCTCTTTGGGACTGGACTCAAGGGACTGAGGAGGCAGGTAGCTGAAGCTTTGGAAGGGACATCTGCTTCTCTGGTCCTACTCAGTCCTAGGAGTATGGGCCAGACAGGGACCTTCCCATGGTGCCCCTCCCACCCTAACCCCCTGCTCTTTTAAAACCTACGCCAGAAACGTTGGGAGGAGAACAGGTGGGCACTGGTAAGCAGCCCCAAAACCTTGGGATCTAGCTAGCTAACCTGAGGGTTGGTCTTAGGGTCCCCAATCTCAGGTGCTTATAGAGACACTTCTCTGTCTGTCTTCTGTTCATCTCTTCCCCCTGGGTCTTGTCAGAACTTCCAACCAGGGCCATTTCATCTACTCCCAACACCTCCATCTCCCTGACTCCCGGACCAACTTGAATTTGTCCTGTGTAAAGATATCACTGCCTCCTTGCAAGTTCTTCAACAAGTCCAGTGTCCATCTTTGTTGCTGCCAGTTCCTTTTCACCCTGGAGTGAGAGAGGACCTACCCTCTGAGTAATTCACCCCGAATCTGCCACACTCCTGCTGCCAACATGGGGGGAGGAGGGAACAAACAGGGTTCTCATTTTTAACTTTATAAACTAGCAAGGGTTTTGCCTTTTCCCCCTCTACCTGGTCCAGGTAAGAACTAGTTCTCAGCACTCCCCAGCCAGGGAGTATGGGAAGAGAATCAGAGAATATCCGACCTAGAAGCAAGCTGAGGTAACCTAGTCCAACCTTCCCATTTTTATGGACAGAGAAAGTGAGTCCCAGAGAGGCAAAGCAGCTTGCTCCAAGTTGTGGTGTCAGTAGAATAGCTGGGACCAGAAAAAAGGTTTTTTGACCCTTAGGACTTTGCCCATTTCACCAGGCTGCCTCCCAGATAACCATGTAGTGTTTTTTCTTCTGTGACTTTAACTGTCTTCTGATATAGTGAGCCAGAGGAGCAGTCTGGGAAGTCCTCTTAGAGTAAGTGGGAGCCGAGCCAGACCTTGAAGGACAGGTAGAGAGCCAGGAGGGAGGGCACGCTTGGATGGGAGCAATCTTGGTGGCTTGGGAATTATAGGTGAGCTGCAATTCAAAGCCTGGCATGAGTGGTGTAGGCTGGGGAGGAGGGAAGTTAGGTGGCCTGGGAAGAATGCCAGGAGGCTGGCGAGAGGGGCAGCTAGTCCTGACTGGTCCATATTGAACCAAGTACAGACCAGCAGATTTGAAAATCAGTTACTAGTTTGGAGCCCAGAGCTGGGAATAAGGGGCTACATCAAGAGAAAAAGTGTCCCATACCCACCCCCTCCCAGTCACATCGTTTCTCCAAGGCTAAATAGCCCTGACTTCCGTGGAGGCTCCCTCTGTGTAGATAGGAGCCATTTATGGGTGCCTAGTGGAGCTATCTTTTTTCCCCAGGAGTGTGATCTGGATTCCAGTGAGTTCTAGCTTCACTGTAACTTGTGACATCTAAGGATGGGCTGAAAGAACTTGGGAGAAGATTTGATGGGATTAATAGTCTGTCTTAACATATCTGAAGGACTGTCCCAGGGAAGAGGAACTGAGTGGGGTCTTCTCCCACTCCCAGCAGGGCAGAAACCAACTTTCTGACAATCAGAGCAGTCCCAAGGTGGAATGGACTTGGGGATTGGGGATGCTGGAATTGGATTTGGGGAGAATTCTTTAAAGGACATTCTCATGCAAGAAATGGGAGTAGGAAATGCTCTTTGTCCCCCTGGAACCCCCTTCCCAACTCGGAGACTCTGTGATGATACCCCCAGTTATACATGGTATACCCCCCCCCCCCATTCTATACAGATCTATTTTTATATGAAAGTTGTTAATTTCACCACAGCGTAAGCCAATGGGGCGGAAGGGGTGGGGCGTGATGGGATGGGGAAGTTCTTTGTGATTTGATTTCTTTGGTTAATTTTGGAGATGTTTTGTATCTATGGGGTCCTGTCTGCTACATGCAATAATAAAGACATATGGACACCTGGACTGTGAAATAAAGGAGAGTCCCTGCTGTGGTCAGCTATGGAAGGGATGATGATGGGGGCAGGAGGTCTGGCCCAGAAGGATGCACACAGCCAGGGTCGGAATTTTTATTATTGTATTTTTTTAAAGGGAGTGGAAGCATCATTTAAGAGCTTTGATCCTTAAGGACAATAATCGGAGAGGTGGGTTGAGATGATGAAGAATTCTACCTGATTCAATCCACTAAGCACTTTCTATGTGCAAAGAACAGCTGAAGTGGGGCTCTGACCAATTAGGTAGAAAAGCTTTTCCCCTAGAAGCCCTCCCCTAAATCTAGGTATCTTTTTGTCTTTTTTGAGCCTTTGCAGAACTCAGGAGGGTGAGTTAGCTATCTATGTATGCAAAGGCCAAAGGTGCAAAGACCAAACATGGATAATTCCCCACACCTAGATACCTCCTAGCCTTAATGTCTCATAAGGCTCTTCTTATACATAAGCCCTTATGTTTCAAGATGTTCACACCTATCAATCATGAGTCTTTCCAGCACCTTTTGGGTTACCTGTGGTTGGGATTTCATCTGAGAACATGGAGCAACATGATTCACAGCATCACAGGAGAATCCTGGTGTGAAAGAGCTGGAGTTTGGTTGAGAGAGTAAAAGATCCATTTTATGAGGAGAGCAAGAAGACTTTGGGAAGAGGAGAAGGCATCAAGTCTCTGCCTGGTATAAATAAACCTGTGCCAAATAGAAACTAGTGAATAATATTAAAATAATAAATGCTCTCCTGATAATACTTTAAAATATACAATAACCCAGTGAGATAATAGGCAGTCTGTACAACTATGATTAATGAAACCATTAATTATTAATAAGAAAGGAAAGGGATTTGGACTTGGGGTCTGGAGGAACTTGGTTCCAACACTGATTAGTCATGTGACCACTGGCAATCTCTATGGGGCTCAGTTTCCTCATCTGTAAAATTAGGAGAATAATTCTTTTAAGTACTATCAAAGAGCAAGCTATTACTTTTATTTTGCAAATGAAGAAACTGAGTCCCAAATGGGATGCAGATTCACCTAAGCTCACACAACTGGTAAATGTCAGCTCTCATGTGTCTGAAGCTAGGTAGCCTGATTTTGACAGGAAAGTGGGTGGCTCAATGGACAGAACATTAGGCCTGGAGTCAGCAAGACTCATTTCCCTGAGTTCAAATTTACTTGAGACACTAGCTGTGTGGCTCTGGGCAAGTCATTTAACCTCATCTGCCTCAGTCTCCTCATCTGTAAAATAAGCTGGAAAAAAAATGGCAAACTGCTCCAGTATCCTTGGAGTCAGAGACCCTCGGACATGACTGAAATGACTGAACATGTATACCACAATTATCCTGATCTCAAATTCAGTGGTTATTCCCACAAGTTATTTCTTTCTGTTGCATCAGAAGATTAAAGGGGCAGCTAGATGATACAGTGGATACATCCTGGAGTCAGGAGGGCCTGAATTCAAATTCAGCTTGAGAAGATTACTAGCTACATAACTCTGGACAAGCCACTTAACCCCAATTGCCAAAAAAAAAAGTAAAGAAGGTTAAAGTTTTCTTCATGGATGACAGGAGAGCTAAACAGGCTGCAAATTCTTCTCCCTCACTTATCTCCATCCTACTACGGATTACATTTGTAATGGAGAGGTCTGCCCTGGGTGAGGATCCCTTTGGTGACTGGCTGCTGGGGACCAACACTTTAGGGATTACCAGATATAGTGACAACTGAGGAAATTTATTAAATTTTATAATCATGCAAGAAATAGAGGCCCATGAAAATTAAATGACCTAAATTTCATAGATAGTAAGCAAGAGAAACGGAATTTAAGCCCTGATCTCCTGAGCTATGGAATGGCTAATATGTCTTTCTTTAGGAGTCGTGCCATAATGCAGAGTATTCCCGACAAATAAGGTATCATTTCTTCTCCCCTTAAGCATCTTCAGCAAGAGCCTTCACTTCCTAAATAAGGTGGCCTGGGCAGCCTCAAGATGGTGCTGATTGCTAGCAAGTTGGTCCTTAAACTGAAATATGCCTTTCTGGCCCTAATTTCTTTTCCTCATAAACAATATTTCATATATTTCCCTAACCTCTCCAGTTTTCTCTCGGCTAAGCATCCCCAGTTCCTCCACCCAATGCATTACACAAATGGGCCTTTATTATGCTAATCACTCTCTAACTCCTTCCTAAAATGTACCAGAGATTGAATACTAAACGTTGGAAGTTTGCTCTCTGAGAAAAAGTGTTGGAAGTTTTCCTATGTTTAGCCTTGATTGCCCATTCTAGTGAAATAATCAAACAATAACATTAAAGCCATTACAGTCCCTTCACCTTACATTTGTTGGCCTTTAGGAGCTAGACAAACATCTGTAACTGTATTTTGGTTGGAGCTACGGACTCAACCTGCTAAGAGTTTGAGCACCAGCTGCTCAGGCAGCTGGCATCAAAGCAGATGGGAGCTCCTGAAGGTGCACCAGACACTGCTTGATTCACAATATGCACAGATTGGAGCTGCTTTATCAAAGGCCCTGAATATCAACCAAAGAATTTTGTTGTTTTTTTTTTTTCCTTGAAGACACTGAAGGTTTCTGAGAAGGGGTGTACCAGGAGTATGGACCTGTCAGGACGGACAGGAAGGAGTGATGCTGTCAGGGAGACTGGTTAGTTGGAAAGTTCTTCCCACAGTCAGGTTGAGGAATGATAGCATTATTTAGAGTGGAAATAGGGAGGGGAGATGCAAAAGACACAGAGCAATAATAGAATTCATGGGACTTGGGTACTCATCTGTGCTTTGAATTCTGGATGCATTTTCATAAATACAGATATTATAGCTCTTATTGTCTTATCACTCATTGAAGAGAGCCTTGGGCCTATAGTTAAGAAGTTTAAATCTGGTTCTCAGGTACTTAATAGCTATTTGAACACAGGCAAATCTTGTTCTCAGTTTCCTTAACTGTAAAATAAGGCTATGAACAGCATTTACTTTGCAGGTATTGAAATCAAGTGAGCTATTTATCTAAAATATTTATCAAATGAGATATTTATAAGGCACTTAGCCTGGCACATAGTAAGTGCTATATAAATGCTTATTTCCTTCCACTTCCCGAATTGTAAATTCCTTGAGGGCAGAAATCCAAAGAATCAGAGAACTGGAGAGTTGGGACCTCAGTAGGTATGTACTGTAGTCTGATTTATACATGAAAAGAATCCTCACTGTAATATGCCTGATGAGTAGCCTATAATGAGTGGTTATTACATTTAGTGTTATTTCTTCATTTGCCAGATTCCCTTACATCTTTGAATTCATGTCCATTGTTTCATTTAGTGTGTCAACAATCCAGTGAAGTACAATTTGCTTAGCCATGTTTTTTTTTTCAATTTATAATCTTTTTTAAAAATTAATTTTATAATTATAACATTTTTTTGACAGTACATATGCATGGGTAATTTTTTTTTACAACATTATCCCTTGTACTCCCTCTGTTCCAAATTTTTCCCCTCCTTCCCTCCACCCCCTCCCCTAGATGGCAGGCATTCCCATACATATTAAATATGTTATAGTATATCCTGGGTACAATATATATGTGCAGAACCGAATTTTGTTGTTGTTGTTGCAAAGGAAGGATTGTATTCAGAAGGTAAAAATAATCTGGGAAGAAAAACAAAAAAATGCTCACAGTTTACACTCATTTCCCAGTGTTCCTTTTCTGGGTGTAGCTATTCTGTCCATCATTGATCAATTGGAATTCGATTAGCTCTTCTCTATGTTGAAGATTTCCACTTCCATCAGAATACATCCTCATACAGTATTGTTGCTGAAGTGTACAGTGATCTTCTGGTTCTGCTCATTTCACTCAGCATCAGTTGATGTAAGTCTCTCCAAGCCTCTCTGTATTCCTCCTGCTGGTCATTTCTTACAGAGCAATAATATTCCATAACCTTCATATACCATAATTTACCCAACCATTCTCCAATTGATGGACATCCATTCATCTTCCAGTTTCTGGCCACTACAAAAAGGGCTGCCACAAACATTTTGGCACATACAGGTCCCTTTCCCCTCTTTAGTATTTCCTTGGGATATTAAGCCCAGTAGTAGCACTGCTGGGTCAAAGGGTATGCACATTTTGATAACTTTTGGGGCATAATTCCAGATTGCTCTCCAGAATGGCTGGATTCTTTCACAACTCCACCAACAATGCATCAGTGTCCCAGTTTTCCCACATCCCCTCCAACATTCATCATTATTTGTTCTTGTCATCTTAGCCAATCTGACAGGTGTGTAGTGGTATCTCAGAGTTGTCTTAATTTGCATTTTTCTGATCAATAGTGATTTGGAACACTTTCATAATGAGTGGAAATAGTTTTAATTTCATCATCTGAAAATTGTCTGTTCATATCCTTTGACCATTTATCAATTGGAGAATGGCTTAATTTCTTATAAATTAAAGACAATTCTCTGTATATTTTGGAGATGAGGCCCTTATCAGAACCTCTAATTGTAAAAATGCTTTCCCAATTTGTTACTTCCCTCCTAATCTTGTTTGCATTAGTTTTGTTTGTGCAAAAGCTTTTTAATTTGATGTAATCAAAATCTTCTATTTTGTGATCAATAATGGTCTCTAGTTCTCCTTTGGACACAAATTCCTTCCTCCTCCACAACTCTGAGGGGTAAACCATCCTATGTTCCTCTAATTTATGATCTCATTCTTTATGTCTAAATCACGGACCCATTTTGATCTTATTTTAGTATGTGGTGTCAAATGTGGGTCCATGCCTAGTTTCTGCCATACTAATTTCCAGTTTTCCCAGCAGTTTTTGTCAAATAATGAATTCTTATCCCCAAAGTTGGGATCTTTGGGTTTGTCGAGCACTAGATTGCTATTTTTATTCACTATCTAGCCTATTCCACTGATCAACTAGTCTATTTCTTTTGCTTAGCTATGTAACAAATGAAAGGTATTTACTGTTTCCAGTTCTTTGCTACTACAAAAACTGCTATGTATGTTGGTGGATGTAAAATCTTTTTTTGGATCCTTTTGGAGTATCTGCATAATAGTGAGATTTTGAAGTATTTCCTGTTTTTTAGAATTTCAAATTGTTTTTCAGAATGGTTGCTCTAAAGTATAAAGGGCCAGAATGTTATTAACTCAGTGGAACTGATGAGATGATGGTTTTCTAGTTCACATATATACTTAATACTTAGCATGGTGATGTGGTTCTCTAATTCACACATATTCAGTGTGCTGTAATGATGTAATTGTAATAGCATATTTAAGGGCTGAAAGGACTGGAAATGAGACATTCCATCTTTGACCATCCTCCTGGTGGCTCTCCCGCCTCTTACACTCCTGCACTAAAATCAAGACTAGGTCAGACTGTAATAGGCACAGACTATGAAGAAGACAGTGAGAATATATACTTTAGACTTTAAAAAAGATGTAGAGGGCCGGAACTCTGGAGAAGTACATTTGAAACAGGTATACATAAATCCATCAGCATGGAAGGTATTACACAAGCACATAGTAATATAACACAAGCTAATAGTGATATAAACTGTATAAATCAACATAGTGATATAACAAACAATATGAATTTACACATCCATAAGTCCTAGAAGGAGGGTATATAAACATCATACACCTCCTTCAGCAGCCAAGATAGTCCAAAACCAATCTATTGTCCATTACTTCATGTGTTAGGGAATCCAATGATTCCTACAGATTTTGAAGTCCTACAGCAGTCTCATTGACAATTTTAGATGTTTACTGTCATGCTTTTTCAGTGGCACTTGTCAGAGATGGAACCACCAGATGTTTCTTGGGTCTTCTCCTCTCTTCGATAGACAAGGTGAATATGGTTCGTTGGCACCCATCTGATTTCTTCTCTACCTGTAGACATACAAGCAAACTCTCTCCCTAAGCAGTTTAACCTATCTGGTCCCTTCCATTCACCACTTTCTGGGTCTCTTCATATCACTTGGCAATTATCTAAAGACAGTGGAGCTGCTCACACTGGACACTGCCCTTCTGGTGGGTTATAAAACCTGTCTGCTGGAGCCAGTGCATCTTTGTCAAAAATCAAGAAATTAATAGTATAAAGGGCTAAGTTTAAAAGATTACCAAGATTACCTGTAGCGATTTATGTATATCTGTTTCAAGTATACTTCTCCAGAATTGCGGCCCTCTACACTTCTAGTTAAGATGGAGAAATGTCCAAGGCCATCCTGTTTTCCCGATTATACTGCAGTAAAGATTATAACTGCTTCTTAACCCAATATACCTCAGTTTCCTTATCTGTAAAACAAACCGGAAAAGGAAATTGCAAATCACTCCAGTATCTTTGCAAAGAAAACTCCAAACAGGATTAACAAAGGGTCAGACAACTGAACCGACTGAACAATAAAGATTATAAAGGGTATCAGACTGATAGTGATCAATATACCTAAAGAGAACAGTAGGTTTCATCACAAAGCCCAAGACTAAAAAGCAGCAGAAGGCTGTGGGCATCAGGAAAGGGATCTTGTCAGGGAAGCTGCCATGGAATCATATAAACACATGATAAACCTGACCCTGGCACAGACCCAAACTAGGAATGAAAGTAAACAGAATATTAAATGCAATGAAGGAATACATGCAAGAGAACTAAGAATGTGATTTTCCAGATACAAGTAGAGCCTCAGAGGGAAAAAATGATTTTACCACAAGGACTCTGTGACTATAAGAAATCTATATATATATATTTTTGCTTACTATATAGAAGGCAATTCTAGAAGTTGCTTTACATAGATAAGGGGATACTAGAAAGGCACAAAGTCCCTATCTAAAAGGAGGCTCATATTCTAATGGGAAAAGACAACATACTGCAACTATATACATATATGTTCATTGAAATTGGTGGCAATTTCAGAAGAAAGGGGAGAAGGAAATGATGTACAAGCAGTGAAAGGCCACAGAACTGGAAGATGTATGAAGAACAAGAGAGACTGATACTGGATCCCAGAAGGAAGAGAGCATACAAAGACTACAAAGGTAAAAGCTTGTGAAGGGCTTTCTTTCTAAGTCATAGGATTTTGTATCTGATCCAGGAGGTAACAAGGTACTAGTGGGCTTGGACAGGGGAGTGACAGTCAGATCTGAGCTTCAGAAAATCACTCTGGTAGATGGGTGGAGGATGGTCTGGAGTAGAGAGCCTTGAGGCAGGCAGTCCCACTGGCAGCTACTGCAGTAGTCCAGGGGTGAGGCGATGAAGGATGCTGTCAGAGAGAAGGGAATCTGCAGGAGTAATACATGACAAGATTTGGCAACAGATTGGATATATTGGGTTGGAAGGAGAATAGCTCAGGACAGGAATTGGACAACACCATGAAGCATCAGTTAGGCCTTTTTTCATCTTTACCAACTTGCTGATTAGGAGAGTCAATCTGTTGTTTTGTTGCTCACATCCTTGACCTTTGCCACTGGGAAAGGTCTTCATTTAATGCATAATCAAGTCTTGTATAAAGCACTTGCTTTGTCCAGTGCATGACGATGTGAAGCAATGGGGAGGCAAATAAAAGATAGCACCTACTCCCAAGGATTCACATTTTAATGGGTGTAGAGATAGTTTTAGCTGCAAGTCCGAAGGAAAGGCTGCAGTGGCAATATATATAGCAACGCATCTTATTTCATCTCATTTCCATTAATAAAAGTTTCTGAAGTTGGGGGGGACCAAATATTCATACAATACCTCCTGTGTGCCAAGTATTGTGCTAAGTGCTTTGCAAATATTAACTCATTTGAGCTGCTCTTAACCGAGGCAACTGCAAGGTCATACCTCTACAATTGACCCCTCTCCAATGCTGGGGAGCAGGCAGGAAGCAGGACTTATCATGCATTATCCTTCCTGGGGCTCTCAGCCCTAGATGGTCTGCATCAGGGTGAGTCCACGTGGCATGTGCCACCTCCAATCACCCATCAGCAGTGGGTGGTAGTCAGGCTGCTCCCTTCTATCAGTTTTAACATAAATGTAATCATTAATTCATTGATGTTATATTAATATATTAGTGATAATATGTAGTCAACATTATATGTATTAAATGTTCACCTAAAAAACCCCACCAATTATTTTTCATTTACCTGCATAAATGTGACACTTGGAATGCCAGGTTTCTTACTTCCCGATTCTGTCCCACTCCTTACATCACTGCAGTTGGATCATTTTTCCCCTGGCTCTGCACTCAGGCAGTACCTGGCACATACCAGGCACTTGATGTTATTCTACTTCCTCTACATCCGTTTGTTGTTTAGAACAATTCCTCGGTTATCTTGCGGCACCATATTCCAAAAGCACCTAGCTCATCTCCGGGCTTTTGATGCTACCGATTGTTAGCTGGGTGCGCGTTCACGCTTTCCTAGAGATCCACTTCTAATGTACCCTACTTATTACACAAGACCCCTTTTTTGCTTCCTCATCTTTTTGGTCTATTTTCTTGCAAGACTTTTCCTGGGTAGGTCTTTTGTTGTTCTTTTGCTAAACCCATCAGTTTGAGAGGGTGCCACAGTAAATGCTCTCTCCTTGCCTCTCAATGGGGAAGGACATTTCCCTCGGCTTGACTCAGCACTTATGCCAACAGCTGTGGTACAAGATCCGTACAGGGAAAGATGGGGACCATGTATTTGGTATCTTTCCCAGACCTTGGCAGAACAGCCACTTTATATTTATTAACTGTTTAAAACAACAATGACATAAAGGAAGTAAAGTAAAACTGGAAAAGTAAAATAAAAACAGTAGAGCCTGGGAAAATGAGAATAGTGATACTTTCACCAAAGAGAAGAAGCCAGGATAAGGGAAGGATGTTAGGAGAAAGGGTAATGGTTCTTTTGGTAGATGATAGCAGTGAGAAGATGCCATGACCCGAAGCTGATACTCAATGAACACTACACAAGTGGTGAGATGGGCAGTCCTAGCTTACAAACAAGGCCCTCACTTCTCCCAGGCATCCACGAGTTGTCAGACCAAAACTTATCTCCACCTGGGCATCCTGCACACCTGCCAGTGGCTTTCATAAATATCCACAGAAGGCCTGAAGCTTTCTTCCAGCTCTTTTAATATTTGAAGAATATCAGACTTGGGGGGAGGGGCATAGGCTATATCAAACAATACCATACATGCTGGAAAACATTTCCAGTGCCAACATGCACTAATATATGAATCCACATGTATATACTGTGCAGAAGTAGACAGCTAAGGACCTGCTACAGGTCACTTTTTTCTCCTTAGGCTTTCAGGTGTGCCCACACTGCCAGAAGCATTCAAAATTCTGGGGGAAATGCTCAACAGTCAAAACAGCAACATTTGCTTTTGCTTCTTTCACTCTCTTGGTGTGGTTTATCTAGAGGCTTCTAACCTTGCCCTTCCAACACCTGTAAACAGAAAAAAAAATTCCAGAGATGGGAGCTAGCAAAGCCCTACTAATGCTGCTGGAGAAAGGTCAGTGTATTTGGAATGGTCTTCAAGTCCCTGGTAGCTGCATTTTTTTTTTCCCCCTGAGGCTGGGGTTAAGTGACTTGCTCAGGGTCACACAGTCAGGAAGTGTTAAGTGTATGAGATCACATTTGAACTCGGGTCCTCCTGAATTCAAGGCTGGTGCTCTATCCACTGCGCCACCTAGTTGCCCCCTTGGTAGCTGCATTTTTAATGCCAGGAAAGAGCTCCTAGTACCCCTCATCTGATTTAGGCTTAGGCTTGGCCAACAAACATTCCCCAAGCTCACTGCGTCTCTTTCAGACAGATAGGATTGTGACCATTAAAACTTATTTATTGAGTATAAGTACAAAGAATTCCCAATACATTTGGTCAGAAGAAAGGAAGAGGAGAGACACAAGGGCTACCGCTGCAGTGGTCGTTAGGAACATGCTGCAGCTGCTGCAGTTTCCTGTTACTTGCAGCCAAAGTCCTGTGGTATGTGGTACCACTGCCCTAGGTGCCCAAAACTCTGACAAAAATTTGCAGTCCTAAAAATAAACAAAACAGCAGAATTGGTTGGAGGCAAGCTGGAGGGCTCCCCAGCAGTTGAGCACCATCACATCCTTGCCATACTCGCTTCCACTGCCAAGGTTTAGTTGCTCAGCCCCAGTGTGGGGCACATTGGTAACACCCAAGGGAAAGGGAGAGAAAGGAAAAGTCTTTGGGATCCTCAGAGTCCAGATGCTGAGCCAGAGCAGGATATAAGACTTGGCTAGTAGTTGTGGCAGCATGGTTGTACAGATCCCATTGCTGCAACAGACCCTCCTGGAGAAAGGAAATGCCGGAGGTTGACCAGCTGCTGTGGCAGATAGAGAGTGGCTGTACTCAAAACAGTCTTTCTTAACTTTTTGCCCTGAGGGTTTTGGTAGAAAAGGGATGAGAAGAAAGGCATGTGTATTTCCATGATCTCTACTATCCTTCCAGTCAAAAGATCGGTCAATCCCTTTACAAAAACTTTGGACCCAAATAAACGAGGAGCCTGAAGAAATCCTCTGAAGATGGCAAGCTGCATATGTTTAGTCCTATAATAACTGGCTTGGACTTCTTGAAAAATTTCAGCTGCTTCATTTTTGGGTCCGAAAGCTATTACAAATCTGAGCAAGTCGATTCTAAAAGAAAAGTGAAACATGAGTTACCTTGAGAAGACAAGACAGGTATATCCTTTTTATATTTAGGACATGGGCATTTAAAGGGCATGAATTCTCATGCTTGCCAACTCTGTCATCCATGCTGTGTGTCTCCCCGAGCTGGGCATTCCAGCTGCTAGACCACCTTCAATCCAGTGGCTCTACCACCCTGTCCCAGGAGCAGCATCCTTTAAAATGCTTTGAAGGCTTCCCCAGACCTGGGTCTCCTAGGATAACACTCTCCACCACAGCTTAGGGCTTGGGGATTTCAGTAAGACACTCTGACAGATTCTTCTAAGCATAACCAGAAACCAAAGTTTAATGAAAACATTTGACCAGAATAACTTTCCTCAATGGCCAAATGACTGCACTTCAATGAAACGGAATTAAGAAAACTTACAGATAACTTCTTAATGTTTCCCAAGGCCTCTGGATCCAGGTGTGCTAGATCCATCTTTTGTAAATCATTGGCCAATAAGCGCATGCTCTGTAGAAGGAAAAAGGAATGTTAAATAGCATTTAATTATTTTGAATTTATTCTTTATATTTCTTCTACATATGTAGAAATGCACATTTATCTTCTCCATTAGAATTCAATGAGTAAAATGTTTTCTTAGGGATAGGGTGGAGTTAAGATGGTAAGGTGAAAGGAAGCAGTATAGCCTTGCTCTCCATTAAACATCCTCCAGAAAGAACTAGAAAACACACTAGACTGAATTCTGATTGGAAGGCCTGCAGACACTTGGGATGGGGCCTGGCCTGGAAAGTACATAGGAAATTCCAATACTCTAAAGGCAGAAACAGGGGCCCAGCCAGTGCCAGGGAGAAAGAGATTCGTGGAATCCCTGAGCTAGCACTAAATGAAAGAACGGGTATCATCTGGTAGCTCCGTTGCCCACCACCTAGTTCCAATCACAGATCCAGGATAGAGAAAAGCAGTTTGAAAATATTGTATACTGAGCCAGGAATACTAGTACACTAGTTGTGTACTAAGTATGGAACAAACTCTGAAGCAAAATGCAGCAGTGTGATTCTGACTAGGGTCTAATCCCAGCCAGTGTGCTCTGAACATGCAGAACCTCCCATCAGACGAACAGAAACTGAGTTGAGCACCAGCCTAAAGGAAGTCCCACTTATTACAGAGTCCCAGCATTAATATCAAGTCCAAGATCTAGAAGCTAGCTGGAAGAATGAGCAAACCAAAGAAAAGATCCCACCATAAAGAGCTATTTTGGGGATAGGAGGCTCAAGACGCAAACACAGAATATCTCACACACACACACCCCCACCCCTCCACCATCTCAAAGAAAAATGCAGGCTTGGACACAAGTTCAACAAGAAATTTTAGTTAAAGCAAGAATTTTTTAAAAAGTTTAAAAAATAATTTAAAAACCAACTTAAAGTAGAAAGGAAGATAGGAAAAGACAATTAATAGCTTGGAAAGCTGGCACTTCATTGAAAATAACTCCCTGAAAATCAGAATTGACCAAATGGAAGTTGATGATTCCACAAGACATCAGAAAATAATAAAACAAAGTCTGAAGACTGAAAGTTAATTTAAGGATCATTGGGCTACTTAAAAACCACGAACAAAAAGAGCCATGTTTCAAGAAATTAGGGAAAAAAATTGTTCGGCTATCTTAGAACCAGAAAATGAAGTTGAAATGGAAAAAATCTACTTGTTACCCCCTGAAAGAATATAATAAAATACGTGTGTCATTCTTTGTTACTTGTATTCCCAGCACTGAGTACAGTGCTTAGCAAAAAATTGGTATTTTTGATGGTCTAGGAAAAGGAGTTGTGCTTATAACACCCGAGTCTAGAAGCTGGACAAACTGGGGCAGCTGCTAGAAGATAAGTAGAAGAGTTTTCTGGGAAAGAGAGCCCAGCCTATGCTACTGTCTCTACAGAGGTCTTTCTGCTACAAGGTGAACTTGAACATGTTATTTTTACATGAGAAAAGATCTTTTGGGACATAGTGTTTTCTATCTCAGAATATTGGTATAGCTATAGTTAATGACAACAGAGCTTAACCCTCTGTTTCAGAGTTTTAGGTCTAATTAGCACAATGTAAAGCTCACTTTTTCAGGCAGGTAATACCTACGGTTGTGATTTGCATATTTTAAGCTGCAGATCAAGGATGTAAATAGATACAGAAGTGAACAGTTTTTAAGATAGAGATGTAGCTTGCTGGTGGAGTTGCGAAAGAATCCAGCCTTTCTGGAGAGCAATCTGGAATTATGCCCAAAAAGTTATCAAACTGTGCATACCCTTTGACCCAGCAGCGCTACTACTGGGATTATATCCCAAAGAAATACTAAAGAGCGGAAAGAGTCATATATGTGCCAAAATGTTTGTGGCAGCTCTTTTTGTTGTAGCTAGAAACTGGAAGATGAATGGATGTCCATCAGTTGGAGAATGGTTGGGTAAATTGTGGTATATGAAGGTTATGGAATATTATTGCTCTGTAAGAAATGACCAGCAGGAGGAATACAGAGAGGCCTGGAGAGACTTAAATCAACTGATGCTGAGTGAAATGAGCAGAACCAGAAGATCACTGTACACTTCAACAACAATACTGTATGAGGATGTATTCTGATCGAAGTGGAAATCTTCAACATAAAGAAGATCCAACTCACTTCCAGTTGATCAATGATGGACAGAGGTAGCTACACCCAGAGAAGAAACACTGGGAAGTGAATGTAAATTGTTAGCACTAATATCTGTCTGCCCAGGTTGCATGTACCTTCGGATTATAATGTATATTGTGCAACAAGAAAATGATATTCACACACATGTATTGTACCTAGACTATATTGTAACACATGTAAAATGTATGGGATTGCCTGTCATTGGGGGGAGGGAATAGAGGGAAGGGGGGTAATTTGGAAAAATGAATACAAAAAAAAAAAAAAAAAAAAAAAAAAGATAGAGATGTAGCAATAGCACCATTTGAGGCTAGCATGAAGCACTGACTTTAGAATAGGAAAAAACTGGGCAGGAGATGCAGCTGAAAGCAAAAATCAAGGCTTTTACAGGAATGATGTCTTTAAGGTAGGTATAAAGTTCACAGAAGACCCAGAACGGCCCCAATCCCTCTCACATAATCTTTGCTTTCTTTTACCTCTCCTCCACCCACTGGCACAGTAAGGAAGACCTCATTGCTATCAGCCAGGGGGCTACCATTCACAGAGATGTTGTATATCCGCTCTCTGGCTGCAGGAGTACGTAGGCCTGGGGTCTTGAAGATCCTATAAAAACAGGAAAATTTTTGTGAAATCTGACCACTAAGAAAGAATATGAGCACTTCTATCCTAATTCTAGTTCAAGCTGTACTTTTCAAACCACTTACTTTTTTCCTTCTCAAACCACTAAAAGGAGGGTGGTTTAAATTTAGAAAAATTCTAAACAGAATATAACTAAAACCAATTTGCCTGGGAGAAAAAGACTGTAATTAATAAATACACAAGTAGAAAAATAAATTCTCATCTGAATAATTTTCAGTTCCATGAAACTTGGTTGCTAAAAAGGAAAAAAAAAAAAAAAAATCACCAAAAATAAACGGTGGTTATTTAATTTAGAAGAAAAGGCAAACAATTTCCAAAAGTTGTTTAAATGTCACAGGAGAGATGATTTGGTTTTCAAGACGATGGAGATTATTATACAAGAAAGAAAATGTGAAACATTATTAAAATGTTGTCAAGTCAATTTTTTTAAACCTCTGGATCAGAATTAGCAAAAACCAAAAGGGCTATACATGGGGTCTTATTCACTGTAACTTATGCCTAGAGAGAGTAAAATAGCTTATCTGTGTAATAATTTCTTGGAGAATAATAATTATTATTATTTCTATTATTATTATTGTCATTAGTCAACATTTACATAGCATCTCTATTGGCCACACACTGCGCTAACCACTTTACAATTATTTATTCTTCACAACAGCCCTGGAAGGTAGGTGCTTTTATTATACAAATTTTACAGATGAGAAAACTGAGGCAGTCACTAATTAAGAAACTTGCCCACAGTCATACATATAGGACAAGTCAGAAGACAAATTTGAACTCAGGTTTTCTTGACTTCAAAGTGCTATCTCGACTGCTCCCCTAGTTGCTGAGTGCATGCTAAGTGAAGAAGGTGGCAAAGCCTATGTTTCCCTCACACTCTGGAGAGTAAGAGATTAAGTATATTTTGCAAATGTCTGCTCTGCAGTGACTAGTGTTAAATAACCTGGGCCACCACTGAACTTCAAGCAATTTTAAAATACTTACCTGGAATCAAACCTGGGTGTCAGGCCTGGAGTTGGTCCTAATATGGAGAAATCAGTTCTGTCTGTGGCTGGAGTAATAAGACTATTTTGGTTTGACCTGTATTTATCAAGGTAACATTGGTAAGACTTTTTGCCATGAGAGAGAATCTTCAGCTACTTGAATAAAACACCAGTTTAAATTATTCTAATAATATTCTTAGGACAGCCTTCAAAATAGACTCTGCCTTCACCTGCCAGGTTTACTGTATAATTGGCAAGTTTCTGGTTAGCATTTAGCAATCACTATCCCATGGTAGAATATCTGTAGAGAAATATTCTCTTTGAAAAACCATCCTCTAGGGTCATAACCACTTCCAGAAATTTATTTCCCATCTCTCCCTTCTGGAGTCTGTGAACTAGCAAACTGTAGTAGAAGGTTTAAAGCATTCCAACATCCTTTACTATAATGTGAGGGAATTTCTGGGCATGAATTATATAATATAGCCTGTTATTAAGTTACTAAGTTAGAGGGAATTTAAAGCCTTTAGCACCAAAAATCTCTTTCTTACTCTATCCTAAAGATTAAAGGGTGAACAAGGTATCGATATCCCTGACAAGGTTTGAAAAATAAGTTACAACGGGGACGTTAAAAGCCCTCATTGGACAACAATGCACATGACTTAGCACAGAGTACATAACCATATTAAAAAAAAGTGTTACTAAAACAATGATACCTTTTTAGAAACAATAATTTGCTACATATTCCTCACTTGCTGTATACTGAGCCCTAGGTAGGCTTCTTTCAAGTTTAACCCTAGTCCTGAATCTGTCTCTTTTTTTAGTCTAAGAATTACTTTTTTATTGTTATGATCCTTTTCTCAAAACAAAGTTCTTAAATGCACAAAATATTTGGAATTACAAGGAAAACTAATTAAAGAAAGGTGTAATTCCCCCCCCCCCCATCCAAGTTCCTGGAGTTCTTGAAATCTTTCCTGGACCCACTGGATTAAGAACCCTTAACTTAGAAGATCCTTCAAAGTTAAGCTAAATCTTTCCACTCCTGCCTAACCTATATTCCAGTCCAAAGACAAACCAGTGATTAGACTAACTTTTCTCTGCTCTTTCAATATGGCCTTTTTAGAATGCAACTACCTAGCTTAAATCACAGGAAGAAAAAAGTCTAATTTTCTTGTTGCCTGGAGGACAATTTGTCACAGATCCCTACTGTAGAACAGATACTCTGCCTAGGAGTAAGAAGGACTCAGACCTTCTCCACGTTAATATCCCAAATTAACAGGTTTCTAACCCCACCCTTACAAATTCCCCTCCCATTGCCTTTTGTTCCTGCCATTTGCTCGCACTGATTGAGCCCTCTTCTTGGTTGTTGGACACTTCTTTGCCTACGAAAGAAAAACAAACAATATTGAAGTGACACAAAGAAAAGACAAAAAGCCTAAAAAGAAGTCCAGGGGGGAAATTAAGCTTAAATACAAAGATTCATCCTGTGATATCCAGTGACCAACTCCTAAAATCACAGGACCACATCAACTTGTACGTGATATACATCAGTGGCCCTGGCTTATGTTGCAAGTGGCTATCTGGCTTCTTTTGCAGACTCTCGTAGAGAAGACCACTGTCTCCAAACACCCCCTTGCTCTATTTGCAAAAAACTTGGCATGAGGTACTGCCAAATTTGCCTTTTTAATAGTTTTCATTGATAGCTACTGGTTCTTCTCTCTAGGAAAATTAATCCCTCCTCCACATGGAAACACAGAATGTCAGCCAAAAGAGACCTTTAGCCACATTTAGTCAACTCTGCTCATAGTGTTATAAAAAGGGAAAAGTTAGGCCAAGAAAAAGAAAGAGTTGCCTGACATCACATTGCCAGGCAGGATCAGAATCTATGAGGACAGTGTATAGATATCTGACCAGGGGAGGATGTTTAGCTATGAGAAATCACAACCTTCTAATCTCCCTCCAAGGTCCAGCTCTCCTTGTCTTACGTCTTACCTAAGCAGTCTCAAATCAAAGTCATGACTTCCTAAAAGATTCATCTGCCCATGAATTTGACTGAAGTCCTATATTTCAAGTACCATATATGCCTAATTTATTAGCTTTTGATAAAAATTATGATTCTTAACACAGATTTCCAAGGATCCAGTCCTTACCTTTGTAATCTGAGGATTAATATTTTCAGTTTCTTCTTCTTTAATCATCTCAGCCACTTTTGCAGCTTTCTTTGCTATAGGGAATATTTAAAATAGACTGATTACTCCAGATGTGATTAACTTATTTATCCCAATTACTGGTCA
Source organism: Sminthopsis crassicaudata (assembly GCF_048593235.1). NCBI lineage: Eukaryota > Metazoa > Chordata > Mammalia > Dasyuromorphia > Dasyuridae > Sminthopsis > Sminthopsis crassicaudata. The sequence continues at coordinate 590,868,425 of NC_133619.1, read as the reverse complement.
CTGAAAATAATGAAACATAACCTCCCTTTTTTGGATGTATTAAATAATGATAGCAACTCACAGGCATATATGGATCTTCTCATCACAAAGCCCTCAGTCACATTAGCTACTCCATAAGTAACTTTGTTGGCTGCCTATAGAGTAAAAATACCCCCATTTTTGCAGAGTTTTGTGACTTGCTTGATGTCACACTAAAGTTGTACACATTTTTTCTGTTTCCATTATCTGTATTAAAGTAACCTAAAAACAGGCAATTCACTGTGACTGGCTGCCTAAAGAGCAGACCAAATGGCTTAAGTGAAATTTTTTTTGAGGGGCTGGGAAGCAAATAACAATTTGTAACAACTAGTAAGTATTATCATCTTTTTCAAGAACTAGTGCTTATTCTATTGCAATAAGCTGCCTCTTGGCCAGACCTGGGCTTTTTAAGACAGATTATTTTGACACCTATACGGATGGTAGACTGAAGAGACTAGAAGTACGGAACTCATTTAAGACCTAACTATAACCACTGTTCTGGCAAAAGGAGAAGATAGTGTGTCCAGAATGGAACTTATGGTTCAGGATGAATTTAAGATGCCAATGGGACATCCAGGAAGAATCCCAATCTCAGAATTGGGACTCCAGCAGATTATTGTTCAATCAATACCTCTACTTGACAAGGAGATCATTCAGCCTTTATTTAAAATTTATCCTGTTTTGGGAAACATATCTTCTGATATTCTATGTTTGGACAATTCTAATTGTTGGAAAGCTTTTCCTTATATCTAACTCTATTAGAGAGCTAAAAAGTAGTTGATGAAGAATTATTCAAGATACAGGCCAGTAATAGATAAACACACATATACACACACGTGTGTGTGTGCACACATACACATACAAGTCATCTGAAAACAAACAAACAAAAAACAATATTTAAATTCTTGGGAGCTGATTAAGATCTCCAAGTGGGCACATGTAAATAGAACATAGTCTATAAGTGAATACTGGGGAATACCTACAGTAAAGGGCCAGAAAATGTGTGACTGATTCCACAAAGGAGACTGAAGAATCATCACATGGGAAGGAGATCTAGGAGATTTTATGTAATAGAAACTCAAATGGCAGAAAATGCCAAAGGCAGGGTGATTAGTTGAAGAAAGGTCAAAAAGGATAGGGAATTAAAAAAAAAAAAAGGCCACTGGATTTCATCAGTTAAGAATCATTAGAGAGAGCTGTTTTAGAAGAATAGGGAGAAAAACCAAATTACAAGGGATTGAGAAAAGCTACCAACCTTTTACGACTTTCAAGGGTGTCTGAATAGCTTCAGCTGTCAATTTATTTATCTCAGTGATATCCAGGTCAGCCTGAAAGAAAACAGCCAGAGGCATCAATATACACAATTAATGAAAAATATTGGCTGATGTATGTGTTCTCTTAGAGTCTCTTCCTACCTCTGTCATCTTGCAGTGACAGACTATCTAGGTTGCTATTGCCCTGTCCAAGAGGACAGTTTCACTCAGTGATCTATACACTCACACTACTTGTGAATACGGCTACAGGGAACATCTAATAACAATCCTTTCAGCATTGAGCACAAAAACCAGGCAGGATAATATAAGACTTGTGTCTTAATTAAAACTGGTCTAAAATCATGAAGCTTAACATATTACCTAAGCATTTAATACCACTTTATCGGTTAGGTTAAATATTTAATAGCCAAATTTTACACACCCACACACACCACCTCCTCCCCAAAACAAAACAAGGCTACTTTGCTGCAGGTACTTAGCTTGGTGCTAAGGATTAAAAGATAAAAATGAAAATCTCTTCCATCAAAAAGCTTAAATTCTATTGTTGTTCTACAAGAAATAAGTAGACTTATTTAAGAAAAGCCTAGAAAGATTTACATGAACTGATGATGTTGAGTGAAGTGAGAACAGGGAAAATATTGTACACAATAACAACAAAATTATATGATAATCAGATGTGAAAAACTTAGCCTTCTCAGCAATACACTGATTCAAGACAATTCCAATAGACTTGGAATGGAAAAAATCATCGGCATCCAGAGAAAGAGCTATGGAGACTGAATGCAAATCAAAGCACGATATTTTCATCTTTTTCTTTTTCATGGTTTTTCCCTTTTGTTCTGATTTTTTTTCCCACAAAATGACTAATATGTAAATATGTTTAAAATGATTTTATGTGTATAACCTGTAGCAGATTGCTTGCTGTCTTGGGGAGGTAAAAAAGAAAAAAAAAACTGCAACTCAAAATCTTACAAAAATGAATGTTGAGAACTATCTTTACATGGAACTGAAAAAACAAAATACTATTAAATGAAAAAAAAATAGCAGTTTAAATTTTGCTAAATTCATTATGTACAAGATTCTATGTTGCATACTGAGAATATTAATAAGAAAATAAAAGGCAGTCAATGCCTTCAAGTTATATTCTTCCAAGGTTTATAGCTAGATTTGAATGTATTCTTTCTTCCTTATTTTAATAAATTCTAACAATTTACAAAGGAGTTTCCTGATACCGATTTTATTTAAATATGCAAAAGGTCACATGAATTCTAAGATGTATAACTGAGTACTTTATCCAGCCAAGATTTTCCCATAAAACTTTGCTAAGTTAGTACATCTATCTGAACAAATGATTATAAAAGTATTGAAAGCAGAAGAAATTTTAGAAGCTATAAATTAAACATTTTGGATGTTATTTTCCCTCTTGTTTCAACCATTTAAAAAATTTAACATTATCTCTTTCCTTTAGCCTATTCTTTTTCTTTAAATGATTTTCCACTGTCATATGAAAGAACTGTGGTTTTCTCTATCTTTCCCATCTTCTTAGACTAGAAGGAAATAGTACATATCACAAGGACTTTAAATGGTATTGATCTCTTCTTTCTTGCTTACCAGGCTATTTCTTATAGAAAGAAATTAAAATAAAAGCAGTTCAGCAAAACCAACCATACCACCAAGCCCAATAACATAGAGAAGCATTTCATAGCTATGGTTCCCCCCACCCTCAATTCTGGCAAAGAAGGGAGAAAGGCATATCTTCATTTCTCTTCTGTGACAAGTTTGATCATTATTATATAGACATTTAGTTTCCAAATTTGTTGTTCTTTCTCTATTCCAGATTTTATGTATTCTCCCCCCCTAATTTTATTAAAAGCAGTCACTGCCCTTCTTCTATTCTCTCAGGATCTTAAACTTCGGGAAATTCAATCCCATTCTCCAAACTCTGCCTTACTCTATATATCCACCGAGTTGTCAAAACTTGCTATATATATCTCTCACTCTAAAACATCTTTCAGGTCTCACAAATACCATTTTAATTCAGGCCCTCATCACCTCTAAACTAGAGTATTGCAACAGCATTCTTGAGTGGACTTTCTGCCTCTAGTCTGCCAGTGTAATCCCAATAGCCTCTAGGATTAAATTCCTCTATTTAGTTTTGAAAATCTGGTCCCAATCTCCTTTCTGACCTTATTGGACATTACTCCCTCTTATGTACTCTATAATCCAGTCAAAATGGCACTTTTCTCCATTCCTCCCGTACTAATTTCATCTCCTATCACTGTGCCTTTATATCAGTCATCCCCCAATACCTGGAATTCACTTCTTTCCTCCAAGAGGCAGCTCAAAAATCATCTGCCTTTCCTGACACCCTCTCTAAAGTAACAGTGCCTTTCCTTCTCAAACTACCTTGCATTTTAACTACTTTGTATTTTTTCTTTATCTTTCTCTTGTACTTGTGATCTTCCCCATTGTAATAGAAGTTCTTTTTGAGTAGATTTTTTCCATTCTTTGTATTTGTATCTCCAGAGCCTAGTATGTTTATAGCACATGGTAGACATTTAATAAATGTTAATTAATTGAAGGTTTCCATGTTTTGCTCACTTCATTTTATATCGATTCATATAAATTTTGTGATTTCTTCATATTATTTCTTATGATGCAGTAATTTTCCTTTATGTACAACTAGGGACATGTACTTTGATTCCAGTTTATTTGTTACTGATAAATATTTTAGTATAAATAAAACCTGTATCTCTATTTATCCATCCATTTCTACCAATCTATTCCTGTGGCCTTCTACTGCCTGCAAAGTAAAATTTTAAAAGTCTTCTGGCTTTTAAGCCCTTTATAATCTGGCCTCTTCATATTCTTCCAAGTATTTTTACACTTTAAATTTTTACATATTTTACAAACAATGATTTTGGTATCCTTGCTGCTCCAGGGACAAAACATTCCATCTCTGGCTTCATGGATTTTCAGTGATTCTCCCTCAAGCCTAGAATTCTCTTCCTCCTCACCTCTGCCTCTTAATTTCCTTCAAGTCTCAGATAAAAACATTATCTCTTCTAAAATGTCTTTTCTGGTCCTCTTTAATCTTGGTGCCTTTCCTCTGGGATTATCTAATTAAATTAACTATATATTGTGTTCTTGTACATAATTGTTTCCCTGTTGTATCCTCCTATTAAAATTATGAGCTCCTTGAGTTCAGGAACTGTCTTTTGCATTTCTTTATATGTACATGTCTTAGCACAGTGTCTAGTACATAAGAGATGCTTTAAAAAAAATTGTTTTAATTAGCCAACATTTGTCTTCTCACTTTCCCACTGTTTCATAGAGAATATTAACTATTAGAAATAAGTATGGTCAATTGAAACAAATGTCCATAATGCTCTTAACTTACCAACTTCAACATCCCCCCTCCCCAATTTGTTTAATTCTGAGTCTTTCACCTCTACCAGGAAGACTCTGCCTTAGACTCCCACTCTATGCCACCTCAAAAAGAGCTATAGTTTTATATGTCCTCAGAATTTGTTTTGCTTAGGACTAATCTCACCCTTAATCTAATCTCCAGCTAATTTCCCTTCTGCCCTTTCCTCACTTTCTTATTGAGTAAAATGGATGTTTGTGTCAGAGTTTGTGTGTGTTCAGAGGAGAGTGAGATTCACAGGCCATTCACTCCCCCGCTTCTTGTTTGTATAGTATTTGTATTTTGTTTATATGTTTGTGTATTTTAATTATTTCAGTTAATTTTCCCAAAACTTTCCTTTATCTTCTCCTTGAAGTGCATTCCTCTTTCCTTCCCTATTCTTTCCTTGAGAATATCAAGGAGTTTGTTGCTTGAGCAAGGTTTTGTAACTGCTAGGCCTTGCTGTTAATTCTTTTCCAATTCTCTCTTCTAAGGCTCACATTTCTTTTCCAATGTTTTCCTCAATGCCCTCATTCCATCTAGAAAAACATATCTTTTGCTTCATCGTTCCCAGGATCCTACATGAGTTTTTGCCCAAGTGGTGTTTTCCTGAGCCAATGCTTGTGGATATTACTCATATGTATCTTGAGCATCCCTGCCACCACAAAAGGTCATTTGTTGTGGTTCTTTTGGTATCTGTCCCTTTTCCTAGTACTAGGAAGTAGATCCTGAATTTGGACATGATGTAAAGAGCTGGACTCTTCTTCAGCACTAGAGGGAAGGTCTAGGCTGTTTCTGATCTTGCTTTTTTGGATGCATTGAATGTGGAGTTATTCCAGGATCTCAGGGATAGGACAGTGACTTGTAAGCTTCCAGCACTCCCTAAACATTCTGATCCAGGGCAAAATCTGATTTCTGTCTCCTCCCCTTCCCACCCCCCCATTCTGAGCTCTGCAAGTTCCTGACAGATTTAGAACTGTGCAAGAGTAGAAGGCTGTTGGACTCCTGTTAGAATTACAAGGTGATAACTCAGGTTATCTGGGCAATTCTCTAGCTCAGAATTCACACCTTTGGTTTGGGCCTTTAAAGGGAGTTTACACCTTTGGAATTCTGAGGGAGAGTTTACATGTTTAAAGGTGTTTGCACTTTTAGAGAGAGCAAGTTCATTGGTTGAAGTGTTTCTCACAAGCCCTGTTGAGTTCTCACTAGCCCAATCTCTGCTAGGATAAAAGAGGCGTGCAGTCGGGCAAGGAGCAGTCTGACTGGGAGATTGAGTTTAGACAGCAGTCAGGAAGAAGCAGTCTGGATGAGATTCAGAGCCAGGATTTAGGAAGAAGAGGATTCAAGATTCTACCTTCGCTCTGGCTGGAGGCTCCAGAAGCCTCCCAAGAAACCTGCTCACAGAGGAAAAGATTTTACAGAAAAGAAACCTCCTCCCAGAGAAGGATTATAACTGAGAAACAACAGGACCTTTACAGACTCCACTCTGATAGGTCAGCCAGAAATCTCTGTGGGTTCAAAATGGTAGAATCATAGAACCTCCCTTCTCATTATGGTCTGGGTTTCTTGCTTTCATTATTCTTCTTTAGGCTAGGCTTACTGCTGAAACTGAGACCCTGATTTATGACTGAGGTCTAAGCTACAGAATACTGTTATTGGCTTCTGAAATTCCTCCTTTCTCATACACCACTCAGGGTCTTTCTACACCATACAAAGATCCCCTTTCTTGCTCAGTCTTGGATCTGTGACCTGAAACTGGAGAACAGTCAACAAAGCTGTCAGTTGGTACCTGTCTCCACTATAGGAATCTAGCTTGACCTAGGGGTGCCTCCATATGGATCTGGGACCTCTTTTTATGCTATTGTGAAGCCTCTCCCTGCTCACTCAAGAGCTGCTTGCTTTGTGCTTCTGAACTAATCGTATCCATAGAATTTGCTGTGTTTATGCTGACCTGAGCCAGATAAAAAAACTGAGATTTTTCTCAGATTTCCCATCAGGAATCAATCTAGTGCACTTTACAAATCTGTGTGGAAGACTTGTAGACAAAAATTCAACTGCATTACATCCTTTCTAAACTCTGGACAGTTTGGCTCTTATCTTCCTCTCCCACCCCCAAAAGGTGTTTGGTAAATGCTTGTTACTTCATTATCTTTGACCTCTTGGACACATATGCTTAACAATGAGATCTGATTTGTGGGTCAAAGTGCATGAACATCAATCACTAACTTAAAAAAAAAAAAGATAATTCACATGAACTTATAAAGATAAAGTGATTTAGAATTTAGTCATAACAAAGAATACTTATGTGCTGTTCTTCAAAGCAACAGGCCAAGGCATATAGTACAATCCATTTACCTCATTAAGGATTAGTTGCAGTTTGCTCACTGTATTCTGATGAATATGGAACTGTCAACTTTCCAGCTCGTCTATTACAGTAAGAGAAAACACAAAAACTAGAGATCTATGGGCTTCTTGCTACTCTATAAGCTTATCTTTTATACAATGATTTCACTGCTCCTCTTATTACATCTCCCCTTCTTTCAAACCTCATATATAAATCACTTTAATTGCTGCTGGAAGAATGTGGAGCTCTTCCCTCGTCAAGTCCCTTTTATGTGGTTACATTTAGGAAAGTTCTGTTTTAGATGCCTAAGCCAGTTCAAGATCTGGCTCTTCTAGGAGGGCTACAATGATCACATGACATAATACATACAGAGCACTTAGCAAGTAAATGGGGGAGCACTAAACACCTCCTAGGATGAGGATTGGTCATCTCTCCTACTTTCTTCTAGGCTTCCTTCTGGTTCTAAAGCCTTTTCAATTCAACTAGATGAAGTTCCCATCAGTGGAGAATTTAAGCAAAGGCTGGATAAACATTGTTAGGGATGTCACACGGACAGAGAAGGATACTTTTGGAATGGGTTGTATTAAATGACCTGAAGTCCCTTCTTTCAATTTGAAAATTCTATGAGTTTTTGATGACCCAAGGCAAAGAATCAGGCTGCAATCATTCTACAATTAGTAAAGTCCAATGGCTAACTGAAACAAATTATGTGTTTTATTCCAAGGTCTATATAATATAAATGGGTCAATAAATAAATTGATTTAAAAATAAATCTGGACTTGAGATTACTAATCCCTAGACTAAAGTCTAGGAACTACAAATGAAGTAGGAAGCAGAACAAGACATCAGCCCAAGGAATTTATCAAACTAGAAATGAGCATGATAAATTAATATTCAATAAAACCATAAACTAGTGGGGGAAGAATTCCTTATTCAACAAAACTTCTGGGAAGACTTGAAAGTAATTTGGTGGAAAATAGTTTTTAAGTATAGCACTTTATAACACAATTAAGAGCTAGTTGGACATATAACCTTAAAATAAAAGGCCCCATTATTAAAAAAAATAAAATTAGAATGGAAGGAGATACCTTTCACAATTATGGCTAGGGAAGAACTTTGTAGTCAAACAAAAAGAAAAAACAGGAAAAAATGAATAATTTTGATTATGTAATTTTTATAGGAACAAAGAAAAATAAAAGAAGCTTTATATTAAGCATTTCCGATAAAATTGCCATATACCCAAGATATGGAAAGAATTTAAATTGACTTATAAGACTAACATCTCTTCCCCAGTAGACAAATAATCAAAGAATATGAATAATTTTCAAAAAAAGAAATGTAAGTCATCAACGACCTTATAAAAAATTCACAATTGCCAATAAGATGCAAGTTAAAATAACCCCAAAGTTTTATCTCATGCTGAGAGGTATAGGCACAGAATGTTATATATGCTATCAAAATGCAAACTGTTACATGGGAGGGTTAATAAAGGATAGTTGCTATGAATTGACAGTGAAGTAAAATTCAAAAACCATCACTAAAACAAATAAGGTTAACAGAATGGCAGAATCCTATGGGAGCCCAGAGATCCTTCTCTCTTTACAGGTCATACCTATATATTATCTTCTTTACAAGAACACTGTCTCAGGAAGAATAGTCCAACAAATATTCCTGGATTTATTTGATAAATATCCCACAAAAATCAAATGAGACAAATCACTTACTGTTGCTGCCTCTTCCAGGGCCTGTTTGCTTCCTCCTAGGGCTACAAAAAGAACATTCCGTTTTAGCAACTAACATATGTGGACAATCATTTATTCAACAACAGAGCATTTTTGGAAGATACTACTTCATGTTTTTATTCCTTACAAAGAAGCTACTTAAGTATCTAGAAAAAATTGGAAGACTAAGATAACTAGTCAATAAGTCCGACTGGGTTTTAAAGTAGAAAACTGCTGGCTCAGAGATGCTGGTCATCTGTGTTTCTTTGGAAGCTGTGATTTTTCATTAACTAGTAATCATTTCAAAATGCGGCTGACAGCAGTATTTAAGAAGATCTTTCTATAAATGGCTGCAACCACTTCTGCTTTACATTCTATATTGTTTCAGTTTTTTAAAATCCTGACAACTTTGTAAAACTACCATAAACATGAGCAGCTGCAGCTCAGAGATCCTGGACCACTATGTGAGCCTCAAAAAGCCCCTTCACTTCTCTTAAGAGCTAGAAGAGGAGCAATATCTTACCAAAATATTCAAGCCAATTCATCTCTCTAAGAGCCTTGGGAAGCCGAAGGATTTCGATGTTGTAAAGATTGTCTACTTCTTTGACGAGGTTCTGGGCATCTGATTGTATTTGTTTCGATCTAATTTGTACTGCAAGAAGGGATTAAAAAAGACAACAAAACATGAATAGGTCATTTTACATAGAACTGGACAGCATTTGAAAGTCTTCATAAATTTGTACACTTTAGAAACAAACCTTTCTGCAATCTTCAAACCACCTGGTAATAACCTTACCCCCAACCACACAAAAGGGGATAACTCCTGGTTTCTGAGACATAATTAAAGATGATCCTTCTAGCTTTGGACTCTAGGTTTTCCCTTCATCATGGATTTATGTTACAAAGTTATATATCTTTCAATAAAGTGGCTCTACAACATCCTAGTTCCTTGACCTCAGGCAGAAATGAAGAGGGCCAATAGGAGACATTGTGTGAGAGTTACATGAAACTATTTGGCCACTCAGAAGTGTAAGTGTAAATAGCATGCTCCTCACAACAAACCTGAGATCCTTATTTTCTAATTATTTTAATTATTTATTCTAATCCTTATTTTAGAAAGAAGAATGCTGAAGTTTAGGGGGGTAATGTGGCCAAGATCCCATACATCTTAATGGTAAAAGCCTGAACTAAAACACCAATTCTAAACTCTAGTCTTGTGGTCTTTCTACAATACCACCCTTTCATTTTACAAAAGAATGTTAATCATTTTCAACAGTCTTCTTAGACCCTTTTCCTAGCAAAAATGAATCACAAGAATTTCAGTGGTAATGGGGATCATTTAGGATTAAGGAAACCAGAAGCCTTGAGACCACATTGGACCTTTTAATATATTCACTTTAAAAAACAGGGATGTACCTCTTATAACAATACCTATAGGCTTACAAGTAAATCAAATGATTCTGATTTTCTGCGATTTTGTACAATAACTTTTTAAAACAATCATAACAGCAACCATGATGTAATTACATTAAATTTAACAAAAGTGCGCCTCATGCATTGTAAGGACCATTTTGCTGATCAAATACTTCACATTACTCTAATAAAAATATTTGTAGAATAATAGGTAACATTCAGTTGAATAACCAAATGAAACAGAACACAAAAGTACTAAAACTAAACATCAAATTCTTTAGTTAAGAACAAGCATAAGGTTAAAAAGTGTCATTAAATCCTATTTAACTTAAGAATACCCAAATAAAGTCTGGCACATCATCATGTCTCAAGGCTGAATAATCTAGACATCCTCTCCAAAAAGAAGCGTCTGGATAATCTCAGAATCTATAGGGAATTCCTTTTATTTGTTTTTTGCACAACTGTCTTCCATGGCACTAGTAAATAACTTTTACTGCCATACTGACCTTATTGTTTGCAAAGTGTTTTACATTTGATCCTTCACCTTACTATTATTATTATCTGCATTTTACAGATGAGGAAAATAAACTTCAAATTTGTGTGTGGTCACACAGCTATCAATTGCTGGAGTGGATACTCAGACACAGATCATCCTGATTCCAAGTCTATCATATCATTTGTCAATTGTATATTTGGGTGTCATCCTGCTTTATTTCTTTCTAAGTATTGAAAGAAGTTTCCTGAGCAAAGTTAAGTTTGTGGTTTCATCCCCCTAGCAATTTTGTACTATGGCATAGCTGTGGGAGCTATCTGGTTGAAAACTCCTTTAATAAGAACCACAGCTATTCCAAAGTTGGTCTAATTAGCCACTTATGGGGGGAAAAAAACAGGTAGATTAAGAATGCACATTTTTTCCAATTATACATGAAACTGAATGGATAGCATATGTATCTTAAGCCCAAAATTAAGTAGGAGACTGGATCCTATTGCATTTAGGAAACTACATAGCATTTTCAATAAATCGAATTCCTTAGCTATGGCCAATTTCCATTTTTTAAAAATTAATATTCTCTCTGTGATAATTTGTAGTTAAATAATCAAACATCAAGATTTCCGAAAAACCAAAACTGTAAATAAGCCAATGGAAAGATGCAATGAGTTTAAGTAGAAAACAAGCAATTTTGTAAAAATCAAGTAAGATAATGTATGTAATATACTTGGCAATTTTATTACATTGCCAATGACAACTTACTCCTGAAAATGTTATAAAATATAGAATAAGAGGATATTTGAAAAGGAGGTAAATTATCTATGCAATTAAGAGGGGTACTGGATTGATAGTCTAAGTGTCAAATTAGTATTTAAGAAACATTAAAAGAACTACAAAAAAGATCCTATTTGCAGGATATGTCATGTGTATTATGAGTTACACTTCTCAAAAGAATGAGTATCTTAACAGGGTTTCTTAACCTTTTTTTTTAAAAAAAGATTACTCATTACTCAAACCCCTTTTCCACTGAGAAAGGGCCATACAGTATTTAAAATAGGTTACAAATCGAATATTCACTGATAATCATATTTTTGTAACTCCCACATTCAGTTACAAGACCTCATTTTGAGTGTTGACCCACAATTTAAAAAGCTGGGATCTATACCAATAAGAACAGCAAATGAAAAATTGAAATAAATGTGAATGAATCCAATATTTTTATTTCTGAAGCTCTGTGGAAATAATTTTTATATCATTTACATAATTACTACTGTCTCATTACTAATGGATAGATGGATGTTCATTGGAATAATTTTTAGCCTTTTAATTTTCTAGAACAGAAACAAAAATTCAAGATAAGAGATTTAGCTAAGTCATATAACAAATTAGTGGCAATGCCAAGAAAACAACAGTCCAGAGTTTTCCCTCTCAAATTTCAAAGAGCATTCTGTACTGTTTTTTATACAATTAACAAGCATTTACCATATGCTGGGACTATACTAAGGTAAGGATATGAAGAATGACAAAAACAAACAAAATCCATCAAGGAGCTTAATTGTATATGCAAGTATGTATAATACTGCATCTTTGTCATATTCTCCTATTGCACAAAGAGCTCTGGGAGAGTAGGATCACATCTTGCTGAGTTTTCTCAATATCCTGCATAGAAAAGGCATTTCAAAAAAGTTCCTCCAATGGAGTATATTTCCACACAGCTGCCAAACTGATGTTCCTTATGGAAAGGTCTGATTACATCACTTTTCTATTCAAACTCCAACACCTCTCCAATTAAATACAGGATGCCCCAAAAGTCTTAGAACTTATTTTAAGCTTAAAGACAAAGCCTTACCAGTCCACTAAGCATGCAACTAAAAAGGCTAGAAAAAGTGTAAATTGAAAACCCCCAATCAAATACCAAATTTAAAATTTGAAAATAATTTGAAAATCAATAAAAAAAATGAAAAAAAAAAAATCAAAAATGAAAAGGGTGAATTTTCCACCAATGAAGAAGAAATTTAGAGCAATAATTAAGAGTTATTTTGCCCAACTGCATGCCAATAAATCTGATAATCTAAGTGAAATGGAAGACACTTACAAAAATATAGATTACCCAGATTAACAGTTGGAAATAAATTACATAAACAGTCCCATTTAAAAAAAAAATAATTCAAATAAGCCATTAATTAACTCCTTAAGAAAAAACCTTCAGGGTCAGATGGACTTACAACTAAATTCTACCAAACATTTAAAGAACAATTAATTCCAATACTATGCAAACTATTTGGAAAAACAGGGGAAGAAGGAGTCCTACCAAATGATACATGCGGTGTTGATACCCAAACCAGAGAGGGTCAAAACAAAGAAAATTATAGACTAATTTCCCTAATTAATATTGATGCAAAAATCTTAAATAAAATATTATCAAAGAGATTACAACAAGTTATCATACATCATGACCAAGTAGGATTTATACCAGGAATGCAGGACTAGTTCAATAATAGGAAAACCATTAGCATAATTGACTATATCAATAATCAAACTAACAGAAATCATATGATTATCTCAATAGATGCAGATAAAGCATTTGACAAAATCCAGCACCCATTCCTATTAAAAACACTAGAGCATAGGAATAAATGTTGCTTTCTTTGAAACAATCAGTAACATCTACTTAAAACCATCAGCAAGTACATATGTGATGGGGATAAGCTAGAACCATTCTCAATAAAATCAGGGATGAACGAAACAAGGTTGCCCACGATCACCATTATTATTCAATATTATGTTAGAAATCTTAGCTTTAACAATAAAAGAAAAAATTTAAAGGAATTAGAGTAGGTACTGAGGAAACTAAATTATCACTCTTTACAGATGATATGATGGTAACTTAGAGAATCCTAGAGAATCAACATAAAAACAATTCACAACTTTAGCATTTAGGAAACAAAATACAAAATAAATCCATATAAATCATCAGCATGAGTATATGTTACCCACAAAGTCCAGCAGCAAGAGAAAAAAAAAGAGAAATTCCATGTAAAATAACTGTAGATAATATAAAATTGCTGGGAGTCGACCTGCCAAGACAAAGTTAAAAACTTTGAACACAATTACAAAACACATTCCACACAAAGCCAGATCTAAACAATTGGAAGAATACCAAGTACTCGAGGCTGGGTCAAGCTACTATAATAAAAATGACAATTCTATCCAAATTAACCTACTTTTGCAGGGCCATACCTGCAAGAAATTACAGAGCTAGAAAAAATAATAACAAAGTTCGTCTGGAAGAAAAAAAGTCAAGAATTTTAAGGGAATTAAGAAATAATAAAAAATTATAATAAAGATCAATAATAAAAAATGCAAATGGAGATGGTCCAGCTACTAGACTTAAAACTATATTATTCTGATGGACGTGACTCTTTTCAACAGGGAAGTGATTCAGCCAATTCCAAAGGACTTGTGATGGAGAGATCCATCTGCACCCAGGGAGAGGACTGTGGGGACTGAGTGTGGGTCACAACGTGGCATTTTCACTCTTTTTGTTGTTGTTTGCTTACTTTTTGTCTTCTTTCTCTTTTTCCCTTTTTGATCTAATTTTTCTTGTGTAGCAAGACAATTGTGCAAATGTGTATAGAACAACCGCACGTATTTAACATAGATTGGATTATTTCCGGTCTGAGGGAGAAAAAATTTGGAGCACAAGGCTTTGCAAGGGCGAATGTTAAAAATTATGCATATATTGTGAAAATAAAAGGGCACTGAGACTTTAGGGACATGCCGCCTGCAAGTAAGAATGCTCCTTCGAAACTCAGTTACAAAGACACCTTCCTTTAGCTGCCACATCCGCCACCAAACTACCTCGTATTTATTTTGCACGTACTTATCAAAGCAGGAAGGAAGATTAGGCACAGGCTTCGATCAAGTTCCCAAGGGTACTAATAAATTTGCATACAGAAATAACTTCCTCCCAGAAAGCAGGAACATTTTTCTGCTTTGTCAAGACAAAGTATCCCCAGCACCAAGCAGAGGGCCACTGGGCAGGAGCGGGGGAAGATCCTGGGAAAGATCTGCCCCACCCTCCAAGAGAGTGCAGTAAGAATCGGAGGAGAGCAGATCTCACGCACGCCCCCTCCCCAGCCGAAGCGTCCCGCAGTTACCTGGGCAACACCTGCGCAGGAACTCCCTCCCCCCACTCCCGCCCGCCTACCCCCCGGCCCATTTCCCCACTTTTCCTGTTGGTGCACTTAGTTGGCTCCACTAGTTACCCTCCTCCATGCCCCGGCCGAGCCGCGGGGCCCGTAGTTACCTTCCCGGTCGAAGTCCTTAAGGAAGGACGCGAGCTTTCGGCCCCGTACCGCGCTCTTCTTAGTCGTCCGGCCCGAGGCCTTCTTGGACGGAGCCATAGCGCCGAGGCGGAAAGACGCCGCGCGGTCCGGCAGACCGGGGCGGCGGCGGCGCGTGAGGCGGCGGGGAGGCCGGGGAAGTCGGCCCCACAGGACGTGCTCCCGCGCCTCAGAGGAGTCCGACTGTTCCGGTCCGGCCCTTTACAGCGGAGGAGAACGAGGTCCCCAAGAGGTTGGCAATGACCAAACCGGACCCACCCCCAGCCCTCAGGATGTTAAATGGAGTCGCTGCCTCAGGCTGCGGATTCAAACTCAACCGCCCCTTGACAGCCAATAAGAAGTCCCACACCAGAGCGGGCGCGAGGGATACTCAGGAGAGCCAATCATCAGGCGCGTCCATAATCGTACCAGCCAATCACAGGGAGAAACTACAACACCCAGGAGGTTTGGCGGCACGGATCACGTGTTTTGGGGGGGGCGTATGAACTAAGCTAGTTTTTTTAGCTCGTTTTTATCCGTTGGTAGTCGCTTTCGGGCATGCGCCTGGGGGAGCAGGAAGCTCGAAGGAGTCGGTGAGTGTCACGTTAGTGGCGTCCCTCTAGCTACAGAAATGGTCTAGCGGCTCGGGGAGGCGGCTTGGGGTTTCCTGAGATGGGGAAAGAGGCTGGACGCCTTTCTGGTCTGGTAGGGCCTCACAGGATTGCAGAGATCGCCCCCCTCCGGCCCCAGCGTCTGACAGATGGGGAAACTGAGACTCCGAGACCACCGTGACTCCATGGTGGGACCCTCGGGCGCTCTAGTTTGGGCCGTGCTGTGGGCACCGTGGAAAGCAGGGTCTGCTTCTTAGCAATGTGTGACCGTGGTCCCCTCACCCCTCCAGGCTCGTTTCGTCAATTGCAAAATGAAATTAACAATAGTAGTTTTCATCTACAATGTTGCGAGGTTCAAGTGATGATGGCACCGGACTATTTGTGTTAATGATGTCATTGAACGGGGACCGCCCAGCGTGGAAACTCCCTCCAACCTCTCAGGCCACACCGTTCTGTATTTTGTTTTAGTGCCCCAGATCCCTGGGAGTTTTAAGTGAGCTGCATCAGAGGCAAGGCCCCAAGCCTTGGCCGCCTGACCGCAGGGCAGCCTCCTCGGGGACGTGGCGGTTCCCAGAACACCATATAAACGTCCCTTAGTAGTTAGTCTGTTAGCATTAGCTCGGGCTTTTAGGGTCTTGGCCACTTGACTTCGGT
The DNA here is from genome assembly GCF_048593235.1 of Sminthopsis crassicaudata. Classification (NCBI taxonomy): domain Eukaryota; kingdom Metazoa; phylum Chordata; class Mammalia; order Dasyuromorphia; family Dasyuridae; genus Sminthopsis; species Sminthopsis crassicaudata. The sequence continues at coordinate 590,852,169 of NC_133619.1, read as the reverse complement.
CCAGGCCGCCCCATCTCAGAACAATTAATTGTGTTTTAATGGGGATCTTCTTGTAGGGAATCTTACCAGGATGGGAAGAATACAAACGTTTCCCTTGGCTTGTTGTCCCTGCCTCGGAAATCTGGGAAAATAAACAAAAGTTTTAGTCAAAGGAAAACAAAACAGCTGCGCTGGAGTGAGCCCTCATTAGTCCTGCAGATGCGTGAAAGCCGTTAGTCACAGCCCCACACACGAGAATTCTTGCGTAGAGGTTTCTTGCTCGATGCTTTGAAGACAGAGTAATGACATTTTTCCTCCTCTTTCCAATTTGTGCATCAGATAAAACACTAATAAAGCAGCACTTTAAAAATACTTATTCCCTTCTCGGACCAGAATTTCTGATCTCTCTCGGACTTAAGTAAATCATTTCACCTTTTCAGCCTCAGTTTACTCCTCTGTAAAGTGGGGAAAATAGCCCCTGTAGTAGAGGGATAAATGGGGTAGTGAATATTAAAGGCTTGGCAGACTTAAGCAGTGGTCCTCAGACTTTTTAAATAGGGGGCCAGTTCACGGTCCCTCAGACTGTGGGAGGGCTGTATTATAGTCTCCGCCTCTCAGCCCATTTGCCGTAGCATCTGCCCCAGGGATAGTTTGAGAACCCCTGCTTAAGGTATTAAATGCCGGGTATTATTTCAGAGGATGTTGCAAAGATACAAGTTTAGGCCTTCAGTCAGGTATTATCTTTCTCCAGTCTTCAGTGCCCTTCTTTCCATAGTGTGAGACCTGGACCTTAGAATATTCCAGATGTCTGATCAGGGAGAATACAATGGACTTCTCAAATTCTTTTCTTTTAAGGTTTGGGATATCTTAATGTGGCCTAGGTTTAGCTTTTTTAATTTTCATATAAGCATTTTTCTCACTTGATGCCAAGTGAATTTGCAACCAAGTAAAATTCCCAGATCTTTTTTCACAAAGCTGTTTTGTAGCCACACTTTCCTCATTTTATACTTATAAAATTGATTTTTTGTAATGAAAGAATAAGACTTTATATATCACTGTTGTTCTTGCCTGTGCTTTATAGATCCAAATTCCAGTTATTATTGTTTGTTTTTGACCTTCATGGTTTATAAGCATTTCCATATTTCTCTAAATGCAGATCATTGAAACATGTTAAAGCAACATGGGAACAAGGACAGAAGGCTTTAACCCTGTGAGGTGACATCAAGAGTTGAGTAAGTACTCTAGATCTGGCCCTGAATCCACCCAGGCCCAAATCTATCTGGCTGTCCTTTCATTTGATTCACTTCTATCTTGCCCAAAAGAATAGCATAAGACAAAATGCTTTACTATAAACCTAAATAAACTGTATCTCCAGCATTTCCCTAATATATGGTTCTGAGGCTAAACCAGTACACCAGCTCATCATATCTCTTAGCTTATCCTCTCAGTGCTCATACCCAGCTGAGGTTCTCAGCCCCAAGCTTGTTGCTGGCATTCCTCAGCTGCCATTTGGGCTCCATAAAATCTGTTCCAAATCAGTCTAGAGATTGTTCTAAATCCAGGTGTTAAAAATCATCCAGGAAAGTTCTCAGCATTTCATTAAATAGACTTTTGGATAATACTAGTGGTCGTTGTACAATTCTTCATATTAGGCAATAAGACATTCTGTAAATAAGTTCCAATTTCTGCCTCTTGATTAATAGTTGTTTGACTTGTGGTTAGCTAGATTCAATTCTCTGGCAAGCATATCCTGGGGATATTAATAACATTTCCTTCACAGGGTTCTTGTTAGGATCAAATGGAGTAACATGCCAAGTACTTCACAAGCTTTAAAGCATCAAGTTTTAGCTATTTATAATTATTATGCTCCTGAACATGAAGTTTCCTCATCACTTTTCACTAGATTATTATAATTTCCTTTTTATTGGGTTTCCTGGCTTTAAACTCTTCTCTAAATCACATTCAGTTAACTTTCCTATATGATCTTACTAATAGTCTATTCTGGTTATATCACTCTTTTCCTTAAAAAACCTTTCTTTGACTCTCTTTTCAACTAAATAGAGTGTAGGCTCCAGATCCTGGCATTAGAAGTTCCCCAAGAGCTGGTTCCAGTTTCTTAAAACACCTCTTCTGTGCATTGATACACCCTCCTTGTCCTTCTCAAAAGACTAGACTGTTCTGTATTCTCCTGGGTCATCTTGCCTTTTACTATTTCCTTGCTCATGCTGATCCAGTTGCTTGAATGGAACTTTTTCCTTTCTCCAATCTGCTGCCTAACTTGGATATCACAATTTCCATGATTCTTTCCTTGATGTCTCTTCCCTCCAGGATATCTGCCTCCCTGCATTTTTAAAAGGACTTGGCCTTGATATCCTCCTTAATTTGTACTTATCTTATTCTTATTTCATAGTTATATGGATTCATGTTTTCCTCCAAATAGATTGTAAACTCTTTGAGAGCAGGATTTGGGTTGTTTTCTATTTTTCTATCCTTCCTTAGCTTAGTGCCTTGCACATAATAGATGCTTAATAAATGTGTATTGAATTGAATGGTTCTCTAGTTGAGGCTTTCTAACAATTGATTGGTTTTAGATGCAGAAAAGATGTCTCCAAAGGAGCCTTTGCCAGCTGTGCAGGATGTTCTGAAGAAGGCTTTCCGTGTTGTAGAGCACCAGCATGGGCTCTGGAAGAGTACTCTGAGTGATTGCTTACCTCTCCTGACCTCCCTTAGCAACCTGGCAGAGCAGCTACAGGCCAGTCAGAATGTCCAGTTAGAGGAGACTCCACTTCGGGCTTTCCCTGATCTGAAAGATCGCCTGAGAAGAAAACTGCTAGCTGCTGGGGACGCCATCTTAGACCAATTGGGAGAAAAGCTGTAAGACATCATGATGTGTTTCTTATACAGGAAAATAATTTAATGTTTTATTTGTAAGCAGCCAGTTTGAGCTCCAACTAAGGAGCTTTTTCGTAGCCTTAACACAGTTGAGTTTTGAGACATATTGTAGGCACGCATTATCTTCCTTTCCTTATGCCCTTCGCGTTCCTTTGTCCTAGAACTTAGTAGTCAAAAGCAGGGTGGATCCTGCCCAGGATCTGAGTTGAAATGCCGCTTACTAGCAGTATAATGTGGACAGTTCCCTTCATCTCTCTGGATCTCAGTTTCCTCATTCGTAAAAGGATGGGATTGGACTAGGTTATTTCTAAGCTTCCTTTCAGCTCTACAACTATGATATATCTTAAGACAAACTTTTTCAGAAAGTCTCAAGACCAGGACTTTTTAGGAAAGGTATTAATAAGTAATATCATTCATTCTGTTTTGGAGGAGAGGCAGTTGAGGTTAAGTGACTTTCCTAGGATCACACCTAGGAAGTGTCTGGGACCAGATTTGAACTCAGGTCCTCCTAACTCCTAATTCCATACTACCTTAGCCCATGAAATTCTTAGTATGTATCATAGACTTAGAATTGGAAGGAACTTTACCAGTTGTTTAGTTTAACCCTTATCTGCAGAATGAACTCTCTTTGTGTTATCCCTGAGAGATGATCATCCAGTCTCTGCTTGGAGAGATTTCATGTTGGGGATATCTCAGAGATCTCCTATTGTACTGACCAGTCCTCACAGCTAGACAGTTTTGCCTTTGAACTTAGAACTGAAATCTGTTCCCATCAACTCTAGCTCTGCCTTGTAGGGCCAAACAGGACAAATGTAATGACCCCTCAGATCATTAAAATTAGTGATTTTGAATCCTTCCCCATAATTCCACCAGATCTTCTCCATGTTAAAAATTCTTCTGCTGGTCTTGATATTACATGACTTCCAATTCCCTCATCTTCCTGCTTGCTCTTTCAAAGTATCAAAAATAATGGGGCAGTGCTCATTAATGCATTATTTTTATTTGCCTTGAGTAGGTATATGGGCTGCTGGGAGGATGCTGTACATCTTTTCAATGATGTTTAGTGCCATTGTCTTTTCCTGCAGAACCAGCCTTCTCCAGGTGCGAGATACAGTCAGCAGCCACGTGGAACAAGTGTTTGAACTGTATGAACAGAAAGCAGATGAACTTGGACTTGATATAGTTTTGCAACCATCTGCTGTCAGCCCCTCATTGGCTGATATGCTGGCATGGTTACAGGACATTGACAGACATTATCGAAATGTGTATCCTTCATGCAGATACTCTGGGGAATCTACATGTCTTCAGTTCACAATTGATTGTTTTGGCCACAGAATCACAGGATTTCAGAGTGGAAGTGGACCTTAATCTCTGTCTAGACTAATCCACACTGGAAAACAAATTTCTAGAAATCTCAAATGATCATCCTATTTTTGTTTGAAGACTTCCAGCTACTAGTCATTTCCCATCTCTCTCCTCCTACTCATAGCTAAATTTCTTGAAAATCAGTAGTTCCACTTTTGCCCTAATTCTTCTTGGACTCTTTGCAGTATAATTTATTGATCATGACTCCACCATATTGCTCTTAGAGGTCACCAGGAGCCCTTGATCACCAACTCTTTCTCATCTCTCACTTTTTTGACCTGCAGTGTTTGTCAATGGTGATCAGTCTTTTCTTCCAGATCCCTTCTATTCCTATGGCTTCAGAGACACCATGTTGTTAACCTGATTTTCCAGTGTCTCTAAAGACTCCCTCTTTGTCTCTTACATTTTTTGAATTCTTAAGGTGAGTTCTTTGTTCCAAATTGTTTTCTTTGAACCTGTTTTTTTCTCTTTTTCCATTGGTGATTTCCTATACCTCCTCAACTTCATATGTCACTCAGCTCAGCCCTGATCTCTCACTTGAGTGATGGGCCCATATCTTATTGGACCAGCCCCTCCACCTATCCAAAATGGAAATTCTAACCCTGCCTTCAAAATCATTTCCTCTTCCTCACTTGCCTTTGTTTTTCTTGATGTCATTATCATTACCCTAGGCCCCCAGACTCAAATTCTTGGAGTCATCTTTGACCCTTCTCTCATCTTAACACACTGAAGAATTTGTGTGTGTGAAATGTAGCCCCTCCCTCCTCACTTTTCCCTCTGAGAATCCTGTTGTGGCTTAACTCAGCTAGCACACATTCCTCTGCCTTCTCCCTACTACATCCATTCTAACCATTGGAAAACTTTTTTTTTTTTTTTTTTCCCCCTCTGAGGCTGGGGTTAAGTGACTTTTCCAGGGTCACACAGCTAGGAAGTGTTAAGTGTCTGAGATCAAATTTGATCTGGGGTACTCCTGAATTCAAGGCTGGTGCTCTATCCACTGCGCCACCTAGCGGCCCCCTGGAAAACCTTTTGTGATCCCTAAATGGTTGCACAACCAGGTTCTTTCATGTCAAATTTTCCTTTATCTGTTTAAATGTTATATTTAAGTTCCTTGAGATCAGATTGTTTTTCATTTTGTTGCAGTATACCAATGAAATGTGCTTTGCATGTAGTAGATACATAGTAACTGCATGTTGAATGAATGGATTTATTCTTCCTCTTCAGTATCATCTTGAATTCCTGTACTACCTATCTCCTCATTGTTATTTTCAGGGAAACCATTATCTGCCTAGACTGTTGTAATTGCCGCCTAATGTCTTTTCCCCCTTCCACTTTCTTATCCTTCAATTCCTTATTTCTGACTAGATCAGTTTCCTATATTGATCTAATCTTATCGTGACTGATCAAAATCCTTCATGGCTCTATTAACTGCCAAGTGAAATATCTTTGTATCTTGGCATTCAAGGCCCTACTTAATATGGGACATAATTTTTTTTCCCTAGTCTTATCTCTTACTACTCCCATCTTATTTAGTAGGTTAAAATAACCTACTCACTATCCATCCTACCTGATGTTTAAATAGCTGCTTTTGTTCCTTTTTCTTACTTTTCCCCATGACTACAATGCTCCCCTTCTTCCTTTTCCCCAAACTTTACCTGTATGTCCTTTAATATGTAAGATTTTCCTTTTTCTCTCTGACTAATAACCTTTCCTTTTTAGGTGTCACCAGCAGCCCTGTTTGTACTTGTCTTATACTAATGTATTGGATTTTTTTTTTTTTTGGCAGTTATTCATTTATCCATCCTCATTTGATTGGGAGACACATGAAGGCAGGAATTATATTTTACATGATCTTGATATCTCAACACCTTGCATAGTGTTCTACATGTGGAAGGTACTTAAATATTTATTAAAATTAAACATGTTTATCTCTCTTGGGGTCCTTAACTTCTATAAAGGTACCTGGAAAGGAAATATCTCCTCTCCCAGATTCAGTGGGGAAATTTGCCAAACATCCAAACTCTGCCACATGCCTGGGATCGAATTTCAGAGAATGATCAAGACCTAGTACAAGGTATTTATACCCATTTAGGGATTGTCTTTTTCCCACCCTCCCCTTCCCTCACCAGAAGGCTACCATTTGACACATATATGTAAATATATATAAAACCATATTATGCCTATTTCTATTTTTTGGTTCTTTCTCTGGAAATATATAGCATCTTCTTTCATAATTTCTTTGTAGATGATTATAATACTCAGAATAACTTGATCATTCACACTTATTTTTCAAATAATATTGCTGTTACTATATACAAAACTCTTAGTTCTGTGCATTTCACTTTTCATTATTTCATGAAAGTCTCCATATTTTTCTAAAGTCAATGAGTTCTTCATTTCTTATAGCATAATAATATTCCATCACAATCATATATAAAACAACTTGTTTAGCCATTCCCCAATTGATGAGCATCCTCTCAATTTCCAGTTCTTTGTTACCACAAAGAGAGCTACTATAATATTTTAGAACATGTAGGTTGTTACTATTTCTTGATCACTTGGGGAATAGACTTAATAGTATTGCTGGATCAGTTTATAACTGAAAATAATTTCAGATGGCTCTCCAAAGTGGCTTTGGATCAGTTTATAGCTCCACTAATAATGTAGAAATGTCCCAATTTTCCCATATCTCCTCCAACATTTGTTATTTTCCTCTTGTCATTTTAGCTAATTTGATAAGTGTGAAATGATATCTCAAAACTGTTTTAATTTGCTTTTCTTTAATCAATAATGGTTTAGAGCATTTTTATATGACTACATATAGTTTTGATTTCTTCATTGAAAAGCAGCCTGTTCCTTTGACCATTTATCAATTTGGGAATGACTCATATTTTTACAGATTTGGCAGGGTTCTTTGTATATTTGAGATATGAGATCTTTATCTGTGAAGCTGTCTATAATTTGTTCTTTTCATCTACTAGATCATAAGCTCCTTTGGGGGTAAGGACTATGTTTTATTTGTATCTCTGGGGACAACACAAAGCTTAATTGTATAAATCAAGGATCTTCTCTCTTCCTTCCCCAGATATCCTGCTGAATGTATCTTTTTTCCTGGAAACCTAAAGGATGTTTCTATCTATAGACAAAGAAACCACAGTTAAAATCCAGCTTTATTTCACCTGCCACTTTAAAACAAATGTGGGCATACTCCCATGTTGGGAATACGGATTTCTAGAAGTTATTTCATACATAATTGGGCTATATGTTTGTGAACCCAAGGAGTTTTTATTCTATATCAGAGACTTGAGTTGATGCTCAGTAAGGAAAATGAGGTTGGTAGTGACAAAAGTCGTAGTCTGGGCAATGACCAAGAATGTTGGAGGAGCTGGAGTAACTGCTCAAGAGAGGGGGGACCATTATGAAGACAGGCAAAAAGGGAAAACCAGTACTCTGCCATGGTTTTGTCACCCAAAATCTTTGCTCCATATGCTGTGTCTTAACTTAGGGAAGATACATTTACTTTTATCTGAAATTTAAGTATATGTGATGGAAAAGTTTGTCTAAAAAAGTTCACCTTTAAAACTACTCTTCTGAGGGTTTGGGGACAAAAAATAAAAATGATAAAACTCAACACTGGTGGGTCATAGAGAAATAAGAAGCTCATATTTTGCTTGTGAAATAGTAAACTGGTAAGTCCTTGGGGAACATATTGTGTTCATAGTCTTTGATCCAGAAATTCCCTTTCTTTGGAGCTTACTCTGAAAAGCATATCAAAAAGAAAATGTTCCAACATTTGGAAAACTGTTCTGTTACTGTAATCCAGTCCTATAATTCAATGAAGAACTATGGAAAGGAAATTCAGTGAATAGGAAAATAATAGAAAAAGACTGATATAAAATACTGAAAAGTGGAAAGCACAGAATCTGGATTAAGTAATGAGAACATAATAAATCCTTCATAAAGCCTCTTCCCTTTTGAACTTTCTCCATGTCTAGAAATTGATTACAAGAGTATTTCCCTGGAGAAGTTCAGTAAGCACACTTAAATATGAGAATATAAAGGATTATATGTACACACATACATATATACATACATAAAAATTTAGGAGTAAATTGATAAAAAAAATAACTGAAAGAGATAGAGTTTGAAATCTTAAGTTATAGAAATTTGTATATCAAAGTTCATTTTAAAGTTCATGTTTGGTTTTGTTACTGTTTAATGGATTGACTGATTATATTTAACATTTTTCCTAACTTGCTGTTTCCAAACTGTGCCACAAGGGGGTGGCAACGTGGCATAAATTACTTCTGAATTTCTTCTTTTTGAGGATTATTGTAGGTTCATGAGCCCATTAGAACAAAAAGGAAAGCTAGGGCTCACCTAGTCCAAACTTATTTTATAGAAGAAGAGACAGGAGGTGAAGGGACTTCACTAAGGTCATACATCTTTTCAGTGGTAGAGAGGAGAATCCCAAATGTTGATCAATTGGCTCCCAGGACAGAGCTTTTTCTGTTTCCCTATGTTTGTACTTAACTGATCAAGGTCCTACTGCAGGACATTGTAGTCTCCTGATTGATTGGTGGGAGGAGGGAGATGAGCAGATTATCCTCAAAAGTGATCACTAATATGCATAATCCAATGCTTTTTGGCCTCCCCTCCCTTCCTGGCACAATCTCTTCTTAGCCTGATGTCCTGAAGCAGGAAGACAATATGTCTTGGGCATAAAGCCTTCCAGTGAAGAATGTGTTCTGTTTCTTGATTTTGTTTGAAATAAATAGTTTTAATAGCTGATATTTTTGTGGTGATTTATGTTTACAAATTTGCCCGTTTATTATTACATTGCATCTCTGTGTTCCATGAGGTTGAGCCATTATTCCCAATTTAACAGATGAGAAAACTGAGCCTCAAAAGGATTTGAAAAACTTGTTCAGAGTCATGTAATGGCTGAGTATGAGCCCAATGGAGGCAACATAACATTATAAAAAAAGACTTTAAATCTTGATTCTGCCAGTACTAGCTGTGATACTGGACAAAGTTTGCACAAGATGATTTCTTAATCGCCTCTTGCAGCTCTCACATTTTTGTAATTCAAAATATTCTGCCCTTTCCAGTGTTCTGTGTAGGTTGGAATAAAGTGAGCTCTTGATTAGCCTTCTTTACCAGTGAACCTCCTCTATTTCTAGAAATTGATTACAAGATTTTTATTGAGAAGATGAGGAAGCACTTTTCCCAAGTGAATGAACCCATTTAGGTCATAGCTTGTTTTGGGGGAGAAAAGGAAGCCAAGATTAGTGTGCTCAGGAGAGGACTCGTTTTTCCATCTGACAAATACATCATTAACATCCCTTTCTAGCCCTGTCCCAAGGAGAGGGAGCCAGCCTTTTCCTGGGTCTAAACTTATTTCCTTATCTGGCTCCTGGAGTGATCAGGGCCTTGCTCAGGCAACAGCAGCAGTCTTGTCCATTATCCTCCCATCTCACTCTTTTGCCAAGATAGTTGGAATGAATCGGGGCTGCCTGCCAGAGCCTTACCCTTCTGCCCTCTGTGCCAGGTGCAAGGAGCAGAGCAAACAAGTGTTTCTAGAGGAATTTCAGGGAGGTTATCCAATTCAAGCTCCTTCTCCCTCTCATTCCTGAAAGTCTCTGACTCACTGGCTCCTTGTCGATGGGCAGCAGATCTATTGCCTGACTGTACAGATGAGCCAAGAAGGCCTAAAGTATGGGGGAGACTCTTAGGAGTCTTAACATTTAAATGAATTTTAGAAATAAGTTCATTATATAAAGGAGGAAACTGAGGCACGGAGATTGTCCAAAGTAGTTGACTAATAATTGGATAATTTTAAGCTTGGAATGAAAGAATTCAGAGTACTGGAAGATACTGTTATTGGTAACTTCTCAATGCTCAATTGCCCAATGTTTAACCACCTATAATCCTAGAAAATAATCAAAGCTCTAAGAAGTTAAGTATTCTGTATGCGTCATGGACCTTTTGGGCTCTCTGCAATGATAGGAAGTTCATTGTTTTTCAGTTCAGCCCTTTCCATTATTGAACAGTTCTGATAGGAAATTCATCTCTTGTCCCATTCTCCCCATTCTCCTAATTCTGCCCTTTGGGTCCAATAGAACAAATCTAATCCTTCTGCTAGGGGCCACACCTTCTGATACCTGAGGACAATAACCTTGGCTTCCATTTGTTTATGTCTTAAGGGCTTTGTACAGAGCAGTTCTCACGTTGAAATTCCACAGTGGTCCATTTTACAAGTAACCTCAGAGCCCTACCTTGGAGCAATAAGCAAGTTCATCTTGACCAGCTGATACGTTGTCATGTGGAGAAGATTTTTTAAAAAGTGGCCCTGGGCTAGAGCAAAAGTAGATTTCCAGGAAGAAAGTGCCCTTTGTACCCCTTTCTCCATCTGTCTGCTTTTCCCACTTAAGCTGCTTCTCACTTGCTCACCTTAAATTATAAGAAACACTTGTCTGTTGGCAGCAAGGGTTAACAAAAAGAATGCTATACTCAAATTCAGAGGATGTAGGCTTAGGCCATGTGTCTGGCACTAGCTGTGTGGTGAGTGGTGAATCACTCCTGAGCTTTAGTTTTCTTATTTGTAAATAGGAATGATGATGACATTTGTACTGTCTATCATAGGATAATAGTAAGAAAGGAGCTTTATCTTAAAAGTTCTATGAAACAATGAATTACAGTTGACTCAAATTCAATGATTATTTGGTACTTCGAACACATGAAAGTGATAGCAGGAAGGTAGGGGAAGCTATTGGTAACTCTTAAGTAGGGCACCACTCTTTCCTACTATGGGACTAGCTATAGGTAGCCTATCCAAGCAGGGAGAGCCAAATCCTCTGGGCTGACGGTCAGTCACACCATTATACAGGGTGGTTGAATTTCTGTGGTGTGAAGGGTAAGCAGCTGAGTCAGCCAAGACTTGAGTTTGTCAGGATGTGCTGCTTTGTTGTTCAGTCACGTCCAACTCTTTGTGATCCCATTTTGTAGATTTTTGAAGCAAAGTTATTAGGCTGGTTTGCCATTTTCTTCTCCAGTTCATTTTATAAATGAAGAACTAATGCCAACAGTTGAGTAACTTGCCCCAAGTCACAGTTAGTGTCTGAAGTCAGATTTGAACTCAGAAAGTTCTCCTGACTTCAGCCCCCACCATCTATCTAGTTGTCACCAGGGAACTTTACAGTCAACTTTCATTTGAAAGATGTGTGCACAACCTGCTTTTAAGTTTAATCTGCGTTATTAAATTAAGTCTAGACAGTAAAAAAAATGATCAATTGAACCCTATCTTGTAGCATTTATCAATTTCCAAGGTATAAATAACTCCTGCTGAAAATTTAACAGTTGACTCTCAGCCATTTCTTTTTTTTTTTTTTTTTTTTTTTTTTTTTCCAGGTATTTCCTCGACGAGCTTCCTTGGAGTTTTTTTTTTTTTTTTTTTTTTTTTTTTTAAATTTTTTATTTTATTTTATAATTATAACATTTTTTGACAGTACATATGCATGGGTAATTTTTTACAACATTATCCCTTGCACTTACTTCTATTCAGATTTTTTCCCTTCCTCCCCCAACCCCCTCCCCCAGATGGCAAGCAGTCTTATATATGTTAAATATATTACAGTATATTCTAGATACAATATATGTGTGTAGAACCGAATTTTTTGTTGCACAGGAAGAATTGGATTCAGAAGGTAAAAATAACAGTTTACATTCATTTCCCAGTGTTCCTTTTCTGGATGTAGCTGGTTCTGTCCATCATTAATCAATTGGAATTGGATTAGCTCTTCTCTATGTTGAAGAAATCCACTTCCATCAGCATACATCCTCGTACAGTATCATTGTTGAAGTGTACAGTGATCTTCTGGTTCTGCTCGTTTCACTCAGCATCAGCTGATGTAAGTCTCTCCAAGCCTCTCTGTATTTCTCCTGTTGGTCATTTCTTACAGAACAATAATATTCCATAACATTCATATACCATAGTTTACCCAACCATTCTCCAATTGATGGACATCCATTCATCTTCCAGCTTCTAGCCACTATGAAAAGGGCTGCCACAAACATTTTGGCACATACAGGACCCTTTCCCTTCTCTAGTAGTTCCTTGGGGTATAAGCCCAGTAGTAGTATGGCTGGGTCAAAGGGTATGCACATTTTGATAACTTTTTGGGCATAATTCCAGATTGGACTCTCAGCCATTTCTAGCTGGCTCTGGCACATCCCTAGTTCTAGTCCAACCCCTACTGAACAAGAATTCATTCCAGAACAATCCCAAGAATTGTTCATCCAGCCTTTGCTTGAACACATCTGGGTAGACATCTACTTGCTGAGACAGCCCGTAGCACTTGAAAGTTCTTATTCATATCAAATTGTTCGTGTTCAAGCAAAATCTGTTTCTCTGCAATTTCTATCCATTACTCTGTCCTCAGAGGATAAACAGAACAAGTCTAATTGTTTTTCTCCATGACACCCCTTAAAATACTTACAGGTTTCCTAGACCTGGAAGGTGGAAAAGACCAAGATCATCTAGCTTAGAGGCTCTTAACTTTTTTTGTTTCATGGGTAACGTGGGCAGTCTGGCAGCCTTTGGACTTCTCAGACTCATTTTTTTTAAGTTTATAAAATAAAATAGATTACAAAGGGGATCAGTTATATTAAAATATAGTTGGCAAATTTTAAAGTTTATGAAAAAATGTATGGATCCTTAGAACCCTTGATCTAACATGTTTTACAGATGAGGAAATAGGACCCCAGGTGAAATAACTTTGTAGAAAGTAGGCAAATCTTTTTTTTTTTTTTTTTTTTTTTTTTAAGTAGGCAAATCTTAAGGTCTGAACCATGAGGTTCTACTTGGTCATCTTTTGCCTTCACTTTCCTTATCTCCCATCCCCAAATTTTCTCTTCTTCAGACTAAACATTCCCAATTCCTTCAGCCAATATTAATATGGCCTGATATTGAGGCATGTTATCATCCAGCTAAACTCAGTCTGATGCTTATCAGTGTCCTTAAAAGTGGCATTGGGAATTCGGCAGAGTACTTCAGATGTAGTCTGACCTAGTTGGGAACTTTCACTTCCCCTTTCCTGGGTCTTGCCTCCTGAACCTTTCTCTATTCTTTGGGGTCAATGTGTTTCTGAAATCCTGAGATTCCAGTACTGAGGAGTAGGATACTATACTGGGCAATGGAGGAAATACAAAGACTAAATAACTTTCTACCCTTGAGAAGCTTCTAGTCTAGTGGGGGGGAGGGGGTTAAAACACTATACATGTACCACTAACAATTTGTATTTCTTTAAGTTATATAACTCGGGAACATGGAAAGATAATGGGTGTGAAGTGAGGATTTGCCCAGGGGTGCACAGCTAACAAGTGGTGGAACCTGAACTCAGGACTTGTGAGTCCAAGTTTAGCCCTACTTTGGTTATACCACTTCATCTCAAATACGGGTTAGCTTTATGTTCTCAAACTCAATGTGCCCAGCCTCATAAACCCCCGCTACTCCATCTAACATTTATAGGCAACAGCTGATTTTTATCAGCCAGTTTGTTCTTTCATATAAGTAGAGTTTTATGAGGGTCTTCTGAGCTGGCTTATAATGTGATGAAATGTCTGCAAAACTCTACCATAAATCCAGGGAAGCTGCCAAGGGCAGGATGTGATTTTGCAGGCACATTTTCCCCAGCTGGAAAACCTTGTCTCTCTGCCGAGTTTTCAGTTCTGCACTTGTCTCTTTTGACTTGGACAGGCTCTTCGACAATTCGCGGCTTCTTTAAAGGCAGCTAAGAAGTAAGGGGTAGGAAAAAATGGACCAAAAAGCTCATCTGTGCTAAAAATGGTCCTGGACACATGGGCCTCTCTGGTGCTGGCTTTTGATGCCAGCTGCTATAACAGAGACATCAGCCCGAATGTCCACATGAACTCTGAAGGGGGGACAGTGCCAACTCAGCAAATTATTAATCTTTTCATTATTTGGGTTGAGTTGTCACTCTTCACACTTGCCAAAGGCCTTCATCGTCTTTCATTAGTTTGGTAAATTAAGAAGCAGCTCTTAAGGATCTCTCCCCAGATGTCTCCAAACTTGACATCTTTTTCCAACATCTGGATCCTTCTCAACAAAGAGAGGGATTTGAATGGCCTCCAAATGAGGTGAGGCCCCGTCGCATTCTCTCCTGGCCAAGGTGAACGAACGGTTTCCAAAGCCTCTGAGGAGCCGAGCGCTAACCATTTATGCCAGGGAATTTTCTCCCCAAGACTGCAGCATCTTCCCTGTTTTTGCCAAAAGGCCATTAGGCTCAGTTTGGCTGGGTTTCCACATGTCAAAGGATCATGGGATTTTTAAGGCCAGAAGTGGTCTTGAGATCTTGTCCAGTCCTCTCAGTTTTGCAGATGAAAGTGAATCCACTGGTCTTGTAACTCCAGTCCAGTGTTCAGGCTCCCCATCTTTCCTTACCTTTGCTTGGACACATACACAGCTCAATACGTCCCTTGGTCCTGGGGACTCCCAGGCTCCCCTCCCCACATGACTTCTCCTTCTGGCCTCTCTCCTGTTCCCAGCTCCCCGGGATCTGGAGATGAACCTTTGAAAGGAATGCATCTTGCCTGTCAGCTACGAGGCCTGCCCAGCTCCCCAAAGGCTTCCTCTTTCCCAATCCTCGGGTTACAGCACATCCCTTCCACTCGCCCTGCATGATGATGATGGCGCTTGGAAAGGGGAAAATGCCAACATCTGCCTTGTGCAACCCTGTCCAATTTGACAGCCCTGTCAAGCACACCCCTAGGACTTACTCCCATCACCTCCTGGAAGAGAGAAAACTGTTTATTAACACACTCGGCTCTTACACTTCAGGGCTTGAGGGGACACTGGATCAGAAACTGCTCCTCGAGGGGGTCCAGCTCCCCGATCTTCTTCCCACTAATAGAATGGAGAGGAGCCAGTGCGTGGGGCAAACAACCCTCCAAATGCCAGACCGGACATGCGGTTGGTACATACAATTCAGAAGTTTACTTCAGTTTTTCAACGGGTGCCGTTATGGGGGAATTACAGCTTCTCAGAGTTGGAAGGGATTTGAGATGTTTGAGAAGCTATTCTGACTTGTGTCTAAACAAAAAGTCCCTTCTACACTATTGGTAACAACTGATTATCTAGGCTTTAATTGAAGACTTAGAGCACTCACTGTAGAGCCCTTTATAGTTTTGGTTACAAAGTAGGAATCAATAAAACTTCCCTATCCCAGTAAACCACAGGTCAGTGCTCTTTCTTCTCTGTTCGTCTCCTACCATTTTATTATCCCAGCTGTCCTGGGAGAGTGCCAGGTGTTATCTGGCTCATTCCTGCCAGTCTCCATATCCAGGGATCACAAGAGACTCTGGGGAGAATAAGAGAGGAAGCCCTAAGGTTTGCAGAGGATGGCCTGATCCCTGTGGGAAGCTGGGTCTGAATGAATGTTCCCAGCAGCTGAGTATCTGCCAGAGAACTCACAACATGGGAGCACATGGTTTGTAATGAGGGTTGGTTAGGAGTGAGGGGGGCAGAAAAGACTCAGGCAAAGGAGTTCTAATAAAATTCCTTTTCCTCCTTCTAAGAAATAGCTTTCTCTGGGAGTAGAGAAGGTGATAGTGGGCAGAACTGGGCTCGCAAGACAAGCAGCGGAGAATAATAGAGTCTGAAATGTTCCACCAGCAGCAGCCTGGGCAAGTATTGAAAGGGTACTTAGGAACTAATGTGAGATGAAGGGCTATATGATGTGGATACATCACAAGCAATGGCCTTCATTGGAGACATGCATTTTAAAGGCTAGAAGTGGTTTTGAAATTTTGTCCAGTCCTCTCGGTTTTGCAGATGAAAGTGAATCCATTGGTCTTGTTAACTCCCAGTCCAGTGTTCAGGCTCCCCATCCTTCTTTACCTTTGCTTGGACACATACACAGCTCAATACTCCCCTTGGTCCTGGGGACTCGCTGTGGGCCATAAGAGACTAGGATTATTGTATTTGATACTAGTCACTGGTTAGGAGCTCTAGTACAAATTTATTTGTTGTCTCTGACTTTATAATAAACTTATTCATTCTTTAAAGCCTTGTGAGCCAATGAGCTTGTAAGGGGAATTGGTGACAACATTTTAAGAATCATGAAAATCTCATATTACTGGTGTAAGAAGGAGCAAACACAAGTATACCTGGGGCTTTTTATGTTGGGACAGAGTCCCTGACACAATGGTTCCACTTACACAAAGTTGAAATGTCACTCATAACTTTCAGTTGTTGCTACCTCTGTGACATTGCAGGAAAAAATAACCTTTCTTCCACATGACAGACCTTCTGACACTTGGAGACCTCCTTAATCCTCAGTCTTTTCTCTAGCTTAAACAACCTCAGTGCCTTCAACCAATCTTTATGTCATGATCTTAGATCTCTTCACCATACTGGTTGTCCTTCTATGGACACTTAGTTTATTGATATCCTTCCTCACATGAGGTACCTATCACTAAACACAATTCTCTAGCTACAGGGCAGAGATAGCAGAATAATCATCTCACTTTCTACACAAAGGCCATCTAGTTTGAGCTGCCATTTTATACTGTTGACCCATGTCACATTGCTTTCTTCTAAAATTCTTAAATATTCTTCACATCCATTCTTGTCTAGCCATGACTTCCCTACTTCATACTTGTGAAATTTATTTTTTGAAATCAACTACAGGACTTGACATATCTCTACTAAATTTCATCAGATTCAGTCCTCTATGTTTCACCTGACTAGTTTTGAATCCTATGTTATCCAATGTGTTCATGTCACCTACAAATTTGATAAGCCCATCATTAGTACCCTCATTGATAAAAATTAAAAAAAAAAACAAAAGGACAAATCGCCTTCTAATATAGAGACCTGATCCCTGCCCTCAAAGAGCTCATGGTGTGGTAGGGGAGCTAAGACAGATACTCTAATGCAAAATGAAATATAAATACCATTTGAGTGATATAGCATGCTTTATTAGTCCAGAAGGAAAGACTGATCATTTGCAGCTGTAAGGTTTGGGGAAGATTTCATGAAAGAGGAAACATCTGTTCTGGGCCTTGAATGATGGGAAATATTTCAATAGGTAGAGATGGCTTGAGGGCAAGGAGAAAGTGTATAGAGGATATGCCCAGCTTTGGGGCAAGTGCAAGCAAAGACACGGAGGTAAAATGAGTTTGAGGAACTAGTTCATTTTTACTGGAGGGTAGAATATATGGGGCAGGGAGAAAGATTGGTAATGAGAGATAAAACTGGAGAGCTAGGCTACACCCAAATGGTGGAGGATTTTAAATGACAAGATGAGTTTGGACTTGATTTTTTTTAGCAATGGGTAGCTGTGGAAGGTTTTTGAGTAGCGGCTAACTAGATTAGAGGTGCACATTTCCTGTTTTCTGATGAAAGCTCTTCCTGAACCTGAAACCTAGAGTCACAGGTTTATGCTCAGCTTTCTTATAGGGAGCTTCATCTCTTGCCCAAGTTTCTGCTGAATTTCTGTGTTTGGGCCCTCATTCTCTCACAAGGAACCATATTCAGAGGGTTGTAGATTTGGAGTTTGACAGTATCAGGGAAGCCATCTACCATTTTCCAGATGAGGAAATTCAGGCCCAAAGAAGGGGTGGGACCTGCCTATATTCACATAGGTAAAATGACCAAACTGGTATTTGAACACAAGCTTTCTGACTTCAGGTTCAGCATGTCATAGATTTGAAGCTGGAAGGGACCTTAAAAGTCCTCAAGTCCCACCCTTTTATGTTTCAAGTTAAAAGAAAAAAAAAAAAAAAACCTGATCAAAGTTTAGTCATGTAAGAGGTAAGGTACAGAAATGGGATTTGACTCCAGGTCCACTGATTGCAAATGCAATGCTTCTAGTTTCATGTGGGAAGGCCCCTCAAAAGGTGTCCATTCTTCTCATCTCTGCCCTCTTCCAGAGCAGGAATCTCACCTGAAAATTTGATAAGCCCATCATTGGTGCCCTTAATGATAAAAACTGAAAAAAAAAGGAACAGATCTCCAAGTAAAGAGACCTGACCCTGCCCTCAAGGAGCACATGGTGTAGTAGGGAAGGGAAGATAGTCTATTTGAGTAATATAGTATGCTTTACCAGCATTTTCAGCAAGTGATGGTCTGGAGTGTCTTTGAAGCCCCTCAGTGACAGGGAGATCACTCTCTTTGCAGGCAACCCATTTTTGGAGAGCTATGAGTGGGAGGACTTGTTTCTCCTGATATTTAGCTGATCTGAGGTTGCCGCCATTGCTGTCTCTGGCCCACTACCTGCTTCCTGGAAACTTCAACATTTCAGGAGTAAGCAGATTAAAAGGGTCCTGATTAAGCAGGAAGAGAGGGACCCCACCCCTCCCTCTTTCCCTTGGGTCACGGCTTCTTGGGGGTCCTTGGGGATCCAGTTGCATGCTCTCCCCACTGAGTGGAAGCAGCCTCCTGCCAAGGCAGAAGAGGGCGACGACAGCCTGGAAACTCCACCCTTGTTCTCAGCACTCCCTCCCCTACCTCCTCACTCCTGTCTGTCCTCACTCTGGTAAGGCTTGTCTGGATGGACTGGAGGCAGAACCAGGCATTTGCCTGCCTCCGCTGTTGATTGGCTCGCTGCGTGACTGGTCAAGTTTTTTGCCTCTTCTGAGTCTAAAATGAAGGCATCAGACTAGCCAATCTCTAATGCAGGAGAAGGGACCCTTCTTTGTGCATGGGGTCATTTGGATATGGATAACACCATTCTCGGGTCTCATGAAATTATCATTTTGGAGGACTCAAGCAGTGGGAGTCATACCTAGTTTTTAGCTTATTATTGCCTGCAGCTGCCTTAACAAATGATAGCTAGCTGCATGTCTGTGACAATGTCTTCAGATGCTTAGCATCTCATGGTTCTGAGCTTCTCCATCACCCCCACTTGTCATTCCCAACCTCCCAGCACCTGGGCCATGGATGAAACATCTGTGGCCCATCAGAGACCCCAGGGACTCTCCCTTTGCACAGACAAAGGCTCCCTCCAGTCCCACCTCTGATGAGCCGGCTGTGTGGCCACCTCCATGCCTTGGTCAGGATGCTATCTGCTATCCAGACTGGTGAAGAACATTTGCCTGTGGGGACCCAGAGGTGTGTCATTTCCTGGGAAACACATTGGCTACACTTCAGAGGCTTGGCTCAGCCCAAACGGATATGAGCCGCTCCCCTTAACCCACTCCCACCTTCCACCTCAGCAATCCTACCCCAGTCCCAGATTCCAGGCTGGCTGGAAGTCAGGACGCTAGGCCAGAGAGCTCCCAGTCGTTTCCTACCTAATGAAGGGCAGCTTCGAACCAGAGCCACTTCATCCCCAAACACTGACTACACCACTCTCCCTCTGCATATCCCAGGATCCAGAGCTCCCAGGGCAATGGGGCAGGGGTGGGGTGGGAAGGGCCGGCAGAAAGGTACAAAAGCCCTCACTGGTGTCAGGCAGCTGGGCGGCCAAGGGCTCCTTTCTGTGATCCAAGCTGACAGTGGCTGGGGATGTTCTCTAAGCCTCACCCATCATGAAAGGGGTATAATGCCTCCAGCAGCACTGCAGCCCTCCGCTGATGGGGGCAGATGAGTGGTGACCCCAAATGATCCTCCGGTCACTGCCTAGTATGGCCCGTAATGTCTGTTTGCCTCTAGTTTGGGGGCTGGATCCTTTATGCACTTGATGGTGCTCTGCATCATACTGTAGCTATCTGACTGACAGATAATGTGATTTGTAGCAGCTAGGAGCCTTAAAGAATATCTTCTCTGGGCTGATGTCCTCATTTTACAGAGGGTGAAAACCCCCAAATCTAGAGAAGGGTTAGGAGAGGGAAGGGATCTCCCCAAAATACACAAATACCAAGTGGCAGAGTCTGGATTCACATCCACTGCTGCTAACTGCACATCTAGATCATTTCCACTGAATCTCACTTCTATAAAAGTATTATTCTTCCTGGGGTATAAATTCTATAAGAGTGGAAACCATATATATCCCGAAGTCTCCACCAAGGTGTTGACTGGAAGCTTTGCACATTGTAGGTCATGCAACAAGCATTTATTAAATTCCTACTGTGTGCCAGGCATTGTGTAACAGTAGGTGCCAAGGAGACAAAGACAAAGAGGGAATAGTTCTCCCTTCAAGAACTTTATTGGGAAGAAACAATATGAATGCAGAAATGTATATATATGTATATATATACTTATATATTTAATGCAAAAAAAAGCATGACACAGTAGATAGTTGACCTTAGAAATATGTGGGTTCAAGACTTAACTCTTGATTCATTTTTGGCCAAGTGATCTTGGATAAGTCATTTAATCTCTTGGTGCCCCTCCCCTGACGATTCTCTTAAGTTGCAGAGAAGATGCTGACCTTCATTCTTAGAAAGAGTTTCTTCATTGGAAGTTTCCTACATCAAGAAATCATAAAGCAACCCTATCCTCTTCCAGATAAAGAATAACTTCTGTTTAATAAATGTTGATTGAAATAAATTGGATTTCATCTGACTGAATTCTATTTCAGCCCAATGGGAGCTCAATGGGTTTTGTGGCTAGCTTGGGAATTTAACCACAATTCCTAATCTTGAGTCTATGGGAAAGCAGGCTCTGTGGTATAGCCATCACTGCCATTGAGAAGAGAGTGGGATGACATTGAGAACATATGTTCCCCTCCCCACTGTGGTTTATTGGGAAAGAAACATGGTATCTCAGGGAAGACTTTTATTTCATTTTGGTTAAATGTATTGATACATTCTGTTTTAACATAACAGATACTTGCCAGCAAACAACCAGTTCCTAAAAAACAGCTACTTTAGTGATAATTAGATTAAAAGGACAGATGTAACCTTTAACTTTGACAATATGTTAAATAACATTAACTGTTTCTTGTATAAGGAGCTCTCTTGCAGTTCCAGGGAGGTTGGCCTGACCTAGTATAGTCCAGCTTTTCCAGAATACAGCATGTTCCCATGGTGGATGTTCTCATGTCTTCTTCTCATATACCCCGGCCTCTTCCTTGGACCATAGTCTCTCACACATTTTCTGTACATTGCTACCTGGCTGACTCACTGAAACCTCCAACTCGACACATTCCAAACTCTACTCATCATCTTCCTCCTGCTCAGAGCCATATTTAGCAATTTTGGCTGCCGGGACAACTGCTGCTAGGGCCAAAAATATACTCTCAAGTCACCTTTGTAGGTCATTATCTGAAAATATGGTAAGAAGTAATTAAAATAAATTCAGTTAAATGGAAAGGAGAATGTGTGATTACAGTAACATAAGGGATAGAATCTCAGAGTTGGGAAGGACTTTCTAGTCCAAACCATGGGATTTGGAATCCTACACACCATAGAGACCTGAACAAGCTGCTCTCCATATCAGTCAGTTAACAAACATTAAGTGCCTACTACTATGCACTATAGGAGGCACTGGAATGACAAAAGTCAAAAAATGAGATAGTTCCTCTTTTCAAAGAGCACACAATCTGGAATTATTACTTTCCCCCCATGGAGCAAAAAGTTGGTTGCTTGTGAAAGGAAGGATAGAAGCTTGTGTGCCAAGAAGAGAAGGAAGGAAGAAGGAGAATGAGGAAAGAGGAAACCTTTAGTTGGGAATAAGGCAGAATATACTGGTGGCTCTCTCTGTGTGTGTGTGTGTGTGTGTGTGTGTGTGTGTGTGTGTGTGTGTGTGTATGTGTACACGTCCATAATTTCATTACTATCTCCCAGTTACATGTAAAAAGTAATTTTTGAAAATGTTGAGTTCCATAAACCAATGGTATCAGGAAGGTGAGGTCACAACTTGCATGAGCTGGATTGAGGGGGAGGGAGAGCTGTGCAGTCACCAGAGGCATCTAGGCCCAGTGGTAAAATATAGATCAGGACGATCGGAAATGCCCCCAGGTACACTGAGAGACCTTGGTCTTTTAAAGCTAAGATTTTTTCCAGGTTTCTGTTTGCAGCAAAGCCTTTTCCCTATCAGCCATGTTTTAAAGGAACGTGCACATGCACACAAACACACGCAAAGTAAAAGTATGCTTCAGTCTGCACTTAAGAGTTCATCAGTTCTCTGGAGATGGGTAGCATTTTTTGGGTCACTTTGGAATTGTCTTGCAATCGTTCATGATCTTTATCTTTCACAGCTGATCATCCTTACTATAACTGCACTTCCTGTATACAATGTTCCCCTAGTTCTGCTCCCTTCATGTTGCTGCAATTCTTATAATTCTTCCCAGATTTTTCTGACCCATTCTGCTTGTCATTTATATGCTCTAAGGATTCTCTATGGGCCAAGGGAGAGTGAATGGTCTGGAGTCTGATGTCCAGACGTGGCCAGGAGCCCAAGTCTCTTCTTCCCTGATTCTGAGTTGATGTCCCCCCTCCCCCAATTTCTCTGCTCTATTGACTGCCTGGGGGGATTATTTGTGCCCTGAAATCTACCACCTTGAGATTAAGCTCCCATGGCTTTATGCTGGCTGTCAGCCTATTATTCCCAGACCTGCTCCCACCTGCCTCATTCCTTGCTTCTGCCAAAGGCTGCCAACATATAGCTACTTAAGCCAGAAAATCTTGGAGTCCTCCTTAACACTTCTTCCTTAACCTCCGTCAGTCATAAAAGTCCAATTGGTTTGAATTCTCAGTGTCCTCATTACCCCCTTCTTGGCAGTGGGAATATCAAAGAGCATGTTTTCATTTGTAAAGTGCTATCAATCCTCCCTGCAAATTCTTGCTCCAGTCTGTCTCCTTGCCACTCCTATTGCTACTCCCCATAGTTCAGGCACTTATCTAGTCCAACCCACACAGGGAAGAAATCTCCACTAGGCAGCCTGATCCACTATTTCCCTTCTGGACAGTTCTGTTAGGAAAGAAGGAAAGGAAACAATCAATTGTTAAGCTCCTATTGCATGCACTTTGCTGTGCTTTACAAATATTATTTCATTTAATCCTTACAATAATAATGGGAGTAAGTGCTATTTTTATGACAATGTACATTTGAAGAAACTTTAGGTTTCTGAAGATCAAGTGATTTACCCTAAATTAAAATATTTATTACATGTGTGAGGCTGGATTTGAACTCAAGTTTTCTTGTCTCCAGTCTCCAGACCCAGTGTAACCATTGGACCACCTTGCTGCCTAATGCTAAGCTTATTTTTGCCTTTTTATACCTTACACCCATTGTACCTGATTCTATTCTCTGGGAATAAACAAAACAAGTCCATATGATAACCCTTCAAATTATTGAAAACATTTATCATGTCCTTGTCCTCCCCCTGCCTGCCCAACTCTTCTCTTCTCCAAGTAAAACATCTTCAATTCCTTCATCCTGATAAAGTCTGAACCCAAGACTTTCATAACGCTGGTTGCCTTCTTCTGGATGCTCCAGATCATGTGTTCCTGTACCTTGTTTCTGTGGTACCTGAAACTGCTGTGTCTGATACAGCAGTGTAAAAAGAGACAATCACTTCCCTATTCCTGTCAGCCCTGCCACTTTCCATGCGTTCCAGGACCTCTTTAGCCTTTTTAGATGCTCACATGCACACAAACACACACACTACTCACTTGTATTTAGTTTGTGGTCTGCTAGAATCCCCCCACATTTTTCCCCTCAAACTGCTAATATGCCATCCACATCTTGTGTAAGGGAGGTCTCGCACATGTACAGACTCCATCAGCTCACTCAACTGAGAAAAGCTCATCATCCAGGGGCCTCTGGGAGAGATGGCTTCCTGGTGCATCTCAATAACATCTAAGAGACGTGCTTTGGAGAGACTGCAAAGCACGTGTGGACATTCTGTAGCTGGTTGCATTTGGCTAACCCTGCTTTGGGAACCTTTTTGGTTTGGCTGTGGAGCCAGAACCTTTGGTGTTTCAGAAAGATTGGAGTCAACTTTGTCCACTTCTCTGTCCTTGCTTCATTTGAATTCAAGGGAGTTTAGTGATTATTCTTCTTGGCAGATGAAAGGCGTTCTGTAAGAGGAGTGGACTCGGATTCTTCACGTACTCGGAGGCCACATAGGAGGCCCTAAGAAATGGGCTTCGTTCCTTGGTTTTTTCTTGAATTCTTTTCTATTGTACGTGCAATGAGTGGACTTTTGACCAGTGGAGAGTTAGCCACAGGAATCTGGGAGTGGAAATTAAGGGCAGGTGTTGCAGCCACCCAGCAGCAATGTCCCAGGAGCAAGGAACAATTCTCTAGTGACCTCAGGGAAAGATGAATCCAGTGCTATGCCAAATCTGGACATGAGCTTGACGAGCCCAAGGCTATGAAGAAACCGAGCTAAGTTGTCAGCCTCCTTCCCTGTTGATTGAGGCCATCTAGGGAGAGCCTGTGTTAGGGACATTTTGAAATTTGTTTGTGCCATACCTTGGAAGTAAACTTTGCAAAAGCTAATTGATTTTTCTTAGAGCAAAGAACTGGAAATTGAGGAAATGTCCATTAATTGGGGAATGGCAGAATAAATTATGGTATGTGATTGTGATGGAATATTATTGTTCCATGGGAAATGATGAACAGGATGCTCTCAGAAAAGCCTGGAAATTCCTCCATGAATTCACACAAAGGGAAATGTAATGTATACAAAGTAACAGCAATGTTGTGGGATGATCAGCTGTGAAGGACTTTGCTATTCTCATCAATACAGTGATCCAAGACTATTCTGAACGACTTAGGATGAAAAATACTGTCACGTAGCCAGTGAAAGAATTGATTGTGTCTGAATACAGATTGAAGCATACTTTTTTTTTACTTTATTTTTCTTGAGAGTTTTTGTTTTGGGGGAGGGAAGGAGAGATCTATGTTTTCTTTCACATTGACTTTTATGGAAATATTTTGCATAGCTTTACATGTGCCTTCTTAATGGGGGAAAGGTGAGGTAGAAAGGAGAGAATCTGGAATTCAAAGTTTTAAAAACAAATATAAAAATTGTTTTACATTAAATGGGGAAAATAAAAATATCAAATACCATTTTAAAAAAAGCTTATTGATGTTAGGAGGTTAAATGGAAAGGGGCTGCTAATATCTGGCCTGCTAGGAGGACACAACCAGTGGAGGCTTGAGCCAGTGGCAGAAAAAAAGAGATACTCCAAAATCTTCAGGATACTCTAGAACCCCAAATGCGGATGTAGTCTACCTGGCTCTAAGGGAAGAAGTCCAGAGAATGCATGTACCAATTTTAGGTAATCACCATTTCCCTTTTCTAGTTCTTTGCTAATTTTTAAAAATGATTTGCTTTAGAATTTTCTTAGGGGTGTAGGTGGAGTTCATTGACCTGTAGTTTATAGACTCTATCCTCATTCCTTTCAGATGGAAGCAAGTTGAGACAACAGAGAATGAATATGTAAAAATGGCATGGACCTGAGAGAAAAGTTATGATAAACTGAGGCTGTAAAGGAAAGTTAAGGTCAATCATAAATAAACAAATAAATGAATGAATGAATATATCTATTATACTTGTTATAGAAGTTTATCTGTTGGAAATAGGTTTTTTATACCTAAGTTTAAGACTTTATTCTTATTAAATTCTATCTTAGTAAATTTACCCTTAAATTACATCTAGCCTGTCAAGAACTTTTTAGATGCTTATTATGATCTAGTGTGTTAGCTATCTATCCTTCCCAGCTTTATAATAATCTGAAAATTTCATAAACTTGTCATCTCTGCCTTTGTCCAAGTCATAGAAAACAACACTAACAACACAGAGCCCACTACAGATCCCTGGCTGCTCCACTGTGAACCACAGTTTGAATCCAGGCCTCCAAGCAGTTCTTAATCTATCTAATTATAGTATCATCTAGTCATATCTCTGTTTTCTCCACAAGAATAGCAGGAGATACTTTATCAAAGCTTTTCTGTAGGTTGGCCCTACGCCTGGAATGGACTCCCCACTCTTCTGTCTGTGGGAATCCTCCTTTAAGTCTCAGCTCAAGTGGCATCTTTTCCATGAAGACTTTTCATAATCCCCTCCTTCCCTCCCCAGTCTAGTTGGCCCTGGTTTCTCTTTCTCCCAAACTCCTAACAAATTCTGATTTAAATCATATTTATATCTTACCTTACATACTACGTCTAATCTAAATTTTGTGCTCCTCCCCTAGCCGAATTTGGGGCTCAGCACAGGGCCAGGGCTTGGTAAATGTGTCCTGAACTGAGTTGAGATGCACTGACCTTGTGACATTAAGGAAACAAGATTAGCAGCACCTTTATATTATGAACCGAGAAGGTTAAAGGAAGAAGGCCATTTGTATAGTACAGTGGAAGACATGTTGGCTCCAGAGACAGCAGACTTGGAGTCCTTTACAGATTTTGCAGCCAGCTTCCTCTGTGACCTGGACAAGTTCCTTCAGTCAACAAGCATTTATTAAGTGTTTACTATGTACAATGTACTGTGCTAAACACAGGTTGCATAGAAAAGCAAAATTAGTTCTTTCCCTCAAAAAAGCTTTCATTCTAATGGGAGACAAACTAGAAAATAACTAGATGTTTGCAAGCAGGAGTGTGCTAGAGCTAGCTTGAATCAGCTATAGAGAGCAGATTGTTAAATTCTCAATATGAGCATTTGCATCCCAGAAAAGAGCAAACATTATAAATCAGGACCTGATTTACTGTTCTGTTAATTGTCTAGACTTAAGAAAGCATTGAAGAAAATGCTAATAATTCAGACTAAGCATAAAAATGTGTTCTGCATACATTTCCCTCCCTTCCCCCAGAGAGCCAGTTGTTAATCATTTGCCAGCACAGAATTACATATTAGTATAGATAGAATAGTTGGAAGGCACTAGATGTTGGGGGTTTGGAAGAGAAAGTGGAAAGGCAGATCTGAAAAGGCATCCTGCAGAATTCAAGAAGAATTTTGATGGAAGCCAAGGAGACAGAGAGACAGAAATGAGAAGAGAGAGCATCTAGGCCATAAGAGATAGTATCCCGAGGAAATCATAAAGGAGGGAAAAGGACCCACATGTGCAAAAATGTTTGTAGTAGCTCTTTTTGTGGGAGCAAAGAATGAGAAAATTAATAGATGCTCATCAATTGGAGAATGGTTGAATAAGTTGTGGTATATGTAATATTATTGTTCTATAGAAAAAACAAAAAAACAAGCTGTTTTTGGAAAGATCTAGAAAGATTTACATGAAATGATGCTGAGTGAAACAAATAGAACCAGGAATACATTGTATACAGTAATAGCAAGATTGTGCGATGATCAATTGTGAAAGAGTTGGTTCTTGTCAGCAGTTGTCCAAGGCAATTCCAGTAAATTTTGGATTAAAAATGCATCCAGAGGGAGAACTATGGAGACTGAATGTAAATGAACACATTCTAGGTTCACTTTTACCCCTTTTTCTTCTTTTTTTTTTCCTCTCTCTCATAGTTTTTCCTTTTTGTTCTGATTTTTCTATCCCAACATGATTCATAAAGAAATGTGTATTAAAGAAAACCAGATAAAAGAAAACAATAAAATAAGAGATAACCAGTGTAAATGCAGGGAGATGGAAAATGAAGCACCTTGTTGGAGGAACAGCAAATAGGACAATCTAGCTAGCTAGAGAAAAGAAAGGTATAAGAAGAATAGAAAAAAAGGGGACAAGTTATCAATTACTTTAAATGCTAAAGAGAAGCTTTGATATTTGCTCCTTTAAGTAAAAGGGGAATTTCTTTATAAAAAGAGGGTATTGGACTAGATGGTCTCCAAGGTCACTAATAGTGGTTGATGTTCAGTCATGACTTTTTCACAGCCCCATTTGGGGTTTCCTTGGCAGAGATACTGGCGTGGTTATCATTTCCTTCTCCAACTCATTTTACACATGAGAGAACTGAGGCAAACTGGGTGAAATGACTTGCCCAGGATCACACAGCTGTTGTTCATTTTTTGAAGAAGACCAATGACATCAAAGAGTGATATTTTGTGTGATTTAAATGAAGCAGAGTTACACAAACTCATTAGCTTCATTCTTTTTTTCAATCATTGAAGTCCAATGGCAAGCAGATTTGAACTCAAGAAACTGAGTCTTCCTGACTCTAGGCCCAACACTTTATGCACTGTGCTATCTAACCATTAGATCTATATCTGAGTTCAAATCTAACCTCAGTTACTTACAGTTTGTGTGCAAGGCATTTAACCTTTGCCTATCTTAGTTGACTCAGCTGTAGAATGGGAATCATTGTAGTACTTACCTCCTGGGGTTGCTCTGAGGGTCAGATGAGATAATATTTGTAAAGTATGAGCACAATATCTAGCACATAGCAGTCACTTGATAAATATTTGTTCCCTTTTCCCTAAGATCTTAGCTGTGTCTCTTTCTTCTTTTTAAAACTGTTATCCAGTTTAAAAAAAGTGAGAAAAAAAAGAGAAAGAAGTGTCTCAAATCTGTTGAGAAGCCAAACTCTGCAGAGCATATGGAGAAAGGAATCTTCTTTTCAGGAATGTGTACAGAGGATTGTCTTCAACTTCCTTTCTAGCCTCTGCATTCAGGCGTCCTCCCAAGAGTCCTTCTAGGGGTACCGTTTTCCTAGTATCTCAGACCCAGGGAGCATTACTGCATAGAGGAAGAAGGCAAGTAGCTTTTCTCTTTCACTGGAGAAATTCCCATCCTTCTGAGCTAGAGAGAGCTCTTCCCTGCTTGCAACCTGAGGAATAATGATAATAATACATAGTCTTGCACAGTGCCTGGTATATGTTAGCTACCTAATAAATACTAAGTGATGGACTGGGCTGAGAAGCCCAATGGTCTTGGAAACAGAAGACCAAAATTATAATCTACTTCTAATATCACTGATTTTGTATCCTGGGCAAGTTAGGATCCTTAGTTTCTTCACATGTATAATGGGACTAACACATCCTTGACCTGCTTCTAAGAATTGTGATGAGGGCACTTTGTAAATCTTGAAGCACTGAAAGAATGCAAATGATCGATTGTGTCCTATAAAAAGGTTATGTCTGAATAGTGCTATTAGACTAGTCAGTCAGGCAACAAGCTTAATAAAAGCACTTGCTTTGTACCAGGCACTGTACCAAACAAAACCGGGGATACAAAGAAAGGCAAAAATGTGGTAAGTGCCCATAGGGTGCTCCCATTCTAATCAGAAGGACAATAGGCCAATAAGGATGTTCATACTAGACAGATGCTGTCTAAAGGGCAGGTAACTTCAGAGGAAAGGTTCTAGTTTAAGGAATGGGATGAGGAAAGAGTTTCTGCAGAATGTGGGTAGAGTCCCAATTTCTTTAGTCTTTCAGCTTTCCAAATGACTTCCTTCCAAGCAATTCTGTGAAGCAAGCATCGGAGATTCCCAACTTTTGCAGAAAAGGTTCAAAGGTAGGAAGGTCAGAGAAGCCAAGGTGGTGTAAGGAATTCTGAGTTAGAGGTAAGAATCTCCCTCAAGTATTGACTCTACCTCCTGCTGGGGCAGAACTTTTCTTATATCTAAAATGAAGGGTCAGTTCACAATGACAGCTAACAGTCCCTTCCTGCACTAAATCCTGGAATTTAAAGTTCCTTCCATCTCTGAACCTCAGTTTCCCTATCTGTAAACTCTACTCAGTGGAAGGTGAGAATTTTATGCTTGTTTGTTGAGACTGCGTGGCCTGGAGAGAGAATGCCAGTCTTGGATTCAGGAAGACCAGAGTTCAAGTATTGTTTCTGACACCTACTGCTTGTTGTGATCTAAGACAATTCACTTAACCTTTCAGTACTATGGGGGACCAAAAAAGGCATAGATTTTCTTTGCTGTACAGAGTGTCCTCTTATTCCTTACAGCATTGAAACCTTTCGGATTTCCCTGTGTTGGGGTTGGGACTCCAGCCCTAGTCCTTTAACTGAAAGTTCTGAGCCCTTTCAACAATGCCCCATTGGTGAGCTCTGCTATGGAAGCTCTGGCTTTGGGAATCTGGGTTGCAGCCCAAATAGTTAAAATGGCAAAGCTCAGTCACATCTGAAGGCAATTTCTTCTCCGTTCATCTGGAATGGAACAGTGCTCATTCAATTAATTGGAAAAACACCCGCTGTCTCTGTGCCATCTTGCAGGCTGGGCCGCCAAGAGCATCCCCAGGATACAGCACGTTGCTCGAGTTTTGCATTTGGAACTCTCCATCTGGGGCTGTAATTTCATTAAGAGTAGCCATGAGGTCAGCCTGCACGCTCGTCCTGAGGCTGCCTGGCAGGGAGCCGGCCTCTTGCGTGCCCAGGGAGCTCCCTGGCCCTGCTCAGCCTGACATTTGCAAGGGTTTAAGAGGAACAGATTCCATTTCTGAGCTCTCCTCGGCCTTTAATAAACCTACCAGACTGTCCGTCCAGAGGAGAACATGAACCCTGTTGTGTCTTTTCTCTAAATTCTGTTGTTCAGCCACTTCTCTTTCCTTGTGAGCCTCCAAGAAGCGGGAACCCCAATTTAAGGATGTCAGTCAGTCACCCCAATAGGAGTTGAAAGAGATGCTTGTCTTCCTTTCCCTCACATCTCCTCTTCTTAGAATCCTATAAAGTTTGGCTTAGTCGTTACATCTGCCATGAGGGGCCTTTTCTGGTTCCACACAAACACCCCCAGCCACTACTAGTGCCTGTTTCCAAAATTACTTTGTCTGTACTTATATGTGTCCAAGTCCCTCCAACCTCCCACATCATGTAAACTTCTTGAGGGCACAGAATCAGGTTTAAAGACAAAATAAAAATAGCCCCAGCCTTCCAAATAATACATTTTGTAATGGGGGAAGAGAACATCTACAGCTGGAGACTAGAAACATTCTCATAAAAATGGGGGACTTGAGCTGAGTTTCGAAGGAAAGCAGAGATTCCAAGAGGCAAGAAAGGGCTTTCCAAGTAGAAGGGACAGCCAGTAGGAAAATGCAAAGATGGGAGATGGAGTGATTTGAATATGGAACAAGTTGATATCTAATCCTATAGGTGATAGTAAACTTCTGGAGTTTGAGGATCATTGGGGTGACAAAGTTAGACCTAATGTTTACTTCTCCAGCTCACTTTACAGATGAGGAAACTGAGGCAAACAGGGGTAAGTGACTTGTCCAGGGTCTTACAGCTAGTAAATGTTTGAGGCTGGATTTGAACTTAGGAAGATGAATCAGTCTGGCGCACTGTGCTCTATGGTACCATCTAACTTCTTCACTGTTAGACCTGTACTTTATGTACATTGCTGTGTGGAGGTTAGATTAGATTGAAGGGATGGTTAGATGGATGAACTAATGATAAAAAGAAATTATTAAGTACTTGTGTGATGAGCAGTGAACTATGTATAGAAATTCTAATACAAGAGCAAGACAGTCTCTAACTTCAAATAGCTTATATTCCAATAGAGGAAGATCATTCATACAGGAGGGCAGCAGCCCCAAAGATGGGAATGTTTGGAAATCCTTAGAGTATAGCATCAGGGTAGATGCTAAAAGACTGATGGTCCAGAGGCTGCAGCAGCAAGGCAACTGGCAAGGTCCAAATATGTGGTTTGGATATGGGAAGTGAGAACAAGGAGCTGACTCCAAGGTTATGAACCTGGGAGGCTGGGAGAATGGTGTTGCCCTCAATAGAAATTCTAAGCCAGTGGAGAAATGCACACTCGTGGAAAGCTTTTCAGAAGAAGATCAGACAGCGTTGAGAGGAGCATAGAACATAAAATGTCATAACTGAAAGGGTCTTTAGGACACAGAAGGTCAGAACTGGAAGGGGCCTTAGGACATGGAAGGTCACAGTTGGAGAGGCCTTAGGACACAGAAGGTCAGAACTAGAAGGGCCTTAGGACACAGAAGGTCACAGAATTGGAGCACAGAATTTAGTGTCTGTGCATCTAGAAGAGACCTTTGAGAGTATCTGGTAGTCCAATATTATTTTACAAATGGAAAACCTGTGGCTTTTTCCTTGTCTTGAATCCTCTTTTCTAGCTTTATCTAAATTGCCTGATTTCCCCTATTAATTGAATCTCTGAATGTGGGATTGGGAACTAGACAGGAGCTTGTTCAGGACTGGGGATTCTAATATCTAATCTCTGCCTCAATGAAGGGCTGTCTTTTCCAGAACAGACAGATAGCAACAGCTTTAACAAAGGAGCTTCCTCTTGTCCCCTGGACCACTTATTCCTGTTTAACAAGCCCTATCCACCAGGAAGTTCTTCCTAATAGCTCACCTAAATCTCAAGTACCCACCTCTGCTTGAGCAGAAGAATGATAAAAACTATAGTTGAATGATTTTTTTCTGGCAAAGACGCTATAAAAGGAACATGGAGAAAGGACTGCCCCACCCCCCTAATCCCCCATTCACAGGAAAGTAATACAGGAAAAAAATTTAAGCTGACAAATTTTGAGCACATGTTGGAAAGGAAATAGAATGTAGTTGTGGTGAGCAGAACTTGGCGAAGGAGGCCTGCATCTGAACAGAAGATTGAAATCTCTTGAGTAGAAAGAGCTTCACACTTAGGCACAGGAGAAGGGGAAGACTATCTCCTGGTAGCTGGGGAGTGCCAGAGAAGGGAAAGGTATCTCTTGCTGGGAAACCAGCAAGGATCAAAAATTTGCCATAGAAGGAAACAGAGAAGTATGTTGACTGGGCAAGGTATCTATCTCAGAGAGAGCAGAGGATGAAGGCACAAGGATACTCAGTCCTCAGACCCTAGCCAAGAATCTGACCTCTGCAGTGATCTCCTTCTCTGTAACCCTCTGCCCTCCCCCAAACACATACACCCTGCTCCCTCCAAGCACTGGGAGCAACTCGGTAGCTACCAAATGACTTCAAAGCTGAGTGTGTGTCTGCATAGATCCATTTTTAGTTCCCAGGAGAGGCGGGCAAGCCAGGCTGAACAATCTGGAACACAGAACTCCTCTCCTGATTACAGCCTGGGCTGGGGGTAATGGCAAAGGGTAGGAGGAGGCTAGAGCATCCACTCAATAATAAGCATTTATGTGGTACATTACAACTTCAAAGCACTATAAATATTATGTCTCTTGATTCTCATAGCAACTCCTCCTGGGGGGGGGGAGGGAGAATGCTATTATTCTCTTCATTTTATAGATGAGGAAAATTCAGAGATACAGAGATTAAATGACTTCCTCAGGGTTCTACAGTTAGTAATGGTCTAAGGCAGGGTTTGAATTCAGAACTTCCTCAACAAGTCTAGTGTTATATTTACTATGACCCTTCACTGTCATTTGTAGGACCATAGGATTTAGAGCTCAAAGGATACCTTGAGGATCATATAATCCAACTCCCCTACTTTACAAATGAGTCCCAGAGTCAGGAAGCTCATTTACTCAGAGTCACACAGTAATTTACCAGATCCCAGGGGATTCCACCCATGTCTTCTGACGCAGGTTTTGGTTCTGATGTTACTTCAACCCTTCAGGTATCCGTGCCATCCAGGAGGGCAGCCATTCCACCGGAACAGACCTCAGTCCTTCTGTACCTAGTGGACAAGCCTTGATGAATTTCTGTAGACAAAAACATTGTCTGGTGAACGACCTTGAACCCAGACCCAGAGAATTTCCCTTAGGAGGATTTCTCCATGAGAGGCATTCTAAGTGTTTCATTCTGCATCAGCCTAGGGTAATCATGTCACAAGGCAAGGACTGTGATTAGTGTGTGACTCTCTTGAGGGGTGAGAAATTTGAAAAGCAGAGAGACCAGTGAGGACTTGATCACATTCTTGAACCGAGAATTTCTGGTAGACTCTCATGTGAGTTCTTAGAAGTGGAAGAGAGAAAGAGGAATTGAAAAAGAGATACAGAGTCAGAGAGAGAAACAGAGATCTCATGGAGGACTCGAGAGAAGCGTCCAACTGTTTAGTGTGACAGACTGTACTGAAGCCTAAAACCTTCCCCATCAGTACAGGAATTGTGTACTCATTTGCACAATGACAACTGAGAATGCTTCTAATGTCTTACATTTCTAATTAAATGTATGTCCTGAAGCATGATGCATGACTTTCTGTTGGCATGTTAATAACTGAATTCTAGATTTGAGTTGATTTCAGAAGTGCTATGTTTTACAATGGTAATGGGGACTCAAGACATGAAATATATTTAACAAAAGATAATTTCCCCATATAGGAGCACAAGTTTCCGAGAAGTTAGGGTTAGCTGACCATGTGGCCAGTATCATATGATGAAGCGTCTAGCATAAGAAGTCAGAGATCCATATTCTAGTTTTAGTTTAGCATCTCAGGTACAGGGTGACCTTAAGAAAGTCCCTTCACGGAAGTAACAAATTGGGAAAATATTTTTAAAAACAAAGGTTCTGACAAAGGTCTCATTTCCAAAATATATAGAGAACTGACCATAATTTATAAGAAACCGAACCATTCTCCAATTGATAAATGGTCAAAGGATATGAACAGACAATTCTCAGAGGAAGAAATTGAAACTATATCCACTCACATGAAAGAGTGTTCCAAATCACTACTGATCAGAGAAATGCAAATTAAGACCACTCTGAGATACCACTACACACCTGTCAGATTGGCTAAGATGACAGGAACAAATACTGATGAATGTTGGAGGGGATGTGGGGAAATTGGGACACTAATACATTGCTGGTGGAGTTGTGAAAGAATCCAGCCATTCTGGAGAGCAATCTGGAATTATGCCCAAAAAGTTATCAAACTGTGCATACCCTTTGACCCAGCAGCGCTGCTACTGGGATTATATCCCAAAGAAATACTAAAGAGCGGAAAGAGACCTGTATGTGCCAAAATGTTTGTGGCAGCTCTTTTTGTTGTAGCTAGAAACTGGAAGATGAATGGATGTCCATCAGTTGGAGAATGGTTGGGTAAATTGTGGTATATGAAGGTTATGGAATATTATTGCTCTGTAAGAAATGACCAGCAGGAGGAATACAGAGAGGCTTGGAGAGACTTACATCAACTGATGCTGAGTGAAATGAGCAGAACCAGAAGATCACTGTACACTTCAACAACAATACTGTATGAGGATGTATTCTGATGGAAGTGGAAATCTTCAACATAAAGAAGATCCAACTCACTTCCAGTTGATCAATGATGGACAGAGGTAGCTACACCCAGAGAAGAAACACTGGGAGGGGAATGAAAATTGTTAGCACTAATATCTGTCTGCCCAGGTTGCATGTACCTTCGGATTCTAATGTTTATTGTGCAACAAGAAAATGATATTCGCACACATGTATTGTACCTAGATTATATTGTAACACATGTAAAATGTATGGTATTGCCTGTCGTCGGGGGGAGGGAATAGAGGGAGGGGGGGTAATTTGGAAAAATGAATACAAGGGATAATATTATAAAATATATATATATATATAATAAAAAAAAAAAAAAAAAGAAAGTCCCTTCACTCCAAGCCTTCCTCCTTTGTAAAATGTGGAGAATGAACTCAATGGTCTCTCTAAGCTTCATTTCAGCTTTAAGATTTGGAATAATCAAGATTAGAATGAGTTGTGGAAAGAGCAGCACACTGATGCATTGTTGGTGGAGCTGTGAATTGGTCCACCTTCTAGAAAGCATAAGTACATATTCCCATAAATCTTTGGCCAGATAGTGGGCCCCAAGAAGAGATACAATTGACCTCCTGGGTATCTTCCTTGCTTTCTCTGGGATGCCAGTAAACATATGGACTATCTATGAGTTCTCTGTTAACTCCTGCAACTTCATTTGTCCAGTCACACCTCTCTATTGACATCTGTCACATGCTTCTCTCAAATATTTATTGGTTGGTAATTGTTTTGCAACCTCCTCATGTCCATCATGAGCCTCAGCATTGCCCTTTGGATAACTGTTAACTTGAATTCTTTGGAAGCTGTGCCATTTTATGACCTAGAGTTCTATAAAATCGTATTCCAAAATGCCAGAACTGGAAGTGACCTGGAATATCATGTGGTCCAGAAATTTCCAATTCTAGCAACCAAGTTCAGCCTGTGTGACCCCAACCAGATTCAAATGTAATTAGTAAATGTTTAACAAAATAAATAAAATCATAATATAGCATAGATAACATTAACTTGTGGTTTTCTAAGTGAATGCTGCCCACAGGGATCTTTTTCTATCTGAGTTTGATGTCACCGATCTGGTCTGACAGAATTGGAAACTGAGGCCCAGAGAGGAAGAGGGCCTTTTCTAAAGTCATACAGTCACCATTCCTGGCAAAGCCATGACCAGGATCCAGGTCTCCTGATTCATAGTCCTGGGTTCTTTCTACTACTCAGAAGGGAGTTGGGGCCAGCCTGGCTGGAGACAGGGGCATGAGTGGGATGATTTCTTGAGGATTCCGGGAATGGGATCATGGGGAGGGGCAGAAGAAGAGCATCTATTATGAGTGCTTTACAAATATTACCCCATTTGATCCTCATAAGTAGGTAGTAACTATCATTATTTCCATTTTAAGTTGAGGGTAATTGAGGCTGACAGAGTTAAGTAACTTGCTGTCAGTCACCCAATCTGAGGTCAAATTTGAACTCTCCTCCTGTAGCTAGGTTTAGGGCTCTATCTGTCCACTTAGCTGCCTCTTAGACGGGAAGGATCCTGGCCAGGCAAGCTCGGAGATAATCCCCCTGACCTGGATTTGGGTTTCAGAGCTTGGTTTATTTTCTCAGAAGTAAATAGACTCTAAGAGTGATGGAGGCTTTGCCTTGGGTCCCACCTCCTGGAAACCCACAGTCTGTTGGGTGATTTTTGCATAATCCCTGTTAACAGCGGTCTGACCTGCAGCTGCTTTCCTGGCCTCAGCCCTGGGCTCTCCCCCCAGCTCCTTGCAGGCCTCACTGGAAAAATAAATAAATACTTTCTCCATTATCCCATTAGCAACTTCACAGGTTTCCTTTGGGTTAGTTACTTCCCAACTCTGAAGAAAGTAGAAACACGTTTCCCAAACCCTGGGGCCTGAGCTGCAGATAAGGGCCTAGGAGGGGGCCTACCGACTGTCTCCCTGCACCACCACAGGACTGTGGGGAGAAGACTATTCAGGGGCCAGCCCAGAGCTATTTAAAGCCCACCCGAGATCACTAGCGAGTGCTGGTGGGCCAAAAGAAGTCCCCTTCTTACTCCCCCTTCCTGTCACGTCTCACAGCCCCCCAAAAGCCCAGGAAGAAGTCAGCCGCCCTGGTGAAGAGGAAAGCTGGAAAAAACAAAAACAAAACAAAACAAAACAAAAAACAAACACTGGCTCCTTTCTGTAACTTGTAGGACCGTTCCAGAGTCCATGATTTAGACGAGCTAGATTCTCTATGTCCTTGATCTCCGGATCCGGAGGATATGTCCTGGACTTGAGAAAGAACAATGTCAATGCTCCACTGATGTCCTCCTCCCATTCCCTCACCATGACCCCTCTGGTTCCCTGCTTACCCCAATCAATATAGCATCATCCCTGGCATTTAACAAGTTGGCGTTAAATGGAATTCAGTTTGTTGAATGGATCTGTCAAAGGAGGACTCGCCTGGCTAATCACGAGACTGAACACCAAAAGGTTGGCCCAGGCAATTCATGATGGTTTCTCCCAAGGTGTGGATGATTGGGATCTGTGACTCCTAATGAGAGTTCTCACACAGATGAAATCACATGGGTTCCACTTCTTATCTTTGTTTTTGTTTTGTTTTTTTTTTTTTTTAATTATAACTTCCACTTCTTATCTTGAATCATCTCCCTGCTCACCTCTGTTTCTCTTTCCAAAATACTCCTCACTGGCCATCGCTGCCCTATACCATGTTGTCTTTCCCTATTAAGACATAAGGGACTGTTTTGCTTGATTGTACAATATGTGTTTCTGAACATTGCTGAGCACACAGTTAGTGCTTAACAAATGCTTTTTCTTTCTTTTTTAGCTTCCTTCAAAGTGGAACAGAGCCGTCTCTTATACGTCCTAACTTGTATCTAACACATCAGTTCTTTTTTTAAGTGCTTATTATTTTTATTTAACTATTTTTCCCTAGTTACATTCAAAAACCAATTTTTTTACATTTGTTTTTATAATTTTTGAGTTCTAGGTTCTCTCCTGCATCCTTACCCACAATTAATTAACTCATGTGAAGTTATGGAAAACATTTCTATGAAAATCAAGTTGTAATACAGTAATTCTAAGTAATGTTACCTTCTCTTAAAATTACTTTGTATTACTCTGTACATATTTTATAATTAGTTGTGTTTATCTTTCTATATCCTGCCTAGAAAAATGCAAGATTCCTAATGATAGAATTTTTTTTTCCTTTTTGTCTTTTGTAACATAGCCCATAGCACACACAGGATTACCCTTCTTTTCTTTTTTTTTCTTTTTTTCTTTTTTTTTTTCTTTTTTCTGAGGCAATTGGGGTTAAGTGACTTTCCCAGGGTCACACAGCTAGGAAGTGTTAAGTGTCTGAGTCTAGATTTGAACTCAGGTCCTCCTGACTCCAGGGCTGGTGCTACTACTATCCACTGCTAGCTACCCCTAGGATTACCCTTCTTGGTTCCAATGGACCCATGTGGAAACTTTGGGGCCATATGTGACTCAGTACTCAAGGACTTTGAGATTTTGAAAAGTCTCCTTAAAGTAAGTGACTTAGTGGATACTTAAGAAGGAGTATTCCCTCCTTCAACTCTCTTTTCTCCTTTAGTCTAGAATCACATTTTTAGTTGCTTCTCCAGAGAGATGATAGAGAACAGAGTTCCCCATCTTTCACCCCAGCCACCGTACAGGTGTGAATACATGGCATCTAAAGTGCATGTTCTCCCTTGGCAAGCCTCAGCCTGGGTTTTTGGTTTACATCCTTTCTGTTTGTTCTTTCCACATCTTAAGTGAATGCATATCCATTCTGAGATGAATTTGCTTAAAAGCAATGTTGTGAGTATAAGAGATCCAGACATCTTGATCTAACAGAGCCCCAGGAAAGAGTCCCTCAAAATTATTCCAGTGCTGTTGGAGAAAATTACCACCAACCAGAGGATAAGCTCAAGCCTGGCTAATTTAACAGAAGACATGGATCCAGAGGTGTTTGGAAAATGCAGAGCTGCCATCAATTGTAAAACATCTAATCAGCAATTTTGCAAACTACATTTATGTTCTGATGAGAGTTAAAAATCAGCATCCTGATGAATTATAATAGTAGTCAAAAGTTAGCAAATCTTATTTTAAGTTGTTTTGTCAACATGTGCTGGGAATCTTTTTTGCTATTAGCTTTTCTTTTGTGTGAAATAAATAAATACCTGTCCGATATCTGATTTATATTATACACTAAGTATCTTTTTATTTCCCTCTTTTGGAAAGAACTAAACATGAGCCAAAATCTAAATTTTCCTTGGGTCACTAGGATGAGAAATGTAAATTGTCTTCCCTCCATTTGAATGTCAGCTTTTTGAGGGCAAGACTGTCTTTTTGCTTGTGTTTATATTTCCAGTGTTCAAGTATGGTTCCTGGCACATAAGTAAATGCTTAATAAATGCTTATTGACCTAATGGCTCTTAGACTCAGTTTCCTCATCTGTAAAATGGGAATAATAATAGTACTTACTTGCCAGAGTTGTTACCTGAGGATCAATTGATATTATATATTCGAAGTCCTTTGAAAATCTTAAAGCCCTGTGTAAATACTAGTTAATATTCTTATTGAAATGGCAAAAGTTGGAATAGAAAGCTTGAGCCCCTTTCCAGTTTTGAGATTCTATGATTCTTTATCATCTGGAATATAGACACATTCTACACCATTTACATTCTGCATCTACATCTGCCCTCATTTTAAATTATGCGGATTGTTAATACCTAGACTCTCAATCTCTGCCTTTCTGTCTGTCTGTGTATCATTCTTCTCCTCCCTCTCTCTCTGTCTCTGTCTCTCTTTCTGTCTGTGTGTCTTTTTCTATGTGTGTCTCTCTGTCTGTCTCTGTCTTTCTCTCCTTTCCTCCTTCCCTCTTTCTTTCTCTTCCCCTCTCTTTCATTCTTTCTTCTCCTCTCTTCTCCCTTTTTCTCCCCCACCTCTCTCTCTGTATTTCTGTCTCTCTCTGCCCCTCTCTGTGTCTGTCTTTGCCTTTTTGTCTCTCTGTGTGTGTGTCTGTCTGTCTCTGTCTTTGTCTCTGTCTCTTTCTCTGTCTGTCTCTGTTTCTCTCTCTCTCTGTCTGCCTGTCTCCCCCTCTCTCCTTTCCTTTCTCTCTTTCATTTTCTCTTCTCCCTCTCTCCCCCTGCCCTTCTCTGTATCTCTGTCTCTCTTCCTGTTTCTGTGTCTGCCTCTGTCTCTCTGTCTCTCTCTCTGTATCTCTATCTTTCTCTCTCTGTCTTTGTCTCTATCTCTGTCTCTATTTCTGCTTGTCTCTGTCTCCTTGTCTCTCTCTGCCTCTGTC
Source organism: Sminthopsis crassicaudata (assembly GCF_048593235.1). Lineage (NCBI taxonomy): Eukaryota > Metazoa > Chordata > Mammalia > Dasyuromorphia > Dasyuridae > Sminthopsis > Sminthopsis crassicaudata. Next base: position 590,811,660 of record NC_133619.1, on the reverse strand, counting down.
TCTGCATCTATCTCTTCGTCTCTCTCTATCTCTATGTCTGTCTCCTCCTCTCTGTATCTCTCTCTGTCTTTCTGTCTCTCTTTGTCTCTGTCTCTCTCTCTGTCTTTCATTTACACATTTTGGTCATTTTCTGTCTCCTCAGTCTTTCCCCAATGACAAGAGAGGGGAGGATTTAAACTCCATTTGACACAAAATTTGGCAGAGGTAGAAAGAGGACTTGATAGATTTGGGGTATTTTCTGGGATCTGGATTTTCCCCACCATGGGGAATGAGGACACAGCTCAGCTATATTTAGTCTGAAGCGAGCCTGTCAGCGGCTGGGATCTGTCTGAGAATCTAAACTGGGTTGTTGTTGTGAGATCATTTTTCCCTCTCCAGGGCTGAATGAAAACAAAGAAGGTGAGATGAAGTTCCCCTGACCTGAAGTAAGCCCTCCTTCTACCCGCCCTCCTTCCCATCCCAGTCCCATTCCCCCCTCCATCCCAGCCATCTTCTATCACATCCCCAAAACACCAATTTTTTTCTCATTTCAATTCAGTTCAACAAACAAATATTAAGTGTCCATTATGTTCTTGCCCTCAGTGAGCTTGCTGGGAGGAATACTACTATGTACTCTAAGTAAATATATGGTTATGTAAAAGAGACAGAACCTTAACCACTGAGAGAAGGGGCAGGGTTCCAGACTCTCAAAACCAGGAAGGCATCTTATAGCATCAGATGTCCCTCATTTAAGAGAAGAGAACATTGAAACCTGGATCGGAAAAGGAAAAAGTCCAAGGTCACATAGATAGAACACTGGCTAGGGAATCAGGAGAACTTGAGTTCAAATCTAGTCTCAGACACATATTAGTTATGTGACCCTGTGAAAGTCACTTAACCCCAATTGCCTCCAAAGTAATGCTAGCAATAACTTGTTAAGGATGCTGGTAAAGGAGGTTATTATTGAGAGGGAGAGAGAAAGGGAAAGAGAGAGAGACAGAGACAGAAACAGAGAAAGAAGCAGAGAGACAGAAAAAGAGACAAGGAGGAAAAGAGGGGTGAGAGTTCGAGGGATTGAGAGAGAGAGAGAGAGAGAGAGAGAGAGAGAGAGAGAGAGAGAGAGAGAGAGAGAGAGAGAGAGAGAGAGAGAAGGAGGAAGAAAGGAAGAGAAGGAAGAAGACAGGAGGAGGAGAAGGAGGAAGAAGAGAGGAAGGGATGAAGACAGGAGAAGGAGGAGAGGGAGAGAAGGAGGAAGACAGGAGGAGGAAGAGGAGGAAAAGGGGGGAAGAGGAGGAAAAGGGGGAAAAGGAGGAGGAGGGAGGAAGGGAGGAGGAATTCTAGAATTTTTATAAAATTATGTGCAGTGGAAAGAAAACTGAATTTGGAATCAGAAGACCTGAATTTGAATCCCAAATTCTGCCACTTCCTTTCTGTATTGACTTTAGGAAAGTCACTTAAGTTCTCCCAGCTTTCTTTTTCTAAAAGATGAGGGGGGTGGGTTAAAAACTATTAAAGTTTCTTCTGACTTCAAACCTATAATCCCTTTCCCCTGCTTTCCCTCCCATTTACCTTTTTCCAACCTATATTTCATAGAATTTTAGAAGTTAGACTGGAAGAGGATTTTAGGAATCATCCAGTCCAATCCTTCTCATTTTACAAATGAACAAACTGAGGGAAGGGAAAGGAAAGCAACTTGCCTAAAGCCACATTGATAGGGAATAGCACAGTGAGGATTTAGGACTTCCATCCCAATGTTCTTTCATCCACACCAAGTGACTACAATTCATTCTACTGCACATTACCTATGTGGCACAGGGCAAACCACATCCCCAGGCTCTCTGACTCAATTTCCCCAATTGTCTGAATGGAGAAAATAATCCAAGCTCTGCCTCCAATAGGAAGCAAACACCTTGAGGGCAGGTGATGCTATGTTTTTGGGTTTTTTCTTCCTTGGCCCTAGCTTAATGGGAAAGTTTCAATAAATGTTCATTGAATTGAATCACTTACCTCCCTCCCAGGGCTAGTAGGAGCATCAAATAGGAAAGTGATGGATTGGAAGGGAGGGCTTTGTAACCAAAAAAGACTATAGGAATGCCAGATGTTCTTAACAAAAGCAATGACCCTCCTCAGGATCTCTTCATTTTTTTCTCAATAAAAGCTTCCAGGAGCAGAAAGGCAAGGAGGTGTGTGCACATGCACGTGCATGTGTATGAGAGATAGACAAGCACAAGCAGTGAAGAGGAAAAGGAGAGACAGAGACAAAGAAAAATGGGGGGGGGGAAGAGACAGAGAGAAAGAGATAGAGACGGAGACAAAGAGACAAAGAGAAAAAAGACAGACAGAGACAAAGAGAGAGACAAAGAAAAATAGGGGAGAGAGAAACAGAGACAGAGAGAAAAAGAGACAGAGAGAGAGAGAAAGAGACAGAGAGACAAAGAGAGACAGAGACAAAGAAAATTGGGGGGGGAAGACAGAGAAAGAAACAGACAGAGAGAGAGAGAAACAGAGAGAGAGAGAGAGAGAGAGAGAGAGAGAGAGAGAGAGAGAGAGAGAGAGAGAGAGAGAGAGAGAGAGCTACACACCACAGGCTCTCTAGTCCAATATTCTCCTGGTGTCAGAGAAAATGGAAGTCCAAACAAGTTATGACTTACTCAGAGATATACAGGTAGTAAGTAGTATAATGAAGATTTGAATTCAGGCCCCTTGACTCCAAACCCAGGACTTTTCCCACTATTTCCTGCTTTTGCTCAGAATCACATAGCTAGTAATGTGAGAGGACCAGTGTCTCATCCAGGTTTACTTTCCAGGCCATTGTAGTGGACATAAGTATTTATTAAGCATATAGCATGTACCGGAAATTGTGCTGAGTGTCATACAAGTAATATCTCATTTGATCTTCACAAGCCTAGAAAGTTGATGCTGTTGTTATCCCCATTTGATTGATGAGAAAACTGAGGCAGATGGTGGTTAAATGATTAGCCTGTGGTCTTACAAATAATGAGTATCTAAGCTAAGATTTGGACTTAGGTCCTCTTGATTCCAGACTGGTACTTTATCTACTGTGCCTACCCAATAACCAGGATTCTTAACCTGTGGGCTATGAATTAAAAAACAAACAAACCACCTGCTTTTCTGTATAATTGGTTTCCTTCCTAGCCTTATGTATTTTATGAATTTAAAAACATGATTCTGAGCAGGGGTCAGGTTGCCAAAGGGTCCATGAGGCCAAAAAGATTATGAGAGCATCTGCTCTTTAGCGTCCTTGACAAATGATCTTCCTGCAAGCTTCTGCTAAAGATCTCCAATGATGTCACATTCACAATTTCCAGGGGCAGCCCATCCCACCTTCTTCTTTTTGGAAAGCCCTACATGGTAGGAATGTCAGATTATATCAAATCAAAATCAGCTTCTCTGCAGATTCTTTAGTTCTGCCTTCTAGGCCAAGCAGATCATGTCCAATTTGTCCCTCTTCCCCAGGGTATATAGTGCAGTTTATTAAATTGAATCCCAATTCAGCCCCTTAGATTCTTTAAGACAGAAACCTGTTTCTTTCCTATTCTGGACTTCCTGGACTTGGATTTGGGAGTTTGTTTGGGAAGAGAAGCTATTGGGGAACACAGTGAAGACTTGGGTCTGAAAAATCACTGGACGTCCCTTCTTGACTATTCAATAGAGGGTGACCTGGACCTGAGTCCTAGGAGGCCTGGGAGATTGACTGCCATCCATTGAGTTTTGAGAAAGGTTGGAAGAAGGGCAGATTCTGTCATGGTGCTTTTCAGTTCAAGGAATAGGGCTGGGGGATGAACAGGATGACCTCTGGGAAGTCATCCAGCAGAGATACTACAATTCTATGATTTATTGAGTCTCTCTCACATAGAGCTTGGGACTGGGCAACATCTCCTGGGAACCACAACGGCATTGGGTAAGGGGGAGGGGAGTTGGGGAAAGTGGGGGTGGGAAGGGCTAGCCAACCAATGGGGCTGCTTATAGAGGGGGAGGGGGTCTGCTATGGGCCATATTATCTAGAGGATTAACTGGGGGTGGGGGTGGAGTAATGCTCCCACCAGCAGGGAAGGGAGAGATAAAGCGCTTGCACTGGGGGAAGAAGGGGGCCCCCAATATAGGGACCTCCTCTCCACTGACCCCAGGGCAATGTAGATCAGATGCTGGTGTGTGGAGGGGAGTAAAGCAGGGGCCCAGCCTCAGCCCCTGCCCGGTTCCCATTTCCCACCCTCCCTCAGATGTGCCCCCTTTCCCCAGGATGGGCATTTTCCCAGGGCATTGGGCCGGGGGCCCCGGACCCTGAGGCCTTTCTCAGGCACTTTATTAATTTTCTCATGGGCAGCAGGGGAAGTTATCCCTCCCACCTCCTCCCTGGGCCTTCCCTCCTTTTGTCTCCCTCCCCAGGAGGGGCCCGAAAAGAGCTTTTCTCATTATCGAGCTTATTAAAGAATAAGTAAGACTCCAAGAGACACAGAGAGAGAGATAGAAACAGGGAGAAATAAAGGGGCAAAGGAATCTGATGGGAGGGAAAGGGAAGGAGAGGTTAGTTCCTGGCACCCCCCTCCTCGGGGCTACCCCCTCCCCTAGCCCCAATCTTCCCATACCTTTACCCTGGGAGAGCCAGAGGAGCTGGAAATCTTGCTGGCTCAGTGACTGCTGCTGAAGTAGAGTTCTGGTCCATGAGAGGAGTGGGATAAGGGCTCTTAGTTATAGTAAAGTAAGAAGGAGAGCCAGAGTCAGATACTAGAAGACCACTAAATATGGAAACAGAGAATCTGGGTTCAAATTCAGCCTCACCTACTTGAGACCTATGTGACAGTAGCAAATTACTTCAACTCTCTGGGCCTCAGTTTTACCTCATCTATAAACTGGGAGAGAGGGAGGAGTGTCATGAGCTCGGTGAGCACTAAGTTCACTTCCATCAGTAGTTTATGATCCTAAAATAATGACAATCATTTATGATCCTGGGAGCACTGGACTTGGATGATTGGATCATAAGATTTAGAACTGGAAGGAGGGGATTTGTATGCCATCCTCTAATCACTCATTTTACTTTGAAGGAAACTGAGGCAAACAATTCAAACGACTCACTTTATACTCCATAAGCCTGTTCTTCATCCTCACCATAAACCCTATTCTCTCCACACTCGTTTCTTTCCCAGATTATCACCCCTTCTATGCCTACACTGGAACTAGGGGACACACTTGTTTTCAGGTAGTGACCCTTTGGTGAACCAGTTCAACTCTACCCTTTCTCCTGCTCTTGATTCCTATTGCTGCCCTGCCTTGCCACCCTTCCCTTCTCCCAATTCTGGATTATTTATACCCTATTCCTTTTTGACAGGTTGATGAATAGAGCTGGAAAAAAATAAAATTACTGCTTCTGTCCACTGTAAATTGGTGTTATCTAATCTCAGAAGGACTCCCATGACCATGATCCATCTTTCACTTAGATTCTAATGTGATTCTTTTTAAAACATAGGTCTTTAAGCCCATGTCATAACCTTACTCCATAAACTCTGGTGGCTCCCTATTACTTCCAGGATCAAATATAAGATCTGTTGGTATTGAAAGCTCCTCATTATCTGTCCCCCCTATCTTTTTAGTCTTTTTATACCATACTCCCCTTTATGGACCCAGCTGCCTGTGTCTCCATGCTCTCCCTTTAGCATTACACTCTATCATCCATCTGAATGCCTTTGCATTTGCTGTTGCCTGTGTGTGAGATGCTCTCCCTCCTCCCTCCATGTCTTAGAATCCCTGGGTTCCTTCAAGGCTTGTTTCTCAGTCCTCTCAACTGCTAGTTTTTCCCCTGTAAGATTACTCAACTACTCTGTATATATTGTTAACATATATTTTAGCATGTATAACATATTGGATTGTTTGCCATCTATGGGAAGGGGTGGGGGGAAGAAGGGGAAAATCTGAAACACAAGGCTATGCAAGGGTCAATGTTGAAAAATTTTTGGTGCAAATATCTTGTAAATAAACAGCTTTTAAAAAGAACGTTGATAAGTTGGAGTTTGTTCAGACAGCACCACCAGGATGGTGAAGAGATACATGAGGAATGGTTGAAGGGACTGAGAAATTTGTCCTGGAAAAGACCCAGGGAGGACATATAAGATCTCTTCTAGTGCTGGAAGGGCTGTCTTGTAGAGAGAAGACTAGACTTACTCCGTTTATCCCTAGGGGGTAGAATCAGGAACAATAATAGGAGAACTAATTATTGGAGTTGTTCAAAAATGGAAGGGACTGCCCAGAAAGGTAGACTTTCCCTCTCCTTGGAGGTCTTCAGGCAGAGCTGGATGACCTCTCATTGGCCACATTTAAGTAGGGCTGCCTTTCAGATGTGAAGGTAAAATACCTTCTAAGTCTCCAATTCTGTGAAGTGCTGCCACTGTAATCTAGGCTTAGCCATTGCTACTCAGGGTTCTGTCCTCCCTTCTCTAAAATTAGCCTAATAATCCCTGCTGTGCTTTTGTCTCTAGGTGTAAGTAAAGTACCACAAAAAGGTAAATTATGAGTACCCACTTTAAGAAATGAAGTTGGAAAAGTGCCTATCTGGGTGTCCTAGCTCAGCCAGACGATCCTGGACAAGGTGATTTTCCGGGATCCTCACTGTCCTAAGCTATAAAATCCAGGGGCTATTCGAGAGGAGTTTTTAAAGAGAGACTGAATAGTTCTTAACTTTTTTTGTTTTTTTTTCCTGAGGCAGTTGGGGTTAAGTGACTTGCCCAGGGTCACACAGCCAGGAAGTGTGAAGTGTCTGAGGCCAGATTTGAACTCAGGTCCTCCTGATTTCAGGGCGGTTGCTCTATCCACGTAGTTGCCCCTAGTTCTTAACTTTGATGAAGAACCCCAAAGAGGGATAGGGATCTTTCTAAGATCGCCCAGTGGGTCATGGACAGAGCCAAGCTGAAGATGAAGGACTCACTATGCTCAAACCACTGCCCTACCCTACCTTCCTTTGCCATTCCTTCTTCCTTGCCCTCCTGGTTGTAGCGCCCCCCCCAACGCTCCACTACCTCCCAGGCTGGACTGGTCAGCTCTCCCAACACCCTCCTTTCCTCCAGGCTGTGGGATTCACATCTGTTTCACAAATGACCCGAGAGGAAGAAGAGTCCAAATGCTGTCGGGTGGCGGGGAGGAGGGACAGTTTGCATAAGGGCAGGGCAGGTCCCCCGGTGGAGGTCGGGGCAGGACACGGGGCCGGGGCTCCACCTGGGAAGCATTTCCCCCCTTGCTGGGGAAGGCCTCCTGGAAGAGGGGCGACTCCGGGCAGCGCTGGGCCGGTCCGAACCTCCCTTCCTCCGTGTTCCCTCCCGGAGACAATGTGCTTCCCATTAGGAGCTGGTGTTTGGCTTAGCAAACCACACGTCTAATTGCGAAGGTTCGGGGGCGTGTGAGTAACGCAGGCCGGCAGCGCATCTCGTGTGAGCGGCGGATCAATCAGAGCTCATTTCCCCGGTTAACGCCCAGCACATCTGGAGGCAGCTGTGCCCCCGGCTCGAGCCAGACTGCTGTCCCGGGGAGGCGGAGGGAGGGGGCGGGGACACAAGTGACCTCTTACGGACCGTTCCGAGGTGTGTGGCTGGGAAGTCTCCCCCCGCCCCGGGGGGGGGGGGGTGCGGAGGAGGAGGCAAGGTGAGGAAGTCCGGACCCAGTCCTTGGGTTAGCCCCGGCCGGGTTTCTCCGGGAGAGCTTTGGCCGCTGCCTCCTTTTACAGATCAGAAACACCCCCCCCCCAAAAAAAAGAGAGAAGGGCAGAGTCTCAGGGGAAGGGGAAAGTTCTCCAAACGTGAGATTCTTCAGGACCCTCTCTGTCCGCCCCCCAGCCCAGCTCTCTCTCTCTACAACGGGGAGGTGGGGATAGTTTGGCCTCCAGACAAGGGGAAGGGGGAGGCCCCTCCAATGAGCGACGGGAGCTAAATTGCCCCCCCTTTCCCTGCCCAACTTTGAAGCTGTATAATCACCATGTAACTGAGTTAGAATAGAGGGGGCCATTGCAAGGATAGAGTTTCTAACCACCCCCCTCAGCCAGGACTGTTGGGGGCCCAGGATGAGCACCTAAGGCTTCTTCAAGTCTAAAATTCCCTTGAAGAATTTGAGTCAAGCTAAAAGTTTCGGACTTCAGCCATAGAAGATCTTGAAGATCTGAATGTCCTGGGATTCCCCACCCCCAACCCCCAAACAGAAAATTTTTGAATCCCAAGGCTGGCCAGGACCTTTTAAGAGGTCATCTCATAAGATAGTCACATTTCCCTAACTCTTTATATTTTCAAAGTGTTTTTCTCTCAATAATACAGAATTACAAAATCACTGAACCTCGGAGCTTGGAAATTAGCTGGTCCAACCTAATTATAACTAAGCAAGAATTCCTCCTGAAGCCTCTGACCATTGGACATCCCGGCATCATTCAGAGACTCTCAAGGAGAAGGACCAGAGGGGTGGTCCCCCGTAATGGGACCTCTGATCTCCTCTGAGGTCTGATTTCAAACTGTGGATACAGGATCACCTCCCCTCTGTAGTTATGGGGAGATTCCTCCCTATTATGGCACAGTGGATAGAGCTTTAGGTCTAAATCAGACCTGCCTTCACATCCTGCCTCAGATACTTACTAGCCTTATGACCCTAAGGAAGTTTGTCTAATTTTTAGAGATGCAACTCAGTTTCCTCAACTGTCAAATATGGACAATAATATCATCTATCTCAGGATTATTGTGAGGATCAAATGAGATAATGTTCATAAATCCCTTAATAGTGTCTGGTATACAGTAGGTACTTAATAAATGCTTCTTCTCTTCCCCTCCCCCCACCTAATTTAGACCTGAAAAGAAACATCTAGAGACCAGATTGCTATCTAGTCTGATTTCTGAGGCAGAGAAAGGTGAAGTGAAAAATCAAGCAAACAATAAGATGTTATCAGAGGCAGGATTTGAACCTAGGTATCCCACATAATAAGGGCAGCTCTCAATCAGTTTTTGGATTCCACTAACTGTTGGGAAGATTTTCCTTCCACCAAATTTAAATGGACCTTTTCTTCCCCTAATGTTTATCTACCTCTCCAGAACCAAACAGGACAAGCCGAATCCCTCTTTCAGCTGTCATGTCCCCTCCCCACTCCCCAAGCCCAATCTGGTTTCTTCAATCTTCAGCCCTATGCCCTGGTTCCTGGCTCTCTCCCTCCACTCAATGTCCTTTGTAAAATGTGTTTCTAAAAATGAAAATAACATTGTCAATTTTTTTCTTCTCCTGGAAAATATTCTTTTAAATATAAGATCAGTGACAACTGAGTACATGCTCTATTTACGCCTTTTGTCTTCACATCACAATCATTTCACTCCTCCTCCCTTCTTTGGGACAAAGAAAATCAATTGAGCAAAAACACAGTTTTAAGAGCCAGAAGGACTTAGTTTCATGTTAGCTTGCCAGCAATAGTTAAAAACTATGATATCTCTCATCACTACCCCCAACACACACACACACTCACACACTATATTTCCCAAAGGAGAAGAAATTGTCTCACTCGATTTCACCATTTAGATGCCTGGTTACTAACATGTGATGAGAAGCAGACTGGCATTGTGGAAAAGAAACCAGCATCTGAAGTAGAAAGACCTGCCCCTGAGTCGTTATATCCTAGCTGTGTGGCTTGGAAAAGAGACTTAACTTTTCATGCCCCAGGAAAATTTTAAGATTATAAATTACAAAGTAGACATTGGTATTCTTTGGTAGAGGGAATTTTCTCCTTGTCAGTTTCCTATGTTGAGAAATCATAGGTCTGCACCCCATTTGGGTTGTCATCATGAGTCAAATCTGAAGACATTGGTGAGTCTTTGTGGGGGGGAGGAATTATATAGAGAGAGACTTTCTCTCTCTCTCTCTCTCTCTCTCTCTCTCTCTCTCTCTCTCTCTCTCTCTCTCTCTCTCTCTCTCTCTCTCTTTCTCTCTCTCTTTCCCCCCTTTCTCCCCAACCCTGTCTCTCTGTATCTACTCTCTCTTCCCCTCCCTTCTCTATTTCTTTTTGTCTGTCTCTCTGTCTCTGTCTCTGTCTCTCTCTCTCTCTCTCTCTCTCTCTCTATATATATATATATATATATTTACACACATATATACACACACATATATATTATATATATTTACACACATATATACACAACATATATGTATCAATATACCTATAGAAAAATTTCTATATATACATACAGGTTCCCAAATAGTGTTCATAATTAATCCTATGAAATGGTTGCATGTATTCAAATTCACATTATTCAAAGTTAAAATTATATAAAATATGGTAATTGATTCTAAGACAATGGAATATATAGTATAAATTTGAATAATATGACCGCTTCATGATAGTCATTATTTACATTAATCATCACCTAGTTGTATACATTCATGTATATGTATATATATATATATATATATATATATATATATATATATATATATATATATATATATATATATATATATATATATATATATATATATATATATATATATACATATGAGTGTGTATCCAGCCCTGACCTGTCTCTCTCTATGGATTCTAGGCCCATATTTCTGTCTACAGGATATTTCTACAGGGATGTCACACTAGCCCCTTAAACAGCATCTCCAAAACCAAGTTTATCTTTCTACTTCCAGTTCCACTCTCTGTTGCTGGTACCAGCCTTCACATAATCATCCAGTTCATAACTCCAGGGTTATCTTTGACTCTACTCTTTCCCTCACTTCTTATATCTATTCAGTTACCAAGTTCATCTCCTGTCATCCTGATCTATGTCTGGCTACAAGACCCAGATGGCTCTGGAGGGGAAAGTGAAGCAGACGACCTTGCACAACCTCCTCTCATTTAAATCCAGTTCACTTGCCTCTCACAGCATCACCTCCCTGACATCCTGATCTTCTTCTAGAAGGAAGGACAAACAACAACAATACCCAGTCAATTACCAAGTCCTTTCAGTTCTTTCTCAACATCTTTTCCATCCTTTCCTCTCGGTACTTCTGTCACCTACCTAGAGCCTCTGAAAAGTCCTCCTCTCTCTTTATGGTCTCCGTACTCCAATTCATCATTTCTGCTAATGTCAGGCTGATTGTAAATGTATGTATACCATGCCCCTCTTTTTCTATATGCATCTATCTTTATACAGTAGAGGAGGGACATATATATATATGAGAGAGAGAGGTAACTCAGTTATATTAATATATATAGGCATGTATATATTACATAAATCAGTTGGATATCATTCTGATCAATATGTTATACTACATATACACATGTAGTAAAGAGGGGACATAGAGAATAGTAGGGGGAACATAATCAGATATATCTATCTATATGTGTGTATATTTGTACTTTTTAAAATCAGTGGTTTGATGAAACCACAGAAAATATGCTTGTCAGTTTTGCGCATAACAAGAAATTGGGAAGTATGGTTTATATAGTTGACCTCAGTATCAGGTTCCCAAAAGATTTCCAAGCTTCTAGAGATATTACATTCATTCCTATTCAATTCTATCTTATTTGATTTGACCCAAAGTTTTAGCCTACCTATTATTCTGTCAGGGAGATTGTGTGTGTGTGTGTGTGTGTGTGTGTGTGTGTGTGTGTGTGTGTGTGTGTGTGTGTGTAAAATTTAAATGTATCCCTCCTCTACTCAGAAATCTTCACTGGCTCCCTATTACCTATTAAGTAAAATTCATATTCCTTTATCTGGCATTCAAGGCCCTCTATACTCTGGTGCTGCCCTACAGGTAATCATTTTTTTTAAGACGGGAAAACTGAGAGAGGTACATGAACTGCACAGGTCACATGGAGCTGGAGTTTGAATCTTTAAGTAAGATTGTAGAGTATAAAAATTATGGGCCAATGAAATTGGCTTCTATTCCTGGCAAAATTCTATAATACATTATTAAAAGCGAGTTCGTAAGCATTTAGAAAGCAAGTCCAGGTCGTGCCAGACTAACCACATTTCCTTCTTTGAGAGGATTGATAGATTATAGGAATAATGTGGGGATAAGTATCCTTGAGAGAGATTGATAGATTTTAGGAATAATGTGGGGATAAGTATACTTAGAATACAGTCAAGGGCTTATAAAACAAGACAAAAGAGTGAACAAGTTCTAGAGATAAAGATCAGATCATAGGTTGAATTGACTTTAGAGTGAAGAGGAATAACCTGGTAATCTATCTTTGGTCCTATTCTTAATAGCCTCTTTAAAAAAAATGACTTGGTTAAAGCCATAGAAGATGTGTTTGTAACTGAGTAGTTACCATATTGGACTTCAGAGTCAGGATCTCAGATGATGACCAGAATTAGGGACTGAATCTAGATAATAAAATGAAATTGAATACAATTAGATTGCAAAGTTCTGCACTTATGGTCCCAGGAACAAAGACAGAGACATGATTAAGCTATAGTTCCTGTGGAAAAAAAGACCAAGGTGACTTCCCTGAGCTAAGCCTCCCCAGTTCCTTCATAAATCCTCTTGTGTTTTATCTTGAGGTCCTTCATTATCCTGGCTTTCCTCCTTGGGACAGACCCTAAATTTTCACTGTCAAAGTTTTGATTTTGGGCCCATCACACCTCTGTGTATTGACAGAAAGGAAGAAGAGTAAAGAAACAAGTATTTATTAAGCATCCACTATGTCTCGGGTACTGTGTTAACCTCTTTACAAATAGTATCTTATTTGAACCTCACAACAATAACTGGAGGAGGGTGCTATTATTACCCCCATTTACAGTTAGGGAAACTGTGACAGATATCTGTTAAATGACTTACCCATAGTTACACATGTAGTAAGGCATATCCGAATTTCAGTCTTTTTTACTCCAGGTCCAGCATTCTATTCAGTGAACCACTCAATCCTACCTCTCAAAAATGGGATGTTTCCTGATTTTGTGCCATCTGTTTTTGTTAAGAGTTAGAAAAAAACTGATCAGTTAGGTCTCGGGGCATCTGTAATCAATCCCCATTAAAACTGCCAAGCAACATGGTTGGAATGGAATGGATTGTTTCTAAAATTTATACAACTTTTTTGACTTCTTTCCCTTGATGTCATGAAAAATTGTGGAGTTAAGGATCACTTCTCTGCAAGGGATGACTTCTTTCTTCATGGAGGAGGTTGCTCCTGAGACACACCTTCTCTCCTGTGGACTTGTCAGAAAAGTTATCCTAAGCTCAGTGTTCTGATGTTCAAACATTTATTAAATACCTTTTTTTGTGACAATTACTATGCTTAGTACAGGAGCAAAAAACCCCAACAAGATGACATTGTAATCCATGTAAAAATGCATGTAACCAGAGTATACAGGTGGTGTAACAACTCCAAAATTTCAGGACTTCTGATATAAGACTCTGATGATGTCATCATGCTCTGTCACATTCTCTGATAGGTATATTGCTTTGCTGGTCCAGTGGTTGCCAATGGTCTTTGTTGCCTGAGCTACTCTCTACTGTTAATTTCTGGATTTTATATCTTCAGGATTCCCTGTTGGTTATCTCAGCTGTTGTACAGTGATCAGAAAGGTACAGAGATTAGAAAGTCTGATAAGGGAGCTTTCTAAAAACCCGACTGAGTGCCTCTAGGGTAAAATTAATTAAGTTTTTTTCAATTAACTCCAATGTCTAGGACTGAATATGGTTCACTGTCCCAGACAACTATCTGACTTAAGGTTCGAAATTCCTTGTACTTTCTTCCATTTACTCATTATGGAATTTTGACTATTCCAAAACTCATTTAGGAAATTCTGTCACAGAAACCCTTCAGGAGTTATGCTATTAAGTCCACTATACATCCAAGTTTCTTCTCAAACCTCCCAAATCCCAGCATAAAAGCTAAGAAAAGGAGACAAGATCATTGTCCTCCAACCTTTTAGCCTAAATTTCTGCCTTTATTATATACATCTATCTTTCAGCAGGAAAATCTCCTGATCTGGAGGCCAAATTATGGCCAATGAGAAACCTTATTGTCTCCCTACACATCTAAAATGGGTCTTGAAGAAAGGATTTCAGTAGTCAGAGATGAGTGGGAACATGTTCCAGACATGGGAATCCAGACACTACTCTCTCTTGTTGGGAAAATGCAATTCATTGCACTTAGAGAGAGTGCGATTGGGTCAGGAAGAAGGTAGAACAATAGTTGCTTCTCCCTTGGGAAAAGATAAGTAGGTCAGGTATGGACCCTATGACTTTTTGGGGGGGTATGAGGTAGAGGGTAAGGGAGAAGAGAAATAGGCTTCCAAGTGGTACTAAAGACCAGAAGGAGGGACATCCTAGCATAGTGTCTAGTTCAAGTCAAAAGTGGGGGACTTCAGAGATCATCTTGTCCAAACTGTACTCAGACATCTCTATGTGAGATGTATTTAGTAATATATACCTAGTGAGTGGCCAGCTAGCCTTTGTTTGAAGCCTTTGCTCAAGACTCCATCCCCCTGCTTCCCTTCTTGGGCAGTGACAATCCCTTTCCAGAAGGAGCATGTATCTGAAATCACACAGATGGCTCAGCTGGGATGGGGCCACAGACAAGCGATGGACTGGGACCATATTCTCCATATTCCCCTCTTTTGGCTTCATGCCCCCACCCCCACCCTTCAGTAATTTTCCTACCAGATCCTCCTAACCAACACATCTGGGGGTAGAAATAACAAAAAGCTCCCATTGGAAACTTTAAGTCAGGGGGAATCCTAGGAGCTGAGGCTGAGTCGGAAGGGTCTGGTATGTAGACCAGCCTTTTCTCCATCTTTTATGGGGGTGATGGATGAAGGATACTATTACACGAGGGGCCAAAGGTGTGTTTGCAAGCAATTTATATTATGTTTGTATCTCCTTAAGAGATAATATAATCTTAGAGAATTGAAGTCACACAAGACCTGGGTTTAAGTTTTATTTCTGCTACTTTCTAGCTAGATAATATGAATAAACAATATTTCTCTGAATCTCTGTTTCTTTGCTGAGAAATAGTAACAAAGATAATAATCCCCTATTTTACAGTATTATTTTAAGGATAAAATGAGATACCTTATGTAAAGTGCTCTATGTACTTTAAAGTACTATATAAATGTCTTCTGGCATCCTTATTCTAATTAAAGCTAATAATGATTATTTTATAAACCTGTGCACTCCCTGGCTATTTCCAAGTTAAAATCTCATTGCTCTTTCAAAGGGGCTGGCAGGATGGGAACTGTACTTAGTTCATAAATGAAAAAACCAAGACCAGGGGAGGTAAAATTCATCCCAGTTTCTTTCTCCAAACCCCACGAAGGAGAGGCAGGGAGTCTAAATCCCTATGTCCTGTGTCCCCTTTCTCTCCCTCCTGTGGAAGTCCCCATTACTCTCCCATAGAAATGCTTGGAAGAAATGGTGATAGAAAGCAGGGCAGCAGGATCAAGGCCCCTCTGTCTGTGCATCCAACGGTGCATTTGTCTGTTCCTTGTCCTCTGGGACTGCTCCTCACCCCCAGCCACATTAAACACTTCGGTAAGCCCTGTCCCCAGCAACCCCCTTCCAGGGAATGTGATGAAAGCCCTATTTATTATACTTCAGCACAGAAAGTTGTTTCAGATGGTTCCAATTCATCAGCAGCTCAGACATCTGTTCTGGGTTGAAGGCAGGGAAGGGAAAGAAAAAAGGAAAACTTAACTGGAGGCATTCACACCCCCTCACACACATGCACACACAATCACATTCCCTCACATGCACACACAGAGGCACACACACCCCTCATACACACACATAAGAAGTCAGACTTGGGGGGGGGGGGGATAATACACAGCTGCCTAGGACTCCACACACAGGATGCAAAGAGGAACACTTCTAATGAGATTTTTTTAAAATCCAACATATATTTTTAAAGCCAGAAAATCCTGCTCTCTATTGCCTGTAGGTTTCTATCTGTCATAAGTCAGGCCCTGCGTGCTATAATATTGGCTCAGAGCCTCCTATGGGCACACATCATGTTCAGACCTGGCCCCAGGTACACCAAAGTTTGGATTTGACTCGTAGGGGTGCACGTACACGTCCTCACATTCTTATCCTCCTGCCAACTACACTTAGGCTAGAATGCAAAAGGGAGAGAGGGGGGCCACTGAGAAAGTGGCGGGGAGGAACCTCAGCTCACAGAACATGAAGGCCATAGCTGTAGGAGGCCCTAGAACAGAAAATGAGAACATGGTCCTCGAAATGTCAGAGCTGCGAGGGGTCTTAGGACATGTGATGTGAATGGGGTGTTTATCTTAGTGCAGTTTGTCTTGGGTTCTCATCGATTAAAATAGCACTAAGTCTTTTGGAATATCCTACATAATATCTCTGATAGGGATGCCCATCAAGGAGGAAATGGCTGAGCAAGTGTTGTTATATAAAAGGAATGGAAGGTTATTGTGTTATTAGAAATGATGAAAGGAGTAGAGAAACTTGAGAAGACTTGTATGAACTGATGCAGAAAAATGAACCATTTAAACCATAATTAAAACATTATAAAAAAACAACTTTGAAAAACTTAAGAACTCTAACCAATCATTCGTGGTTCCAAAGGGCCAACGATGAAATGCCTTCTAACAGAAAGGTGATGGACTTAAGAGTAAAAAATAAGATTTATTTTTTGGACATAGTGAATGTGACAATTTGTTCTACTTAACCATGAACATTTGTCATAAGCATTTTGTTCTTCTTTTTCTCTTTCCAAAATTGTGTGTGTGTGTGTGTGTGTGTGTGTGTGTGTGTGTTAATGTATGTGTGTAAAAGAGAGGGAGACACCGATAGAGACAGAGAAAGAGAGAGAGATGGTAAAGCATTAAAAGTGGTTGTTGTGAATTTTTAAAAATTTAAATATAACAGATGGAAAAGACTTTACAAATCACTATATTGACTGTCACAGTTGGAAAGGACATTCAGTTGGATTCACATCATTTGGTGAAGGTACTCTTAACTTAACTCAGCTTGCAACCTTCCTACAACTTAGTAGATGTAGATGGTTTCTGAAAGTCATGGTGAGGGGCTTCAAGGTGGTACAGCAGCTTGAACACTGAAATCTGAAAAATCTGGCCTCAGATACTTGACATTTATTAGCAGTGTGACCCTGAGCAATTCACAACCCTAGTTGCCCCAGACACATACACACAAAAAGTCATGATGGCAAAAAATAAATAAAAAAATAAATAAATCTACTGCCCTGCAACTGACATGGACAAGAGCTTTGGGAACTTAGCCAGGTTTGTCCTTAAATGATGGTGGGCATGTGGATCAAACCTAAAACCTTTCCAACTTGGTAAGTGCTGCCAGGGCGCCACTATGTTAAAGCTTCAGACTTAGGTAGAAAATAGCAAGTAATAGCTTGCCACTAATATATACTTTAATTTCATTTTCTTCTAGCTAGAGAATGTCATGTTGGGATTTTTTATTTTCTCTTTTGTTACTTTTAACATATTGCTTATTTTTGTACTGTTACATTTAAAAATTGAAATTGAAAGTTATATAGGAGCATCGTCTCATTAATCTGATATATATATATATATATACATTCATGTAAATATAAATTATTTTAGTGTCACATTACTGAGAAAGTTACTTAAAGAAAAATGTAATGGAACATTCAAGATAATGAGCCACAAATTCACTTGGAGTTTTCATCTTATGACATGATAAGTATAAACTCAAATTACACATCTTAATGATGACCATTTGTAAATTAAGATACTATCACTGGTCAATGTATGATTAATAGAATAAAGAGATGTTTTGCAATATATATATCAAGCACCCAGCTTAGTAAGTACAAGGAAATTTGATATTCCATCAATAACCAAAGAGGGGGAAATCAAGAGAAGCTTCAAGGAGGAGGTAACCAGTGGGCTCAAGCTCAGAAAAAGTTAAACAGGAATACAAGTATAGTGCTTTTTAAACCTTCAAGCACTCTATTGAGTTGGATGCTAGCTGTTATGATAATTCATTCATTCATTCATTCATGGGACTGTGAGGATGATTTCTTGTGAGAAAGCATATAAGTAGGGAAAGGAATGTCTGCTTCAGGGAACTATCAGGAATGCAGTTTAACTGGAGTATGTGGGGTCAGAAAGGTAGTTTGCTGCCAGAAAGCTAGGCTGAATTTTATTTTGTCCTAGGGGCAATAGAAAGTCACCAAAAAGGTTACTATGGTCACAGCTGTGCTTTAAAAATATATCTTGCTAAACCTGTGATTTCATTGGTATAGAAAGGTCAACAACTTTTCTGCAATTTATAGTCTTGGGCACTGAGAGCTTAAATGCTTGCTCAGGGACACTCTAGTACAGGTCAAATAAAACTTGAATCCGAGTCTTCCTGACCCTGACCTCTAACCTCTAACCACTATATTACTGTGTTTTAGGAAAATCATTTTGACAACTGTGTGACTGGAGACTGGGAGACCAGGATGAAACTATTACAATCAGTATTACAAATAGACCAGGAGAGAAGTGATAAGGACCTGGACTAGGAAAGGATTAAAAAGAATAATTAACTAACCTTTGCAAGCTACATATAAATTTAAATAGCTAGTATTTTAAAGTTCACAAAGTATTCTACAAATATTGTCTCACTTTTTATTCACAACAGCCTGAGTCAGGGGCTAGGATTAATATCCCATTTTAAAAGTGAGGAAATTTAGGCAGATAGTGGTTAAGTAACTTGTCCAGGATCATATAGCTAATAAGTATCTGAGTTGGATTTGAACTCAGGTTTTAGAGACTCTAAGTCCAGCAGTTTATCTATTGTGCTACCTAACTGTTCCTTGGAACCCCAAGTTGCCTCTATGAAAGAAATGGTGTGAACAGAAAATCAATAGAAATTGGTAACTGGTTGAATGTAAAAACATTGTGGAAAAACAAAAAGTCAAGTATGATTACTACTTTGGGATACGTCTCAAAGATGAAGCTGAATGACTCAGGATATGGTGGTGCTTTCAAAAGAAAGAGTAGTAGACTGTTAAAAGTTATATTGGAGCAGAGTCTCATTAATATGATTTATAGATAGATAGATATAAATTATTTTAGCATCGCATTACTGAGAAATTATTTTTTGCTGTCTAATTATTTTATTAATGTTTTTTATTTTTCAAAACATATGCATAGATAATTCTTTGACATTAATCCTTACAAAACCCTGTGTTCAAATTTCCCCACCCTTCCCCTCGATGGCAAGTAGTTCAAAATATTTTAAACATGGTAGAAATATATGTTAAATCCAATATATGCATAATATGTATACAAATATCTTGCTGCACGAGAAAAATCAAATCAAACTGGAAAAAATGAGAAAGAAAATAAAATTCAGGCAAACAACAACAAAAAGAATCAAAATGCTATGTTGCGAACCACACTCAGTTCCCATAGTACTTTCTCTGGGTGTAGATCTCTTTCTTTATCACAAAATCATTGGAACTGGTCTGAATCATCTCATTGTCCATCAGAATTGATCATCATATAATTTGAGATACCTGTGTAACACCCAGATAGAGAATAGGCAGTGGATGATGTGAGACTGGAGCTAGGAATGAATGCGGTGTGTCTCAAAAAATCTTAGGGCAGCTCTGAGCTATTAAAGCTTAAGCTTTAATAGATTTTTGGGACATCTTGTATATAGACTTGGGAATTGGTCTGTACAGAGATGATAATTGAACCCAAAGGGATTTGTCAACAATAACAAAAAAAAAAAAAAGACTATAGAGAGAAAGGAAAGGAAAGCATAGAACCCTCGATACAGTCATTCTTAATGGGCACAGGATAGATAGATGATGGATGATTTAGCAAAGAAGACTGAAAAGTAGCAGTCAGACAAAAACATTTTCTTTGAAGGAAAAAGAGAGTATCTAGGAAGAGGGAGTTTCTGTCAAATAAAAAGCTGCAGAATGGTCAGAATATGAGTCCTGAGAGCAAACCATTGGATTTAGTAGAACAGAGACTGGTAGTACAGATAATTTAATCATCCAATGTATCACTAATTTTCTCTATTATTCCAGTTTTAGTATACTGTTCAGGGAAGATTGGTATGAATGCTTGCCAAGCCCTTTTCAGAACTGCTCATCCACCTTTGATGTTCACCTTTCACCCAACTTCCACCTGTGTTTCCAGGAATCTGTAACATGCAGAGTGACCAAACTCTGGCAGATGGCCTCAAACCCATTGATGAATTAGGTGGGCATCTGCCTCAAGCATGTGAAGTCTTCCCCTGGTGAAATGAATGTATGAAAACAATTTGTTCTGATGGCCGTGAAGATGACTGAATAGGTGCTATGAGCTAGGTCATACGTGAAAGATGCCAGGGTCATCTATTGCAACTGGTCCACCACCAGTTTGATTTTTGTCCTGCCATTGGACTTTGATGATTTATGATGAGTTAGGGTGATGACATTTGTGCAACTCTGCCTTACTTAAATCCAATTCACTCAAGAGTCAAGATATTACCCAGTGATATCATTAGTCCTCTTCAAAAATGAAGGACCAACAAGAAATATAAAAAATCAGACACAAATGATGAAAACAACAAGACACCAAGGATAAGTGATTTTTTTCTAGGTAGTTGACAGTAAAAAATAGGACAGATTTAGGATCAGTAAAGGTTTTCTCAGGGTAGGGAATGCCCAAGAATATTCATAAAAGATGGAACACTCTACCTGTAAAAGACCATAGAATATAGAAAACAGAAATTCAGAAATGGAAAGGATAACAATATAGAATGTCAGCGCTGAAAAAGACTTTAGAATGAATGTAGAGTGGCAGACCAGAAAGGTACTTTCAATACAGACTGTCAGAGTTGGGAGAGGCCTTAGAACACAATGTCAAGAGCTTGGAGATAACTTAGAACATACAAGGCTAGAATCAATTCTGAAACATAGAACATATAAATTAAGAGTTGGAAAAGATGTTAGTTACTACAGACTATAGAATGTCAGAGATTGAAAGGACATTAGGATGTAGAATGTATAAAGTTCAAGCTAGGAAGGATCTTAGAACAAAGAACATTAGAACTGAAAAGGACTTTAATACATAGAAATTCAGAAAGAGTCCTTAGAATGTGGAAATTCAGAGATGGAAAGGATCTCAGAACCAAAATATTAGGAAATGAAAATAACCTTAGAAACTGTCTTATCTAGTTCCCTGCTCCTTAGCAATATGGTACAACAACTGGACAATCAACAAGTATTTATTAAGTGCTTTCTATGTACCAGACACTGAGCCAAACTCTGGGGAAACAAAGACATGTGAAAGATAGTCCCTGCCCTCAAGAAGCTCATGCTCCAATACAGGAGACAACAAGCAAACAACTAGGGACAGACAAGTACATACAGGATATACAAGGAAAGAAAAAATCAGTAGAGAAAAGGACTAGATTTAAGGGGAAAGGCTTCCTATAAATGGTGATATTCACCTGGGATTTGAAGAAAGCCAGGAGGCAGGGATGGGTTATTAGGAAAGACAGTGGTCTAGGGGCCAGGACATTTTGGGGAGGGCCAGGACCAGGGGAGACCCCTCCACGAGGAATAGGCTAGTTTGGGAAAGAGAAGAGTGCAGACATTAGGAAAAGGGACACCAGTGAAAATCTTAAAACTGTATAAATATGAGTTATGGTAGTTAATGAATCATGCAACTCTTTGCAAAGTCATACCAGCAGTAGGAATCCAGCAGCTGAAGTGTTATTAGTGATTATATAGTGCAGAGCCTTGGGGAGAGGAGCCAGTGGAAGTAGGGGAGCTTCTGTGACATAGATTCTGAGAAAGGATCATAGCTCCTTCCCCAGGGTCATGGTTATCTTCTGTCTTCTGTCCTCTTGTCTTCTCCTCCCCTCACCAGAGTTCTAAGAAGGGAGGGAGGAAAGCCTGAACCCTGACTCAATATTCATCTTCCCCCCCCTCAAATATCTAAGAAGCAGATACATATGGACCTTGAACCTCATCCTTTCTTCTTCCATCAGAGAAAAAGGGAGGGAAGGAGAGGAGGAGAAAGAGATAGAAAGACAAAGAAAGGGAGACAGAGACTGAGAGACATATATACAGAGAGACAGAAAAAGAGACAGACGCAGAAAGACACATGGAAAGAAAAAGAGACAAAACACAGAAAAGTAAAGACTTCTGAGCAGAACCACACCTCTCCCTTGATTAGGGGCTCTCCCGTCCCTTAGGGCCTTAATCTCTCCCTCCTCCCCTCTATACCAACTCAGCAGCAGCTGGCTTCCATCATCACTGACCAACCTCGTCCAGTAGCCTGAGGTTCCTTCCAACCCTAATCCCTGAACCTGTCCCCTCTCCTTCCTCTGGCAGGAGAGAAGAATAGAAGTGATGTGGAAGGAGAGAGGAGAGAGAAGTGCTTTCAAGGCACTGCCTTAACCTCCTCTCCTCTCCCCTTTCCTTCTCTCCCCTTGCATCCTTTGCCTTTATCTTGCATGGTATGGAAAGAACATTGAGACTAGAAGACTCATCATTTTTTCCAAACATACATTTCTTTGACATCTTTACTCTGATTCTCCAGCATAATTTCTCATTTGTGATGTGTTGTACTCTGCTTACCCTTGCTGTGCTCCTCTCCACTACCTTTGGGGGAACTCTCAACTCAAATTTTTGGGAGACAGCAGTGTTCTGTGCTTCATCATAGTACACCATGCAAGAATATTGGGGGAAGAGAGGGAGAAGGAGAGAGAAAGGGAGGGAGGTCTTTTTTTTTTTTTAGGAAGAAACCAGATTTCTCAAAGATAATCTAGCCTACTGTTTGGTTATACACATAACTCATCCACTTTCAGGATATAGCTAAAATATATGTAACATATATATATATATAGTATAGTAGATAAACATGTCAAATATGTGACAGAAGTGAGCCCCGTATGTGAAATGACAACTCCACATGTAAGGAGAGGGCTATTGTGCGGCTCAAAGAGAATTGGAATAGACATCTCTAACTTACTCTCACCCTACCGTTTCCCAGGGAGACTTTCACTCCTTCCTGGAGGAGGAGGAGAAAACAGGGACAGGAGGTCACTCTGCTCTCCTTAGAGAAAGGAAACACTGGGTTAGAATTAGATTTATCTGCTCCCTTAAATATTGTTCATCTATGGGATATGATTAGGTTTGAACTAACTTCTGACCAATTCTGTCATATTGAGGGAAAAGGAGGCACCCAGGCTCTCTATTTGAGGCTTAACTCCTTTCCCATCAAATACCATTTCTACAGTGAACATATATAGTGAACAGCCAAACAGAAATCAGAGAAGGTATGCATAAAAGAATATATACTAGACAATACAGAGTGAAAGAGCTCGCTCTCTCATTTGGTGTGAAATAACGCAGCTCAATGGAGACGAGAGAGAGAGAGAGAGAGAGAGAGAGAGAGAGAGAGAGAGAGAGAGAGAGAGAGAGAGAGAGAGAGAGAGAGAGTGTGTGTGTGTGTGTGTGTGTCTTGGATCTCATCCAAGGGGAAACTCCCATACTCTCTAGAGTAGCAACCTGAGGATAGGGACATGAGGACACACTTCCTACTCTTCTCATGTCTAGCCAGGGTCTTTTTCCATCAGCAACTTGAAGTGGGATTAACCTCTTCCATGTTCTCTCTCAAAGATGGAAGCCAGGAGAATCCAAAGTAATTCAACCCAAGCTTGATGAATACCACAGAAGATTGGTGTTTTGAAGATTCCCAAAAGGGGACTGTCAAAAGGTGTAATTCTCTTACCTCTTGCCAACTCCACCACTTCTCATGAAAGCAGAGAATTCATCTGGATCAATAAAACAAGAATTCCATATCAATGAATTTTGAGACAAGGGTTACATCTTTATGCTATAGTGCATATCATATATGTAGGGATATGGATATGGATAGACACAGAAAAGAGAAGGAAGAAGGAGGGAAGGAGAAGAAAGAGATAGAGAGACAGAGAAAGGGAGACCTAGACTGAGAAACAGACAGACAGAGACAGAAAAAGAGACAAAGACAGACACAGAGAGATACACTGAAAGAAAGAGAGATAGAGACAGAAACAGAAAGTTCCAAAAGTTTTAGGGTAGTTTTATGCTATTAAAGATTAAAACTACACGAAGACTTTTGAGATATTTCATATATAATTATGGATGAGCTTCCTATGGTTGTTCATTCAAATGCATTTCCACAGTTAAAACAATATTTTTATCTATTTGGTTTGTCTTGTAGGTATAGTTAAACTCATCTGAGGTCACATAAAGCACTATATACATCTTACATATTATTTTCTTTTTTTAATTAAAGATTTTTATTTTCAAAACATTTACATAGATAATTTTCAACAGTCACCCTTGCAAAACCTCATGTTTCAAACTTTTTTCCTCACTCCTTTCCCCTCCTTCCTCTAGAAGGCAAGTAATCCAACAGATGTTTAAACAAGTGTAATTCTTCTACACATATTTTCACAATTATCACACTGCACAAGAAAAATCAGATCAAAAAGTAAAAAATGAGAAAGAAAACAAAATGCAAACAAACAACAACAAAAAAGTGAAAAATACTATGCTATGATCCACTCAGTCCCCAGAATCCTCTCTCTAGGCAAATGGCTCTCTTCATCACAAGACCATTGAAATTGTCCTGAATCACCTTGCTGTTGAAAAAAGCCATGTCCATCAGAATTGGTCATCCTATAATATTGCTATTGCTGTGTACAAGTTACATATGATCACAGGAGCTTACAACAAATGGATGAGACAACATGCAGACAATTTTGTATCAAACAAATTAGATAAACTAGAGATAATCATAGAGGAAAAGAGCTACCATGAGATGGTATAGGAAAGAATTCTTTCAGATAGTGAGATTTTAATTGAAATTTAAGAAAACCAGAAGGTAGGGAGGAGCCAAGGAAGCATTGCTGGCATGAGAGACAGCTGGTAAAAATGCCATCAAGAGATGGAATAGATACTTTTCAAGAAACAGCAAGGAGGCCATGTTACCCTTGTAGAATGTAAGGTGTAAGAAGATGGTAGGAAGATGATTTAGAAAGTTCAGTGGGAGTTTATTGGTTATATTGGGAGCCATTGGTGTTTATTATATAGGAGGCAGAGTAATATAAGATCTGCACTTTAGGAAGTTCAAATTAATTACTCAATTTGAGGGTAAGATGGTTGTTGTTGATGTTTTTCCTTCTTCATTTTTAAGGAAAACCAATAACTTCGAGGGGTAACTTGCTCATTAATTGGATTTAAATGAGACAGACTTACACAAAGTTACCAGTCTCACTCTCTCCTCTACAGTTATCAAAGTCCTAGACCAAGACAAAAAAGGCAATGGCCTGGGATGCAGCGGATGATCTTGGGGTCTTTGATGTCTGACGGAGCTTTACATGCTGACCTGCTTTAGCTGCTTTCATGGCCATTAGAACAAATTGTTTTAGATTAGAAGGGAAGTAACAAATTGGGAAAACATTTTTACAGTTAAAGGTTCTGATAAAGGCCTCATCTCCAAAATATACAGAGAATTGACTCTAATTTATAAGAAATCAAGCCGTTCTCCAATTGATAAATGGTCAAAGAATATGAACAGACAATTTTCAGATGATGAAATTGAAACTATTTCCACTCATATGAAAGAGTGTTCCAAATCACTATTGACCAGAGAAATGCACATTAAGACAACTCTGAGATACCACTACACACCTGTCAGATTGGCTAAGATGACAGGAACAAATAACGATGAATGTTGGAGGGGATGTGGGAAAACTGGGACACTGATGCATTGTTGGTGGAGCTGTGAAAGAATCCAGCCATTCTGGAGAGCAACCTGGAATTATGCCCAAAAAGTTATCAAACTGTGCATACCCTTTGATCCAGCCATACTACTACTGGGCTTATATCCCAAGGAAATACTAAAGAAGGGAAAGGGACCTGTGTGTGCCAAAATGTTTGTGGCAGCCCTTTTTATAGTGGCTAGAAACTGGAAAATGAATGGATGTCCATCAATTGGAGAATGGTTGGGTAAATTATGATATATGAATGTTATGGAATATTATTGCTCTGTAAGAAATGACCAACAGGATGAATGCAGAGAGGTTTGGAGAGACTTATATCAACTGATGCTGAGTGAAATGAGCAGAACTAGGAGATCATTATACACTTCAACAACACTACTATATGAGGATGTATTCTGATGGAAGTGGATATCTTCAACATAGAGAAGAGCTAATCCAATTCCAATTGATCAATGATGGACAGAATCAACTACACCCAGAGAAGAAACACTGGGAAATAAGTGTAAACTGTTTGCATTTTTTGTTTTCTCCCCAGGTTATTTTTACCTTCTGAATCCAATTCTTCCTTTGCAACAACAACAACAATAAAATTTGATTCTGCTCATATATATTGTACCAAGGATATACTATAACATATTTAATATGTATGGGAATGCCTGCCATCTAGGGGAGGGGGTGGAGGGAAGGAGGGGAAAAATTCGGAACAGAAGGGAGTACAAGGGATAATGTTGTAAAAAATTACCTATGCATATGTACTGTCAAAAAATGTTATAATTATAAAATTAATATTTTTTTAAAAAGAACAAATTGTTTTCACCCACCCGTTCTGCTAGGAAATTCTTCACATGGTTAGGTAGATCCCGCCCAATTCTCCAATGGATTTCAGGCCAGTCAGTTACCCTTAATCTGATTTATCCCATCAGTTCATCAACTGAGATGTTTTTTTACCAAGGGAAAGTGGCCATTGCACATGCTATAGTTTCTTAGAGCCCTAAGTTAGGGTGAAAGGTGGACATCAAAGGTGGATGAGCAGCCCTAAAAAAAGCTCAGCAATCCCCCTTACCAGAGGTACTAGTCCTCCTGAACACCTTATACGCTCAATTCCATCTATTGGAAGATGGACTGGGATGGGGAGAAACTTGAAGTAGCAGGACAAGTAGAAGTCCATGTGTGAGATGATGCAGGCCTGCTCTAGAATATGACTCTTTCAGAGAAGAGAAAGGGGCAAATACAAGAGATATTATGACGGTATGGATGACAGACCTTGCCAACAGATTAGATATAGGATCTGAAAAAGAATGACAAGTCAAGTTTGACACCTAAGTTGCTAACCTAAACAACTGGGAGGATGATGTTGCCGTCAACAGAAAAAAGAAAGGAAGATGGGAGGGTTTGGGATAAAGATAATGGGTTCAGCTCTAGACTGATTGAGTTTAAGATGTCTACAAGTTATCTTGTTCAAGATAGCGGTAATGTCTGGGCTAGCTTTCTGGAGGTCCTCCGGAAGGGCCTTGGTCTCAGCAGGATAATCACCAGGAGGATGGATAAGAATAGAGTGTAAAGTCTTTATTGTCTCCTTCACAGTCTGTGTCTGTTACAATCTGATCCAGTCTCAGTCTGAGCCAGTCTCCTCCAACAGTTTGACAGTCTGCCAATCTCAACCAGTCTCTGTCTGAGTCTGACTTTGTCCCCAGTTTGTTCAGCCCTTAAATACCCTATTATAATTACATCATTACAGCATACTGAGTATAAGCCAATCTAGAGTGATTATATCATTATATCATACTAGATATATATGAACTTAGAGAACCTTTATCTCATCAATTCCACTGAGTTAACACCTTGTTTCTTCTCCAGAGTTCTGGCTCTCTACAATAGCCAGTAACAATTGAATATATGAGATCTGGAGAAAGGTTAAGAATGGATAAGCAGATCTAGGATCATCTGGTTATCTTGTTCAAGGTAGTCAATAAGTAATTGAATTTATGAAATCTGGAGAGAGATAATATTGGATAAGTAGGTCTAGGATCATCTGCTTGGAGATGATAATTAAACCAAATGAGGCAAAGCTCATAAATAGGGGAGGGAGTCTGTCCCAGGTCCTTCAGGTAACAGTAACAGAACTGGAATTTGAACTCTAGTACTGCTTTTCAAGTCTGGATTGACTGAGATGATCATTGAAGTCTTTGCCAGCTATGAAGGCTTGGGACTGTCATTCTCTGGTTGTTAAGCCCCATGCTCTTTCCAGGGCACCTCAAAAGAGCAGAAAAACCACTGATCTGTTCTCTTACTATCTGGGTGACACCGGGGAAGTCATTAAACGCATTTGTGCCTCAGTTTTCTCATCTGTAAAAAAAATGAGACAGTTGTACTTTATAGACTGTGAGCATATCTGTCATTTGTATTAGTAACAATGTCAAGATTTACATAGGCTATACAGGACACTGAGAATTACTAGGGTTTACATGATTTCTTGGTCAATATTTCTATTTGGTCTATGTCTAGAATATATCCCTGTTTGAACGTCCATGAGAGTTCATTTTAACAAATAAGCTGTATATTAGATAGGATGATGTATTTGGAGTAGAAAGATTTAAGTTATCTGTGTGACTCTAAGAAATTTACTTAAATTTGGCCATTATCAGTTTCCTGGTTGTTAAAATGCAGAGAATAATAAAATCTACCTTGTAGGGTTGTTGTGAACATCAAGAGCTTTGCAAACCTTAAAGTGTTCCATTCATGATTGCTATTATTATTGTGAAGGCCAATGTCCAAGCATATGTATAGGTGCACTTAAGCATCTGTCTTTGACCAAATCCATGCAAAAGGGCTTCAGCACCCACAGGTAACACTCTGGCCTCCACAGTGGAGAAGGAGGGGAGAGCAGGTGGGGCAGGGGTGCTGGGCCAGGTCTGTCTGACCCTGCCTGGTTCCCAGGCCTCCCTCCTTCACAGCCAAAAGAAGCCCCTTTCAACCCAAAGGGAAAAGGAGCAAGAAAAGACCAACTTTAAACCCAGTCCAAATACAGAGCATGTTTCTAGGTTGTCGCTGTGACCCCTGAGAGAGGGCGGTTAATGTGGGGTCTTGTGGCTAGCAAAGCCCTGGGGAGGAAAGGGGGAGAGGTAATAATGAACACTGAGTGCTGTTGGAGGCCTGAGAGGCTTGGAGACTCAGATTTAGAAACCTACAAAGACACAGAGAGCCCCTCACAGATTTACACACACACACACACACACACACACACACACACACACACACATCCCCCCAGAGAATCACGCTCTGCAGGGAGGGAGATGGTGGAGCAGCCTAGCTTGCCTTTCCCTATTCCCAAAGATGGGAAGGGAATGGAGATCCAAGGAAGGACCAACTTTGGCCTCGGATTCTAGGCCCCAGTGGCCAAGTCAATGAGCATTTTTTAATAGTGCTTATTATGTGCCAAGCACTGGAAGAGGGAGTGAGCGCTGATGACTTTGTGCAACGCTTTCTCATTGAAATCCAATTCACGTACAAGTCTAGACATTGCCGTGATGTCACTGGTTCTCTTTGAAAATGAAGGTCAGACAATTACAAAACAACCAGCATTAGGGCTACCAAGCAAAGGCAGGAAATATTCTCTGCCCTCAAGGGGCTTACAAATGTGGACGACCACTTGTAGGGAGCTGGGTCCATAAAAGAAATATTTAGAGTTGTAGTATATATGGAAGGTAATTTCAGAGGAAAGGGTATGGTGAGTGCTGGGAGGCTCCAAAGAAAGAAGGAAGGGATAACTGGTGGTCTGAGCCTGTTGATGCTATACTTGATTGAGCAGAAACCAATATCTAGGTCTTCCTTTAGGCAGAGATTATCTGGAGAGGGACAGCTCAGGGAGGGCTTAAGAGGGTTCAGGAAAAGCTTAAAGGGGGATCAGGAGAGCTAGGGGAGGGCTCAGGGGGCTCAGGAAAGAGGGAGACATAGCTAGGGAGCTGGGGGAAGTCTCAGAGAGGCTCAAGAGGGCTCAGAGAGGCTCAGGGAGGCTCAGGGAGGCTCAGGGAGGACCAAAAGAGGGATCAGGGGAGCTCAGGGATGAGGAAGGGGATTGGAGGTTTGAAGACAAACCCCCGGGGGGAATGTGGGTAGTGAGAGAGAGAGTACTTTAAGTGGGTCTGGGTCTAGGCAGCCTAGAAAGGGAGAAAGACTCCGGCTTTAGGTAGAACGGGGGACTAGGGAGGGAAGAGGGAAAGGAGCCAGGAGTTGTTATTTTCCCAGCTTCCCTCCTTGCTCAGCTCAGAGTCTGTCTTCAACTTGGCTGAGGCTATCCTAGTGAGTCCACTGACCGGACCTGAGCCCAGTGGGGAGGGGCACCTGTACCTAATTATGGGCCCAGCCTGGTGTGTGTAACTGTTGTCCAGAGGAGGATTGAGAGCACAAGAGGCTGTCACGAACACAGCTGAGTCAGACCCCCACCCCCCAGCTCCAGGCCACATTCACCCTGCTCCTGTGGGAACACAAGGTCCTCCGAAACCTTAGCCATAAGGCCATGCTTCTCTCCCCTCCCCAGCTCTCCTTCCCTTCTTCTTTCTGATTCCCTTTTCTCTTTTCCCCCCTTCTTAACTCGGGTAACCTTTAATAAGCCACCTGGATAGCTCGGGCTTCTTGGTTCTCTGTAAAATAAGAGGGGTAGGGTAATTAGCCTCCACGGTCCCTTTGAATTACATTTTATGATCCTTTGCCCTCACCAGACTCTCCTCCCCTCCTCTCAGAGAGGAAACCTATTCCAGACAGGGACTAGCTGGGGGCCAGGGATGGGGAGTGCCCATCTGTCTGTCTTTAGCAAGCTGCGCTGTGGCTGGAGAGGGCCAATAGATACATCTCTGACAGAGGCAACTTTGGAAGGAATGATGCTTCGGAGATGAAATGACTGGTGTTCTTTTGCCCTTGACAGGCAGAAGCAGAAATTAAAGTTTTTGTCCACAAGAAGCAGGTAACTCTCAAGTCAGGGGAGCTGTTGAGTTGGGATGGGGAGAATGCAAGGATGATACCTCTCTTAAGACTTATGGAAAATGTATCAAAATAACAGTTATTCAATTAGTTACTTTCACAAAAGTGGTTTTTTTCCCCATTTTTTTTTGTTTGTTTTAGGATATAAGGAAGGCAGGGTAGGAATTATTATTACTACCTAATAGATGAGGGACTGAAGTGTAGAAAGAAAAAATTTGCCTAAAGTTACACAACTGGAGTAGAGAGAGAGGATTGGAGTCTAAGTTTCTAGTGTTCTTTCCATCACACAGCATTAACAGCTATACCCTAAAGTCAGTTGTAAATATCACATAAAGGCGCAGTCCAGCTCCCTCAGGGTGTCCCAGCTCTGGGAAATGATCCTGCTTTCACAGCCCAGAATCCAACTCTCCAGGTTCTTACCTCACCCCACCCTCCAAATCTTCTGAGAGAACATTTCATAGTATCTCATAGTTGGAAGTAATTCCAGGAGCCAATCAGTCCAGCTCATGCTTGGAAAAACTCCTTGCTAAAACTACCTAACACCTAAGTGTTGCTCAAAGTCCTCCAATGATGGGGAATTCACTACCTCCCAAGGCAGCCCATGGAGTGTCTGGAAGCTCTTATTGAAAGTGTTTTCTCATATCAAGCCTCAATTTGCTCTCACATGTTCATCCTCACCTACCATTTTTTTTTGTTTGTTTGTTTTTGTTTTGTTTTGTTTTGTTTTGTTTTGTTTTGGGGGGGGGGAGAGAGGGAGAAAGCCGAAATGTTCATTCATTGCTCCTGGCTCTCAGAGGCCAGGTAGAACAAATCAAGTCCTTCTTCAATGTGACAGACCTTCTTTTTTTCTTTTTTTTTTTGTTTTGTTGCTGAGGCAATTAGAGTTAAGTGACTTGCCCAAGGTCACACAGCTAGAAAATGTTAAGTGGCTGAGGTCAAATTTGAACGTAGGCTACTACTGGGCTTATATCCCAAGGAAATACTAAAGAGGGGAAAGGGACCTGTATGTGCCAAAATGTTTGTGGCAGCCCTTTTTGTAGTGGCTAGAAACTGGAAGATGAATGGATGTCCATCAATTGGAGAATGGTTGGGTAAATTGTGGTATATGAAGATTATGGAATATTATTGCTCTGTAAGAAATGACCAACAGGATGAATACAGAGAGGCTTGGAGAGACTTACATCAACTGATGCTGAGTGAAATGAACAGAACTAGGAGATCATTATACACTTCAACAATGATACTGTATGAGGATGTATTCTGATGGATGTGGAAATCTTCAACATAGAGAAGATCTAATCCAGTTCCAATTGATCGATGATGGACAGAATCAGCTACACCCAGAGAAGGAACACTGGGAAATGAGTGTAAACTGTTGGCATTTTTTGTTTTTCTCCCCAGATTATTTTTACCTTCTGAATCCAATTCTTCCTGTGCAACAACAACAACAACAACAAAAATTCGGTTCTGTACATGTATATTGTATCTAGGATATACTATAAGATATTTAATATGTATGGGAATGCCTGCCATCTAGGGGAGGGGGTGGAGGGAAGGAGGGGAAAAATTCGGAACAGAAGGGAGTACAAAGGATAATGTTGTAAGAAATTACCTATGCATATGTACTGTCAAAAATGTTATAATTATAAAATTAATAATAAAAAAAAATTGAACTGAGGTCCTCCTGACTTCAGGGCTGGTGCTCTATGCACTGCGCCACTTAGCTGCCCCAAGACCTTCAAATTCTTAAATCAATCAACCAGACTGAATGGGCCAAGTTGTATACTAGGCACTGGAGGATACACCATACACCAATGGAAATCCTTGTCCTCAAGGAGTTACTCTAATGCAAAGTTTACATTCTATCATGCCCCCCAGCTGAGTCTTTTCTTCTTCAAGCTAAACATCCTCAATTCCTTCAAATAGTCTTCATATGGCCAGATCTCAAGACCTTTCATCATCATGTTTTTTCTTCTCTATAATTTGTCATTATTCTTCCTAAAATATGGTACCCAGAACTGAACAAAATCCTCTAGTTATGATCTGACCAGAGTCTGTTACGTTATCTTTTCGACCCACATTGATTTTACATTCTACTAAGATGCTCCGACCAGTAAAGAAGCTGTTTAATAGTCCCGTTGAAAGGAAATGAAAGTTTCAAGTTGTGTAGTGGGATTTTCTTTAAGAGGACATATGTAAGAGAGGCTGTAGGGATAGAATCTAGCAAGATATGGTAAGTAGTTAAATGTTCAAAAAGATGGAAGAACCCAAAATAATTCTAGGGTATTGAGTCCAGATGCCTGTAAAGGTGATGGTGCTGTTGACAGGAAGCAATCAATCAATAAGCAAGCCTTAAGTATCTACTATGTGCCTTGGCTGTTGTCCTTTATGCTCAAAGATCAAAACATCATTTTGTCAGGCTGAACATACAGTATGTCCAACTATGATTTCTTCAATCATGAATGTTTTTCATTTTCAATCAATATGAACTTGGAACACATAGTCCATATGAACATTTAAGATATGTCACATTTAAGATAAAATGTCATAACAGCATCTTTTGATTCATATAAACTGAACTTAAGTAAGGCAGAGTTGCACACAGTCATTAAATTCACTTTCTCCTCCAGAATTATCAAAGTCCAGGGGCAAGACAAAATTAAGATGACTGGTGATAGCCTGAGTTGCAGTGGGAGACCTTGGAATTTTTTGTGTCTAACCAAGATCTAAGTTGCAACAAATTTTTCGTATTTTCTCATTCTGCTAAGGGAGGTCTTCACAGGCTTTCACATCTTCTAACTCACTGACAGATTTGAGGCCTGTCAGTTCCCTTCAATCTGGTTTGTTGAAACAGTTTATGAGAGTATGGCCACCACATATGCTACAACTTCTTGGAGACACAGGTGAGAGTTGGATGGCTGATTGGATACCAAATATGGAGAGCAGAAAGGGAAAGTGAGAAATGGAGTGGTGTAAATTATCCACCATAAAAAGGGCAAGAAAAAGCTTTGAAGGGGAAGATGGGGAAGGGAGGGGGAGTAAGTGAATTTTACTCTCATCAGATAATAAGGAGGACATAATGGTTGGAGAGCAGTCCTAGAAAAGGACTCAAAAGCCCTCACACCAAAGGTACTAGTCTTCCATGAACACCTGTATATTCACTCCTATGTGCCAGACACTGTGCTCAGGATAGAAATACAAAAAAAAAAAAAAAAAAAAAAGGAACAATTCTTAATCTCAAGGAATTCACATTCTAATAGAGGAGAAAGCAAGTACAATGTGAGCATATTCAGAATATTAACAATATATACAAAGAAGTTAAATATAAAGTAGTTTGAAAAGAAGAAAACAAGGAGAAGGTGGTGTTTTAGCTTCATCTTGAAGAGAAAGATTTTAGAATGCAGAGGATAAAGTATTTTCTAAGAAGGAGGGATGACCAGTGCAAAAACTTGGAGAGAGGAATTAGTATTGTGTGTGAGGATCAAAAAGGAAGCAAGCTGTGTTGAATCAGAGTGTAGGAAAGGGAGTATCCACTGGGGCTGAAAAGGTAAATCAGAGCCAGGTTTTGTAGGGCTTTAAGAGATAAACAGAAGAATTCTTATTTTTATCCAAGAGACAATCGGTAATCACTGGAGTATATTGAAAGAATAATGTGTCAGATCTAAGATTAAGAAAATCACTTTCTCATCAATGTGTAGAATGAAATACTAAGGGGAGTTCCTTAAGACCAATTAGGAGGTGAAGGCACTAATCTAGTTGAGAGGTGAAGAGGATCTGAATCAAGGTACTCATCTACACCAAAATGTAGCAAAGAACTAGAGACAAATTTGATGTCCATTGCTTGAGAAGTAGCCAAATTGTGGTACATGAAAACAATAGAATGTTGTTGAATTGTGAAAAATTATGAATATAAAGAATACAGAGAAACATGAGAAGACATACTACTGATGCAAAAGGAAGTAAAGAGAACCAGGAAAACAGTATGCACAATTGTTATACACAACAAAATATTATACACAACACTATGAATGGAAACACAACCACAACAAAATCAAAACTGAATACAACAAAATTGTAATGACTTGAGTTTGGCAGTCTCAGCAGATAAAATCACCAGACTAATGAATGACATCAGTGGGGGTAGTTTTGGAGGCAGATAAGGATTCCAGCTGGGACAGAGACCTAGGAACATGGGCTTCCCTTATGTTCTTGTTGCTTTTGTTTCCTACATGTTTTCAACTGTCCATCAGTCACGTGGCAATATATGGGTCCCCTATCAGTATAGGAAAAGGAGTAGGATTTCCTTTGTTATTTACCTTGATGTCCTCATTCATTAAATGCCTTTTGCTTTGAATTCATGTGTTATATGATTGTCTGGTAAAAGAGAAAACTTGATGGAGGCCTGTGAGCTGTGGTGTTGCATAGATTATGACCTAAAGTATGTCTTAATCCTAAAAAAACTTTCTAGGACCCATTATTGAAATTGATCCCTATCTCCAGATTGATGATAGTGGAAAGTTTAGTCTATAAAAAGTGGTATTGTTCATTAGTGATATGGTATGAGTCTCAAGGAATCTACCAGCTACTCCAGAGAATGAATTACTATTGAAGGAATAGCTCTACCATGGAGAACAGCACTGAAATATACTTGGTCCTATGCAAAGTACAATAATCCGTTAACAATGCTCAAAACTTTCTGACCCATGTCTTTGGTAGCTCCATGATAATTTTGGATGACTGGACCAAAAGAAATCTCTAGCCCTGGTGCTGAACAGGCTGTACTGGTCCCAGATGGAGAGAAGCATGAGAACCATATTTCATATATTCAAAGGAAAGGGCTGCTGACTGAAAACTAAAATGTTAGCGATCCCTCCCAGCTTCATGCTGTATGAAATATGCCAACTATACTTTTATCCAAGTCATTGACAAAAATGTTAAGCAACAGAGAACACATATAAATCCCTAGAGCCTTCTAGTGGAGGCTTTCAATCAAAGACGCATTGCAACATCACAGAATCTCAAGTGAAAGCGACTTTAAAGACCAACTATCCCAACCTATACCTCGACAAGAAGCCTGATAGGCTTGAAGACTTTTAATAAGAGGAAAGAGAGATTTACTACCCCTGAAGCAGCACATTAAACCATTAATATTACTCAGTTCAGAAACAGAAACTTAACCAGTTTGGAAACTCTCTAATGATTTCTCCATCTTTTCCATAAGAATAGTTTTAAGAACTTTATCAAATACTTCACTAAAATTTAGGTAAACTACTATGCAAGATGTATATACCTGTCATCCCTGCTACTGTAGAAAGCTGAGGCATCAATTGAGTTGAAGAGTTCTAAGTTACTATGGGTAAAGGATGATCAGCTGTCCACTCAAAGCCAATCAGTTGATAAACGTTCATTAATCATTTATTGTGTACCAGGCAAAGTGCTAAACATTTTGGATAAAGAGACAATTCTTGCCTTCAAGGGATCTATAATCTAATCTGAATGACAGAATATGCAAACAAATAAACATAAATCAAGATATATAGGATAAAATGGAAATAATTAACAGAGACAGAGGATTGGGAAAGACGTCCTGTTTATTAAAAAAAAAAAAAAAAAAAAAAAAAAAAAAAAAAAAAAAAAAAAAGATTTTATTTGGAAAATAAAGGAAGCCAGGAAAGATAAAAGCCATGGAGCTAAAATAACGTAAGTGTGTGTGTGTGTGTGTGTGTGTGTGTGTGTGTGTGTGTGTGTGTGTGTAACAGCTAGGAGGCCAGGGTGACTAGATTAATAAGTACATGGTGAAGAATAAGGTGTAAGAAGAGTGGAAAGATAGGAAGGGACTAGATTGTGAAGGGCTTTGAATGTTAAATAGAGTATTTTGTATTTTATCCTGGATAGCTAGATTTGTTGTATCTAATATGTATCTGATGTGTATCTAATATAAAATATGTAGATAAATTCTCTCTCTCTCTCTCTATACACACACACACACACACACACACACACACACACACACACACACACACGGATATATGGTGGTAAATACAAGATAATTTCAGATATTGAGTGGAATTAGAGACCAGAAAGATCAAGATAGAGTTGGGATTCTATCATGAGTAAGTTAAAAGGAAGGATATTCTAGGTGTACAGATGTGTAATAGAATATCCTATAGTACAGTTAGCAAGATTTCCAGTACATCAAGAATAAAGAAGATAGTAATGTACAATAAGCCTGGAAATAAAATCCAAAAGGCTTTAAAAGTCAATCATAGGGTAGGAGACAGAGCCAAGATGGCAGAGTGAAGGCAGGGACTCACCTGAGCTCTCCCAAATCCCCTCCAAACAACTTTAATATAACACCTCAAAAATGAATTCTGAAAGCAACAGAACCAACAAAAGATTGGGGCAAAAAAATTACAGCCCAAGACAACTTAGAAGATCAGCAGTAAAGGTCTTTCTCACTGGGGTGAGAAAAAAACATAGTTTAGTTCAGGTCTTCTTAAACTTTTTCCACTTGTGGCCCTTTTTTGCCTGAGAAATTGTTTTGTGACCCTAGGTATATAGGTACATAAGATAGGTATACAAATATAACATATATTAATAATAAATCAGAATTTTGTGACACCTACATTCAATTATGAAATCTGGAGTCACAAACCATAGTTTAAGAAATTGAAGTCTAGGGAAAGCAACCCAAAAAAAGGCTAGTAACAGGCCTTAAGGGTAACTGAAGAGGCAGTTGCAGCTTCCAGAGTCTCAACCCAGAGACTAAAAGAGGGTTGGACAATTGATCAGAAGGAGATTATGAGGGACTTTTTGCTGGCACTGGGTACAGAACTCTGTTGGATTGAACATATATGATTTCAGGTTGCAGTCCAAGGGCAAGCACACTATCAGCATACTAGAGTGGGGACCCTGTTCATGGTTCCAGGGCACAAAAGAGTGCTTCTGGTTACTCACAGACCAGACCACAGGCCAGGAAAACAGTGACCATATCTCTCTTTAGATCATATCACCTTGAAAAACTGAAAATTTAGAACTCCTAGAACTAATGTTGAAAATAGCAGCATGAAAAACCTAAAGCTTGAAACAGTCGTCTTCCCTACCCCATTCCACTCTGGAAGCAGAGTCAAACTTTAATAAAAAGTTAAAAGTGGAAAAATGAACAAACAATAACAATATAAAAAAGAACCTGACCATAAAAAGTTACTATGATGACAGGGAAGAGCAAAACAGAAAACTAGAAGATGACAACAAAGCTATATAGAAAGCCTCAAAGAAAATACATAAATTGGTCTATGGCTCAAAAAGAATTCCTAAAAGGTCTCAAGAAGGATTTTTAAAAATCAAATAATAATGGGAAAGAGAAAATTGGGAGGGAGATGCATAAACAAATCATGAAAAAACCTTCAACATCTTGATAAAGGAGCCACAAAAATACTGAAAAAAATGACACTTTAAAATAAGCCAAATGGTAAAAGCGACACAACTATCCACTAAACAAAAGAATGCCTTAAAAAGTAAAATTGACCAAATGGAAAAGAAAGTACAAAAGCTCATTGAAGAAAATAATTCCTTAAAAATTAGAATTAAGCAATTGAAAATTAATGAAGAAGCAATAAAACACAATCAAAAGAATAAAAGAAGAGAATATGAAATATCTCAATAGAAAAAAAAAAAAACAAACAAAGCAATTTATCTGGAAAATAGATTAAGGAGAGGATCTGCCTGAAAACCATAATCAAAGAAAGAGCCTAGACATCATATTTCAAGAAATTATCAAGAAAAACTGTTCCAATATCCTAGAACCAGAATATAAAATAAAAATTAAAAGAATCCGTTATCTCCTGAAAGAAATCCTACAATGGAAACTCCCAGGAATATCATAGCCAATTTACAGAGCTTCCACATCAAGAATGATGCAAGAAAGCAGCCAGAAACAATTCAAATATAGTGGATTCACAAGCGATGTAATCTAAGATTTAACAGCTTATATCATCAGGAGTGGAATGGTATTTCATAGGGCAAAGGAACTAGGATTACCATCAAGAATCATCAACCCAAGAAAATTCAGTATAATCCATGGTGGTGGTGATAGAAATATTTAATGACATAAAAGACTTTCAAAAGAGCAGAGCTGAATGAAAAATTTGACTTTCAAATACAAAACTCAAAAAAAGCATAAAAAGTAAATAGGAAAGAGAAAGAATAGGGAATTAAATAAGGTTAAACTGTTTGTGTTCCTACATAGAAAGATGACACTCGAAACTCCTAAAAACTTTATCATTATTAGGGCAATTAGGAGAAACACAGATCTGAGTTGATTATGACAGGACAATATCTAAAAAGATGAAATTAAGGAGTAAAAAAGAATATCAGTGGGAGAAAGGGGAAAGTAAAGGTGGAATGGTATAAATGATCTCACATAAAAAAATGCAGGAAAGAGCTTTTACAATGGAGAGAGCGTGGCAAATAATGCCTGAACCTTATTCTTATTGGAATTGTCTCAAAGAGGGAATAACATATACACTCAGTTGATTATATGAAAAACTGTCTTCCTCTACAGAGAAAGTAGGAGCAAAAGGAGATAAAAGAAACGATGAAGACTGATTAATGAAAGAACAGATTGGGAGATAAAGTGATCAGAAGTGAAACACTATTGAGGAAGGACTGTGAAAGGAGAGATAGAGAGAGATAGAAACAGAGAAAGTGACAGAGACATAGAGGAAGGGAGAGAGAGAGAGAGAGGGGGAGAAAGAGGAGGGAGGGGAAAGGGAAGAGGGGAGAGGGGAGAGAGGGAGAAAAGGAGAGAGGGAGAGAGGGAGAGAGGGAGAGAGAACAGACAAAGACTGAGAAGAGAGAGAGCCAGAGAAATAGAAACAGAAGGGAGGAGAGAGAAGTATAAACAGGGAAAAAATAGAATAAAGGGAAATACAAAGTTCTTGTTCGGTCATTTTTCAGTTGTGTCCAACTCTTTTTGATCCCATTTTGTATTTTCTTAGTACAGATATTTTAAAAGTTGCCATGTCCTTGTTCAACTCATTTTTACTTGAATAAACTGAGACAAACAGGGTGAACTAGTGTCTGAAGCCAGATTTGAACTTAGGAAGATGAGTCTTTCTGACTCTAGGCCCAGTACTCTATTCACCATTGCCCCAGTATACAGTTAGTAATAATAACAGTTTTTTAAAAAAATTGCAGGAAGTTTCTTTGATTAAAGGCCTCACTTCTCAAAGATATAGAGAGTTGAGTTAAATTTACAAGCATATAAATCGTTTACCAAATGATAAATGGTCAAAGGATAAAAACAGATAGTTTTAAGATGAAGAAACCAAAGCCATCTATAGTCACTTGAAAATAATGTTTTTAGTATTAATTATATTTTATTAAAGATATTAGAATAGAATTAAAACTCTGAAGTGCCATCTCACAGCCATCAGATTAGCTAATTTGACCAAAAGGGAAAATGATAAATGTTGGAGGAGAAGTAAGAAAATTGGAACACCAAAGCACCAGTGGGTGGAGTTGTAAACTGATTCAGCCACTCTGGAGATCATTTTGGAATTATGCCCAAAGGGCTATAAAACTGGGAAAAACCCTTGACCCAATAATACCACTATTAAGTCTGTATCCCAAGAGATTTTTTAAAAGGGGGCAGGGGAAATAAAATATATTTGTAAAAAAAATATTTATAGCAGCTCTTTTTGTGACAGCAAAGAATTAGAAATTCATGGATGTTCATCAGGTAGGGAATGGCTGAAGAAGTTGTGGTATATGGTTGTCATGAAATATAATTGTGTTTGTGTAAGAACATAAGAAATGATAAGAAGGCAGATTTCTGAAAGATTTATATAAACAGATTCAAGTGAAGTGAGTAAAATCAGAAGAGTTTATATAGTCATAGCAATTCTGTACAATGATCCGCTGTGAACGACTTAGCTATTCGGGAAAAGGACCCACATGTGCAAAAACATTTGTAGACTCTTTTTGTGGTAGAATTGGAAAATGAGTAGATGCCCATCAATTGGAGAATGGCTGAACAAGTTATGAAGCATGAAGATAATGGAATATTTTTGTTCTATAAAAAATGATGAACAAGCTGATTTTAGAAAGGCCTGAAAAGATTTACATGAACTGATGCTGAGCAAAACAAGCAGAACCAGGAATACATTGTATGCAATAACAGCAAGAATGTGTGATGATCAACTATGAAAGACTTGATTCTTCTCAGTGATTCAGTGATCCAAAACAATCCCAATAGACTTTGGATAGAAAATGATATCTGCATCCAGAAAAAATCAACACATACTACATTCAGCTCTTTTTGTGTGTGTGTGTTTTAATCTCTCCTAAGGTTTTTCCTTTTTGCTCTGATCTTTTCCCCCCCAACATGATTCATAAAGTAATGTGTATTAAAAATAAATAAATTTACTAAGGAAAAAATGATTTAGCTAGTCTCAGAAATATAATTATTCAAGACAACAAGACAATTCTGAGGGACCATAATGAAAAAATGCTGATGGAGTTTGAATGCAGATTGAAGCAAACTCTTTTTTACTTTATTTTTCTTGGTTTTGTTTTGGTTTTTTTTCTTTTGGCCTGTTTTCTTTGACAACATGACTGATATGAAAATACATTTTGCATGACTCCACATGTATCATCTACATCAAATTGCTTGCCTTTTCAATTTAAGGGTGGGGAAGAGAAGAAAGGAGGGTGAGAATTTGGAATTTAAAATTTGTTTTAAATGAATGTTAAAATTTTTACGTATAATTGGAAAAAGCAAAAAAAAAAAAAAAAAAATTAAAAACCAACTAGAAAAATTTGTATTTTATTCTGAAGGCAAGAAGCAGTCACTAGAATTGAATGGTCCTTTGTACTACCACAGTCCACCCCTCCAGAATTCAACTGAATGTGTGGTTCATCAAGAAATGGCCAACTCAGTTTCAATGATCTTATGATGAAGAGAGCCATTTGCACCCAGAAAAAGAACTTTGAGAACTGAGTATGGACCACAACAGTATTTTCCCTTTTTTATTCTTGTTTACTTGCATTTTGCTTTCTTTCTAATTTTTTTTTCCTTTTTGATCTGATATTTCTTATGCAGCATGATAATTGTGGAAATATGTATATAAGAATTGCACATGTTTAACAGAAAAAATTTGGAACTCAAGGTTTTGCAAAGGTGAATGTTGAAAAGTATCCATGCAAATGTTTTGAAAATAAAAAGCCTTATGGCAGCCCTTTTTACTGTAGTGGCAAGAAACTGGAAACTGATTTGAATACCTATCAGTTGGAGAATGGTTGAGTAAATTTTAGTATATGAACATTATGGAATATTATTGTTCTATAAGAAACGATCAGGAGTATGATTTTAGAGGATGAAATGATTCTAAGTGAAATGAGCAGAACCAGAAGATCATTGTACACAGTAACAACAAGATTATATGATGATGAATTCTGATGGACATGGCTCTTCCCAACAATGAGATGATTCAGATCAGTTCTGATAATCTTGTGATGAAGAGAGCCATCTACACCCAGAGACAAAGCTGTGGGAACTGAGTGTGGATCACAATATAGCATTTTCACTCTTTCTGTTGTTGCTTGTATTTTGTTTTCTTTCTCGGTTTTTTCCTTTCTTGATCCAAATTTTCTGGTGCAGCAAAATAACTGTATAACTATGTATACATATATTGGATTTAACATATATTTTAACATATTTAACATGTATTGAATTACCTGCCATGTAGGGAAGGGGGTGGGAGAAAGGAGAAAAAAATTTGGAATACAAGGTTTTGCAAGGGTCATTGTTGAAAAATTACCCATGCATATGTTTTGTAAATAAAATGCTTTAATTAAAAAAAAGAAAGAAAGAAAAGAAAAGAAAAGAAAAAGCTTTAATTTAAAAAAAAAGAAAAGAAAGGAAACACACACACACATAAAAGAAAAGAAATGCCAACTGAAGGTGACTCAAGTACAATAATTCCTAGTTGTGGTGTGTAAAGAAATGGCCAAATTGTACCCAAAAATGTTGCAATAAGCCTAAAAATTATTGTATAGAAATTCTGACTAAAGTCTGATTGGAGTAAATTTGGATTCTTTGGGCATCTTGGCAGAAATGCTGAAACTCAGTAGTGGATAGTATCTCAAAGATCAAAAATAGTCATGTAAAGAAGAATCCCACACTTAAGGAAGAGTTTCTCTTATAGTGTCCCTATGGTCCAGTGGATAGAGTACTGGACACAAACTCAAGGGAATCTGGCTTGAACTCCCATCTCAAAAATTAATATTTATCTACTTCTAGACAAACGATCTCTCCCAGCATTTAATCATTCTCATTAATTGATGGGGAAGATAATAACTGTAACTATTATAAATTAATATATATATAATAACATAACATATGATATAATAATAGTAATATACTTATGACTATATTACATTTATTGGGGGAAGGGAAGGAAACCCCCCAATATATAGTAATATATAATTAAATATAATTATGATGATGATAATAATAAGCAGGTTATCTATTTATAATAATAATTAATAACTTATTTCCTGGGATTCTTGTGAGGATTGGAGCAGAACTTTTCCAAATTTCTAGAATCATATGTCTGCTGTTGCTGCTGTTGTTAGGAGTGATGGCCAAGCTGCCTCAGCTAGCAGGACTTAGAGATGAGGATCTAAACAAGTCACTCTTTCAAATCAGGTTTCTAACAGCTGTTAGGTTTCCTGAGTAACCCTCCCCTCTCTAACCTTCTCCTGCCCAGCTTAATGTTGAGAAAGAGTCCTCCCTCTGTCCCT
Organism: Sminthopsis crassicaudata; assembly: GCF_048593235.1. Classification (NCBI taxonomy): domain Eukaryota; kingdom Metazoa; phylum Chordata; class Mammalia; order Dasyuromorphia; family Dasyuridae; genus Sminthopsis; species Sminthopsis crassicaudata. The sequence goes on along the minus strand of NC_133619.1, from coordinate 590,768,154 downwards.
CCCCTCCCCAGTGATAGCCCACAGGTTACATCCAGGAACCGGGACCCAGAAACCTGAGCTAGGCGAAGGCTTTGTTAATGAGGGAGGCCACAAGGCTAACTCCATTAGGGCAGGCTGGGAATGCAGGTGTGGGGACCTTCATTGGAAACATGTGCTAGGCCTGTCTATCACGACTGACTGACAGAAGGATCGGCCTTTTAAAAATGCCTTTCCCTCTCCCAGATGACCCTCTCTCGGCCCCCTCAGCTTCAATTTGGCATTTAAATGCATGTTCAGCCTCCTGTCCTCGGAAGATTGAGACAGGGTATTCTGCCCTAAACCTGGCAGGCCCCTTCTTAGTGAATCAGGCCACTGGACACTGAAAATTCCTTTTTCTCCTCCTGCCCAAACAGGGCAGACTTCCCGAAGTTGTGTCAAGAGGGAAAGGTAAGTTGCCTTATTATGAAAGGAGGCCTGAACAGCCTGGGGTGGAGGTAGGAGGAATTGGAATCCTAACCTGAAATGAGGAACAGGTACCTGAGAGAGATTGGATTAGGAGTGAGGATTATAGTATTTAGGGATGTCAAAGACCATCTATACCAGCTTGGTTTTCTAGATAGGGCACTGGAGACTCAGAGAGAGATAGGGTCACTCAGTATTGGAGTTAATGACAAGAGCCCAGGTTTTTTTTAATTGAGTAAAATAGGAGTTCTCTGAGGGCAGGGACTATTTTGCTCTTGTCTTTGTAGACCTAGAATTTCTCACTTTATTGGAGTGCTTGGTGCACTCAAAAAAAGAATAGGTTTAGTGGAAAAACAAAAACAACACACAATTCTTGAACACTCTTGGAGAGTAACTTCCTTTACCAATGGAAATCTGTAGGTTGTGGTGCTCTTGAGAGCTCGTGACTTGGTTAGGAACACACACGTTTTCCTAATACACTTAATAAAAGCTGGATGAAATTCCCAAACTGGTGCTCTTTTCACTCTCTCAGACTATGGATGACTGCTTGGTTTTGACCAAGGAGAGGATGGGACATGCATGATCACTGTAGGGGAGGGGAGAGGATATTTTTTTTCTGGACAGTAGAGACACAGAAAACTGAGAGAACTTCCCCTCTCCCCTCCCCCAGTCCATTGTTTCTCAGAAGGAAGGACACCCAGCAACCTGGAGATAATTAATCAGCATTAAAGATACTAAAGAGAAAGGAGAATGAGGGAGTTATCTCTGTCATCTCTATTATGATTAGCTGAGACAAACAGAAGTTAAGTGACTTAATAAGTATCTCAGGTCACCTCTGAATCCAGATCTTCCTGATTCCAGGACCAGCATTCTCTCCACAGCACCATGCAGAAGAGGGCCCAGAGGCCTTTGAGATTAACACTTTACAGATGAGAAAACTGAGACCAAGTCACTTAAAATTCCCTCAACTTTAGTTTCCTCATCCAGAAAATGTGAATAATAATAATAGCACCTACCTCTCAGATTTGTTGTGAGAATGAAATGAGATAATGTTTGTAAATCACTTTGCCAGTCTTAAAGATAATATGATTTTATTGACTCCAGAGATAATATTTTCCTCATTGTAACAAGTTGTTACTTCCTTGAGAGTTCTAAATTTCTATTTGGTCAAAGGGTAGAGGGGAGACAGGAAAGTATTGTGGGGAGGGACCTGGGAGGAGAGGAAAAAGTGAATCTGTATCCAGTAGCATCTTTCATAGCCCTCTGCTGGCTGACCAGTCCTATGACAACTGAGGGACCAGATTTGGGGTGGGGGGAGATTAGTCAGCATCCTGGTGTTTAGGGTGAGTAGATGCGGGGAATAATACTAATAATAATATCATTTATAGAAAACTTCAGGATTATAAAGCACTTAATGTGTAATTTCTTGATTTTGACACATTACTATGAATCAGTACTATAATTATCCCCATTTTAAAGATTAGAAAGCTGAGAACTTAAGTTATTTGCCAAGTTCAAACAGCTAAAAAGTATCTGAAAATCTGAATGGGGCCTTTTTCCCCCCCTTCTTCCTTCCAAAGCCAGTTTTCTATCCACTGATCTAGAGCTAAGTTCCTGGCATGTCAATTCTCAGAAAGGTTTCTAGGGTCTCTGTTTCACGCCTAAGTTCGTTGAAAAAAGGCCCCAGAAGGCAAGATCCAAAATTCTGCCTGCTTCTCACTCAGCACTGTGCCCCCCTCGAAACCCCCTATTATAACAAGACAGAATCTTGCCTCTGGAAGAGAAAATTCCTGTCTGTTGACTTCCTGTGACCTAAGAGCCAGAGGCAAGACTGGCTGGTGGCTTCACTTCCCATGGGGACCTCCACCTGGCCCTTTTCCCTCCCTGATCATTGCCCTAACCAGTAGCCACTCATAGTAGGGGGTATGTAAAGCCCAGGCCCAGACTGAGCTGTAAACCTCTCATGCAACTGAGAACCCAGAGTCTGGAGTCCACAGTCTGGCCTGGGACAGCTTTAAGGGTTGGGTGTTTGGCCTGCCTTTCTTTCTTCTTCCTCTTTTAAAAAATGCGACAAAATAAAACAAACCCAAACCCCCAGCGCCTGGCTTGGCTTATTGTGTGAGTTATGCAAGTGTGTAAAAAAAATAAAATAAACATTTGAGTTTTTAGCATTTGGGGCTATTTGATTAGCACAGGGATGGGGCCAACGGCCAGAGAGATGCAGAAGCCAAGGAAATACAAGGAGAGCCCAGAGGGCAAAGCAGTGGTTGGGTGGGAAGGGGAACAAGAAAGGGAGCCAGAATAGGGCTTCCCCCTCCCATAGAGGAGTCTGCTCCTCTCCTCTCTCCTCTCTATTGCCCCTCTGCTGGACAGAGCCTACACTGTGGGACATTTTGTTCTTAGCTGTCCATCACACGGCCAGGACATTCTCTTTAGCATTTCAAAGGGTCATAGTTCTCCATCCCAGCTATCTCCTGGATATCATTATGATCCTCCAGAGGTCACTCTAGCCATCTCTCTGAATCCCAGCAGCATCTTGAACTTAGAACATTTAGAGCTAGAAAGAAATCTTAGAGATCATCTTCTCTGAGGGATAAACTGAGAGCCAGAGAAGGTAAAGGGCTTGCCTCTACTTTACGCAGAACCCCACTGCTGCCTACAATAACAGGCTTTTTTCTTTCTCTCTTGTTAACCAGGGAGAGATTCCACAGCCTCCATCTGCTGGCTGTTTCTGTGGGCCACACCCACCCCTGCCATACAAGAAGTCCTTCTTAACATCTAACCTAAATTTTGATAGGAAGGAGGACAGAGTGAGGATGGTGACTTTGTATAGCCCTGCCTCGCTTAAATCCAATTCTCTTGCAAGTCCTTATATCATCTTCCTGATGTCATGATCCTTTTTGAGAACAAAGGACAAACAACTTCTGGTGCAATAAATAGAAAGACTGCTGAATTTGGATTCACAGGAACTGAGTTTGACTCTGTCACTATGTGACCTTGGATAAGTTAATTAACTTCTTCAAATTCTCATCTATAAAATGAAGGGTTTGGACTAAAAACCCTCTAAAGTCCTCTCCAGACCTAGATCTAGGAACCTCCTACCTGGAATTTCAACCCATTTTTCTTTGTTCAGTCCTTAGTGCTGACAGAAGATCATGGCATCCCCAGCCTACTCTGACACTCTGACACTCCATAATCCTTGTCCTCATATTACAAGATTTTGATTTAGAAACAATCTCAGAAGCCAACCCTTCATTTGACAGAAAAAGAAATGGGCCCAGAGATCAAGTGATTGTATATATTAGGCCCTTAATAAATGCTTGTTGTTTAATTGAATTGAATTTCCCCAAATTGTATTAATAACTAGTAAGCAGTGGAGCCAATATTCAAATCTTTTTTCTAGGAGCAATGAGGCCCACAGTTTTCTTCACATAGATCTGGACTCTAGTTCATATATTTAAAGCTGGAAGGAGTCTTAGAGATTATCTTATTTGATCCCTGAATTTTCTAGGAGAGCAAATTAAGTTCCAAGGAAGTTAAGTGTAGTACTAAGTTGTCGGGTTAGGATGGGACTTCAAAGGCAGAGTTTTTCCCATTATGCCATGCTATGTATGAAAGACAACTGACCACCTATCGCAACCTTTTTGACAGTGTTGATGAGTTGGAGACACTATCCCTATATCCTTAAGATTCATTCCATCATGGAAGGTATGAGGCTCCCCAAACCCCAGGGTGAAGTCCTCTGACCTCTTCCTTTTCCTCAATCCAAGACTTGATGTGGGCTTTCCAAGGGGGTTTATAGAAAGGGGACTAGTCTCTAAGGCACCCTTTCTTTACTTGGGTTAGATACTTAATTGATTCCAACTCCCTGTATGTTTTTGGGGAAGCCCTCCCCATCTGGCAGCCTCAGTTTCTCCACTTGTCAAATATGGGCATTGGACTAGTTGATCTATAAGAAAACTTCCAGAAGGAACAAAGGATCACAGAGGAGCTCAATGTTCTGATTTTCAGCCCAGGGCTTCCCAAATTGGGTCCTCATTGAGCTGGGTGTGACCCTGAGGGTGAAGATTTAAGCAAGTACATTTAAGAGTGTCTCTGTGTTCAAATGAGACATGAATCATAGAACCCAGAACGTCAGAGCTGGCAGGGCACTTAGAACTTCTCTAGTCCAGCCCTCTCATTTTACAGATGGGGAAACTGAGGCTCTGAACGAGATTCATCCAAAGTCACACACATACTAAGTAGCAAAGGTTGGTGAAAATTAGGTGTTTTCTCAGCTACTACCTCCGTTCAACAAACATTCATCCCAGGCCTTCTGTGTAGAAGACCTCAGACCTCCTTGGATATCTACTCCGACCCGAGCCCCTATCCCAGGACCATCACCGCCCAAGCTCTGGCTCTTCGGCTCTCCCTTCCTCAGATTGGGGAAAGGGTTAAGGAATCTGAGGAGTCTGCTCCGATCCTGAGAATCTGGGGGGTGAGGGGAGGGGACTCAAAGGAAAAGTGTTTGGGGATTCCTCGCCTTGTGGAAGCAGAGAGAATCAGCCCCTCGTTGAGTCTGAAGCTCCGAGGGACAGACTGAGACGGGCAAGAGCAGCCGCTTTCACTGTGAAGTTGCGAGATTGAGAGCACAGAGAAACACCTTGAGGAGAGAAGACAAAGTCAGACGCACGCTCCCGGAGACAGAGTAGGGAAGGGGCAGACGCACGCTGCCGGAGACAAACCCAGGGAAGGGAGTAAGAGATAAAGGCACGGTCTCTCTTCCAGAGCCAGCAGCTTGGAAAGGGGAGAGAGCGATCCAAACAGAGCCCGGGGCGGGGCGGGGCGGGGCCGGCCGGGCGTTAGGGGAGGTGCCGAGGGACAGAAGGGAGGGGTGGGGCACCAACCCCGGAGAGGGTGAGCCTCCGGCTCAGCTCCCTTGCTTGCAGATTGAGCAATTTGGGAGCGGGAGGAGCGGAGCCCTAGCAAAGCGGAGGAGAGGGGGCGCGGGAGGCTGGGCGCACGGGGCCGGCCGGCAGCGCCCCTCGCCCCCTCCCGGCCCCTGCCCGGGCCCCTGTCCCTGCCTGCAGGACTGCATCAGACGGAACAGGACAGCGGGGGCCCGAGCACAGCAGGATTCGGGGGCTCGCGAAAGCAGTCGAGGTAAGGACGCCCACCTCTCGGTCCTGTTTGAGACCGAGAAGCGAAATCCGGATTCTACCTGAAATCGGCTGGGGGCGGATAGAGTGACTAGGGTTCGGCACCCTCTCTCATTGAGAGAGCCTCTATTCTAGCGGACTGAGCAGCTCGGAGCTCAGGACCGGACAAATCGGCCTCTCCCTTTGGGTAAGTGATAGGGGGAGGGGGCACGTGGGACCAGAACCCCGCTTGTCTCCGGCACCTGCCTGGGGAGTCTGAAGCAGTGATACGGAGGTGTGCCGGGGAGCCAGGTGAAGGAACTTCTCTCCCGGAGGCCTCTGTCCTCCCATTCCAGGGCACATTGCTTCAGCCTCCCTTCCCCTTCCCCGCCAAATCCCTAGCCATTGCCATCCCCCTCCCCATCCTTAACTTTTTTCCAGCCCCTGTCTCGGTACTGTTCTGAGGGTGAGCACTTATAAAGAACTGGGGGTAGGAGAGAGAGGGTAATTTGCTACTCTTCTCGCCTCCTTCCATCACCGTTCTTCCTCCCCTTCTCTCTTTCCCTCCCTCCCCCCTCTCCTCCCCAGTACTTGTTGGGGACAGAGATGCAGAGTGAAATAAGTTGAAACCTGGTAGGGGAATTGTTTGGAGACCATACTTAAGCAGAGTCTAGAACGAAGTCTTCTGGGCAGCATTGTGGCCACTTGAATCCCAAGGAAGTGCTTCTCCTGGCCCCTGGCTGAATGGGGGGAGGGGGCTTCACTCCTCTTGGGTAGAGAGTATGACCTGAGTTGACTCTGGACTTGGGGAGGGCCCATAAAGGAAGGAAAGATTTTATTTGCCCTCTTACTCCACTTCCTCCCTCCCCCCACCATGGGAGGGACCTTCTGGGTCCCCCAGCATCTGGCTCAGCTCTCTCTCAGGGAGACACATCTCCCACAGGTCAGGTTTACATTAGGGCTGCCCCCCTGCAGCCCCTTTCCCCCACCCCCTGCCAGTCTGCCGAGGTGTAATACATCAGCTCAGGCTGGGCCAGTGATGGGATTAAGCTCCAAACCTCTCTCCAGTGCAAAGCCCCCATCCCCCAAGGAATAAAGGGGAAGGAGGAGAGGATGGGGATGGTTTACATTTTCTGTTTGTATCAGGCTCCCAAGCACCAATTTATCCTGATTGAATTTGCAAACAAGAGAGTGAAAGTTATTTCAGTCATGCCCCTTCCCCAGCTGTGTCCTTCCCCTCCGCTCTCCTTCCCACTCCAGCCCTAGCTAGCTTCTCCCCGACTACAGTGCCCCCAGCAGTGCCCCTTTTCACCCAAGCAACAACCCTACAGCTGTGTCCCCTTCTCCCCTGTCATGGTCCTCAGCTGGATCTCCCTCTTTGCCATCCATCAACCCCATTCCCATAGTGTGGGTAACAATCTCTAGCTAATCCCGCCTTGTATTTTGGAATGACATATAAGTAGAACCCCTGTTCTGGTGCCTCATCATTTTTCTGAAGATGCATTTTACAGGGGGAAAGAAAAGGAGGAGGGAAGCTGGGATCGGAGGACTCTCCCACCCCAGAAAGATTAAGAACAGGTGGGGGCCTTTTGGCAACAAAGTCACCAGGAGCCTTCCACAGAGAGGTCATAGTTACAATGCAGTGTCATGTAAAATGGAGTTTGGGGGCCCTTCCAACTTGGTAGCCTTGAAGAGCAATGCCTACTTATTTCCTTATATTGATCGACCTCCTCTTTCCCATTTTCCGATAACTGACAATTGCTAAGAAGTGACCACCACTTAACTTCCCACCCAATTTCCTGCCTTATTTCCCTATTTTTAATCTTCCTGCTCACAAGCCATTTCGGGGACCAGTCCTTTTAGAAATTGCCCTTTCTGCCTGGGCTGACTCACCTGCCCAGCATGCCCAATCTATATGCCCAATCTACAGGCTCTCAGCCAATTCCCCCTCTCCACCCTCTTAGTATAGTACCCAGACTTCTAGGTCCCTGACTTCTCTGCCAATTCCTCTTACTGCCTTTCTTTGAATCCCTAGTGCTTAGCATACAACAACAGAGTGCTTAATAAACACATATTGACTGAGTAAGTAAGTGATAGCCATCAGCTGGAGATCTTAAAGAACTTGGGTAGTTTATAAGAAAGTTGGTCAGTTCAGTCTCTTCTTTCTGGGTATACATTCAGTGGGACTGTCATTGGTTTGGGGGCATCTTTGAGGTCATAGACTAGTGGCCTGGAGGATATTCGATATTTTGAAGGATCTTTTTCCCAGATGTCTCACAATTATGGGAAAAGAACTCTAGAGTCCTGGCCTCTAGTACCAACTCTACTAACTTGCTGTGTGTCAATTTACCTTGTCGTCCTCCTCAGTTGTAAAATGAAAAGTTTTGGACTGAATGGTTGTTAGAAGATCCCTTCTAGATATAATTCTATGAATTTATATCCTACCCATCCCCAGCCAAGAGTCTGTCTCTGTCACTCTTCTCCTTTTATACTCCCTGAACTTTCGAATTCATCCTCATCAGGATGATCCCAGCAGATTGCCCCCATCCACCCAGTAACTCCTGCTTCTGACCATCAAAATAAGAATTAAGTATGCTCTAGGGCCCCTTACAGTTCTGATTGTGATACTATGACTGCTAGGAATAGATTGGGGGTCTTTGAAGAGAAAAGTAAGTGGCAAGGGCAGCAGGCAGGATAAGGACTGGGAAAACTTCTAGAGGGCTGAAGTTAGAAGATAAAAGAAAGAGTTCATTGGCAGGATCACTAGATCATTGGTAGAAACACTGGGGTTATCACTGGAGAAGTAAATCAGAGGAGCCCCAGAAGGTGAAGAAGGCATTTGGGGGTGACTGAGGAATTCCTGCAAGCTTCTGCTGAAATACCAGACAAGATCCCTCAGCCTCACATAAACACTCTTCCCAGGCAGCTTAACCACTTGAGCTTGTGCCTAGCCTTCAAAGCTTGGGTGGGGGTGGGGTGGAGGGTCTTGGGTGAGGAGGGGGGGAGGTCCTGAACTTCCAACTCGATAATGATTTATCTCCTCCCCCGGTGGGCTTGGAGAAACTCGGGAATAGGAGAGCTGATTGTCAAGGAGTTGGGGGATGGGAAATGTGGGTGTCTCAGAGCAGGCAGTGAGGAAATGATGGGGGAATTTAGGAGGAGAAGAGCTAGGGGTGCTGATCTTCCCGATGGACATTTTTTATTTTTCTGGGCTGACATGTGGAGAGTTTGGGGAAGGAGGAGTCCATTTCAGGGAGGGGTAAATTTTCCTGACAGCTGCCAGGAAGCCGGGCTCCCTAAACTCGGCAGGACCCCATCTAGTCCATAGAAGTCTAGGACTCCGGAGACAACTACCCAAGAAAGAGGGCTGACCTCAGACATCCATTAACTATGTGACTCTGGACAAGCTATTTAATCTCAGTCTCTGCATTTGAAAAAAAAAAAAAAAAGGGGGGGGGGGGACAATAATGGCACTTACCTCAAAGGATTGGTGTATGAATCAAACAAGATTATGTGTCCATGCACACACATAATATATATTGCATATACACATGTATATGTGTGTACACACATGTGTATATTCATGTGTGCTTTATATACTTTAAGTACATATACTATATATATTTTATTATACTTTTAAGGTTGCAAAGCTATATGCACACATGTGTATATATACAAAGCTCTCTCTATATGTGCATATATATTATATGTGTATGTAGCTTTGCAACCTTAAAGCGATAAATGCTATATATTTCAAACATAAATATGTTGCCCCCGGGGAGATGAGGATTCAGGCATGAAAGTGATGCATTTTTCCATCTTGCCAGTGAAGGGACTCCCACTCCCACTTGATCTGGTGCTAGCCTGGGCATAGAGAGGGGGAAGGGACTTGTGGCAGAGGGAAAATGTTTACCTGGATCCTTCCAGCTCCAAGGTTGGCTCTCTATCTCCAACTGCACCATGTTGTCTCTCAGCAATGGGATTGTGGGATTAGGTTTTGTGAGTGCCCAGTACTGTGCTTGTACAGAATGTGTAGACCAGAGCTAGAGATTTGAAAAGGAGCCATATGCAGAGAGAAATGAAGCCTGGTTTCCCTTCTTTGGGAAAAACACAGCCCCCAAGCATATAGCTCTCAAGTTTTGCTAAGCACTTAGCCTGCATTATCTCAGTTGAATGAGGAGAGAGTTGGTGTAATGGGAATTTCATAGGCTCTAAAGTGAGAGGATCTGGGTCCCACCTCTCCTGCCCACTAGCTGTAGATCTTTTAGCCTTTAAAGGGGTTGTTTTGTTTTATTTTTGCCTCTCGAGAAGCCACTGTCACCTCAGTGCCACAATGTGGCATCAGAGCCGGACTTTAGGGGAAGAATGGGCAGAAGGGAGTGTGATTAAGTATGAAAGGATGAGTGTGAATGAATGTGTATGGAAAGGGTCATGTTCCCAGGATGGGCTCAGTGGCTACATAATCACACTTCCGGGATATAGCCTCTGCTCTGGATGCCCATATCTCCTAGCCCTGAGCTGGGCTGGATGGGATGGTGGGAGGAGGGGGCTGATGGGGGGAGAGGAGAGGAAGGGGATGGACTCAGGGCTGTCTGGGTCACTCTGGCCAGCAAAGCTGCCAGGGGGGATTAGCCTAATTTTCTGTGTCGTTGGCCTGAGTGGCGCCTGCTGCCTCTTTTATTCCGGCACAATGGCAGTGGCCGCCCGCCCTGCTGTGTCAGAAGTTTCTATGCCCCCAGGAAGTCTCACTTCTCTCCTCCCTGCCCAGCCCAGAGACAGGGACAGAATCCAACTGATGCCCACAGGGCTGGAGAACTTGGACTCCAAGGAAAGAGGAAAGCTTCGAGAATCGAAAGTTTGGGGGAAACCATTTCTTCTGGGAGCCAGAGGATTGTCAGGTGGCTCCCACTGAGGAGTTAGTCCATCTGGATTCTGCTTGAACACCTTCAGTGACAGGGAACTCACTCTTTGAAATGTGTCAGGGTATACTAGAAAGAACCGTGGACTTGGAATCAAGACTACTTGAGTTCAAATTGCATGTAACGGAAACAGTGTAACTTAGGACAAATCCCCTGAGGTTTCTGAGCCTTAATTTCTTCACCTGTAAAATAGAGCTTAATAATGACTCTTGAGTCATGAAGCTCACATGAAAATAAGTAGCATGACAAGACATAGTGGATATTAAGTGGGATTTATTTTGTTCAGATCCCAAATAAGATACTTAGTAGCTCGTGTGGCAAGTCTCTTAATCAGATCCCATCTTAGGAAGGATACTGACAACTCCAAGCTACTTGAAGGCAGAAAAGGGATACTATGGAGGATGAGAATGGACATGTTGTGCAAAGATTGAGCTAATGAACTGCTGGTGTTTAGCTTAGAGAGCAGTATTGGCAAGCACTTAGAGAGCACTATTGGCAAGCATTTATTAAGTATTTGTTTACTTACCCAGGATCACATAGCTAGTAAGTGTCTGAGTTCAAATCTGAACTCTGAAGGATGTCTTATTGACTCCAGACCCAGGGTTCTATCCATTGCGCCACCTAGCTACCTCTATTATATTTAACTACTTTGTGTCTGGGCAAGTCCTTTCATCTATCTGAGCCTGTTTTCTCCTCTGTAAAATGTAGATTATCACTTTTCTGGGGCAGTCCCTTTCATTGTTGCTCAATTCTGAGTGTTAGAAACTTCCTTCTTCCGACGTCATATCTAAAATATTCTCCCTTCTCTCCCTGAACTTCCTCAGTTCAAATGGCACCTTCTCAAACACCTTCATACATAACCATGCCCCCCTCCCCCATTATTTAAACACCTTTATTAGATCCTACAGTCTTCTCCAACTGTGGTCCTATATAGCTCTACTTTTCTTAATCAAACTCTTTGAAAATCCATCTATACTTTCTTTTTTTTTCTTTTTTTTTTTAATTTTAATTTTATTTTATAATTATAACATTTTTTTGACAGTACATATGCATGGGTAATTTTTTACAACATTATCCCTTGCACTTACTTCTATTCAGATTTTTTCCCTTCCTCCCCCAACCCCCTTCCCCAGATGGCAAGTAGTCTTATATATGTTAAATATATTACAGTATATTCTAGATACGATATATGTGTGTAGAACCGAATTTTTTGTTGCACAGGAAGAATTGGATTCAGAAGGTAAAAATAACAGTTTACATTCATTTCCCAGTGTTCCTTTTCTGGATGTAGCTGATTCTGTCCATCATTAATCAATTGGAATTGGATTAGCTCTTCTCTATGTTGAAGAAATCCACTTCCATCAGCATACATCCATGTACAGTATCATTGTTGAAGTGTATAATGATCTTCTGGTTCTGCTCGTTTCACTCAGCATCAGTTGATGTAAGTCTCTCCAAGCCTCTCTGTATTTCTCCTGTTGGTCATTTCTTATAGAACAATAATATTCCATAACATTCATATACCATAGTTTACCCAACCCATCTATACTTTCTGCTTCCATTTCCTGGCCATAATCTGTTGTAGTCTGGCTTCCAATTTCATCTCTCAACTGAAGTTACTCTCTTTAAAATTACCAATGATCTCTTAATCACTGACTCTAAAGGTCTTGACTCTTCAAGCCACATCCTATCTGCTGCTTGATATTGTTGACCACCATTTCTTCTAGAATACTATCTTCTCTTGACACTTCTCGCCTGGTTCTCTTCTTACCTGTTTTCCTGTTCTTCCAGTCTCCTTTACTACCTCATTATCCACTTCATATCCTCTAACTATGGGATTTCCCCACATTTCTGTCCTATGTCTTTTCTCATATCTCTCAACAATCTCTTAGTAACCTCAACAACTCCAATAATTTAAACTGTCATCTTTATGTAGATGGGGGTAACTAGGTGGTACAGTGAATAGAGCACTGGTATTGGAATCAGAAAGATTCATCTTCATAATTTCAAATCTAGTTTCCAACACTTCCTAGATGTGTGACCCTGCACAAGTCACTTAATCCTGTCTATCTCAGTTTCTTCTTAATGAGTTAGAATAGAAAATATCAAACTATTCCAGTATCTTTGCCCAAGAAAAGTCCAAAATGGGGTCATGGAGAGTTGGATGCAACTGAAATTACTCAATAACAACTATGTAGATGACTTCCAGATCTATATATTCAGCCCCATTCTCTCCCTTGGACTTCACCAAAGTGTGCTGGTTATTGCAAACTGGATGTCCCAAAGACATTTCAAATTTTAACATGTAGAAAATGGAATTAATTATCTTTCTCCTTGAAACCTTCCTTTTTCAAACTTACATTTTTATTTTTTTGTTAAAGCTTTTTATTTTCAAAACATATGCATGAATAATTTTTCAACATTGACCCTTGCAAAACCTTGTGTTCCAAATTCCCTTCTTTCCTCTCACCTCCTCCCCTAAATGGCAAGTAATCCAATATATGTTAAACATGTTAAAAATATATGTTAAATCCAATATATGTACACATATTTATACAATTATCTTGCTAAGTAAGAAAAATCAGATCAACAAGGAAAAAAATGAGAAAGAAAACAAAATGCAAGCAAACAACAACAAAAAAGAGTCAAAATGTTATATTGTGAACCACACTCAGTGCCCACAGTCCTCTCTCCTGTTGTAGATGACTCTCTTCATCACAAGATTATTGGAACTGGCCTCAATCATCTCATCGTTGAAGAGTCACGTTCATCAGAATTGATTGTCTTATAATATTAATGTTGCTATGTATAATGATCTGCTCACTTCACTTAACACTAGTTCGTGTAAGTCTCTCCAGGCCTCTCTAAAATTATCCTGCTAATCATTTCCTATAGGACAATAATATTCCATAACATTCATATATCATAACTTATTCAGTCATTCTCTTTCACTCAGTTTCCAGTTCCTTGCCACTACAAAGAGAGCTGCCAAAAACATTTTGGCACATACTGATCCCTTTCCCTTCTTTAAGATCTTTTTGGGAGATCTTTGGGAGTAACACTGCTGGATCAAAGGGTATGCACAGTTTTATAACTTTTTGAGCATAATTCCAAATTGCTCTCCAGAATGGTTGAATCCGTTCATAATTCCATCAACAATGTATTAGTATCCCAGTTTTCTCACATCCCCGCCAACATTTGTCATTATCTTTTCCTGTCATCTTAGATAATCTGGGAGGTGTGTAGTGGTATCTCAGAGTTGTCTTAATTTGCATTTCTCTGATCAATAGTGATTTAGAGCACCTTTTCATATGACTAGAAATGGTTTCAATTTCATCTGAAAATTGTCTGTTCCTATCCTTTGACTATGTATCAATTGGAGAATGGCTTAAATTCTTATACATTTGAATCAATTCTTTATATATTTTAGAAATGAAACCTTTATCAGAACCATTGAATGTAAAATTGTTTCCCAGTTTATTGTTTCCCTTCTAATTATGTCTGCATGATTAGAAAACTTTTTCTAACTTAATATAATCAAAATCTTCTATTTTGTCCAACATACATTTTTTCTGTTAAAGGCAACACTATCTTTTCCATTCTGCAGGTTCATAACCTTAACATTATCCTCAGCTCCTCTCTCACACACACCACATATCTAATCTATTGTCAAATCCTGTCTTCTAACTCTACATTATACATTTACACATCTGACCCCTTCTCTCTATTCCCACAGTCACCATCTTAGTTCCAGCCTTCATTATCTCTTTTCTAGATTATTGTAACACTCTCCTAATTGATCTCCTTGCCTCAAGTGTCTCACATTCCAGTCCAACCTCTATATTGCTGCTATAGTAGTTTTCTTTAAGCACAAATCTAACCATGTGATCCTCCCCCCTCCTCAATCAACTCTATTGGCTTCCTATTACCTCTAGGATAAACTATAAATTCCTGTTTTGCTTTAAAAGTCTAATAGAGCCTGGCTCTAACCTATCTTTCCAGCATCAGTGGACATTACTTTCCCTTCCACACTTTCATGGAACAAACTGGCTTCATGTCTGTTGCTCCTACATGACATTCCCATCTCCTATTTACTTGACTTTGCCTTAAATGCCTTTTCTTCTTATTTCCACTTCTGCTTCTTCTTTCTTTAAAATGAAACTCAAACACCACCTTATACATGAAACCTTTCTGATTCCTCCAATAGCTAGTGCCTTCCTCTTGATATTGTGTATTTTTTCTTGTTGTTGAGTCATTTTAGTTGGACATGACTGTGAATTTATTTGAGGCTTTTTTTTTTTTTTTGCCAAAGATGCTGAAGTAGTTTGCCATTTCCTTCTTCAGCCTATTTGACAGATGAAGAAACTGAGGCAAACCCAATTAGATGACTTGCCCAGAATCACACAGCTAATAAGTATCAGGCCAGATTTGAATTTAGGAGAATTTCTGACTGCAGTTTCCCATTGTGCCACCTAGCTGCCTCTATTGTATTTAACTACTTTGTAAAAATATTTACTAACATTTTAATTCATACTAAACATATATTTGATTTTTACTAAATATAAACATGTCTACATAATTTATACTAGACATATACATATACTTACAATGTACACACAAATACATGTGTATATGCTGTATATAGTATATACTATACAAAAATATATGTACTATGCAGTGCGTATATGTGTGTATATATATATGTATATATATGTGTATATATATATATATATATATATATATATATATATATATATATATGGAGAGAGAGAGATAGTTTAAATAATATATACACACGTATACTTATCTCCTCCGCTAGAAGTTAAGGTCCTTGTGTGTAGGGATTTTTCTATTCTCTGTATTTATAACCCCAATACCTGGCATATGAATAATTGACTTTCTAGTCCTTTTAGCTACGAGTGCTTTCCCTTCTGAATTTATTTTCTCTCTAGTCTACATATATATACTTGCCTGTTTATATACACCTTGTCTCCCTCATTAGAATGTAATCTCCCTGAAGGTAGGAACTATTTTTTTTTCTTTTTAAGTATCTCCAGCACTTATCACAGTGTTTGTAATAAGTAAATAATTAAATGATTAATGCTTGTTAATAGTATTCACTAAGCTAAACAACTGCAGTTCTTTTGATGAAATCCTTGCATGGCGTGGTCTCCATTCTCATCCTTCAGAATATCCAGACCCTTTTCCTGCATTCAATTTGCTTTAAGTTGTCAATGTCCTTCCTAAAATGGGATCTGAGAAGTGATTATGACTTGGCAAATAGTCATTCCACATTAGAGGAGCCCTGGGTCTCTCAGATCTCCTTTATGTCTCAGAGTGGACAATGCTCTAGGAGGGAGGAGAGGCTGAGCTGCCTCCAAGCAATTATAGACTAGTATGTATGGTTCCCAGCACGTACATGCTTCCATGAATAGTAGCAGCTTTGGTTCCTGTGTCCATAATGTGCCAAATTGTTCCTAAAAAAAAAAAATACCAAGATTTTTGTCCAGGGAAAGGACATGCTTGTGGCAGGGGGATTTGGGAGGGCTAAATTCATAATGCTTGCTTGAATAGTCAATTGATTAAATGCCTCCTTTTCCCCTTTCCCCTTCAGGTTTCAGTTTGGTGTGACCGTGTCTTGATGTTCCAGCAGAAGTCATAAAGCAGCTGTCCCCGGATGTGATGGTGTCCCTTTTCCCACCTCTCCCCAAGCCTCCAAGGTGGGGAAGGGACTTCTGAATTCCCTATGGGGCTGACAGCAGAGCTGGGCCTCCCCTGCCCATTTCCATCACCCACTGAGATTATGGTAGCTGTGAGCGATGGTCCAGACCTGGGACCCACCTCGCTGACCCAGCTCTGCAGCCACTAGCTGGAGCCAGGTGCCCCCAGACCACACTGCCTTCCAGGGGGCCAGGAGCTGGGGAGTGACTATGCGGCTTGGACTGTTGGTGGTGGCCCTCATTCTGAGCTCGATGCATCTTGCTGGCAGCAGCCGAGGGTTGAAGGGGAAAAGACAGAGGCGGAGTACGTAAAGGGGCCAGGTCTGAGGTGGTTTATTGGTGGGGGAGAAGGGAAGGACATGAGAAGTATCATTTTCTTGGTATAAGTTATCATGTCTTAGAATCTTAAATTCATAACAACTTCAGAGGTCCTTGATGTAGGAATCTTCTCTGTTACGCCTAAAAAAATTGGTCATCCAGCCTTTCTTTGAACACCTCCAGCAATGGGAAGCTCACTACTCCTGAGATAGCCCACTCAGTTGTTTGACAATTCTGATTAATAAGTTCTTTCTGATGTTGAACTAACATAAACTTCCTATAAACTTTACTTCCTGTAGACTGTAAATTTAACCACTGTAAACTTCCTAT
Organism: Sminthopsis crassicaudata; assembly: GCF_048593235.1. Lineage (NCBI taxonomy): Eukaryota > Metazoa > Chordata > Mammalia > Dasyuromorphia > Dasyuridae > Sminthopsis > Sminthopsis crassicaudata. The sequence goes on along the minus strand of NC_133619.1, from coordinate 590,751,309 downwards.
AGATAGGGTTTTTCTTTTCTTTTTAAAAAATTTCTGTGAAAGTTATGGACTCTTTTCAGAATTGAGCTTTCAAAGACATAAAGTAACATAGAATTACAAAAGGAACCAATTATTTTGAAATGAATATTTGAAAAAAAAATGTTCACAGACCCTAGGTTTAGAATCCCTCCTGTCAAAGAGACATAGCTTAGGAAATAGAGCTGGTCTTAGAATTTAAAAAGACCTGGATTCAAATCCTGTCTCTGATACTCATTAGTTTTTTACTTTAATCAAGTTACTTAATTTTTCCAATCCTGAGTTTCCTCATCTACAAAATGGGAACAATAATAGAATTTCTGTTTATACTGCTATGAGTGTCAAATGAGTTACCACGTGTAACTCAAAGTGCTATTTAAGGTTAGCTGCTGTTATCTTTCCTCTAACTGATCCTAGCTCTGCCCTCTGTTGTCAAATAGAATGAGATGGGCCAGCCAAATCTGAACAATATGCTTTATGCTTTGTCTGAGCCTCAGTTTCTGCATCTGCAAAATAGAGCTAATACCACTTGCCGGATCTCCCAGGATTATTATGCAGAACATGCTCTGTAAATTGTAAAGTGCTGTCAAAATGGGAATCATTATTTTCTGCTTGAAGGATTGTTTGTGGCAGGAGTCCAGTGCTGGGCCAGCTTCCCGCTATTGCCCAGTCCCTTGGGAAGTCCTCCCCAACTAGTTGTCAACAGAATTTGGAACATGCATGTTGCTTTTAATATCAGCTGAAGTAAAGCATCATTAGGGAATTCCATCTGTTAGCAGACAAAAAGTCTACAGCAAAATTCCAAGTTTGAAAGACTTTTGAGCTGTATTTTTAAAATTATGCCCATTGACATGTGCATGCATAAGCAAGACTTGGCTAGAGCTAGCTTGTTTGTTGTCTGCTGCTTTCTTCAACAGCTAAGAGAGAGAAGGGAAGGAAGGTGGGGGGGAGTCAGCTCAGGGCAGGCCATTGCCACCAAATAACATTGAACCTGCTGTGTGCTTTCATTCACCTGGTCCTGGTAATTGACTTTATCCCAGATACCTGAGTGTATATTATACATAAGCGTATGTGCCTTCCATTTGTTTTTATGTATGGTGGTTTTCAGGTTAAGAAATGCTTTTATTCTCATTCTTTCATTGAGCTTTCCACAGTGAGTGACCCTATGAGAAAAGGCAGGGCAGGAGAAACCAAGCTAATGATCATTAGCATCTATTTTATGGATTTTTAGTTTGTCAGAGCTGGGAAGGACTTGAGAACAGAGAATGTCAGGGCTGGGAAGGACTTGAGAACAGAGAATGTCAGGGCTGGGAAGGACTTGAGAACAGAGAATGTCAGGGGTGGGAAGGACTTGAGAACAGAGAATGTCGAGCTGGGAAGGACTTGAGAACAGAGAATGTCAGAGCTGGGAAGGACTTGAGAACAGAGAATGTCGAGCTGGGAAGGACGTGAGAACAGAGAATGTCAGGGCTGGGAAGGACTTGAGAACAGAGAATGTCAGAGCTGGGAAGGACTTGAGAACAGAGAATGTCAGGGCTGGAAAGGACTTGAGAACAGAGAATGTCAGGGCTGGGAAGGACTTGAGAACAGAGAATGTCGAGCTGGGAAGGACTTGAGAACAGAGAATGTCAGAGCTGGGAAGGACTTGAGAACAGAGAATGTCGAGCTGGGAAGGACGTGAGAACAGAGAATGTCAGGGCTGGGAAGGACTTGAGAACAGAGAATGTCAGAGCTGGGAAGGACTTGAGAACAGAGAATGTCAGGGCTGGAAAGGACTTGAGAACAGAATGTCAGGGCTGGGAAGGACTTGAGAACAGAGAATGTCGAGCTGGAAAGGACTTGAGAACAGAGAATGTCAGAGCTGGGAAGGACGTGAGAACAGAGAATGTCAGGGCTGGGAAGGACTTGAGAACAGAGAATGTCAGGGCTGGAAAGGACTTGAGAACAGAGAATGTCAGGGCTGGGAAGGACTTGAGAACAGAGAATGTCGAGCTGGAAAGGACTTGAGAACAGAGAATGTCAGAGCTGGGAAGGACGTGAGAACAGAGAATGTCAGGGCTGGGAAGGACTTGAGAACAGAGAATGTCGAGCTGGAAAGGACTTGAGAACAGAGAATGTCAGAGCTGGGAAGGACGTGAGAACAGAGAATGTCAGGGCTGGGAAGGACTTGAGAACAGAGAATGTCAGGGCTGGGAAGGACGTGAGAACAGAGAATGTCGAGCTGGGAAGGACTTGAGAACAGAGAATGTCAGGGCTGGGAAGGACGTGAGAACAGAGAATGTCAGGGCTGGGAAGGACTTGAGAACAGAGAATGTCAGGGCTGGGAAGGACGTGAGAACAGAGAATGTCGAGCTGGGAAGGACTTGAGAACAGAGAATGTCAGGGCTGGGAAGGACGTGAGAACAGAGAATGTCAGGGCTGGGAAGGACTTGAGAACAGAGAATGTCAGAGCTGGGAGAGAATATCAGAGAGGGAAGGGACCTTAAAATAGAGAATGACAAATGAAAGGACCCTAAGGGGCATAGTGGTACAGTGGAGAGAGGGCTGACCTGGATTTGAATCCCACTTCAGATACTTAAGAGCTATATTTTCCTGGACAAGTAATCTAACCTCTCTCTGCCTCAGTTTCCTCATCTGTAAAATGGGAATAACAATAATAGCATCTGACTACCGGAGTATCAAAAACTTTAGACGAAATATTGTTTATATAAATTGGTTTTACGAGCCTTAAAGTGCCATATCAATGTTACTTATTGTTAACACAGAATGTCAAAAGTTATAAGGGCCCTTGGAATACTGTAAAGAGGTCTGGACCTCTAGAGACCATCTAGTGCATTAGACATTTATTGATATGGAAACTGATGTTCAAAGAAAATGTTCAAGCTCAGTCAAGAAACATTTAGTAAGCATCTAATATGTGTTAAGCACTGTGCTAAGTGTTGGAGAGAAAGTTGAAAAACAGTCCCTGATCTCTAGGAGTTCACATTTTAATGAAAAAGACAAAAAAAGGAAGGGAGGGAGGGAGGGAAAAAAGGAGGGAAGTAGGGAAAGGAGGGAAAAAGAAAGAAAGAGAAACATGGAGGGAGGAAGGAAGGAAGGTCACAGGAGTATATGACAGTGCTCTTAAAAGCGTTAAGAAGGCCACAATAAAAGACCACAAATCCTGGAATTATATCTACTGACAATTAAAAGAAGTACGCCTGCAGCCAAAAATATCATATCCAGCAAAATTATCCATAATATTGAATGAGGAAAAAAATAGACATTCAACAAACTTACAGATTTTCAGGACTTTTTATCAACCAAACCTGGACTTAATAGAAAATTTAACATATAAGAGTCAATATCAAAAGCATTAAGAAGGGTACCTAGCCACAGGAGTGAGTTTCTTCAGGGGTGAAAGAACACATCTGGAAATACTTTTTTTGGCTCTTTCAGGGGAATTGGGGAGAAAACAGCTGGGGTTTGATCCCTAAACATCCTCAGGGGCTGGTTTCCCAAACCTGAGTCTTATATATCTACTAGGTTATAATGGGAAGGAGGACGGCTCCTTCAACTTTTTCTGCACCTTTGTGATTGTCTAGACAAGACCTAGGGGGTTGGTTGCCTTGCTCCCCTTCCCAGGCCAGCAAACCAGCTGGCTCTAGCCCTAAGTCAGTAGTATTCTACTTTCTTCTATCCCCCCACTCCCCAATAGAGGGTTTTTGCTCTCCTAGGAACTTAGACTTGGAAGTGGAGAAGAATTAGAAGCTTGTGATAGGGATAAGAGGTGATTTCCTGTGAGATTTGTGGGCAAGAACGATGGAGCTCTAGGGGGAGGTAGGAGAGGCCCTTGTCTTCCTTCTACCCTGGTACTAAAGGAAAGAGCTTGGCAAGTGGATAGGACTTGGTATATAGTGACAGCTCCTTCCAATGCCCACAAAAATGTTCTTTAGCATCATTGTATGGAAGATTGAGCACAGAACTTGGAATCAGGAAGGCCTGTGTTTGAAGCCCACATAGCTACTAGCTGTGTAAACCTAGACATGTCACTTAATTGTCACCTCAGTTTCCACATCTATAAAATGGTGATAACAATAGTACCTACCCCAGAGGAATGTTGTGAGTAGCAAATGAGATAATGTATATCAATTTTTTTAAATCTTAAAGCACTATTTAAAATGAAGTTTATTATCATAAACCATCTTGACTTTTGGATTTATTTTCATCAGAGAGGGAAGGAAACTCCCTCCACAGATCACATCAGTTTATCTGTAATGTACAATCTTAAATTGTCCTAAGGGGTCAAGTTTTGCTGATAGTCACCCAGTTAATATATGTCAAGAAAAGGACTCAAATCTACTCTTCCTGATTCCACAATCAGCCTTATAGGGCCCTTCTCTTCACTATATTACAGATATCATTAACCCTATTGTATAGATGAGGAAACTGAAGCTCAGGGAAAGTTAGTGACTTTTGCAGGTCAGACATCTAAAGCCAGTGGTAGGGTTGAAATCCAGTTTTCTATAGGGCCAGAAATCTTTCCATTATATGGTATGGCTTGTCTTGAGATAAATGATAAACAGTCTCTTTCCTCAGGTTATTGATGTGCAGATTAAATAGGTATATAAATAATTATATTGGGGCAGCTCAGTGGTGCAGTGGATAGAGCACCAGCCCAGAAATCAGGAGAACTTTACTTCAAATCTGGTCTCAGAGACTTAACACTTTCTAGCTATGTGATCCTGGGCAAGTCATCTAGCCCCAATCGTCTCAGCAATAAAATAAAGAAATAGATAAATAAATAAATGGATGAATGAATGAATAAATAAATAAATCATGCATTAGCAGAATGAGGGAGAAGGAGCAACTAGATCAGTGGTCATCCCAGTGTGGGAATTCCTTTCACAGATGTAGATTGGTAATTTGTCTATAATTTGCCTTAGAATTGGAATGGACCTTAGATGTTGTCCATACTAGCCCCCTCACTTTACAGATTAGGAAATTTGAAAGAACCTTGATGTAATAAACAAAGCCAGGAAACCCTGGGTTCAAATCTTGCCTCAGATATTTTGTAGGTGTGTGATCCTGAACAGTTAGACTATAAGCTCTTTGAGGACAAGGATTGCCTTCTGCCTCTTTTTGTATCCACAGCACTTAAGCATAGTACCAGCACATAAGTGCTAAGTAAATTTTTCTGAATTGATTGATTGGTTGGTTGATTGAACAATACACTTGATTTTTCTATACCTCAGAGGACTCTTTGTCTATATAATGAGATTAGACTCAATCTCTAAGTCTCTTTCTAGCTACAAGTATATGCTTAGATAACACAGTAGACCACAGAGGTCTGGATTTCCACCCAGAGCTTCCCGACTCTAAGGCCAGCTTTCTGTCCACTATGCTGATTTCTTTCTCCAAATGACATAACTAATATTACCCAACATGTATCATTAGCTTCTGTGATATTAAAAAAACAAAAAACATACCCCCAAACCAAAAAACTGGCCAAGCCAGGGAAAATACCAACTAGTTGGAAATTCTGGACCTAGCAAAAGTCTGAATACCAGGTTTTTGGAGTACAGAGAACAAATAAATGGGAGGGAGGGCAAGAGCCCTGGCTATGGCTTGTTTCATTCCAGGAAGATCCATCTGCAAGGTGAATACCCTTCTCTAAGAATCGGGCCTGACTTTAGCCCTTCAACAGTGGAAAGAGCATTTTTCTCATTGATCCTGAAAACAGAACCAGCTAGATTTTGGAAAGAGGAGATGTAGGAGGAAAGGGAGAAAGTCAAAAAATCTTTTAGGACTGGGAAAAGAAGATTCCCACTTTTTTAAGGATTTTTACCTCATAGTTCCCTGCTCAGACTCCAGCCAATACAAAGGCTTGGGTTCTCCCTCTTCCCGCCATCCCATCTTTCACCATCTTTTTATCATGGTAAAAGAAGCAGCATATATGTATCTTGGACTGAAAAGGACCTTAGAGGTCATCCAGTATACTCTACCCTTCTTACAGTAGAAGAAACTGAGGATCAGAGAAATTTAAAAACTTGGTTACAAAGGTGCTAAGTGGAAAAAGCCTAATTCAAACCCAGATCCTTTGGTTGGAAAGCTGGAATATTTTTCATCCTGTCTGTGGATGGTTAGATTTCTTAACTTAATTCTATGGTTTGATGACTTTCTCCAAGACAGGAAAAGAACCATGTAGTAGAAGGATTTTTTAAAATTATGGTACATGTGAAATAAGTATAAAGAAGTGGTCCTTTAAGAAATAGAAAACTGTTAACTCTGTTTAGACTTCTAGAGCTCCATTTTGTAATAAGAGTAAATTCCCCTGTCCTTTGTGGTTTTCAAGAAGCTAGAGATACATTTATTAGGGATGGTCATGATTTGATGAGGAATTAGCTTAAATTGCCTTGGAGGTTCTTCCAAATGCTTTTGAGAGATTCCATTTCTCCTAATGAAATGAAGATTGGGAGGAAAGGAAGAGGAAAAGGCAATGAAAAAGATACCAAATATACCTGTAAAATCAGACTCCCTTTTTTGGGGGGGGGAGAGGGAGGCAATGGGGTGAAGTGACTTGCGGGTAGGAAGTATCTAAGAATGGATTTGAACTCAGGTCCTCCTGGCTCAGTGATCTATCTCATTATGCCATCTACTGCCCCTAAAGCTCAGACTTCTTTAGGTGACCAAGTGTCTGGGCATGAGGGTAGATAGATCGGAGAAGAGAAAAGTGGGATCCTTTCTGACTGACTGATGAGATGGGAGGACAGTCATGTGAGAAGTCCCTTTCCTATGATCTATTATAGTTATTTTTGGGAGGAATAGGAGAGAGCACCACCTCTTGTTTAATTCAATCCCACAAGCATTCATTAGGCATTCAGAGCTATTACTGGGGCTCTGTCCCAAGGCAGAGAAATTTGGAAAGCACTGACCCTATTTATGGTCCTCTGGCAGCCTAAAAACAATTAAGTTTAGCATCTAATTAACAAGAGTCTTTATTTAACATAGAAAACTACCAGATGGTTTATTTGCTTCTAATGACAACACCCCAAGGGAGCTCTTTCCTACTCACCCTCCCCATTCCTCCCATGCTATCTAAGGACATTTCCCAAGGCTGGGAATGGAAAGGTAAATATAACATAGTCATTGCCCTCATCAAGCTTATGATCTAATACAGTGGTTCTCAAAATGTGGTCCAGAGAATTCTGGGAATCTCTGAAACCTTTCAGAGAGTCTACAAATTCAAAATTAGTTTTTATTTCTAATTTGGTAAATATCTAAATATAACCCACATAAACAAAAACTCTTTGGACAGAACCTCAATAATTTTCAATAGTATAAGGATACTGAGAACAAATGTTTGAGGACAACTGATCTAATAGAGGGAGTGTTGCATATACAGAAATAATTATGTAAAGAGCCTGATTACTAAGTCCCTATTACCATCACATGTTTAATCCCCAAAGAGCATATTCAGAGTTCAGTCCAGCTCCATGAATAAGTGCCCTTTGAAGGTTTTGTAATATAAGATAGAGCATGATAAAGGACAAGGAGACATTTTGATAAAGTGCTTTAAAAAAACTTTCAGCTGAAGGAAGAAATTTATAAGGGATAGCTACATGGAGGAAGCAACTGACCTTCATCTTGACAGAAGAAGGGAGTTTAATAAGCAAAGATGAAAAGGAAGATATAGTCTATTCAAAAGTCCAAAGATGAAAAAAGGGATAAGACTGGGGCTGAATTGTAACGCAAGCTTGCAGATAGCTACTGGCCTGGAGAGAATTTCTGATAGTTTGGCATGGGAAAGGGTAGAGGAAAAGGTGGGAGGGGGGAGAGGGGAAAGGAGGGAAGGAGGGACAGAATATCGATTGAATTTGATTTTTTCCCTTACAGATATGGGGCTTCTCTTGCTAGGGAGAAGGGGATTATTCCAGTACCTTTTTAACATTGTTTGTCCTTATCCTTTCTCTTCCCCTTCCCCTTTCCCTACAGTCAGCACAGAGGGAAGTCAGGCCTGTGCCAAGGGCTGTGAGCTGTGTTCGGAGGTCAATGGTTGCCTTAAATGCTCCCCTAAGCTCTTCATCCTGCTGGAGAGGAATGACATCCGGCAGGTTGGAATCTGCCTGCCATCCTGTCCGCCTGGATACTACGATGCTCGAAACCCTGATATGAACAAGTGTATTAGTAAGTAGGGAGGTGGGGGTAGGGGGAATGGCTCCAAGCCACATCTGGATGGCTTGAGCCCCTGGACATTTGGCTCCATAGCCTGATATTCCATGGCTAGATCAACAGGAGCATATCTTATCTCTGTTGAGGTGGGTGATTAAAGGTAACATGACACCATAGAAAAAACTTTGGAGTTAGAATTAAGAGACCATGGCTGTAAATCGTGGCTCTGCTACTTCCTACATTTATTACCTTGAACCACTTGACTTCCTGGACCTCAGTTTTTCCATCTGGGAAGTTCCAGTTTGAAATTATTGCTGTTTTTCAATTGTATCCACCTCTTTGTGACCCCATGGTGTCCATGGGATTTTCTTGGCAAAGATACTAAAGTGGTTTGCCATTTCTTTCTCCAGTAGATTAAAGCAAACATAAGTTAAGTGACTTGCCCAAAGTTAGAATTGTTCTAATATCTCTTCTTACTCTCTAGATTCTAAGATCCAAATCTGGCATTCTGTGCTCCATGTTCTCAAGCCCCTCTCAGTTCTGACATTTTAAGTTCCAAGGTGGAGACTAGGGAATTACTTATTAGGGATGGTCATAATTTGATGAAGAGTTAGCACAGATGATATTCTATGTTCTAAGATTTTTTCCAGTTCTGATAATTTATGTTCTAAGGTCCCTTGTAGCCATGACATCCTATGTTCAAAGGTCTCTCCATGCCATGACATTCTATTTCTAAGGTTCCTTCCAGCCATGATATTCTGTATTTTAAGGTCCTTCTCAGCCATGACATCCTATGTTCAAAGGTCTCTCCATGCTATGACATCCTATGTTCAAAGGTCTCTCCATGCCATGACATTCTATTTCTAAGGTTCCTTCCAGCTATCACATTCTATATCCTAAGGTCCCTCCCATTCTGAATCCTATTCTAAATTCCCCTGCATCGTTAACTTCTAAGGTTTTTCCCAAATTCCCATTCTGAGATCCCTCTCAGCTCTAGAAACTATGATCATGAAGCTCACTTCCCCTCTGGAAGAATATCTATGGATATACTATTAGAGATTGATGCTGGAGACTAAGCAAGCAAGAAAAAAAGAAATGATCATTTTTAATCTTGAACTTTTTTTCTATCCCACTTTATGGAGATACTTGTTTTATTTCTTAAATTCAGAATTAAAAATTAAGAAAAACAGGCAAAATCTAATCCAACAAGCATTTATTGTCTACTATATGCTAAGAATTGGGGATATAAACACAGAATGAAAGTCAGCTCCCCTTCTCAAGAAGCTTTACCAGTATGTAGGGTAGGGACTGTAGGCATGTGTGTTTACAACTGTAGGGTTAGGCTTCCTCAGCAATGTCCCTGCTTTGTCCTTTACTAATCTATAATCAGAACATACCTGAAATATCTCATTCAATAATAAACAGATGGAGATTATTAATCCAGCTAAAAAGTGGCAGAATCAGGACTGGGTTCATTGAATCTTGTCGTTCATTTATTTCAGCTGTGTCTGACTTCATGACCCCATTTGGGTTTTTCTTGGCAAAGATATTGAAATGTTTTGCCATTTCCTTCTCCAATTCATTTTACAGATGAGGAAACAGAGGGAAACAGGGTTAAATGATTTGCCCACGGTCAGCCTGCTCCTAAGTGTCTAAGGCCAGATTTGAGCTCACAAAAATGAGTCTGTGCACTACAATTCTAATTTCCAAATCCAATGCTTTACTCTCTCTGGTCCATTGTTCTAGGCCAGAGAATGATAAACAATGAGTAGTGGAGTTTTCCTTTCACCATGGAAGTAAAATGAGTTTGTGCATCTCTAATACCCAGAGCACTTGCCTGGCCCCTGCCCTCCCACTCTGGGGGTGGGAGGTGAAGAGAGGAGGACCTTGTGTCTCCCTGACCCCTTCTCGAGTCTCTTCTTTCCAAAGACTGAAATCCCCATCCCAACTGCCCCCCCTCCCTCTAATCCCCATCTTTTACCATTTTATCTGTATCCAAACATTCCTCCAGTCAGTCAGCAAGCATATATGAAACACTGACCATGGTATTGCCCAATTTCTCAATTAGAAAGGGGATAGTATTAGATTATAAGGCACAAGGTCATTATTATAATTAATGAAGTAGAGAGAGATCCACTCTCAGTGTCAGAAAGACCTGGATTCACATTCCATCTCTGACATATACTGGCTATAGGATCCTGAGAAATTTAACTTCTCAATTCCTAATCAGCTCTCTAAGAAGGCAAGTTGCAGAAAAGGTCCTGATCTCCATTGATTGGTAAAGGGCATTTCTTTGCCCTACTTAGTATCTTTGAAAATAAAAACTGCCTTTTGCCATTTTTTGTATCTCCAGCAGTTGGCACTGTGCCTGGCACATAGTCAGTGCTTAATAAATTGAGGAATGTTTGGAGCCTAGTAAGGCTAATAATGCTTAATGGGGCAGTATGCATTTATAAGGTTTGGAGAGACTTGAATTGACAGACTGCTCTGTTTCTCCCCACAGAATGCAAGATTGAGAGCTGTGAGGCTTGCTTCAGCCACAATTTTTGCACAAAATGTAAGGAGGGTTTATACCTTCACAAGGGCCGCTGTTACCCAGCCTGTCCTGAAGGTTCTTCAGCGGCCAACAGTACTATGGAATGCAGCAGTCCTGGTGAGAGGAGGGGAGCTCTAGTACTAATTGTATGGGGATAGAATCTAGAAGCCTGGATCCAGAGATCGTAGCTCTGGCCCAATGGGCTCTGAAGATGGGGGAAAGGGGTGTGGGAAAGTAGGGAGGGCCTTATTTTACAGGGTACCAGGAGCCAGGATCTATACTTTTCTTAATTTTATCCCTGCCCTTTTCCGCAGCACAATGTGAAATGAGTGAGTGGTCCCCATGGGGGCCATGCTCCAAGAAGAAGAAGCTCTGTGGTTTCCGGAGAGGTTCAGAAGAACGGACACGTCTTGTGCTACAGGCTCCCTCTGGAGACCGTTCTGTCTGTCCCAGCACTAAAGAGACTAGGAGGTGTACAGTGCAGAGGATTCCATGTCCTGATGGTGAGCTTCTGCCCCCCAAATTCCCTTCTATTCCCTAAGATCCCCCTCTACTTATTCAAGAGCTTATTCCATTTCCCTATGATCCCCTTCTATTTCCCCAAGATCTCCTTCTGCTCCCCAAAATCACTTTCTATTCCCCCAAAACCTCCTCTATTTCACCAAAATTCTTCTCTAAATTCACGATCCTCCTCTATTTCCTTAATATCCCCAAGATCCTCTTCTGTTTCTTCAATCCCCAAGAACCTCCTCTATTTCATCAACATTCTTCTCTATCTCCAAGATCCTCCTCTATTTTCCTAATACCCCCTTCTACTTCTAAATGCCCATCTATTTCCCTAAGATCCCCTCTATTCCCCAAGCTCCCCCTCTATTCCACATCCCCTGCCCTTCCCAGTTCTCTATTTTGGGATCTCAGGCTCTTTTCAGAGGGAGCCAAGTCCTCTTGTGTGCCCCTGACCATCATGGCTAGTTCTGGAGACATTGTGCATGCTTTCTCTGCTGCTTCAATCTCCTGGTGCATCATTCATCCAGTAACTATTTATGAAAGTTTACACATTATTTGTAAATAGAGCATTTTAAGGTAACACCCAAGATCAGCCAGTGATTACACTGTATGCAAGCCTGCTCTCTGTACTCAACCTCAGTCTCCACCTTCCTTTTCACACCTCTGCATTTCTATAGACAACCCCCCTTCCATGAAACAGCCCTTCTCTACATCTTTGTCTATTTGTTCTTCTTTGCCTCCTTCATACAAGGCATTGGGGAAAAAATATTTTTTAGATAAGACATGATCCTTGCTCTCAGGAAGCCTACAGGCAAATACCCAGAAAACAAAAATACACAGGGTATCATCATAAATACATTAGAAAAGTGTAAACAAACCAATAAAGTATTTATTAAATTCCTACTATGTGTCAGGTGCCAGGGATACAGTAACAAAAATGAATGAGCCCTTATTTTCAAGGAGTTTATTTTCCATTGGAGGAAACAACATGCTTTGCACTGTTCAGTTGTTTCAATTGTGTGTGGCTCTTTGTAACCTATTTGGAGTTTTTTGGGGGGCAGAGATACTGGAGTGGTTTGCTATCTCCTTCTCATTTAACAGATGAGGAAACTGAGGCAAACAAGGTTAAATGACTTGCCAGAGGCCACACTGATAGTAAATATCCGAGGTTGGATTTGAACTAAAGTCCCTATGACTACAGATGCTTTGTCCACTCTGCCATCTAAATGCCAGCCCCCTGCACATATGTAAATATATGTAAAAGATACAAACTGATTGAGATGTGAGGGGAAAGTGTTACTTGCTAGGGGATCAAGAAGAACCTCATGGAAAAGGCAGAGCTTGAGCCAAGTCTTTTGAAAGAGAGTTCTAAGAGGAAAGGTAAGGAAGGATTACATTCTAAGTATGAGGACAACCAATATAAAAACCTGGAAATTTTAAAAGGGGTGCTAAATAATAATCTGGCCATATTTGCATCTATTTATAGCTAGGTGACAGTACATAGCATGCTGGACTCGGAGGCAAAAAGATGAGTTCAAATCCTAATAAATCAGACGCCTACCAGCTATGACTTTGAACAATTCACTTAACCTCCCTCAGCCTCAGTTTCCTCATTTGTAAAATGGGGATAATAATAGCACTTATTGTTTTGAGATGAAATTCCATGGATAAAAGTGCTTTGTGGGCTTAAAGCAGTTATTACTATTATTTGCATAACTCTTAATGCTTTTCAGAATGCTTTAGACATGGAATGGTAGACAAACATTTCCTCTAGGGTTAAGGAAGAAAAGGTGGCATAAAAGTCCTGCAAAACCTATATAATCTCCATGAGTGCGGTATTTCTTGTTCTCTCTCAGAATCCCTAGTCTTTTTGACAAGTCCCCCAAACTTATGCATGAGGATCCATGAAGAGGTGGATTTGGTACAGGGCTCAAAAGGTAATAGTGAGGAATGATGACTCCAACCCAGGACTCTGGGCTTCTGAAAAAGGGAAATTTTCATCTAGAAGTCTGAACCATTGTTCTGAGGAGGGTATATTCGAATGTATGGTTGGAGAGATGGGACAAGAATGGGTGGTGGAGGGGAGGAGTTTCATCATTTGAAGGACCTGGAGATATTTCTTTAGCTTGGGGAAGAGAGGATTTAGGGAGACATAATGGCCATCTTAAAGCATCTGACTGTCAACTGAGAGATTAGACTTGTTTTCTTTAGTTCTAGAAGACTGAAATAGAAAAGGAGAGAAGGAATGGAAGAAAGGAAGGAATGGAAGGAAAGAGGGAGGAAGGAAGAAAGAAAAAAAGAAAGAAGGGAAGGAGAGAGGGAAAGAAGGAAGGGAGGGATAAAAAGGAAGAAAGCAAGAAGAAAAGAAGGAAAAGAGAGAAGTAGAACTTAAATGACTATGTGCCAGGCACTATTCTATGTGCTTCACAAATAGTATCTCATTTGATACAACAATTCTGAAAGGTGGGTGTTATTATTATCCCCATTACACAGCTGAAGAAACAGGAAGTTTAAGTGATTTGCTCAGTGTCACACTGCTAGTAAGTGTCTGAGGCCAGATTTTAACTCAGATCTTCCTGACACCAGGCCTAGCATTGTGGTAGAAACTTCAAAGAGATGGATTTTGATTCACTGTAAAGGAATCTTCCAACAATTGTGATTGTGCAAAGGTAGAATGGACTGTTTCGGTAATTAGTTAGTCCCTCAGCCTTGGAAGTATTCAAACAAAAGTTGGATGACCACTGATTGAGGATGTTGTACAGAGAATTCTTTTACAGGGATGGGCTAGACTAGATGGCTACTAATGGATCCTCTGCATTTAAAAAATGTGTAATTCTTTGGGTTTTCCTGGAGCTGTAAGAAAATTATGTCACACAATGAAAGCTCAGAGGATCAAAGGAATTGGGAAGTGAAGACTTAGGGGAAGAACATGGCTGCTGCATCTATGAATCTGAAGGGCTGTCATGGGGAAGAGAGATTAAATTTTGTACTTAGCCCCAGAGCTAGGAGCAATAGGTGGGAGTTTCTGGGAGGCAGATTTGAGCTGAAGTCAAGAAGACATTCCTAAGGGTTGGCGCTCTCCCAGGGTGGAAGGGGCTGCTTCGGTAGATCTTCAGACTAAGCCTGTATGACCACTTGTCAAGAGGCCATAGAAAGAATTCTTCTTTAAGTCCAAGTTGGAGTAGAGGTCCTCCAAGGTTCCTTCCAGCTCTGAAATTTTGTGATTCTGCGACCCTGGACTGGCCAGATCATTCCTGGAATGGAGACACTTTGTGTCTTCGTGTTTCTTCCTGGGCCACCCCTGACTGGCTGGAAAGCCAGCTTCTTCTGGGCTGTGACTAGGGAGCCCAGATGGGCTGTTGGCCTGTGGGCCTCTGCTTCTCATTCTCCGAGCCCAGGGAGAGGCCTTGGCCCAAGCCAAAGCAGGCTCTCCCTGCCAGGCCCTAAGGCCACATATGGACACTGCAGATTGCCCCATCAGGGAACATTACTAATATGTTTAGATCCATGTTATGCTAAGGAACAAGAGAGGGGGTGTGATGGATGTACCAAAAAAAGAAGAGAGAACAAGGAGTTTCTGAAACCATTTGTGAGTCCCTGTATTTGATGTGGGCAGTAGATAGACCACAGTGCTGGGGTCAGGAAGACGAGTTCAAATTTGACCTCAGACACTAGCTGTGTGAGCCTGTCACCTGTTTGCCTTAGTTTCCTCATCTGTAAAATGAGCTGGAGGAAGAAATGGAAAGCAGTTTCTCTGCCAATTAAACCCCCTGTGGGTGGCAAAGAGTTGTTTTGGATTAGAATGACTGCGCCCAAGAATACAAAGCACATGACTCCCCTTCACACATTCCACGTTGCAAGCAGACTGGCTTTCTTGCTGTTCCCTATGTACATCCCTCCATCTCCTATGCTGGCAACAGAGGAGCATGTACATACAAAGAATAAAGCAGTCCTCACTTCCAAATTGCTCATGTTCTAAATAGGCAAAACTACAAGGATGTATGTAATTATATACTGAATAAAGAGAATAAATGCAAAGTTTCTTTAAAATGTAGTTTGAAAGGAAGGAAACAAGCATTTATTAAGCACCTACTACATGTTGTGCTAAATACTTTCCGTGTATTATCTCATAACAGTCATGGGAGGTAATGAAATTATTATCCCCATTACAGCTTAAAATGACTAAGAGAAATTGCCTGGAGTCACACAGCCAATAAGTCTCTGAGACCAACTGTGAATATGGTTCTTCTCAAGTCCAGATCCTGCATGCTATCCATGGGCCACCTAACTTCCTCAAAGGAGGTAGGAGGTACCAGGAGGCAGGGAAATCAATAAAAACTTCATGTAGAAGGTGGTTCATGAATTATCCAGAGAGAAACAGAAGCACAAACTAACAAAGACAAATAGAAAGACAGAAAGAGAAAGGGGCAAGTGAGAGAAGACATTCCAGGTATGGGGAATAATTAATGCAAAGTCACAGAGATAAAAGATGGAATGGTATGGGTGAAGGAGAGAAGGAAGGCTAGCTTGACTGGATTGGAGAGTTTAGGAGGAAGTAGGAAGTATAATGTGCCATAGAGCTGGAAAGAACCTATGCCTGGAATGCTTTTCCCTCTTTTACCTCCACTTTTCAGATTCACTATTTCTCTTTAAATTCTCTGCTCAAGTTTTGTTTTGTTTTGTTTTTTTTTTGTTTTGTTTTTTTATGCCCCTTTCTTACTGCAGTTGCTGAAATAATATTGTATAAATTTTATATATACTTATATGTGCCCAACAGTCAATCACCATGCTAAATACCTAAGTATTTGCTATGTACCAGGGATTATATTGAGCTCCTTGAAGGAAAAGACATTTTTGATTGTCCTCGGAGCACTTTTCTTAGTGTCTGGAACATAGTAGATACTTAATAAACAATTGTTGAATAAATAAAAACTGAAAGGGATATTTACTCAGACCAGGTGTGCTGGAGCCAGCTCTAGCCAGCTAGTTTCTAGGCTTTGAGTTGAAGCATTAGGTTTTAGAAGTGAGCTAATGCTGCCAACTAAGGATTAATCTCTTGTTTTGTTTGTTGTCCTGACTTAAGAATGCGATGGAGAAAGTGTTAGCCGTGCAGATTACACTTTTAAGAGTATCCTGTATGCTTTATTTTTGGAATCCTGTGCACCCCTATATACAATGTGAGGGCACAAGCTGTCCAGCAGTGGAAGCTCTTCTTCAGACCAGCTAAAAAAATGCTTCCTTGCACAACTCTACCCCTGTTCCCCTTAGACTACAGACTCACCTGCACAGCAGCCCTTCTGATGCTTAGAGAGGATACAGATTTCTCACACTCGCACACCCTTTTCCTCTTCTCTCAGCTTCCTCCTGGAGCTATTGGAATGCTGTCCAGACCAGAGTCCCGAGCCTCATCACTGGCCTAGACAGGGCCTTTGGATAATCTTTCTTAATGTTCTGATTCTAGGGCAGAAGAGACGGAAGAACGGGCAGGGCCGAAGGGAGAATGCCAATGGGAATCAGAGCAGGAAAGAAAGCAAGGAAGCCCGGCTGGGCTCTCCTCGAAGGCGGAAGGGACAGCAGCCACTGCCACCACAGCATCGAGGGACAGAAGGCCCCCTCCTGCCTGCTGCTTAGGGCCAGCGCCAGCCCTGGGCCCCGGATGTGAAAAGCCTATGCTGCTATGTATATGAGAGCTTTATTGAACTGGAGTTCTGCTGCAATGCATACTCCTCCACATGCACACCTGGGCACACAAGGCAGGTACACATGCATAGACATGGAGACCGAGACCCAGCTAGAAAAGGCAGACAAGTCCCATGGGTTCATACTGTATCCAGACTCACCTGGGAAAGGCAGGCGGGTGCTCACCAAGCCGTGTTCATTCAAGCACCCCATGTCTGTGCAGAAAGAGCTCTGCACAAATGTCCACAGGAAGGCTTGCCGTGGCCGCCTGTGCCCAGGGAAGTGTTTGCAGACACATAAGGGCAGACTGGCATCCGGGTGTCTACACTGGACACAGCCCTCCCCCCCCCGACATGCAGATAGGCACACAGACATGTACATGTACCACATGACTCGGACTACATGTGTACCCACTTATATACTAGCAGACTGGAGCACATGCTTCTAAAGCAGGAGAAGAGAAAGCTTCCAGTCCCTTGGACTTGACCACATGCAGAGGGAGGCCCCCTCAACTCCGGGCAGAAGCGGAGCTGAGAACATTCACTTGAGAAGGGCCCTCGAAAGCAATTAAAAAAAATTTTTTTGGAGAACTTTCCCCAGCGGTGATCTGTCAGCCAGGCTGAAATGTGCGGACAGCAGTGTTGGCTGAAAAGACAGACAGGGTTGGCTGGGCTTGACTGCCAGGTGGAAGCCGAGGCTCCCTAGAGGCTGGCCTAGGAAAGGCTCACCTTCTCCCTCTCCTGTCCCATGTTTCTGGATGTAAGACTTTCTCTTGGAAGAATCTATGTTAAATGTCCATGGTATGATGTCAGGGGAGACCAGCCCCTGAAAACTGCTTAAAAATTTATTTCAAATTAAAAAATGAAAACTATCAACCATATTCCTTCTCAAGGGTAAGGAGAAGGGTGGGGCGGAGTGGGATGGGGGTTGGGGGGAGAGGAGGAAGGTTAACCAGCAAGAGGCATGGCCAGACTCAGGAGTTTGGGGCAGATTCTTAAAGAAGAAGAGAAAAAAAGAATTGTCGAAAATGGGAGGGCAGTAGTTAGTCCTCTTAAGAACCCCCTTAAGAACCATAATAATTCATATTTATATAGTACTTTAATATTTGTAAACTTCTTTCCATTCATTATCTCATTTGAATCTCAATTATGCTGAGTATTGTAGATATTTTTATCCCCCATTTTACAGATAGGGAAACTGAGGCTTAAAGAGTTACATGACTAGTCCATAGTCACATAAATAATAAGTATAGGAGGCAAGATTTTAACCAAAGTCTTCTTTTCTTTAAGTCCAGCATACTACACACTGTGTCATACTATCTATCCTAGGAGAAAACAAAACAAATCAAAACAATTTTATTTGGTTTTGGTTCTCAAATAGGACCATAACTTCATGATAAGTAAGTGAATTGGATTTGAATGAGGGAGGGCTGTGTAAAGTCACCTGCCTCATTTTCTCCTCTGGAAAAGGGGGAGAGCATTTGAAATGAATTATGATGGAAAAGTTCTTGATTATGAAAATCGTAGAATGTGAGGATGGGAAGGAACCTCAGGTCTCTAGTTGAACCCATAGGTGAACAGGTTTCTCCATTAGAGACAGCTGGGTGGTATAGTAGATAGGATCAGATGAGATAATAGTTAAAGCACCTGGTAACTGGCACTTTAATAAATGCATGTTCCTTCCCTCCCTCAAGCCCTGAGTCTGGTCAGGAAGATCTGAGTTTAACTGTGACCTCAGACATTCTGAAGAGCTGAGACCCTAAGGATCCTTGGCAAGACATTTAACGTGTCTGCCTCCATTTCCTCAACTGCAAAATGGGAATAAAAACAGTGCCTACCTTCTAAGATTGTTGTGAAGGTCAAACAAGTGTTTAACATAGTACCTGGCACGTAGTGAGTATTTAACAAAATAAATATTTGTTTTCTTCCTTCTTTCCACTATAATAACCTTAGACAAGTGATCATCCAGCTTCCCCTGGAAGATTTCTAGGGGCTAGAACCTCCCAAGGCAGTCCATTCCACCTTTGTTCACCTCAGTTCATTAAGAAGTTTTCCCTTCCACAGAGACAAAGTTCTCTCCATGACTTCTCCACATTGGTCCTTTCTTGTTTTGCTTGCTAGAGGTTTTCCTTCCCTAAGTCTTCCCTTTGATAAACAGATCACAGAATTGGAAAGAATCTCAGAAGGCATCTATTCCAGCCCTTAAATAATTGGGAATTGACTCTTCTAACTTTAAATATATGATCCCCTGACCACCTCTCCACCCCCAGTTCTAGAGCTAAGAAAAACTGCAGAGGGCATGTTGTCTAATCCTTTCATTTTACAGATGAGGAAATAGCCGCTTCGAAAGTGCAAATGATTTGCCCAAGTTCACACAGTAAGTATCAGAGGTATGATTTAGATCAGTCATCTGAATCCAGAGCCAGTGTACACTATTCTCCCTCCAATCAATCCTAACATATCCAGCTTCTCTTTGAAGACCTCCAGTCTTGAGAAGCTCATTCTCTCTGCCAAGACAGCTCATTCATCCCAATTTGGACAATTATCATTAAACATCTTTAGGTCTTTCAACCAGTCCTTGAATGGCAAGGCTTGGGGCCCCTTTAAATGTAGAATAGGTGGGGGCCAGAAAAGTTGTAAAAATCTTCAAGAGGATGGACTCCTGGACCTCCTCGTGAAGCTTGGTGCAGCATGTTCTGCTGAAGGCAGGTATATGAAAGAAATAAGAATTTCAACTTTATCTTAAATTTTCTACCTTCTGTATATCTTCATTCTATAAGCCCAATGGTTCCTGACTAGAACTTGGAGTATAGGCTAGAACCTCTGATCTATTCATAGGCAACTTGAGAGGTGACTAGAACTACAAGAGAAACTAAATTAGGTGGTACTAGCACTCAAGTCAGGAAGATTTAAGTTCAAATCCATGCCCACAGAGTTTTCAGTTGTGACTGAGTAACTTCATCTCTGTGTGCCTTGGTTTCCTCATATGATAAAAGGAAATAATAACATCTACCTCCTAGGGTTGTTATAAGGATCAAATCAGATAATAATTGCAAAGAATTTTGCAAAGTTTTTGTATATATTATTAACTATATATAAATATAAGCTATATATTAATGCTAGTTATATGTAAGGTAATTAATATTATTACTAAATATTCATCATAAGACAGCTAGATGCCACACTAAATAGAGTGCTGGGCTCATCTTGCTAATGAACTCATCCTCAAACCCAATGCCCTGATGACCTCATCTTCCTGTATTCAAATCTGGCCTTAGACATTTTATAATTGTGTGATACTGAACAAATCACTTAACCCTGTTTGCCTCAGTTTCTTCATCTGTCAAATGAGCTGGAAAAATGTCAAATGAAAAGGAAATAGCAAACCACTCCAGTATCTTTGACAAGGACACCCCAAATAGGGTCAAGAGTTGGATATGATCGAAATAATTGAAAAACTACATTATTCATCAAATGCTCACAGTAGATATAGGTCCTAGTATCAGCTCTACTATTAATTTACTCTATGACTTTGACCTTTGAGCCACCATTTCCTTATCTGTAAATGAAGGCTTTGGGCTTCAAGAACTCAGGACTTGACAAGGAGATAGTTCATGTGAAAAAAAAAAAATCTAGGAATTTTAGTGACCAACAAACTCAATATTAGTCAACAGAGTACTATGTTAACAATAACAACAACAACAAAAACAGCATACATACATTCTTACATTTAGCCAGGAATGGTATTCAGAACTAAGGAGCTGATGGTCCAGCTATAATCTCCTCCAATCAGACTCTCTTATAGTATATTGGGTCAGTTCTAGGAGTTACATTTTCAGAATGATATCAACAAATAGGAGCTTGTCTGAAGGAATATGACTACTAGGATGATAGACATACAGGACTTTGACTTATAAGATCAAATGAAAGAACCAAGACTATTTAGTTTGTAAAACATAAGGTCTGAGGAGAGATACTAACTGTTGTGGCAATTAAAAGGCTCAAGAGAAATTGTTTCTGGGTAACTTAATAATTCTATTTTAAATTTATTTAATAAAACATGCTCTATTAAATAAAATTTATTAGTACAAGATGGCCATTTGGCCATCTCTCTTAGACCAAAGAGACAATCATGGTGGGGGGCTCACAGTTTGTATCTCCTTCTAAAAGGAAGTGTTCTACAAGGCAGGAATCCATCCTGATTGGTAACAGTTAATGAGAGAAGGAATATTATAATGAATGGCTGAGAGTGAAATCATGTTATTTTTAGAGAGACTATATACTTAGACCATCCAGACCACCTTCGAAATTGAGCAATTCAGACAAAAGGGTCTGTCTCCACCCAAGCTTGATTGAATGGAATTCACCTTAGGCTAAAGATTCCTTACAAGTTGGGTTGGGTCAGGTTGAGAAGGTTAATTCAAACTTCAGAGACTGAGGTCTTGGAAAATAGAAAAAGGGAGAACTTCTCAATCTCCACAAATCATGTTATTAATAATCACTTTTCTCATTGTCTTCAAATATTTTGTTATATTTGTTCTACTTAGCCCCAAAGGGCCAAACTAGAACTGTATAAATTCATATTTGAACTGTATGCAAGTGTAATATTAAAAATTATTGTAGATCTGAGAGGTTGGTGCACTATACCATCTACCTTTCCACCATGAGGGATTCACACATGTGGCCAGACTAAGTTTAATCCTGCTCTAACTTGGATTTTAGTGAGAAGGTTTAAACTTTTCTCACTTTCTTGGAGTTTTCACTCTCCTCCCTCACCTGAGACCCATGGGGGAATAGTATTTTAAGGATTAAGTTTCACTGCTGTCATAATATCCCCCCCAAAAAAGGAATAGAAAAGTAATCAGTGTACTATATGAATCCAGTATGGAACAGGTATTTATTTCCAATATACAAAAAGAATGTGAAACACAAAACACTTAAGTACATTATGATTTAAAAAAAAAAAAAAACAAAAAAAACTTAAAACAGGATTTAATAACTTAATTTATTTATAAGTACTGGTCTATTTTTCTAAGAATTTGAAATTTTAGCTTCATTAGAGTATAAATAGTAGTTTGTGAGAACATTGAATAGGTATCATTAAATTTCACCTCAACACTGCATTGTCCCCTTAAAGTCCATGTCTTGTGACCAGTCATGGTGGGGTTCGAGTTACTCTTCTTATGGTGGTCATCTTATTTGATGTAGAAACTTCCCTTTCTGACACTTTTATTTAATGAACACGGGATAGATAAATGTCTCTAAATTGCAAGGTCTCTCTCAAGCCTGGAAAAAAATCATTTTTAGTCATCATTACTTAGGAAAGAAGCACAAAATAGAAGAGGTGACTAAGATTCTGAGATCCAATCTCAGGTTTGCCTAGGCAGCTCATGCATTTTAGCTTCTATGAGACCAGATCATTGTAAGGACAACACTCCCTTTCTTTCTGTTACCTCTTCCCATTTGAAATTGAGATTGAAAAGGCCAGAATCACTCTCCACTTAAAGATCTTGTAAGTGATCTATTCTTCCTCTTACTGGCCAGTAAGAGTTTCCTCACCAGTCCAAAGTACCCACGCTTAGAGCTATGACATATGGTCAGCTGGCAGGAGACAGCATATCTCTTTGCATGCCTTGTTCAATTCCCCTATTATTAGAGGAGAAACTTCCTGAATGTTAGAGCTATCCAGAAGGAAATGTAGTAAGTTTCCCTCACTAGAGGTCTTCAAGCAAAAATTGGATGTGGTGGAATGGATTTCTGTTCAGATACCCTTTGGACAAGGTTATTGTCTCCTGTAACTATGTAATTTTTTTTTTTAATTCTAAACTTCTATGCTATCATAGGAACCAGTGTTCCTCTTATTTTTTCTTTGCCTTTCTCACTTTCCAACATCTGTCTCCACTTCTATTTCTAGTTATTTTTCGGTTTCTATATCCCTTTGTGGGGGAGGGGAGAAAGAGAGGAGTGTAAAGGGAAGGAGGCAAAAGCTGGGTCTTATGATTTCACCCAGTATAGAGAGCTACTTTCCTCTATCAGGACAGGTTAGTACCTTCTATTGCATTTAGTTGATAGAAAGTTGCCTGAGGGCATTGAAAGGATAAGTGATTTCCTCAGGTCCCCAGTAAGTATAGATCTCATTGATTCTGAGGCTGGACCTCTATTGTCTATGTCAAGCTGCCTTTCTCTAAGTTCCCTAAATTTATTTAAAAAACAAACAAACAAACAAACAAAACAACTGAAGAAAAAAGTTCAAGAAAGAACTAGATCTAATTTTCTGTCTATTTCTCCCTCAGTCTCTATCTCTGTTTTACTCTTGTCTCTCTTTTCCTCTCTCTGTTTCTGTCTCTCTCCAACTCTGTCTCTGTCTCTGTCTTTCTTTGTTTCTGTGACCTCTGTCTCTCTCTTTCTCTCTCTCTCTAGCCCCTCCCTTTAATTTCAAGCATCCTCAATGCTAAAGCTAGAGGTGATTGATGAGAAGAGACATACATTTATACTTTAATGTGCTGGACTTTGATGAACTGGATTTCTGGGACTCCTGGATCCACTGGGAGCTGGGGTGATAATGGGAAAATGGACCTGGATTCAGAGTCCAAATCTTACCCTATGAACCTTGGACAAATCCTTTCTCCCTTCTGAGCCTCAGTTTCCTCATCTGTACAACCAGAGGGTGAGCCTCAGTGATTTCGGGCCCCTTCTAGCTATGCATTTCTGGGCCTTTCCTACTCTCTCCTTTTAATGGCTCAGAGCCTCATCAGTGAAGTGGGGAGATGCTTCCTCCTCAAGCCCAGCACCTTGACTCTTGGTGTTTAGAAGGGGAAGCCAAACACACTAGTCATGCACTAGCCATCTCATGTCTCTCCTGGGAGTCCATCCTCACTCTGTCATCCTGGGTCAGGGAATTTCTACAATATGGGACAAGTCCAAGAATGGGGGGAGAAGGGGATGAGGTACAGAGGGATCTGGACACCTGGTCCAGCATCCTATGCCTTCCTCCTGCAGGCTGGAAGCAGAAGGCATTGAGGATGGTCCAAGGACAAGGTCCCCTGCCTAGCTCAGAAGCCCACACCTTGACATATTTTCCAGCCCCAGCAAGTACTGGGAAGAGGGAATCTGTTTCTTAGATTCCTTCCCCTTCCCCCAGGTTTTCGGCAACAATAACGCATGGTTTGGAAGTGGCTGTTATCTGCCCACAGTGTTATTTGGAAAATGTTAGCGTTTTCTTCCATGGGTCTGGCGGATTGCACCACATCAGGATGCTGGTGTTTCTGGCTACCTTACCCAGCTCTGGTATGTTCCAGACCAAGTCCCCAGTGAATGGACTTGTTTTCCATTCCAGTCTTTCAGCAGATGAGGATTTTTTGTGTTCTGGGTTTGCTTTTTTTGGTTTTGTTAGTTTTTTGTTTGGGGTTTGGTTTTTGGGGTTTTGTTTTGTTTTGTTTTGTTTTAAACTGTTGGAGAGAATGAACAGGGAGAAAGTTGAAGACAGACATCAGCTCTCTGGCCCCTGATACATTTCCATAGTGAAGGTCAGTGGTCAGGGACATCTCTCCAGCTGCTAGTCATAAGTCCATTTAGATATTGCACCTCCAGGGTCCTCAGAGAAGCCGTGGAAGCAGAAGAAACCCAGGTTCAAGCAAGAGCAATAGTTTGCATTTTTATTGCCTAAGTGAATTGATTGCAAAGGTACCAAATTAGTCACCTCTGAACACTGGGCCAAAAGGAAAGCACAACCATCTCTGAAGGACACAGTGCTCTTGGGACCAAAGTCTGGGTTTGCTGAGCACAGAGCAAGCACCTGCTGGGGGGTGCTGAATTCATGTTTTATAGACCTGCTGGCCCTCCCCAGGAAAAGAAATACTACAGAGATCTGAAGGCGTAGCCCTCCAGTCAAGCCAACAAATATTTATGAGATATTTATTATGTGCCCAGCACTATGCTAAGTATTAGGAATGCATAGAAAATCAAAAACTGTCCCTAACCTCAAGGAGTTCACATTTTAACCATGAAAACAACATATAAATGTTGGAAGTCAGCTACGTGGTGCAGTGGATAAAGTACCAGGGCTGGAATCAGGAAGATCTGAATTCGAATTCAGCCTTAGACACGTATATCCGTGTGTTCCTGGGGCAAGTTCATTTAACCCCTGTTTTGCCTTAGTTTTGTCACCTGTAAAATAGGGCTAATAACATCTAACTCAGAGTTGTTGTGAGAATCAAATGAGATAATAATTGTAAAGGACTTTGCACAGTAGCCAGCACATGGTGCTTTATGAATGTTAGGTATTATTATCATCATTACTACGTACATAGAAGATGCATGATAAATTGGAGAAATTTTCAGGGAGGCATTAATGTGGGATGGGGACAGGGTGAGGAGAAGAAAGGGACTGGAGTAAATTTCTAGAAAAATGTTGGATTTGAGCCGAGTCTTAAAGGAAACCAGGAGGCTGAGATGAGGGAGGAATCCTTCCAGGTCCAGGAACAGACAATGAAAAGGCATGAACTCTGGAGACAGTGTCATACACAAGGAATAACAAGGAAACTGGTGTCCAATGCAGCAGTATGGTTTGCCTTATCACAATATATGTGTTGCTGACTGAGGGTTTGTTTTTATTTTATTCTCAGCTGGGAGTGGGTGGGTGGGTAGGAGAAAAGACAAAATTTTGTTGATGAAAAATGTGTGTGTGAAATTAAAAAAAAAAAAAAGATCAGTGGTCCTGGATCATAGAACATATGGAAGGGAGTAAGAAGACTGGAAAGGAAGGAAAGGGCCAGGTTGTAAGACTTTAAAAGCCAAACAGGATTTTAGATTTAATCCTGAAGGTTCTAGGAAACTATTGGATTTTTCTGAGTACTTCAGAACTCCTTCAATTCCAAGCTTTGTGACCAATAGAAAGCATTTTCCCCCACCTTGATGGCATCTTAGATGAAGTCCCAAAGGATGGAGCATGGTGATGAGGTTGGATAGTTAGAACCTTTGTTTCTCCATCCCTGCGGGTTTCAGGACATCTCTAGCTCTACTCTTCCTTGGTGGTGCTCAGAAAACCGAGATGGGGGCCAGTTGTTGAGGGGATGGGGAGGAGGTGCTGGTGAGGGAAAGGTGGGTCAGATTCTGCCCTAAAGCCTTTCAAGAGCTTAAGTAGGAAATTGCAAAACACATCTACTTTTTGAAAAGAGAAAATATGTGAAAAATGGTTCCTCCCTCATTCTCCTAGGGCTTGGTGCAGGGAGGTGGGTGAGATGGATTCTTGGCTGGAGCCAGACCTGTGTGGGGAGGAGGGCATAGCCAAGCCCCTTGGGGCCCTCAGGTCATAGGAGCAGCCAACCTCTGGTTATTGATCACTGTTATCAGCACGGGCTTACTCCATCTCTAAGTGAGGGTCATCAGAGCCCAGGGGGAAGAAATCTGGACTGTCCGCTCTCATTCATGGTTCAACCTTTTTTTTTTTTTTTCTTTTTTGGAAGAGTTGACTTCCGAGGGGCTCCCACTGCAATCCAATCTGTACCACAAGTTACTGATTAAATACTTGGAATGTGGCCAGGTGGAGCCAGGCCTGTCCATAAAATGGGAGGCATTTTGGCAACTTCTGAAGCTCCTGGCACCCTGTCCTGGCACATGCCGGTCTCTCTTCTTCAAGGAGTGGCTGTGGGCTACATGCCATCACACTTTCCTAGGAAACATCGAAGAGAGTTAGAATCAACAATGTGCTCATCCCCAAAAGGAATAAACCCACATCCCTTCAAGGCATGGGAATGGAAAGAAGAGAGAGCTGAGAGTGGAGGGGTTGGCGGTGGATAGGATGGATGACAAGAAAATGGTCTCATCTGATCCTTTTGTCTATGAATCAATCATTTACCAAGGATCAACTTTGTGTCAGTCACTGGGCTCAGAGCTAAGAGTGAGACAATCAGAGATAAAAATGAGACAATCCTTGATTTTAAGGAACCTACCACAATATTCTGAGTGCTTGAGATTTAGAGACAGAAAGAACATATGATGTCATCTAGTCCACTGCTCTCCTCTTGGAAATAAAGAACGGCCATACAAAGAGATTACATCACACAGGTGGTCCTGTACATGGTAGAACTGGAATTTAAACTCCAGTCAAATGATTCTAAATTCTCCACCTTTTCCACTGTTCCACCATGTTTATAGTTATGCAAGCACAGAGAATAGCTACACAGTAAATACAAAATGATTTGGGGAATCAAAAGAAGTCTCTCAAAGCAAAGTCTCTTGAGCAGAGCCTTGAAGGGAACAAAGAGTTTGAAGAGGGGGAAGAGCTTTCCAGGCATAGGAGAGCAGACTGCAAAGGCCACAGAGATGGAATATGAGATGTTATATACAGAAAACTGCAAGCCGGCTTGGCCAAAATTTAGAATGTGTAAGGGGAGCAATGTGTGATTAGTCTGGAATGGTAGGCTGGAGCCAGACTGTGAAGGGCTTTTAATGCCAAACAGATGATTTCTTTTTTTTAATCTTAGAAGCAACAGGGAGCTACTGGAACTTCTTGAGCAGAGGAGTAACATTGTCAGACTTGCACCATGTGGATAACCCTTTGGCAGCTGAATGGAGAATGGAATGGAGCTAGGGAAGGCTGGATGCAGACAGGCAAATTTGGAGGCTGTTGAAAGAGTCCAGGCACCTAATTTAGGGCAGCTGTGATGTGAATGGAGAGAAGGGTATGGATGCTGGAAATGCTGACGGGGTAGAAACTACAACACTTGACAGCTGACTAGATAGATGATCAGGGAAGGGAAGAGTCGAGAGTAATTCCTGATGAGAAAAATGGCTAGGAAGAGGGAGAGTTTGTGGGTTTGGACATATTGTATTTGAGATGCGTGGCAAACATTCAGGTTGGAGTCAGTTGGAGGTGCAGGATTAAAACCTCAGGGAAAGATGTGTCAATCTGGGAGTCACGTACCTAAAGATAATTGTTGAATCTTTGGAAATCCTTGAAGCCACTTGAGTATCTGCCTTAGTCTTGTATGACTAGAATTAAGGCAAAATAGACTGCTGCTCTTGGAGTCAGGAAGACCTAGATTCATATACACCCTCTGCAGTTTACTAGCTGTTTGTCCATGGGAGAGTCACTCTCTGAGTCCCAATGTCCTCATCTGTAAAACGGGGATAATTGTTTCATTTACCTTACAGAAATATGGAATTGAAATGAGATGATGTATGGAAAGTACTTTGCAAAGCTTCAAGCACTATGTACACCCCACTCGTTGTTATCCTGGCAGTGATTTTGCCCACTGGGGTGACCTATGACTCTCTTGGGGTAGTGGAAACCATGGGAAGTGCACCAGGTATTATGCCAATTATTTTCTCATTTGATTCCCCCAACAATTTGATCCTCCATATTATTCAGTTGTTTTCCAGTTATCTCTGACTCAATGATCCCATTTAGGGTTTTCTTAGCAGAGGTACTGGAGTGGTTTGACATTCCCTTCTCTGGCTAATTTTATAGATGAGGAAACTGAGGCAAACAGGGGGAAGTGACTTGCCCAAGGTCACACTGATAGTAAGTGTCTGAGGCTGGATTTAGACTCAGGAAGATGAAGCTTTGGCACTATGTGCACTATGGTGACCCCTACCTAGCTGCTTACCCTGGAAGGCAGGTATAATAACAGTAAACCCATTTTACAGATGTAGAAACTGAGGCAAACAAAGATTAAGTGGTTTGCCCAGCTGATGAATGTCTGAGGCCAGATTTCAACTCAGATCTTCTTGACTTGTTCTTTAGATATGGTGTATAGAGAACTAACCTCAAAAACAGGAAGACAAGTTCAAATCCTCCCTCTGACACCTATTGACTATGTGTCCCAGGGCATGTTACTTAACTTCTCTGTGGTCTAGGCAACTCACTAAAAGTAATTAGCATAGAGAATTGGCTCAAATTTATAAGAATTCTAGCCATTCTCCAATTAACAAATTGTCAAAGGATATGAACAGACAATTTTCAGATGAAGAAATTGAAACCATTTCTAGCATCTGAAAAGGTGCTTTAAATTACTATTGATCAGAGAAATGCAAATTAAGACAACTCTGAGATACCACTACACACCTGTCAGATTGGCTAGGATGACAGGAAAAGATAATGTTTAATGTTGGAGGGGATGTGGGAAAACTGGGTCAGTAATACATTATTGGTGGAATTGCAAACAGATCCAATCATTCTGGAGAACAATTTGCAACTATGCCCAAAGAGTTATCAAACTGTGCATACCCTTTGACCCAGCAGTATTTCTACTGGGATTCTATCCCAAAGAGATCTTAAAGGAGGGAAAGGGACCCACATGTGCAAAAATGTTTGTGGCAAGAAACTGGAAACTGAATGGATGCCTGTCAATTTAAGAATGGCTGAAGAAGAAACAACCAACAGGAAGATTTCAGAGAGGCCTGGAGAGACTGACATGAACTGATGCTGAGTGAAATGGGAAGAACCAGGAGATCATTGTACATAACAATAAGATTATACAATATTCAATTCTGATGGACATGGCTCTTCAACAATGAGATGATTCAGACCAGCTCCAGTGATCTTGTGGTGACAAAATCCATCTGCATCCAGAGAGAAGACTGTGGGAATTGAGTGTGGATCACAATACAGCATTTTCACTCTTTTTGTTGTTGTTTCCTTGCATTTTGTTTTCTTTCTCATTTTTTTTCCTGTTTGATTTGATTTTTTGGTGCAGTAAGATAATTATATAATTATGTATACATATATTGGATTTAACATATATTTTTAACATGTTTAACATATATTGGATTACTTGCCATCTAGAGGAGGGTGTAGGGAAAGGGGATGGAAAATTGGAAAACAGGGCTTTGCAAGGGTTAATGTTAAAATTCCATGCATATGTTTTTAAAATAAAAATACTTTAATAAAAACATTTTTAAAAAAGAAAATAATTAGCAAAGAATGTATTGATCTAACATGGCAATTTCCTCACTTGGTAGTTTCATATACTAATGAAATTACTAGTCCTTCTCTGCTGTTTGCTAATCTATTTGCTATCTGTTGCCCTTAGTAGAAGGGAACCTATAATATGAAGAGAGGTTATATCAAGATCCCCAACTGTCCACTTCATGGTGGGCAAGAATGGAGAAGAATTAAAAAATCTGACAATATCCAAGATACTGGAGGAGGCAAGAAGCATCATGGCATAATTGAATTAGTGTCAGTTAGCTAAGCCGATCTCAGTTTGAATCCTGACTCTGCTAATTAATTACTCCATCTGTGGCAAAGATCTCTGTTAGTCAGTAAAGATCTTGGGAAAGAATAATAATGATGATACTTCAAGGAACTAATGCAAATAGTAACTTTTCTGTGACTTGGTACATGGTCTTTGAGATATGTTGCAGTCAATATATATGTGTATGTGTGTATGTGTATTTATGTATGCATGTGTATGTATGTGTGCATTTAAGCACAAGCTGATTTTATATTAGGAGAACACAAACTAGACTGAGATTTCATTTGTAGAAAGGAAACTATCAGTGCAGTTCATTCTCTGCAGCTCTATTTCCTGTACCACCTAGTAGCTTATAACTTAAGGGGGGAAAGAACATCCACTGGGACTGAGATATAAGAAGATGGCAATTAGGAATAATGAAAATCTACCCAGGAAGGTGACTCCTAAGCTGAGCCTGAAGGAAGCTATAGTATTTTAACACATGAAAATGAAGACTGAAAGTCTCAGAGAAGGAACATGGGATTTCATGTATAAAAAATCTCTACTAGACCAGTTTATATTTTAAAAAAATGATGCAGGAAATAAATTTTAAAAGATAGGTGGGAGCTAGAGTATAGAGGAGGAGTTTGTATTTTATATCTTACTAAAAGCTCTTTATATAGCTCTTTAAAATATTGTTTAATGGCTGGCTGGAGGATGAGAGAAGAGAGACTGGATGCATGGCAACTATTTTAGACAATAGGAGACTTTGCAATGATTCAAGAGAGAGGTGATGAAGGACTGAATTGAGGTGATGGTGGCCACATGAGTGAAGGGATACTGTAGAAATAAAATCCACAAGACTTGGCAATAGATTGGAAAGAAGGGATGAAGACGAAGGGAAAAGTCAGGAAGTACTCAAGTATAAGAATGGTGGAATTCTCTAAAGAAATAAAGAAGTTTAGAGAAGGGGTAAATTGGAGTACATGGAGGTAAATGATAAGTTCCATTTTGGACATGGTGAATCACAGATGTCAATGGGACATCTCAGTGAAGATATCTAACAGTCCATTGGTGGTGGAGTTCTGGGAGAAAATAAGAGTAAAGCTGGATATGGAGAGCTGAGAGTCATTTACATGAAGCTGATCATTTAGTCAATGGAGTTGATGAGATCCTTAAGAATCAGAGTACAGAGAGAAAAAAAATATCTTAGATCCTTTAGGAATGCCCATTAATAATGAATAGGACATGGGTGATAGTGATGTTACCCTAGCCTGAGATATCTCTTCTTCCCCTCCATCTTTAGGATTCCCTGGCTTCACTGAAGACTTAACTGAAGAGGGCCCACTCTTATCCAAGGCATTTTTTTTATTTCCCCAATGATTAGTTCTTTTCTGGAGGAATTATTTTGTATTTACTTTTCTCTGTGTATTTTGACCTTTCTCTTCAATAAAATATAAGTTTCCTAAGAGCAGGAACTGTTTTAATTTTTGTTTTTGAATCCCCAGCTTGGAACAGAATGAAGTAGAAACGTAACAGATGGGTGGAGGGAATTAAATTCAGCAAAGGATACCGAGGAATGATCAGATTGATAGGAAAAGAACCAAGAGATATCTATATTCCAGAAGCCAGTTTAAAAAAAAAACCTCCGGTAGAAATGAGCAGTGGCCAGTTTCAAAAGGTAGAGTGAGAATTGCAAAAAGGACATTAGATATAGCAGTGGACATATTATTGGTGACAGTGGGGAGAACAATTTCAGTAGAGAGGTAGTATCAGAAAAGAGATTGCAAAGACAGTTGAGAAGTGAGAGAGAGATGAGGAATAGAGACATAAGCACAGGAGATGTTTTCTAAAAGTGTAACCATGAAAAGGAAAAGTTAGGAAACTGAAAAGGAATGTCAGGGTCAAGTGAGGATTCTTTAAGGATGGAGGAGACCTGGCAATGGTAAAGAAGAAGAAATGAGCTTCCAGAGGAGAGAAGAGAAGATGAGATCAAAGGCACAAACAAGCATTAGCTTTGGCCAAAAAAAATTGGTTGTGTCATCTTCAGAAACTGAAACAAATCAGAAAAGAATGAGGGATGCTGTTGTCAACTGGGTCAGGATTGGCTTCTAAAGTGTGAGTGGACAGAGCCAAACGGAGTAGGTTAGTTAGAAAGGAAAGTCAGGGATCAAGCAGAAGTTTAATTGATTTCAAAGTGAGGAAAATGCTTGCAAGCATCAGTCCTCCTGAGGAGAGGGATTGACATGCTGAGGCAAAGCCAAGGCTTATATACATGAAAAACCAGAAGTGAACTAGTCCATGATATCATCATTCTTAGGTTTTTGAGTAGCAGGTTCACGCATGGACAATGCAAACATTCCTGGATCCTGTGGGGACAATCTCCAAGTTGATTGTCTCACATTAAAGTATAGAACCATAGTTAACATGGCAAGATCTGGCTCAATTCACTTAGCGGTTACAAGAAATATTATCTACTTTGTCATCTACCTGTCTCTAAGGTATTGAATATAACTCTCTTATTTAGATGAGTAAACTAAATCTGGGAAAAATTAAATGATTTGCCCAGGATCATGGAGTCAGTAAATATCTGAGGCAGAATTTAAACTCAGGTCTTCCTGAATCTAAATCTGATAGTCTAACTATACATACACTACCAGACCCACATTGGAGAATCCCTTGTAACAAAAGCAATTAAGTAAAATCAAACAGAAAAACATTCATGTCAAGCAATACACATTTTTCAAATGTCTGCTCTACACAAAGGGTTATGCTAAGTTCTAGGGATATTAAAAGAGGCAAAAGATATCCCCTGCTCTCAAAAAGCTTACAATATAATGGAGAGAAAACAAGTATACATAAGTTTAAAAATGGGACAAATAGGAAATAACAAGCAGGGGAGACACAAGAATTAAAAGGGTTGGAAAAGGTTTCCTGTAGAAATAGGATTTTATTTGTAATTTAAAGAAATCTAGAAAGGCCAGTAGACTGAAATAAAGAGGGAGACCATGGTAAGCAACCAATGATAATAACTGAAGTCAAGATGGAAATTTGTCTTGTTCATGGAATAGCTAGGAAACCAGAATCATTGGATTGAAAAGGTTTTGTTAAAAAGTAAGATATAAGAAAACTAGAAAGATGGGAAGGGGTTAAGTTATGAAGGACTTTTAATACCAAGCAGAGGATTTTGTATTAGATCGTAGAGACAATAGAGAGTGACTGTTGAGTTTGGATTGTGATTTGGTTAGACCTGAAAATCACTTTGGTGGCTACATAGCTTGGCTTGGAATGGAACCCTGAGGCAGACACAGCCACCAGCAGCTATTGTGTAATAATATTCAGATGTGAGGTGATGAGGGTGTTGAACCAAGGTGGTGATAGAATGGGAAGAGAAGGTATTATTCAAGAGATCTTGCAAAGATGAAATCAATAGACTAGATATGGGGGAGGGAAAACCCAGGAGGAGTTAGGGATCAACAATTGTGAAGAGTTGAGAATATCTAGGTTCAAGCCAGAGAGACTTGGATGGTAGTATTGCCCTCTATAGTCTATGAATACATACAACATTCCCAATGTTCCCCACCTATGGTTCCCCTAGTTCTCTATTTAGAAGATAGATTTCTGTTTAATTTTGTTACTGAGTGCCCAGTATTATTCATTACAATTGATTTGAATTAATATTGTTTTTATTTCCACTATTGTATTCATTGTGTAGACTGTTTTCCGGGTTCCATTTACATCGTTCTTCTTCAGCTGATATTTACCCTTAATTGTTCCAATTGTTTTACTGAAGGGTTGGACCAATTCATAGCTCTGACAAAAGTGAACTGCCATTCCAGCCCAGCCTTTACCCCTTAGTGTCCATGTAAAGAAAGGATGCTTTAGATTTCTTTAAGAATCACTTTTATCTTTTCTTCCTTTATTCTTTGGTCAATCAATAATTGTTTGCCTTTGAGCTAGACATTGTGCTAAACATTGGAGACCCAAAGAACTGAAAAGTCCCTCTCTCATTTTTTTAAATGGTATGACCTTTTATATTTAGACCATATGTCCATTTGGAATTTATGACATAAGCATATGCTTTTGTATATGTCATAAGAAACTCCTCTACATGTTTGTTATTATATATCAATTATTGTCATTGTTGTTAAAGTCATTTCACTCAAACTGCTTTCCAGTATTTTTAGAAATCCTGGTCGAATCAGATCCTTCCCATAGTGGTTTGAATTCTTGGGGCTGCTGTGTTCAACCAACTCCTATCCAATTCTGATCCTACTTCTCTAATTCATAGTATTCTTCCCTTACTGAAATTGTTTTATATGTCTTTATAGATTCTTCGTATTTGCTTCACTGAGTAAATGTTAGGAGAGTATGATAATTAGCCTGGGCCATTCACAAAAGTAAGCACATGAATTATAGTCCTGTGTGGATAGCCCTTGTCACTGGCTTCACAAAGTCCTAGTCCCTGAATAGGTTACAGAAAAAAATATTTCAAATGTCTCATGAGGAAAAAGTTTAGATTATTAACTTGTTTGTAAATCCTTACAAAGGAAGCTGCTGGGAAATTTTGAATAGAATTGATCTATAAACAGCAAAAATCAGTGGTGGTAAAAATAATATTTACTGAAAATTTAATGGATTAAATTAAATCAGATTATATCAGGGCATTTAAGGTCAAAACTGAAAGGAAAACAAATGGATAAAAGAAGGAAAAGATTAGTTTATACTTCCACATTGTCTGGGACAATCCTACTTTGGGAAGGCTAGGAAAGTGGAGACCAGCTCAACTCCCAGCCCCAGAATCCAGAATTACTATAATATAATGGTCACCAGTAATCTATCCACCAGAGTAAGATGCCCTATTCTTTCAGTCTTCAATCACTTCTGCATAAGGTCCTATGAATTCAGGTGAAAAGTACCCATGGACTGT
Source organism: Sminthopsis crassicaudata (assembly GCF_048593235.1). NCBI lineage: Eukaryota > Metazoa > Chordata > Mammalia > Dasyuromorphia > Dasyuridae > Sminthopsis > Sminthopsis crassicaudata. The sequence continues at coordinate 590,716,314 of NC_133619.1, read as the reverse complement.
TTGTGATGAAATCCAGGCTAGGATCTGGGTCTGGAATGACCTGAAGGTATACTTTCTGGGCATTGTGAAAGTTGGAGAGCAGATGAGTATGACCAGCTGTTACAAGAATTGAGTAGACAATATTGAGAAGGGCAAGGTATGAAACAAAAAAAACCAAATTCCATTGGTTCTAGAACATTTTTCACAAAAGCAAAGTGATAGAGACACTTTGACTGTCTATATCTGAATAAAGGAAAAAAGCTCAGGGAAAAATGGAAAAATAAACAGAGTCACTCCATTTGAAGCCATACAGGACTATAGAACCAGAAGTTGCCATCTGACGCACAAACATCACCAGCAGAACATAGAGAGGTTGTGCTCCTATTGTGGACTATTTGGCCACTAACATATAACAAGTACTCTCAAGAAAAGAATCATGCTCCAGTCATTTTAGAGAGCAGTTTGGAATTATGCCCAAAGGACTATAAAACTGTGCATACCCTTTGATCCAACAGTGTCTCTACTGGATCCCAAAGAGATCATAAAAGATGAAAAAGGACCCACATGAGCAAAAATGTTTGTATAGCAAAGAATTGGAAATTGAGTAGATGCTCATCAAATGGAGAAAAGCTACACAAGTTTTAGTATATAAATGTAATATAATATCATTGTTCTATAAGAAATCAAGAGCAGGATGATTTCAGAAAAGCCTAGAAAGATATATGAACTAATGCTAAGTGAAGTGAGCAGAACCAAGAGAACATTATACACAGTAACAGTAAGATCATATGATGATTAATTATAATAGACTTGGCTCTTCTCAGCAATGTGGTGATCCAAGACAATTCCAATAGAAATGGGATGAAAAATATCATACGCATCCAGAAGGACAACTATGGAAACTGATTGCAGATCAAAGCATAGTATTTTCATCTTTTCTTTGTTTGCCTTTTCTTCCTCATGATTTTTTCTCTTTGGTTTTGATTTTCTTTCCCAACATGACACAAATGGAAATATGTTTAAAATGATTATACATATATAACCTATATCAAATTGCTTGTTGTTTTGGAACTCAAAATCTTACAAAAATAAATGTTGAAAACTACATTTATTGCTAAATGATATGAGCAGAACTAGGAGGTCATTATATATGGTAACAATAAGACTATATGATGATCAATTCTGATAGATATGGTTCTTTTCAACAATGAGATGATTCAAACCAGTTCCAAATGTTCAGTGATGAGGAAAGCCATATACACCCAGAGAGAGGCTATGGGAACTGAGTGTAGACCACAACATAGCATTTTCATGCTTTCTGTTGATGTTTGCTTGCATTGTTTTCCTTCTCAGGTTTTTTTCTTTCTAGATCTGATTTTCTTTTGAAGCAAGATAACTGTATAAATATAGTGGATTTAACATATATTTTAACATATTTAACATGTATTGGACTACCTGCCATCTAGGGAAGGGAATGGGGGGAAGAGGGGAAATTTTAGAGCAGAAAGTTTTGCAAGGGTCAATGTTGAAAAATGACCCATGCATATGTTTTGTAAATAAAAAGCTTTAATAAAAATAAATAAATAACAAAACTTAAAAGAAAACTACATTTATATGTAATTGGAAAAATAAAATACTATTGAAGGGAAAAAAAAAAGAAAATAATCAGACTTTAGTTGATCAAAAGTTGAATGGGACTGGATTGCTTTGGGAAATGAGTACTGCTTAAATGCAAAGGTAAATTTGGCCAATGTCCCATACAAAGAGATGACAAAGAATATAAGCTTGTTTGTAAAATCTTATGGAGGAAATTGGTGGAAAAGTTGGGACTTGGACCGACAAACCATTAGTTATTTACTCAGGAACTGTCCTTTTCTTCTACCTTTAGCCTCTTGCCCCAGAAGTCACAAAATCTTCTCTTCACACTGGGATGTATTGAGGAATGAAACATAAGTGAGCTAAACCTGTCTTTGCTCCATCAAATTAAGTTTCTATTCTTTGCAGTGTCTCTATGGTTCCTAAAATATCCTCTCTCCATGGACAGGAAAGTATGCCCAATGTTAATGGAGAAAAGGTTTTCTTGTTACTTTTCTGTAAATGCTGTTCACCAAATGTTGCCCTTCTTTATTTTGAATTCATCATGCTGACTGCTTAATAAGAGAAAAGACATTGTTACAAGTCATGAGGGGCAGCTAGATGGAGTTCTGGCCCTGAAATCAGGAGGACCTGAGTTCAAATTTGACCTCAGACACTTAATACTTCCTAGCTGTGTGACCCTGGGCAAATCACTTAACCCCAATTGCCTCAAGAGAAAAAAAAAAGAAGTCATAAGCCATGAAGTTGAGTGGATATAGACCCACAGAGACTTTGAATCTAGTGCAGCATATTTGGGAAGTACATATGTGTAAATGTAGGGTGTAGCTTTCTGACCAGGTGATTCTGCTACATATTTGCTGGCTTTTGCATTTCTGTTATCCCAGATTCTTTATCCTCAAGAGCAATGTTCTTAGTTCTTTCCTTTAAAAAGAAAATTTCCTTCTGACTTTTATCTTTTCTTCTGATTAACTGTCTCCCACTTGCCTACCTATTGAACAATAAAACTGTCACAACAAATATATATTATCCAATGAAATAAATTCCCTTATTAACAATGTCCAAAAATGGGTATCTCATGCCACATTTTAGGTCCATCATTTCTCTGGCAGGAAGTTGGTAGCACACATGGTTTGTCATTTTATTGTTCAGGTTTGTTTGTCATTTTAAAACTCTTCCTTTAAGGTCTCATCTAGACACTGTTTTGGACACACACACACACATTAACAATATGTTGGAACCAGTAGAAGTCTACTGGAGCACCAACAAAGGGCGAGCCTTCATTTGTGTTGCCCAGACAAAAATTGAGGCCTGAAGCTTGAAAAGTTCAGTTCTAAAGGGAAACATTTAGACTTTGGCCTGGATCAGACATCTGAAAGTTTGCAGGTATCCACATTAAGCCTCCCTTGAGATCTTTGAAGAACACAGTACCTAATACCTGGAGAAAGCAAATACAGGACCTCAGAGAATACAAATCAAGACCAAACAAGGTCAAATATTTCTTCCAGAAGTACACATAATTTAACTCCAACACAAAGTCCCAGTTCAGGAAGTAAAATAGGAAGAATGAATAAACATAAAAACTCTCACCATAAGTAACTCTGATGATGATTGGAATACCCAAGATACAAATCCAGAAGGAAAGATTTACTCTAAAACATCTATAAGCAAAGCCTCAAAAAACAACCCAGCTTGGATACAAATTTGACTAGAATTCCTGGAAGACATAAAGCAAGAATTTTAAAATGATTTTGTAATGAAATGAAAACACAGATTTGGGGAGAAATGATAAATTGGAGCAAAGACTTAGAAGGAATAATAAATTAACAGAATAATATAAGAGGTATGAAATCTTACCCAATCAACAGATTCCTTGAAAATTATAGTGAACCACACAGAAGCTAAAAACTGCACAAAACAATAAGAAATAGTTCAATAAAAAATTTTTTAAAAATCAAAATAACTATAGAGGCAAAAAATATCTATAAGACCTTAATTTTAAGAAAGTAAAAAACTACTTTCCTTTTAAAGTGGTAATAAAAGTTACCATGAGTGATATTATGAAATAGATTTGAGGGAACATAATTATAAAAGAATAAAAATAGATTTATTTCATGGCATAAATAAATTATATTACAGGCATCCATCACAGGCAACAAAGGTTTGCTATTTTATTTTACATGAAATAACTTCATCAACTCAAAAAATACAACTAGACAAAGGAGAGTCCTAAATGAATGAGCAATTTGCTTTTTGGGGAACAAAACTTTTAAAATCTCAGAAGAGCAAAGGCAGGATCTAGGGAGTAAGGAAAGGAACCAGGGAGAAGCAGGGGAAGTCAGGGAGGAATCAAGGAGAAGCCAAGTGGATGGATCTACTTGGCCAATTAATATGCCAATCAAGATAATCTGGGAAAGCTAACTTTCTTTTTATGTGCAATTATGATTGATAGAGTTTACTTTATGACTTCCTTTACTTATGTTACTAAAACAGTCTGGAAAAGCTAAGCTCCCATCAAGGTTGTCATAATTGTCTATTTTGCTAATTGTCTAATATGCTAATTAGATTGGAGATAGGACGGATGAATTAACAATAGATTCTGGCTTCACATTATTCCATACAAACAGGACAGTCTAGGAAATTGACCTGATCATAGTTGTCAAAGAAGCAGGATGGACTCGCTCAAACAATTCTTGAGAATAAGCTAGTTTAGGATTCATAAACTTTCTTTCCCTTCCTTCTGTCCACATAAGGTATCTTACTTGTGGGTGCTCTTCCCAAAGGAAAGTAATTTATACTTGCCAAGAAAGACTATTTTATGGAGAACTGACAGGACAAGGAATCAGAGAAAGCAATACAAGGATACCCTCAAAATGTCTTTTTAGAATTTCAGAATTGATTGTATAACATGGTAGACACAGGATTGCCAAGGATGGTGTGCCCTCATCAGAGAAGGCACTGTACTGTATGAACAAAGCAGAACTGAATTCGTTCAGAAAAAAAAAAAAAAAAAAACACGAGATGTACAGTTAGAGAGTCTACTCCAAATGTTCATAGATACTATTTATGTCTGACCTGTGGCAGAGTTTGTGTTCGTCTGATCTGCCACAGTCAGACACACTAACATGACTAATATAGTGATGTTATTTTGGTCTTCTTCAAGAATGAAGGACAACAACCAACCAACAAACCAACCATTTAAAAAAACAACAACACTAAAACTTCCCAAATTATCTTGAGGTTTTCTGACTAGATTTCTTTCTTAAGGACCATGCCTTCAATTCAGATCACTCTGGCTCTCATTGCTTAGTGATCAGTAGGTCCCAAGCCAAGCCAGATTGGTCTTTGTGTCCAGATTGACTCTAATAAATGGAAAGAAGAATTGTTTCTGTTTTAGTCAAAAACCCTGATGTTTTTTATCTTCCAGATTTTTTTCTTTTCTTTTCTATTTTTTTAACTAGGTAAAAGAGACCTTTCTGTTGCCTCAATTCTTACCTAGCCTTAATTACTGAATGGATATTGCCTCAGTCAAACCTGAGACTGTTAAAAACTTTAGCTTAAAAAGGCCAAGGTCTCCCACTGTATTCAGAGCCATTTCCAGTCATCCTGATCTGTATCTTGCCACTGGACCCAGATGGTTCTAGTGAAGAAAATGAAGCTGGCGACTTTGCCCTCACTTAAATCCAACTCACTTGCATGTCATGGTATTATCTCTCTTGATATCATGGTCCTCTTTGAGAACAAAAGACAAACAATAAGCCAGCAGAGGAGTATGAGGAAGGGACAATGCCCCCCTCTAAAATCCCTGCATCTTATTGGGTACAGTCCACCTCCAAGGCAGGACTAATACAAAAGGCTTTCACTTGCTGGACATGATTCGAGATCTGGATTCTGGAACTTACTTCCAGGTCCTTTAAAGTCACATTATTCTCTGGAAAATCTCCAATATATTTTGCTAACTATTTTTTAAAATGTTTTCCTAAGAAATGGAATGGAGGAACGTGGATAGTAGTACCAGAGGGTAAAAAATAATTACACAATTTAGTCTCACAGGCTTAAAAATCAAAAGAACGGCTTGACCGATTAATATCAATTGTAATAGGAAACACACTGATACTAAGGGAGACAGCTTTGAGTGGGCCTCCAGCCCTAATACAAGCTTAAACAATTACCTACAATTTGGACCTCTTTTTCGAGTTCTCACATCAGTGTGTGTTCTGGACCAATTTTCCCAGGCCCAGGCCAGAAACACAAACCAGACTCAAAATTAAAGAGTTCTCTAATAGCGCCTTGGAAAACTCACATATTGGATTTTAGTATGCTCAGGAGAGCCACAGGGATTCTGAGATATCTCATAGTCAGTGAGAGTGCTGCTGGTTATTTTGTCAAAACTTGATCTTAGGGATCTTTTTGAAGAGCTCCTTAGCCGTCATGTGAAGCTGGCCAAGACTAATAGAAACTATTTTCTCCCCAACGTCACAAGCCTGACCAGACCAAATAATAACCTATGGGAGGGGGGGTTTCTATTGTCCAGAGTTGAACTCTCCAGCATGTCTTCCTCATAAGAAGTCGACGAGCATCCCTGTGGCCTGCCATAGCCTTGCACACAAACACCCCAGTGGCATGGAAAAACTCAGACGTCCTTGACAGAGAACCAAGGCATGCTGGCCCATGAAGCCCCAATTTACCAGCACCTTGTTATTCTTGTATCTACTTGCAAATGTAAACTCTTGGCATTTAACTTTCCTGACAAAGGTTTCTCCCCTCTGTTCTCCTAGGAATAAGAAAGAAAAGGGAGGGAAGAAAGAGGGCCCTGAAAACAGATACAGAGCATCAGTTTCTCAACTCTGCAAGGGTCCCAGAGTTTCCTGCTATGGAACTGGGCGAGTTTCTCAGGGGCACGACTCCAAGCCCCAACAGGAAGAGGTCAGTTTATTATCAAATTGCTAAAGGAGAATCATAAGGGAATATATTGTATGAGTGTAAGCTCCCAGCTATACTGGAGATGTGCACACCAACAAGCTGTCCCTAATTAAGGGCTAATGGCCCGATAGTGGAACGCTGCCCAGGGATAACAACCCTCTGGCTGCAACATAAACGTCAAGGCATTTGGAACAAATCCAAGACATGTATTTTCGGAATCAGTATGTATGTATTTTAGTCACTACCAGAATCTTCCTCTCTAAGAATTCCAGGACTCTCCTAGGAAAACAGAAGGAGAGTTAATTTGTTAGATTTCCTATTTTAGTGTTCTACTTTTGGGTGCTCAAGTTATTAGAACTACCTGAGAGATGTTTGTCATCCATTGCTGCTATTGCTGTTAATAGGGGAAGGAATAATAGTAGGAATAATAATAATATACTAATAAGAATGATAGTCATTATTTATATAGAGGCAGCAAAGTAGCATAGTGGATTCAGAGCTATATCTGGAGTCAGGAAGAGTTGAGTTCAAATCCAATCTCAGATACTTAGAATTTATATGATCCCTGGGATAGTCATCTAGCCGTGTTAGCCTTAGTTTCATAAAATTTCATAAAATGAAATGGCAAACTATTCTAGTATCTTTGCCAAAAAAAAAAAAAAAAAAGTCATGAAGAGTCGGATACAACTAAAGTGACTGAACAACAATAACATTTATATAGCATAAGCTTTAAAATTTTCAAAGTATTTTATATGTAGCATTGATTCTGACTCTTACTTACAGATAATGTCTCTTGGATTGTGACTTCCTCAGATTCAAGTTAAGTTTCTGCATCAACATTCCTCAAATTATAACTCAAGAGCCCCCATTGATGTAGCTACAATTCAGTAATCAGTCAGAGGACATAATTATTTCACTGCAAAGGCATTTAATGAAATAACATGATCAGAGGATGTTACAAAAGAACATTATCCCTAAAAATTTAAGAAGAACTTCCCCCAAAACTCATCCTGGGTCAAGCAGGAAAAAGAGACACATATAGAAGACCTAAATAGAGAGGCACATAAATAGAAAATGCGCATGTTTCAGATTTGGGAAAAGAAATCATACATATCAGTTTGCTGCCTAAGGCCAATGAAGTCTTGGTATTGCTCTTCCCGACCTGAATCTTACAATCTCTGTTAGATGCTGCTCCATGGTTGCTTCTGGGCACTGCTTGGATGTTTTTCTTCATCATTTACACCTTTTGGTTCAGCTAAAATCTCAGTGGGTTTGTACACAAGTAGGATATGTGCTAAAACCATGAGGACTCATTTTTCTTGCTAAGAAAACAAGTAACATCAGAAAATTAAAGATGCAATGGTTTAAAAACTGCAAACCCAAAAAATTCTTTACATTGCAATTAGCCATAAAGGAACTCTCAAAGGTGGCACTGCCTTAGAAATCTCCTTTTCGTTGCCAGAAAGCTAGGTTCTAAGATCATTTTATCTAAGGGGTTAAAAATCTCCCATTCTCTGCAAAGAAGATTGGGATTCAAAAAGTGATAACTTTGAATTCATGCAAGCATATGTATAAGGGTGGACAGAGGCTTCTGATGCAATTTGCCGTTGCTAGTAACAGGAAGAAGAGAGAAATCCTTTTGCTGAACTCTGCAACTGTTCCAGAAAAAAAGGTAAAAATTCTTAAAGGTAAATACTCAGTTCTAAAAAAAAAAAAAAAAGACTATTCTGTGCTTAGTTTAGATTCTGAGACTTGCTTGTTTCCCGAGCATCAGGATCTCAGCTTCAGACACCAAGATCATTTCTCAAATCTCTCTACTAGATTTGGTTCCCCTGTTTTTAAACTCTCATTTTCTCCCATTCATCGACATAAAGGAGTAGGCAAAGAAAAGGAACCTAGTCAGTCCACTACCTGGTTATAAATCTATTTTCTGCCAACCACACACATATTTTCCGACTCTTAGATATGCAAACATAATTACTCAAAGTCTGACAGCCTTAAAGCTACAAATTCAAGGAATGGGAAAGTCTGAAAGTGCTTTTGCTCCAAACTCTTGCATGATCTTACATATGTGATACTTGAACTCTTTTGATACTCATAACAAGCCTGTGATGTAGACCATTGATATAATGGAAAGACTACTGGATTTACAATTAGAGGTTAGGGTTTAAATACTGTCTCTGCCCCTACCTAGATAACTTTAAACAAATTACTTTATTTCTGTAGACCTCAACTTCCTCATGTAAAATGAGGAAACTATGTTGCTTCTAAAGTCCCTTCCTGCCCCAAATCCATGGGGATAATCTATAATCATACTCATTTTAGAGATAAGGATACTGGGACCCTTTAAAGGACTTGCCTAGGGTCACACAATAACAATAAATGTCTGAGAAAGAATCTGATTCAAATCCAAGGCTCAATGTATGTCTTACTCTGCATTTATCTTACTAAGAGTAAATTTAGTAAGATAAAAATGCTGCTATACCCTCTGCAGAAATATCCCATGATTTGTTTTGATCAATCTTGAGCTTGGGGTTTTCTCAAAAAGGTGGGATTTTTAGTTAAAACTGAAGTCCTTTTATCTAGTCTCCTAGAATTCTATTAAGTGTAGTCATCAGGCCAAACTTAGATGAGAGTCTAACAAATGTGGAATATTGCAGATAACATCACACTTTTGTGATATATTAATTGGTTTTGCTAGGCTTTTTTTTTTTTTAACTTCTATTCTTTTTAGAAGTTCTTTGTCATAAGAGATGGTTCTCTGCCAGGAAAAGACATAAGCAACACAAAAACTATATATATATATTTACTTAAAACTAATAACTTGGGACAGAATTATAGGAAATCAGGAACTGTATTAAGGCAAAAGGAGATACTTTAGGGCAAGATGAAAATAAATAGCAAACATTTATATAGAATAGCCAAGTGGTGCAGCAGATAGAGTGTTGGGTCTAGAGTCAGTAATATTTATCTTCTGGAATTCAAATTCAAGTTTAGATACTAGCTAGTTATGTGACCCTGGGCAAGTTACTTTACCCAGTTTGCCTCAGTTTCCTCATCTGTAAGGAGCTGAAGAAGGAAATGGCAAACCACTTCAGTATTTCTGCCAAGAAAACCCCAAATGGGGACAAGAAAAATCGACCTTGACTGAACCTGAACCTTTAGGTTTGCAAAGCACTTTCTTTACACATATTATTTCACATGATTCTCTCAACAAATCTATTATCCCTAATTCACAGATGAGGAAAATGAAGCTGATAGTGTTTTAGTGATTTGTCCAGTATCACGAAGATAGTAGATTCATTCCTCACTAACATGTCCATAAGATCACGAGAGCTACAACTGGAAAAGAATTTAGAGATTATCCTGTCCCCCAACAAAAGCCCAAAGATGGGAAGGAACTTAACCACTGGTCACAAATAGAGTAAGTATCAAGAGAGTCTCTACTGAGAACTGTTTTGAACACTCAGACAACAGGAAATGCTAAACATTTTTAAAAGTTGTGTTTAGCTAGATATGTGATTCAAGCCCTAAAGAATGGAAACTTCCTGAGGCTTGGGACTTATTCATCTATAACTTTGAATCCTAAGTACAGCTCCAGGAATAGAGTTGATACTTAATAAATGGCTTGCTAATTAATTGATTAAGGAGAATAGGAAGCCAGGCCACACTACAGATCGGTCCACCATTAATCATAATTTCTAACTTGGGTTCAGAATTGAAGACAATTCCTGGAGTTCAAAAGAGGCCATAGTAAAGGGCTGGGTACTATAAATAGAGGAGAAAGCTAATATGGTAAACCCAAGTAGAGGGAGAAAGAGGAGAGAAATAACCCGCCATATCATCTGGGAAAATGAAACTCTTTGGCAGGACTTCACAACAGCCTGATTCAAAATTTTATAATGAAATTATGTCTCTGATCAAAGACCATATGAGCTCATGAGCTGATTTTTGCCATCCGTGTTTATTCTGTTTTTGTACCAATTTGCAGCATTGGATAGTATTTTAACCTTTCATCTCTCTGGGATTAATCTATTATGATTATGATTCTGGGGGTCAAAAAGTATTTTGGGGGAGTTTGAGAAAGTATCATTGATCCTTACAGACCATGAAGGAATCCTCACATTAGTTTTTTTAAGGTTCTCTCAAAATCAGTATCAGGGCTAGAACCTTTAGACTAGGGTTGAGTTTCATTTCAGCTCTGTCCTTGACCTTGGGGGAACAAGAGAAGAGAATCTCTTTCCAGTTTACTTCTGAGATTTGGTCTGGTTTTGCTCTAAGAGGAATGTTTCCAGGCTCGGGTACTAGGTTTATTTGTTTTGTTTTGGACATAGGAAAACAAATAAAGCACCAAATCCCCTGAAATGAGGGTGCCTCCCTTCGTAAAAAAAAAAAAAAAATAACAAAAAAAAAAAAAGTTATTTGTTTTTACTGAATAAGCTGTAACATAGGCTCAAATTTGCCCTCACTCTGGCCCCACACTCCTGCTCAACAATTTTGTCTCTGGGCTGACCCTGACAATACACAGGGAATATTAAAAGATGACTTTAATGGTGGGGACAATCTTTTGAGTTTGGAATACAAGTAACAAAGACATTATACTTTCTGAAAAAAAGGTAGATGGGAACCAAACTGTGGAGGGCTTTAACTTCCAGATGAGAATTGGTGGTTCCAGGGGTAAAATTCTGAGCCATCCCACAGCTTTTGCTTTGGCTGTTGGAGCCAGCAACCTCAGAACTAAATTTGCTGGGCCTCTCTTGGTGTGCAGCTTCAGAACAACACATTTCATAGAATTTGGAAGGGAGCTGAAATAATACCTACATCTTTCAGATAGAGAAACTGAAGCTCGCCAAATGGATATGATTTGCCCGTTTCCTAGTTTCTTCTGAAACCTCAGATTTGTGAATACAAGATTCTGTTTTACATAGGACAATGGCCTAGTGTCCTAAGATTCTCTAGCAGAAAGTAGTTCAGCACTCATATAATCCACTCACTTTTTTCCTGTTCAATTCAATAAGCATTATTAAGTATTTACTGTGTATAAGGCTTTGTGTCAGAAACTGAGAATACAAGAACAAAATAATGAAGTAGTTTCTTACCTTTAAGAAACATATGGTCCATATTCTAGTAGTATAAGTGTGTTTGTAGAGGAAATGGAGGTGGGTGGAGGGGAATACAACGTGTTTATAAGTAAATTCTAAGTAACAGAGATTAAATTTAAAATAAAAAATCAATTTAAAAAATTAAGTAATACAGAGTAATTTTCAGAAGGAAAGAATGCTTAAAATAAGGAAGGGATAAGAACTGAAAGGTATTGTGTAGGCAGTGGCAACCCAGCTTTGTTTTAAGGGAGACTAAGGATTCAGAAGTAGAAGTAAGCAAGCAGAACATTGCCTATATAGATAGCAGGCCAGAAATATGGATATGGAATGGCATGGATTGGAGAGGATGATCAATTGAGCTTGACTAAAATGGAGATTATGATAGGAAGGAAAATCAAATAAAAATGAAAAGATAGATGGGAGCTAAATTATAGATGGTTTTAAATAGATGGAGATTTTGTATCTCCTCCTAGAGAGAAGTCCCTTGCAGTGGAGTCATGGAAAGAATGTTAGATTTGAAAGCAGAGAACCTGGTTTCAAATCTTGATCTTGCTAATTACATTTGTCTCAGGCAGGCACTTTAACATCACAGTTTCCTTAATCTTGATTTCCTCTCTGTACAATGAAGGAGGTGGTTCACATTGGCAAAACTAATTAAAGTTGGAGATAAATCAGTGCTGTGTGATAAAATGAGAACATTAATGCACTGTTGTTGATGATATAACTTGGTCTAGACATTCTAATAAGTCACTTGAAATCATGCAGGAAAAGTTTCTAAACTATCCATATACTTTGTTCCACCAGTCATCCTAGTAGGAATTTACACAGGAAGTTCAAGGACAGAAAGAAAGGTTCTAGACATACCAAAATATTCGTAGAAACATTTTTATAGTTGCAAAAAATTGAAAACAAAGAGGTTGCCTATTGATGGGGAAGGGGGAATGAAGGAACTAAATGAACAGAATACTATTATACTTTAAGAAATGACAAATAAACACAGCTAGATGGAGCACCAGCCCTGAAGTCAAAAGGACCAGAGTTCAAAAACACTTCCTAGCTGTGTGATCCTGGGCAAGTCATTTAACCCCAATTGCCTCAGCAAAAAAAAGGAAAAAAAATGACAAATAAGAATTCAGAAAAGCCTATAGAAGAATTGTATAACTTGATAAGAGGGAAGTAAACAGAACCAAGAAAGCAAACAATACCAGTGTCTGGAACATAGCAGGTGCTTAAGGTTTATTGATTAACTGATGATTTGCACAATAATGCAAAAATGAAAATGATACTCAAAGATAAAAGAATTTAGATCAAATAAAATAAACAATATTGGTCTAGAACCAATATTGGTTCTAGAATGGTGACTGATGATATTGCTGTCTTTTTTTTTTTTTCTCCCTGAGGCTGGAGTTAAGTGACTTGCCCAGGGTCACACAGCTAGGACATGTTAAGTGTCTGAGACTAGATTTGAACTCGGGTCCTCCTGAATTTAGGGATAGTGCTCTATCCACTGCGCCACCTAGCTGCGCCAGTATTGCTGTCCTAAAACAGTGAATTAAAATAAAATTACTACATGTTCTTTCAGTTACAATGTATCAGATATTAACTTCTTTCCCCCTTTTATATGTGTGTCCTGAACTCCAAAGTCTTTGGAAAAGCAAACTTTCAGAAGCATACTCTGTAGAGATGTAGTCTGGCAACTGTTTCTGTAGGATGTTAAGTCCTTTCTACTAAGGATTCAGGAAAGAAAATTCTTGTTATCAACTTTATTGTTTGAATCCTGGAAGGTGCTCTGTTTGTATCATAGGTGTTGGGTTGGGATGTAACTGTTCTATAAAAACAAAATGCATTGATGAAACTTTTTTTTTAAAGAAGGTATTGAAAGAGATGATCTCTTGAGTCTTTTCTAACTCTGATATTTTCAGGTCTCTAAAGTTCTATCCACTTTGGTCTTCTAAGTTTTGTGTTCCTATTAATCAGAAAAATGCAAATTAAAACAACTCTGAGATACCACTACAGACCTCTCAGATTGGCTAAGATGACAGGAAAAGATGGTGATGAATGTTGGAGAGGGATATAGAAGGGTGGAATTGTGAACAGATCCAACCATTGTGAAGAGCAATTTGGAACTATGCTCAAAAAGTTATCAAACTGTGCATACCCTTTGATCCAACAGTGTTACTACTGGGCTTATAACCCAAAGACATCTTAAAGAAAGGAAAGGGACCCACATGTGCAAAAATGTTTGTGGCAGCCCTCTTTGTAGAGGCCAGAAACTGGAAACTGAGGGGATGCCCGTCTGTTGGAGAATGGCTGAATATGTTATAGTACATGAATGTTATGGAATATTATTGTTCTATAAGAAACGACCAGGATGATGATTTTAGAGAAGCCTGGAGATGCTTAGTGAAATGAGCAGAACCAAGAGATCATTGTACATGGCAACAGCAAGATTAAATGATGATCAATTCTGATGATGTGACTCCAACAATGAATGATTTAGGCCAGTTCCAATGATGATGAAGAGAGTCATCTACACCCATAGAGAGGACTGTGGGAACTGAATGGCTCACAACATAGCATTTTTTTTGTTGTTTGCTTGCATTTTGTTTTCTTTTTAATTTTTTTTTCCAGTTTGATATGATTTTTCTTGTACAGCAAGATATTTGCACTAATCTGCAAAAAAAAAAAATTTCGTGTTCAAAAGTCCCTGCCAACCAACATTCTAAGTTCAAAGGTTCTTTCCATCTCCAATAATCTATGTTAGATCTCTTTATGGCGCACCCCGAAGGAGAGACAGGAGGCAGAATGTGCCAAGGAAGTCAAACCAACACCACCTCCTTGAACATCATCTTTCGAATCCTGATGGGGAAAGCCTAGTATCCTGAACTCCAAGTCTTTGATTATGAATAGCAAACTTTCAGAAGCATGTTCGATAGAGATGCAACCTAGTAACTGTTTCTGTAGATGCTATAGGCAGAGCTTTGCAAAGAGAGTTCTTGTTACCAATCTTTGCATTGTCCAATGGCTCAACATCCCAAATGGATACAGTTTTTATTGTGAAAATGACATTAAAACATACATTACTGTCTGCTTTGCCACTGCACTCTAAAGACCATGAGACCTTTATATTCAATTTGCAGCAGCCTCCTCTTTAGGAGAGCCCTTGCAAGCAGGGACTGCCTTTTCTTTTACTATCTTGCCCTCAGTTCAGTGCTTGGTATAGTACTTTGTGGTAAACACTTAATAAATGCTTTATCCATTCATTCATTCTGAGGTCCTATGTAATTAAGACAGTCTGTACTTTAAAATTCTTCCTTGTTAGCTCTGCCATGCTACATTTTATGTCCTGAGTTCCATTGCAGCTAGGATATGCCAGAGCTAGCTTCAGATGTAAGTGAAGATGTCAGAAATCAGCAAATGCTTCAAATCAGAGCTTGATTTGTTTATGGTCTAGAGGGGCAAAATGTTCATAATGCAGATTCAATTTAAAAGTGCTTTGTGATAACGTGTGTGTTTTTTTTTTTTTCCAGAGATATTCACCAGCACAGATGTTCCGCAAGCTAACAGTTGTTGCCAGTTCCGAGGTCTAATGTTTCACGGTGTACCACCCACAGTCCATGTTCCAGAGTCCCTTCCGGCTCTGATCTTTTATGTTTCCAACAGTCTAAGTTATGTTGCATGTGGTTTCTGGCTCTAACAACTGCGTTCTAAGGTTCCTTCCAGTGGACATTCGACCTCTTGGGTCATTGGTTCATTCAGACACATGTCCAGCTCCTGCTATGGGTTTTGGAGGTACAAAGCAAAAGAGCGATGCGCAAAAAGCCACACGTGGGGTTCCGTCCTCGTGCTGTCATCCCTCGTGGGCTAGACGGGCCCACGGTGGGCGAAGAGATACAGAAATACAAAAATGTGAGCGGGGCGGGGGGAAAAGAGAGGGGGGCACCCCAGATGCTGTTCCTGATTTAGCACATAGGGCATTTTAGAGAAAAGACAAACGTCGTGCTTCCGTAACGGAAAGGCCTCCCACGAGGGTGGCCCGCAGGGAAACGGGGCAGCCACACGCCAGAGAAACTAGAGGCTGTGCAGTTGTCACATGCTGGGATGCGCTAAGGGCCAGGAGGGTTCGGGCAACTTGAAAGTGAGCGCGATCTGCGCGTGCGCGCGCGATCGCCGACCGGAAGTAGCTGTGAGGAAAGGGAGCGGCGGGGGAGGGCGTCTCGGGCACGCGGGAAGTGACGTCTTTCGTCGCGCGCGGGGGCTGTCGTGGTGGTTTCCAAACTCCTCAGACTGTCTTGCCGGCTTAGGCCCCGAACCCGAACCTCGAGTCCCGGTTCCCTCAGGCTTCGGCCCCCGATCTGCCGGCAGGATGGTGAAGCCCAAGTACAAAGGACGGAGCTCCATCAACCCGTCCACCTCCAGCACAAACCCGGGTACGGGAGCAGGGGGAGGAGGCCTTTGGTGCTGGAAGTTCTGTGAGGAAGTTCTGTGGGGAAGAGTGATGGGATGGAGGAGGAAGAATGATCCCGAGACCCCTTACGGAGGTTTAGCTAAGCTCCCAGTCAGCGTGGGGGACGGGGGAGCAAGCAGCGGTGTTTGGAGAAAGGCTCCTGGATTGGTACTCCAGGACTACCTTGTGGCGACCTTTGACAAGTCACTTGCCTTAGGAGGCGAGTGGGGTGGAGTTCTGATTTAGGCACTTCGCGCTTTTGAACCTCAGTTTTCTCCGCTGTAAAATGGGAAGAATATGGGTTTGAGACTTCGGAAGGCCTTTTCAGCCTCCGTAGCCCTCGGCTTATTAGCTAAGAGATCTTGAACTTGATCTCCACGGCTCTGCGGGTGTCTGGCGTTTATTGTGTATTAAGTTAGTTTGTATCAGTGACTCTGGGGATGTGTGTGATTTCATTCGTGTCAGTTACTACATAAATGATTCACCTGCTTTTACTCAGAAAGGTTTCAGCTGGGGCTCCAGCATATTCTTCCTGACGTCTGTCTTAAAAAATTTGGATATAAGGGGCTCATGGTCCTTAGAGTGCAGAGGCAAAGCAGACAGTAATGTATCAGTTTTAATGTCAGTTTCTTAAAACCCCCAAGTTTAGACTCCAGATAGATAGAAGTGGAACGGCGAATTTGAAACAATAATAGCACATTTAGGCATCTTTAGGTTGGGAACTGAGTAGAATTGCAAAGGGGCAGAGCTTTGGAAGTAGTGACTAGTTTCCTTCTTGCCGAGTATTAGCGAGTGGATAATTGAATATAGTCGTTTCCAGCAGAAGAATTTATGGCAGAGGGAGGAACAATGTGTGCAGATTGCAAAGGCAGGTTTTGACTGGATATAAGAGAAAAGCTTCCTAACAATCAGAACTGTGCAAAAGTAAAATAGGCTGCCTCAAAAAGTATGTTCAGCAGCATAAAATCCAAGACTACTCTGAAGGACCTAAGAAAAATGCTGTTTATCCCTAGAGAATGAACAGATGGTGTCTAAATGTAAATTAAGCATACTTTAAAAAAAAACAAACCACAAAACTTTATTTTTCTTGAGGGTTTCTTGGGGTTGAGGGGATATCTATGTTTTCACAACATGACTTTTATGGAAATCTTTTCTCAGTGGGCAGGGGAAGGTTGGACAGGGAGGCATGGAAAGAATCTGGAACTCAAAGTTTTAAAAACCAATGTTAAAAATTGTTTTACATGTAACAGGAAAAAATAAAAATTAAAATTAAAAATAAGTAGTGTTCCCCTTCTGTAGAGATCTGTTAAAGACCTTGGATCTTTGAAGTAAAAATTGAATGACTTTTTGTTGGAGATGTTGCAGAATGAACTTTTGTTCAGATACAGATTGAACTAGATAATCTCAGACTCCTTCCAACTCCAAGATTTTCTGCTTTTGTGACTTCTAATCTGCAAATTAGATGGAAAGCACTATAAGCTGGTGTTTTAACCTCCTAAATTTGACAAGGGCTAGCACTTATTTTGCACTACTAAAAAGGAAAAACACAGTAGATCTGATCTCTAGAATCATCTTTTTTAGTAATCTTTAAAAACAACTCAGAAGTTACAAAGACATGGATCATTTAAAGCAAGAGATTATGATGTTTACTGTTGTAGTAAACTTGGTGGTTTTCATTTGTTTTATTAAATTAGTTTACTCTGAGGAATGTAAAAGTCGTAATTGCAACATGACAGCCTCTTTGGAAGAGTGTGTCCATAAGTGCAGTTTCATTTCAAGTTCTAAAATGTTGAGTGAACATTGGAAAGGAACTTAGAGACCATCTAAATTCAGTCACCTCGTGACAGATAAGCGGTCCTCTCAGATCCAGAGGTAGAAAGTGGTGTAGACATTTTATAATTTTTAAGTACCACATTATACATTTTTAGATGTAAACAGTCAATATTTTCTTGGAAATGTTGGCTTTAAGAAAAGCTGTATAATTTGGAACTGTGCCCTTAAAATTTCTAAGTGGCATGAAGATCAAAGGAAAAGGAAAAAGGTCCTACATGTACAAAAATAGTTACGTCAGTGCTTTTTGAGGTGTCAAAGAACTAGAAACTAAGAAGTGTCTGCCACCTAAAGATTCATGGGACAAATTGTGCTATATAAATGTAATTTGTGCCATAAGAAATAAGGAAAGAGATGGTTTCAGTGAAATTTGGTATGGTTTACATGAACTGATACAGACTGAAGTAAGCAGAATCACAGTAGAACAATTATACTATAACAACATTGTAAAAATAAACAATTTGAAAAGACTTTAAAAATTCTAAAAAACAAAATGATTGATCATGATTCCAGTAGATCTATAATGAAGGATACTACCCATCTCCCGACAGAGCAGTAATAGCATAGGCAGAATAAGACAAAGTTTTGGACTTGGCCACTTTGGGAATTTGCTTGATTAGTTTTTCTTTATCTTTCCCATAGGAATGGATTGGGGGGGGGGGGAAGCAAAGTTGTTGTTGTTGTTGTTTTTCTGGAGATTATATATAGAAAATAGATCTTTAAATGGCAGTTCTAACTGAGGGCAAGGGAATGAACAAGGTAACCTTGGATGGTCTACTTATTCAAAGTGTTTTATTACTTTATAACATTAGCAATATTTAATGGCTCCAGAAACCTCGATTTATTTTTTTTCTTGAGGGAGTAATGTAAGCTAGAGGTGACCAGGCCCCCCCCCCCCAAAAAAAAAATAAATTGCATTGAAGATATTTAGATAAAAATTAAACCAGAAATAAATATTACTCTAAAGTACTTAAAACCAAATTAACCTCTTTGATTACATTATAGAACCTTTGGCAGTTTTTTGCAGATGTTAACAATTCAGTTTATTGAGACCAGAATCATTGAATATTAAAGCAGAAAAGGATCATAGAGATCATTAATCCAGCTCTTTCATTTCATAATTGAAAACATAGATATCTGGTTAGGGCAAAGGCTCTTTACTTTCTGTGCCATGAACCATTTTGATAATCTGGTACTCTTTCAGAGTCATGTAGTGTTTTTTTTGTTTTGTTTTGTTTTTGTTGAGGCAGTTGGGGTTAAGTGACTTGCCCAAGGTCACACACGTTTTGTGTCTGAGGTCAAATTTGAATTCAGATCCTCCTGACTTCAGGGCTTGTGCTCTTTATCCACTGCACCAACTAGCTGCTCCTGTAGTGTTTGTTTGTAATCCTAATAGAAGGAACTGCTAAATTTATGCTAGAAGTCAATAAAAATAAATAGGTTAACTTTTTTCACCACATAATTTTAGCACGCTCCCCCCTCTTTATATGTAATAAATGATTTGCATGAAATTACATAACTAATCAATAGGGATTGGGGAAGGAAAGGGAGTAAGTTTTTCTTTATCTTATTTGATCGGTACAACAACTCTTCCAGATAGATGCTGTTATTCTCCCCGTTTTATAGTTGAAGAAACTGAGGCAAAGGTTAAGTAACATAGCATTGTAACAAAGTAGAGCAATTAGAATTGACAGATTCCTAACTTTTCAGTTCAGTGCTCTTGGAAAGTTTCCTCAAATGCTGTTGAATAGTTCAGTCTATAGTTTTTGAATGCAGGATCTGGAGAGGTTCTTAAAGATTACATTATTTAGGCCTACCTCTCTTGGAGGACAATAAGATGATTTAATTCTGAAAGGAACAGAATTTAAGACTACCTAGAAAGGACTTCAACTGCAACTGTTAGTGCAGTGTGTGTGTGTGTGTGTGTGTGTGTGTGTGTGTGTGTGTGTGTGTGTGTTTTATGTTTTAACTCTTAGGACAAAGAAAATAGATTTTATAAGCTGAAAATTTTTATCTCAAAGAAAAATAATATGTACCTACTTACATACACATATACATATAAGTTTGTACATATGCACATACATGTATGTGAGGGGTATATTGATGTGCCTGGTCTTTCTTCTGTTAAAGAGAAACAGAAATGAATGCCAGGCTAATATTTGCCTTGTTCGTCATTACCTATTTTTAGATAAGGAAATTGGGGGAATAAAGAGCAATATTAAACAGCAGATCAAGGTTTGAAACAAAAGTTGTTTCATGTGCTTTAAATAAGAATGAAAACTAATCTTTTGAGAGCATGAGGCTGCTGTTTCACAGAAATGTTCACTTGGCTTATCTGGTATCAGTGAGGTATTAGAAGTGACTTGTTAATTGGATAGTATGCTATCTAATTTTTTTTATGTCTTAGATCGAGTAAACGGAGCTGGGGGTCAAAACATGCGGGACCGTGCAACAATCCGGCGCCTTAATATGTATCGGCAAAAGGAACGAAGGTGAGCTCTAGATCCTGCTATATATCATTCTTATTAAACTTTAGTGTTTTGTTTTGTTTTTGGCTGAGGCAATTGGGGTTAAGTGACTTGGCCCATGGTCACACAGATAGGAAGTGTTAAATGTCTGAGGCCAGATTTGAACTCAGGTCTTCCTGAATTCAGGGCTGGGGTTCTACTGTGCCACTACTTACCCCCAAACTTTAGTGTTTTAAATAAACCATGTTTTACCATAAAATTTGTAGGTTTTGAAAAATTACTTTGAAGCTTTTCCAGGCTTATGTATCATATTGAGTTGAAAGATAATAAATGTTTGCTAATGATTTTATAGATAAGAGTTTGTTAGCTGCCCAATTGAAAATTGTTTTTCTTTTTAACAGACAATATGGAAGAATTATTTTAGAACAGCCAAAAACCCACCTCCTTTTTACCCTCTTAATGTCAAATTCTAAAATCAAAAAATTCTGACACTTGGAAAATAGTGGCTGTAATTCTGCTGAGACAGACTTTACTATAGTGACTTGCTGAGGGTGGCATTTTACTAGCTGGTCCTAATTTGTTTAGTAATTAGATTCTCTGTCCATTCTTAAAAAATGCATCATAACCAAAATTTTGATTAAATCAGTCTGCCTTAGTCACTCATTTTGCAATTTGGTTTAGAATTTTGAGTTTTAACATGTCAGCCACTGCTTAAAATTCATTTAAACCAGCCCAGCCTGTACCAAAATTATTCAAGTATGTGAACCAGCCCAGCCTGTACCTAAAATATTCAAGTATGTGATCTCTCTCCCCCCAATGCTTTCCTCTCCAAGTATCCAGATTATAAAACAGCATTGTTGACTACTCATCTAAGAGAAATTGTTATTTGCTGCTTTCTCATAAGTGTATGTGTAAATGACTTTTTGGTCATCTGATTCAGCTAAATGGGATACTTTTAGGTGTTTGAATTCTTCATTATTCATTTAGTTTTTAAAATTCTTGAATCATCAGTGAATCATATTTTTTCATTGCCATTTGACTTTATATCACTAACTAAAATGTATTTCTTGAATTTAGAAACCGTCGTGGTAAAGTAATTAAACCTCTACAGTATCAATCATCAGTAGCTTCTGGCACAGTGGCAAGAGTGGAACCCAATATTAAATGGTTTGGTAAGTATTTATATTGTCCACCTACTATTCCATTTCTTTTATAGATAATGCATTTGGTGCTGGATAGAATAAAATGTCCAAGGTCTCTGATAGCAATAAGTGTTTAGTTATATAGCATAGTTCAGGGACCCACAAATAGGAAGGACAATGATATGAAGTATGCTGGCAGTATTTCATCCATAACTTATTATTTTAATCCATGGTTGTTGCTATTTACTTAAGTCTTCTAGAAATACATCTTTATGACAAGAAAAGCCTTTAAAACCTTTATGGTTCTTGGTTGGTTAGAGAGGTTGTTATTAATGTGGACTCATGGGTACAAACAGACTTTGACCATATTATGATCAAAAAATGATTTAACCTAAAGTTTCTGCAAAACTCCTTTTTTTATTGCCTGTATATCAGTAGTTATGACAATATCAGACTTCAGTGATAAGAGAAAGGATAATAAGGATAGTCCAGTTTTAAGTTTTCAAAGTTTCATACAAGTTCTATCGTATATTGTACTTCCTGCCTACTAGTGGCATCTTTTAAGCCATTGCTAAGCACCTGAGGTACTACTGACATTGCCAGACTTCAAGTGTGAAACTGAGCAAATAAATTATCCCTACAAATTCCCTTGCTTGAGAGCCAGGGACTCTCTAGTGTGCCTTTAGAAGAATCTTGATCTCTTGTGGGATGAAGGATGTCTCCTAGAACTTTGCATGACAGAGCAGGCTGTTAAAAAAATCTTTTCTAAAACCTGAACTCTCTAGTTAAGCATTTACATTGCAGGACATGGTTTAATTGCATAGACTTTACAACTTATGTAATACCTATCCAAAGGAAGTTTATTGTTTGTTTTACTTTGTTCCCTTTCATGGATATATTGATTTAAAACATCCTCCCCCCCCCCCCCACCTCCCGAGGATGGGGTTAAGTGACTTGCCCAGGGTCACACAGCTAGGAAGTGTTAAGTGTCTGAGATCAGATTTGAACTCGGGTCCTCCTGAATTCAGGGCTGGTGCTCAATGCACTATGCCACCTAGCTGCCCCTAAAACATCCTTTTAATAGTGTTTAGTAATTCTTCCAAATCTTCCCATATTTAGGGATGGTAAACTGTACTGAATCTCTTTTTTCATACTTGTTGGCCTCCTGATTGAGTGCTAGTTCTCTTGCCAAATCTATCAAAGGAAATTTGTCAGCCCCAACTCCATTCAAAAGGATGTTTATTTTCTAGTTTTATACTCATTGATATTTTCCTTCAATGCCTCATCATAATGTGGAGGGGACCATAAGTTCTTGAAGGCTGTGCCAATGGAATTCAAATTCTGGCAGTGCTTACTAAACTGTAAAGCCTTGTATGATCCCAGTGCTAGACTTTAAGCTTAGTAGAGTTGTAAGCCCAGTCAGTTGGGGAAGTATCTACAAGAGGGGATGATAAATCTTTATTTTCTTGTGGTTAAAAGTAGAAATAGATAGATACATAATTTTTTGTTGTTCTAACATCTTTTGCTTCCATTAGGTACTCCATACATCATCATTTAATTTATTGGATGGCAGATATTTAAGGAGTGGGAAGTTAAAAATTTGCCATTCACAATAGCATAGTCATATTAAATTAACCGGCCTTCATTTGCAAAAACAGGAAATACACGTGTGATTAAGCAGTCATCATTGCAGAAATTCCAAGAAGAAATGGATAAAGTTATGAAGGATCCATACCAAGTTGTCATGAAGCAAAGCAAATTACCAATGTCTCTTCTCCATGACCGAATCCAGCCTCATGTAAGAATGTGATCTACACCTCATGTGGAAATGAATTAGATCTAATAAATCCATTGCTCCAGAGTTTTTTCTTCTTAGAGGATAAGGGATTTAGAAGTAGGAATATTTACAGTCTTCTTTTCTTATGTCCCTCAGAATTAAGTTGTTTTCATTTTGTGAGTGGGGTGTTCTTTAATTATCTCTGACTTGAGTGTTTGGGGGTAGGTATATAACCTTGTTTTATTTGAAGGATGATTCCATCAAATATTCAGAAGTAGAAAGTGTTGGTTTGAGTAGGATTTCGTTTTATTGTTTGTTTTTAAAGAACACAAAATTTGATGTAGAATATTGTGTTGAGTTGGATTGAGTGCTTTGGGTTTAGTAAGTTTTGAATCAGTGACTTTGGGTGCATTTAGGTGATGATATTCTCTTTTAGATGAGAAGGTAATAATCTAAAATGGAGCACAGTGAAAACCTAAGCTGAAACTTAAATGTAACTGACTTGTCACTGAACCAGAGAAATGGACTAATGTTTACACATTTGTACTTGCTTTGCATAATAGTTCCTAGAATTGTAGTTAGTAATTACAGTTTCAATTCCACTAAAAGCTGGGCTGGGGTGGGGATGGGAGGGTGATGGAAGGAAGAGCTCAAAAAAAAAGGTCTTTTTAAACAAAATAAGAATCAAGGTTTGGTTAATCAGATTCAGTTAGTGTAATGATTTCCTTCAGAGAAACAAAAGTATGATTTATGAGCCATGGACAGATTGCTATTTCCCATGTTCTGTTTTTTGGTATACTAAAAGTAGTCATTTAAAATTAGATTGAATCTGGTTTATGAGGAAAGAATAAAGAGGTTTTATTATAGGTTAATGGCTTTTTCTCAGTCCTTGTCCTTGTAGCTTTTAAAACTGCTGACCATCCCTACCTCGAAATAGGAAGAAAAGTTACTCTTCTTGGTTTTTCATGACATATATTCTTCCCTGATTTTACTCCTACTTATCTGATGATTGCTTTTTAATCTTATTTTGAGTT
The DNA here is from genome assembly GCF_048593235.1 of Sminthopsis crassicaudata. Taxonomy (NCBI): domain Eukaryota; kingdom Metazoa; phylum Chordata; class Mammalia; order Dasyuromorphia; family Dasyuridae; genus Sminthopsis; species Sminthopsis crassicaudata. Next base: position 590,692,019 of record NC_133619.1, on the reverse strand, counting down.
GGGTGTAAACTAGGGCTCTGTTCTTTCCCTTTACTCTTTTTTGTTGTTGCTGCAATTTTATCAGTTTCCATGAATTCATTTATCATTTCTATGCAAATGAATCAAAAATCTGTCCCACTTCCTGAGCTCTAGTCCCAGTTGATGAACTGCTTCCTGGACATTATTTTCTGGATGACCAATAAACATCTCAAACTTAGAACCTCAAGATTTTTTCCCAAAATTCACCCCTTTTCCTAACATTTCTGTTTTTATCAAGGATACTACTCTCTGTAGTGATTTAGATTTACAACCTAGGAATCATTCTCAACCTCTTTACTTCCCTAATTGTCCATATTCAAGCTTGTCCAGTCTATCTATACGACATCTCTTGTATCTAGTTCCTTCTCTCAACTCAGATTCATTGGTCCACTACCCTAGATGGGGCCTTCATCACCTCTTACCTGGAATATCATAATAACCTCCTATTCGGTGTTTCTACCTCATACCTCACCTCTCCCATCCAAATTGCCCAGTTGAATGTTTTTAAAATATGCCTGGTCATGTCACCCTCTCTTCTCAAGTGATTTCAATGGTTCTGTATTGCCTTCAGGATAAATGATAAAATCTTTTATTGGTTACTTACAACTCTTCACAGTCTGAAGTCAGGCTATATTTCTGTGTGTGTCATTTCACTTTACTCCCTGTCACATACTCTGATGTTCCAACCTTCTTGCCATTCCTCGTGACAGTCTATGTCCTGTATAATCTGTCTCTTCATACTGGAAATGTTGTTTTTCTTTGTCTTTGCCTTTAAGACTCTCTAGAGCCATTTAAAGCTCAACTCAAGTGCTAGCTCATTCTTTCTCCCTTTGCCTGAAACTTCTGTGGATATATAAGTTTGGTTTTTTTGCATTTTTCTATGTATATGTTATTCACCTCTGACAAAGCATAAATTCCTTGAAGAAGAGACTGCTTTGATTTTGTCTTTAAATCCCTAGCCCTAAGCCCATGGTCTGTTACATCACAAGCACTTATTAAATCCTTATGGAATTGATTTATTGTTGACCATTCCAAATATTCCATGTTGCTAAACCACTTGGCCTGTATATTTTGGTACAAGAGAATATCTAGTGTCATTGGTGCAATTGATGGTACACTTTGTATACTTCTTTATCCTAGAGGCAGTCAGGAATCACTGTGAGTGAGGAGTGAAGTTATCAGACTTTTGTTTTAGGAACATTCTCTAGGCAGCTATGTGGAAAACGGATTGGATGGGAAATATGAGGATCCCAAACAATATAGTTTGCAGTAGCTCAGATGAGAATTGATGGAGGCCTAGGATTTGGGGTGGTGGATCAATGAGTCAGAGTTGAGAAGAGGGGACAGATCAAGATACATATATATTGTATAGGTAGAATTGATTACTTGGATATTGGGCAGTTAGAGGAGTAAAGAGATTGAGGACGATTGTTAGACCACAGGAGTCCTGGATGATCTTATTCTATCCAATAAATATTTTCATATTTTTTTCTTAAAAAACATAATTTAAAAATCCCAATCGTCTATAATTTAAACAAATATTAAGTACCTCCCATATATAGACAGTTCTTGTTTTATATATAGTCCACTTTTACATGATGTGAATTTGCTTGAGAATGTGGGGGAGACAAGAAGGGGACTGTTCGACAGCACATGGTTCTAGGACACATGGGGGTCAGGGACAGAGAAGTGAAAACAGGAGGAGGAATATTCAGGGGCTAAGGCCAGCCATGTGGGGACCACACCAGAATCTAAAGTAAAGAGATGCAAGGGGCAGATATGTGGAGGCTGAACATAGACAGGAGAAGATAAATGGGAACAGACTTGTCTAAGTTCAGAGGGACAGAAGACAGATTCATGGGGACTAAACAGTAGATGGGTGGAATTGGTCAAAAATCTCTTCACTCAGTGTCAGAGGTATACCTCCCAAAATCCACTCCCCCATCCAATGGCAGTAGTGGTCTCTTCATGTGTGCATTCTGTTTTCACATGGAGGGTTTTTGTGTTATTGGGAAGTTTTTTCCGGGGGGGAGGATATAAAAGGGGGGGAGAGATTGAAGAATGGAACACTGGGTTGAGGAGCAGAAATGCTGTATATAACAGCAAAGTTAACATAGATTTTGGGGGGATAAGGCTTTCTTTCAGAATTCTTTACATACTGCAAATTTACATAGAGCAAGAACTGTCTGTATGAGAAACTATTAGGCTTTGAGGATTCAAAGATGAAATAAGACTCAGAAAGTCTATGCTCAGGAAGCATATTGCTTCAGTGAAAATGTTCTAATACTTAAATTTCCAAATGATTACTATTAAGGAGCTAAAAACACATAAGGTGCCCTCACAGTTTAGCAGTATTCTTTTTTTGGTGCTTATAAAAGAACTTAACATGATGGGCAGAAGACAGTTTGTGAGGCTATGCATAACTCCCTGCTGCTAACATCCTGTTACGTGATAGATCCCAACCAAAACAGTCACTTTCATCCTGCTTCAAAAATTCCTATGTCTGTAACCCCTTTACAGGCACATCAAGTTTTAGTTAGTATCAGGTTTCTTTTATCACATCTAAACTATTATTTTGGACTTTTGCTAGATGTTTTTCATCTGAAAAACTTTCCATGTGTATTTAATAAAAATGTTACCTAAATTAGGGAAAATGTTATCTGAAACTAAAATGCATCTTACAAAACAAGCAATTCCTTTTAGCCATGAAAGAAATGAACTTCCAAGAAAAAGTTGGCATTTACAGTTGGTTTAAAAAAAAACACAAATTTGAGTATGATTGTCCTTGACAAAATCTGTGAATTTGGCAAGTTTTGTGCACTTGTTTTTAAAACCCCCCAAAAAAAGTGATCAGAAAGATAAGCTAATTTTCATCATTGTAGCTTAATTACATTTGACTAAAGTTTATGATAAGTGAAATAAAGCAGAATTTTTGGCTGATCTTACAAAACTATTCATATTTGCTTTGATTATTTGTGTTACTTTGGTATTTCTCCAGTGAAACTTAGAAGAGTTCAGAATGGAAGAACAAGTGTTCACTCTACTTAAGCATTTCTGATTTAGTCATGTTAAAGCTGCACTGATATAAATGAATGCAGAAAGCTTTCAAGGTATATTGTAACTTTTGCTCTTTCCTCCTATTAGTTTTACTTTTTTTTTTTTTTTTTTTTTTTTTTTTTTTTTTTTTAGCATTCCAAAGTGCATATTCTTGACACAGAAACTTTTGAAACAACATTTGGCCCAAAGTCACAGAGGAAGAAACCTACTCTCTTTGCAAGTGATATGCAGTCTCTTATAGAAAATGCAGAGGCTTCAACTGAGACTTATGACCAAAAGAAAGATCGTGATTTAGTAACAGAAGATACTGGTGAGAGGTAAGACACTGGGTGAAGGAATTTAATGGGTAAGTTGGGTTTTGGAATTTTTTTCTGGGACAGTGCATCTTCTGAAAATCTCGGTTGCTTTTTTTTTTTTGACACAAATGCACTACTCCTTGTCAAATAAATTTGCTTTTTAAAAAAGTTTAGAGTAGAAAGAGTACTAAATTTGGAATCAGATGCTCCCTATAAACATTAATTTTCTTACCTATAAATGAAAATAATCCTACAGAGGCATGTCATCTTAGTATAGAGGAAAGAACATTGGATTGAGTATTAGTGCATCTGGGGTTGAATACCAACTCTGCCACTTGTTTGTATAACTTCTTATATAACTATCTAATTTGCATAACACTTAAACTTTCTAAGCCCTGTTTTCCAAATTTCTCTGTGAAATGAGGAGTTTGGGCTAGATAATCTGTAGGGTAGCTTCAGTTCTGATGCCCGTGACCACACCTCACAGGGTTGTTGTGACGGGCTATCACTATAAACTGACCTTTCTGTTACCACCAACACCAGCTGCTGACTGTTATCAAGCCCAAGTGCCCTAAGAGGGACACCATCCTCAGAGCACCCATCTTGCTTCTATATTTGCTCTTAATCGGGAAACAACTCTTAGAGACATGGCCTTGCAACTGCTTTTAACACAGCTTGTGAAAGACCTAGGGAAAAAAGCTCTTGCTACCAATGTTCTTGACATTATTAAATGATTCAAAATGAAAAACTGCTAAGATTTTATAGCTGGAAATGACATTAAAGCTGATACATTACTGTCTGTTTTGCTACTTCATTCTAAGGACCTTCTGATCTAGAACTAAAATCTTCCATATGTGTTGAATCCTCCATTAGAATGTGAGTTCCTCAAGAGCAAAGATTGTCTTACTTTTCTGTTATATTCCCAGTATTTAGCAAAATGCTTTACCCATACTAAAGGCTTAATAATTTTCTTTTCATTCATTCATTCATGGACAGTTTGTGTGCTTCATACAATGTCAAGTATTCTGGAGGAATGCCCCTTAACACTTCAGGTGGATCCCTATGGGGAACATGTAAGAAGATACATAGACAGGATGAGAAAGCATGGATGAATTAAAATCCATTAGAGGGAGTTATACACAAAAAATATTTGATAACTGCCGCTACATACCCTTTCTTCCTAATTGTGAATCTCACATAAGATAATGACCACTATAAGGTGTATCATGTTCTACAAATAAAAAGTGATAGTATTAATAATAATAATGACAGAAATATGAGCCAAAGACTCAAATTCAGACCCTGAAATTTTACATCACTTTACTAGTTGTTTTTGCATTCAATCCATTGTCATTGATTGACAAATACCAGATCAGTGGTTTTCATTTCTCCTCCTGGTATATAGTTGTTATGTCTTAAATAGCATTTTCATTAAGTTGATAGCACTCTACTATTTCAGTTGCTAAGCTGTATCCTTTCTTATTTAGGTGTGAAGCACAAGAGGAGATATTTAAAAAGGGACAGTCCAAACGAATCTGGGGAGAGCTCTATAAGGTAAGAGATTAATTTCAAAGTTTCCTTAGTTCTGGGTTTCTTTAACAAACCAGATCTTTTTTGAGAAAAGTGGTTTTAATTTACTGAAGTATTGACAAGGAAACATACCTCTCCTACCACTTTAGTGAGTTTGAGTGCAACCAAGTAAGTGAAAGATATATTAATTAGTCCAGGTAAATCAGCTCTTTTTCTTTGGGGTATTGTATTACTCATAAACTGCTAATAATCATATCTAGGCTAATTAGAGGTATGTTGTGGCTAAGATTTGATTGGAGATCTGCTATAATATTTCTATTTGGATTTATTTGATCATAGAGTTTTGGGTTAGAATTGGAAGGAAATTTAGAAATTGTCTAGTCCATTTCCCTTCATTACTGATGAATAAACTGAGTCCTGGAGAAATAAAGCGACTTGCCTATTATTACTCAGTGGTAAGACTTGATGGCAAGTACCCTAATAAGATGGTTGAGTCCATCTTGCTTATTACTCAGAAAGTGATGGTTTATATATATATATATTTTACACACACACACACTATCTATCTGTCTATCTATATACATACATACATATGCATATATTTATATATTACATGTTCATGTAATGTGTATTGATATGCACATATGGTCATAAATATGCATTGTTGGCATGCTCAAACAGTCCTTATGCATTAATTTGAGAGCACAGATTTTAAAGATCTTTTGGAATAATACTGGCTCACCTAATTTAAACTCATAATTGGAGTTTTAAGAACTTTTATGGCATTTTCAGGCTTGAAGTCAATGAGTCATTTTAAGAAAGTAAGGGGCTCTGTTTGAAAATGCACTGGAGTCATATAGTAAGGCTAATTACTGGCAGATTAATCGATTTTCTTTTTTTTTTTTTTTAAGTCTTCTATTGACATTTTTGTTTTTATATTACTTTCATTTTTCTCTTCTCACCCTTCCCCAAAGAGCCATATATTGCAATAATAAGTGGATATCACACAAAAAGACTCCAAGAGAAACAGATCATATCTTAATACTGTTCCAAATAACATAAAGAATCACATAAAAGGGTAAAAAAAGAATATATTTATTCAAAACGAACACATCCATTGTTTGGCATTGTATGAACAATTCTATAATTTTTGAAGCATTGTTTTTTGTTGAATTTGCCATTTTCATTGTTGTAGTTATTGTGCCTGTTTTCCCTATTCTCTTCAATTTACATCAGAGCTATCCATTTTCATTAATCCCAAGAGAGCTATTTAATAGACTTATGAAAGATGAAAGAATAGTTAGCAATTATAAGTCTGCTTGTTACCCTCTTTCCCTCCTCATAGAACTGTTGGAGTTTTTTTCAGATATAAAAGTTACCTTTTCCTATTGAATTTTTCCTTCATTCTGTGGTAAACCATTTTTGCTTCTTTGAATTTACAGGTGATCGACTCATCAGATGTTGTAGTTCAGGTTCTTGATGCCAGAGATCCACTGGGCACACGCTCTCCTCACATTGAGACTTATCTCAAAAAGGAAAAACCCTGGAAACATCTAATTTTTGTTCTTAACAAATGTGACCTTGTCCCAACATGGGCAACAGTAAGTATAACCAGCCTTCTCCAGGGAACTTCATAGTGGCTCTTGCCTTAGCAACAAGTAGTTTTTGAAGAGGCTGCATGATTTGGGAACATTTGTTAAAAGTATTAGGTTTCCATGCAGTTGTAAAAAATATTATAAATATTGTGGTTAATGGTAACAGAATTGCATTGTTTCCCTGGGATTATAAGATTAGTAATAGTAAAAGATAACTACCATAATATATTACTTTGTCATCTATCCCTTTCTTGTTTTTAAATCTTTTACACATAGGCTTTCATTGGATCGTTTAAGCAAATCTGAGAAGCTTCAAAGTCAGGTGCTATCATTCCCATTTTGATATGAGAAAACTAATGTTCAAAGAAGCTATGACTTGCCCAAACTCTTACAGCTTCACTAGAGCTGTTGTCTCCTCATCCCTAATAAAGTGCTCCTTCCTTTATCCCATGCTAGCTGTCCTGTGTGTGACAGCACAGCTAACTGGAGTTCCCAGAACATGGTACATAAGCCTTTTCAGGAGACATTCATTTCAGTTACTAGTCTGTTTCACATTTTGTTAATTGCCTTTAGGGGCAGTGAAGGTATTTCTACAGTATTGTTTTGCATTTGTAAAACAATAGACAAAACTTTAGCTGTATATTTGAAAAACACTCCTGCAATTCAAGTTCTGCTTTTGCCTTCTACTGTAAATAAACAAGTTGAGTTTATGGTTTTCTGTGTGAATTTGCTAGTTTACCAACAAATCTTTTCTCTTTAGAAACGATGGGTTGCAGTCCTCTCCCAGGATTATCCAACACTCGCTTTTCATGCAAGCCTCACCAACCCCTTTGGCAAAGGAGCATTCATACAGCTTTTACGTCAATTTGGAAAGGTATCAAGATATGATCTGTTTCTCTTGGAGTCATTTTGCGTGATAACTGTTTGTTCACTTAAATTGAATGTCTTTTAATGGTGCTTTTCATGGAAGAGTGGTTGTTGCTAATGAGTATTTAGTGAGGAAGCAAGTAGTCAGAGGTAAATAGTGTACAAATGCCTTTTATCTGATTCTCAGATCTAGTTTGCCTTGAAAGATAAAGTGTGGTCTAGAAATTCCAAAATTATTTGAAATTGTTTTTCTTTGATGTGTGTGATCAGAGATGAATGTGCTTAATACTAAAAGGGAGGTTTAGTGATTTGGGATAGACATAGAATTTCTTCTAAGGATTCTGTCAGGCCTAGTGAAATGTCAATGGTGCTTTCCTTATGATGACTAATCCTTTCTCTGTGGTGTCATGTTGGATTTTTAAAGTAAATTTTTAACTAACCATAGAGATTTCCTATTTATTCCTGGGTTTCATGACCTACATATTTTTAAACTTAAGACATACATATAATTTCACATAGAAGAGAAAGAAAATTCCTTGACTTATTTAAAATCTGTGTTTCCATTTGGACATACATAAATGCTTTTCAATATGACTGTCCCTTATCCTAACCAGACTAATTTTATGAATTCTTGCGACTGAAAAAAATGTATCACCTAGTGGTCAGCACTCTGATGATATTCCTTCTCAGGCTTGTTTGAGCCTCACTTATTTATCCCAATGACACTGAGTTTTTCCAGCTTGGAGAAGGATTCCTCCTTTCCCCTCTTTTCCCCTCTTTGCCCATCCTTTTTATATTGTATTGTTAATATAGGATCTTGGATTGAAAGCTGGAAGGTTCCTCTAAGGGCATCCAATCCAACTCCCTAATTACCTGTGGAACCTTCTGCAACAATAAGAGATTGGGATACGTTTTTGGTAGAGCAGAGATAAGTAAAAATCATCTCTCTATTAATGTTTAATTGTGTATGTAATTGATTGTTTTTCTAATAGTTGCATACTGACAAGAAGCAAATCAGTGTGGGATTCATTGGCTATCCAAATGTTGGCAAGAGCTCTGTGATAAATACTCTGCGTTCCAAGAAAGTTTGTAATGTGGCTCCCATTGCAGGAGAAACCAAGGTAGGTCTGTTTAGAAAAGGAGTCTTGTGGTTGTATATCTCCATCACAAAAAAAAAAAAAAAAAAAAAAAAAAAAAAAAAAAATTTATTTTGAAGATTCCCTGGATCCCTGAGGATTCCTATCATTTTCTGAATGAACCTATTTTGGAGAGTTTAGCCTTTGATAAAAGAGCATTTTATAGGCCAATGTGAAGCTGTGGCATGATTGAGTACATACCTTTCATATTTGTCTGTTTTTAATTTTTCTTATAATCCTGCTTTCTACGTCAAAGGAAAGAAAAATTTGAAATCTGGATTTGAGAAGAGAAAACTGTCGTTCTTTTGTCTAAGTTCTGGCCATTGTGGGTACTGGCCTTGCATACAGAATGTTTGGAGAGCAACTTGTTTCTGCATGGAGGGAAAGGGAGCAGTTTTGCTATTGAGATTTCAGCACTTTTAAAAAAAGCAGGGGAAGGCTTATTTGTGAAATTTCTGTCAGTATCATTTTTATTCCCTTAGGTTATAGAAATTGGTTTATTCAGTGGAAGTGTTATGTACATGGCACAAAGTACAAGAAGTGATTGGTACATGGAGCAGCTGGTGATAATGTGCAGTGCAGTGCTGAGAGTACCCATCCTGGAGTTTAGAGACTCATCTTCCTTATTAGTTCAAATCTAGCCTTAGACAAGAGTGGTATGATCCTGGACAATTTACTTAGCCTAGTTTGCCTCAGTTTCTTCATCAGCAAAATGAACTAAAGTATTTTTTTCAAGAAAATTTTAGATGGGGTCACAAAGAGTTGAACACAACAGAACAACTACAGTTGGTAAATCTATTAATCAGAAAATTGCTCTTCAATGAGTCTCATATGAGGATGTGGTATATCATTTGGTTGTTAAGAACAAACTCTCAGTAGGGAAGAGAAGGATGTTTTCTGACTTTTTGGTTTGCCCTCAGGTCTGGCAATACATCACCTTAATGCGTCGGATATTCCTTATTGACTGTCCAGGTGTGGTTTACCCTTCTGGGGACTCTGAGACAGACATTGTGCTGAAAGGAGTGGTGAGTGTTTATTGGTCATATTCAATTATGACCTCTGGGGGGGGTCCTTTAAATGACTTTTACTCACACAAAAGTAGTTTGAGGTCTGTCAATAATATAGTGCTGACCAGAACAGCCTACTTTTCCCTGTTTGGTGGTGGGTGAAATCCTAGGCATCTCTGATTAGCATTGCCCCACAGAGAATTTCTTAAGTTTACACATAGGATCCAGAAAGAAGCTGGACTTCTGTTTATTCTGGGCCTGTGTTCATATTTGTGGGTTTAAAGAATTGAATCATTTTGGAGTCTAACTGTATCCTTGCTTCTGAATATAACCAAAACCAGTAAGTGGTTTCTTTTAGCCTTTAACAGCATTCATGAGTGTAATGTTCCATCCCATTTTAAACTAGTCCTTCCTCTTTAAAATATTGTAGTCTGTAGGATTAGCAGGAGGCACCCAGGGGTTAAGCTGTGTGGGAAAGCTGCACAGCTGAAAGTCTGTGATAGAACACTCACTTCATGGTTCCTAGTCCTTAGGAAGGCTCTCAGCAATTTGGGCTCATTGAATACTGTTTAGCAGTCTTTTCCTCCCTTTCTCGTGGTTTTTCCCTCTTTGATCTGATTTTTCTTGCTGACATGACAAATATGAAAATATGTTTAAAAGGATTGTACATATTTAACCTATATCAGATGGCTTGCTGCTTTAGAAGTAAGGGAGGAAGAAAAATTTAGAACACAAAAGTTTTACAAAAATGAATGTTGAAAACGACATGTTTTTGGAAATATATGTTTCTGTACTTGAAAAATAAAATACTATTGGAAAAAAATTTTTTTTAGCAGCTTCAGCATTGGATGTGATTTGAACAACAGGTCTTGCCTTTCCTTTTTCTTTCACCTTTTTGACATCCTTCCCACACTGCCAGACTTGCTTCCTGATTCATGGTTCTGATTATACATTATACCATTGCTTGGCATTTTTCAAAGACCCTTCAATCTGATACCACCTTAATCTTCCAACTTTTTCTCAAATGATTGATCCCAGAAAAAGTATATTGGATTTGAAGGAAGTTCAGATCCCACCTCTGCCATTTACAGTCACTTACTATTTATGACTTTGGGCAAATCACATAATTTCTTTTTCTGTAAAATGAAAGATTTGGACAAGATGATCAAAATCTATAATCATAAGTATTCTACAGTCCAGCCAAATTGGACCACTTACTGTCTGTCCTGTACACCTTCTTTGCTGCTGTTATGCTTAGAGAACATCCTCCTGGACCTATTGAATTTTTATTCATCCTTTAAAGCCCAATTTAAAAACTACCTCCAGAAAACTTTCCCTGATTTAACCCAGTTGGTGATAATTTCTTCCCATTTTGGATTTCATTTTGCTATATGATATTTATGGAACAAATTTTCTAAAACATATGTTAATTACTTATAAGCTCCATAGGTCAGATTTTGTGTATTATCTAAACTTTCTCTCCCTTCCAGAGCCTACCACGGTGTTTGTTCTATAGAATGTTGGGGAATTTTTAAAGTTTAACTGGATATTGTTTTTAAGAACTACAATGAAGCTTGCAAACATCATTTTCTTTGCTATTTTCTAGGTTCAAGTTGAAAAAATTAAGAGTCCTGAAGACCATATAAGTGCTGTGCTTGAAAGAGCAAAGCCAGAATATATCAGTAAGACATATAAAATTGATTATTGGGAAAATGCTGAAGACTTCCTTGGAAAGCTAGCCTTTAGGACTGGAAAGCTTTTAAAAGTAAGAAAGAACATTACAAAGTGTAATGTCCTATATACTAATAAGACCAACTTCAGTGTGTTCAATAATGTAATATGGTAATTAAGTATGTGATCAATAATAATGGAGCTGAAAAGCGAGGTCTTTGTAGGCCTCTATTCTGGTGGCTAGTTTTGTTCACTGCCTCTGATAGAAATCTGTTGTGTGATTTTTTTTTTTTTTCCCCCCAGGGTGGAGAGCCTGACCTGCAGACTGTGGGCAAGATGGTTCTCAATGACTGGCAAAGGGGCCGAATTCCTTTCTTCGTCAAGCCACCCAATGCAGATCCCCCATCAGCCTCCCAGGTAGGAATGAGATAGCGATAACACTAGGAAATCTTAATACCTAAGATACAAACCTCTTCTGCTGCATTCAGTTGATATCATTTGATTTCTTGTTATAATTTTACCTGTACAATTTCTGTTATGCTGTAGGGTCCATTCATCTTTCCTAGTCCATTGAGGAATCAGCACTTAGAGTTAGGGAAATATAAATAGCATGTGACTAAGTTTGAAATGGTATTTTGAGGGATTACTTATGACAGGTATTTAGTGAAAATATAATTGTTATGGCATTTGTAATTTTTGTTAAAATAAAAACTAAATGTGGTATTTACATAGTGCTCCCAGGTGTGTAAAGTATTTTATATTCATTATGTCCATTTGAAGCCCAAAACAACACTATGAGATATGTAAAAGAAGGATCTTTTTCATTTTACTAATGAGAAAACTAAGGGACATATATGTGGTCATAGAACTACTGAGTTCAGAGTGCAGGTTCACACTTGAATTTTCTTCTGTATCATACCCACACTGCCTCAGTTATGGTGAAGATGTGAATATATCCAAATGTGTTGATATGACAGGTTCAGATGAAAAATATTTGATTTTTGCTGACAGGAGACAGTGGAAAATGTTCTTGATCCTTTCCCTTACTGAATTCTGAAGAATCTTGTATTCATATTTATCAAAACCTTCCTTTCTCCTCTTTCTTCGCTACCTCTCTTTCCAATTGCACTTTGCCATTCAGATATGTACAGGTCTTCCCTGACTCAAAAAAAACAAAACAAAAAAATCTCTTACTGCCTCAAGATAAAACTGTTGTCTTTCTTGCCTTTTATTGCCATACTTCCTGATTTAGGGGTTTGTAATGCCTTCCTTGCTGTACTTAATTCTTCCTCCCAATCCCCTCCTTTCAGGCTGATAATGTTCTCAGTTCTCACTGATAATTTCAGTTGCCAAGTCATAGATATCACAAGGTTTTTAAGTTAGAGAGCTCTTACAGATCTGCTAAATGGCTATCAGCTAAATTTAGGCAGCTAAATGGCACAATAGGTGTAGAGAGATGGACCTGAGATCAGGAAGATCTGAGTTCAAATATGGCCTCAGACACTTCATAGCAATGTGACTCACAATAAATACTTGAGAAAAACTTTTTGACTGGTATTAAATTAGATTAGTTCTGTGCCATGACTGGATTTAGAGTATTTGTGGTGCCTTCAGCATCCAGGGAAAAAGTAGCTTTACATAGCTACCTGAAGGTACAATCTTAAAAGCTTGTGTTTTTGCCTTTTCAATAGTTTCCAACATCCTTGGTGGTTTCAACAGCATCATCCCATGAAACTAAGGAGGAAGAGGAGGAAACTGAAAGTCAAGAAACCACACTTGTAGCTGAAAAGAAAGAGGAGGAGAAAGAGAGCAGTGACACAAATGCTGAAATGAGAGAGCTCCTGGCACGTGTTCGACAGAACTTTGGCAGGATCAATGTTGTGCCTCAGTTTACAGGAGAAGATCTCATCCCTGTGGAGATCTCAGATAGTGAGGGAGAATTTGATGACTCCTTTGGAGAGGAGGAGGAGAAGGAAGAAGAAGAACAACAGCCTAAAGAAGAGCATGAAAAATTAAGTCAGGAATCCCAAGGAAATGTGGAAATTAGCAGCAAAGCAGTTATTCAAGCTCTGGATGAAAAAATTGCTAAATACAAGAAGTTCCTAAATAAAGCTAAAGCCAAAAAATTCTCAGCAATCAGGTAGCGTGTCATTGCATCTGACAACTACAGTTTGGGTACAATGTCTTTTTTTTTGTTAGGTTATAAGATCCTGGGACAATATATAGTTCACTATTATCTCCAAATAGCAACATATAAATAATTTTCAGTTAGGTGAGTGATAGAGTGTGACTTGTTTAGTTCTTCAAGTATAGAAGTAATTTGTGTATTTCTCTTTGTTGACTGACAAGCTTTCCTAATGGGTTTTTCTTTACCAGAGCATATTGAGTATAGCTCAGGATGTTACTGTCTTTGTGATATGGTGAGAGGCTGTGATCTCTGAGTCATTTCATTGCTTTCTTTTCTCTTATAGAATTTCCAAAGATCTTAGTGAAAAGGTGTTTTCTAAATCTAAAGAACAAGGTGATATAGAAGAAAAAGGTAAAGTAAAAGACATTTAAACATGGTTTCCAAATTGAACCAAGCTTTTTAGAGTAATGGAATGGGCATTTATTTTGTAGTGAGAAGGCACTCTTTGTTTTCTCTGACTCTTACTTGTGGCTCTGGCACACCTTTCCCGAGTGACTGTTGGAAGTCATTTAATCTCTTAAGAGCTGTAGTTCATTTTCATTTTGTAATGATGTTTGATAAATTTTAAAGAAGTACGGAAATGTGAGTTATGTGTGATTTACACATAATAATAATAGTAAAGTTATCTGGGTTTTTTTGGTCACTAGATTTTTTCCTTGTAAATATTGAAACTTCCTTAAGTATTTATAGATGATCTTGAACTTCTCTTCATCTAAAGAAATTGTCTAACTTCAGTAACATATTCACTAAGAATGCAAAGAAAGTTTTCTAATTTCCTTCTTGAGAAGAGTCCAGTGTTATTCCTAAACCAGTTATGTAGTCCACAGCCCTGTAGTTTGTATGTTTGAGTTACCATTCTTTTTTCAGGACATACCAAGAAGGGAAAAAAGAGAAAGGCACATGAACAAGAGGAGCCTGAAAATGAGTCTGAAAAGCTTACGTCAAAGGCAGTAAGTTTTCTCCATCTTTCTATACCCCAGAGTGCAGGTTATAAAGACCACTGTGAAACTCTCATAACTTTATTATGACTTTTTGAAATTACTAATCTGTCAGGGAGCCAGAGCTGTATCTTGTGACCACTGTCCTAGAGGCATTCCCTCTTAAAGGATGAGTAAGCTTAGGAGTGATTGACATGTCCTAGAAATAGATTAAGTTGCCAAAACAAGGCATGCTTACAGGACAGACTTCTGAAATAAACTCACATCATCTAGTAGGAAAGTTGCTTAGGAACATCCCAATGATCAGAAAGAAGTATCCTTTTTGTAGCTTTCCTGGTTTGACTCTTGACTTTCATTTTTGCAGCGAAGGCGAGAATACCGTCAGAACAAAGTCAAAAAGATTGGAGTTCGATACTATGACACTCACAACGTGAAAAACAAGAATAGGAACAAAAAGACCACCAATGATGCAGGACGACAAAAGCATCACCACAAACAGTTCAGACGGAAGCAGTAACTTTTTAATTGGTTTATTAAAATTTACAAAAATATACAATTAGTTGTTTTCATTTTCTTCATACAGAGTTTGCATTTTCAAGACCACATTGCTACTGTTCTGATCTGACATTAAAAATCATTCACGTGTACTTGGAAAAAATACACCAAGAGACACTGCTATTGAATTTGGGATTTTCAGGGATACTTCGAATAATCCTCTGAGTCTTGCCAAGAGGTAGTTCTATTTAGCTGGCAGATACAGAAGAAATTATCAGTTATCTAATTAGTGTTTTGTTAGATCAGAAGCACGAGTGTCTTGTGAAATAGAAGCCGTTCAAGTAACATTTTATGTAACCTAAAGTTGAGCCACAGCAGGAGCATCTTCCCTTTAAGAACTCAAGGTGCTGGGTGGCCACCTTTTCTGAGTTTGGGGTGAATGAGTAGTTCTTGCCTTAAAGAAACAAATGATTCCTGCAGGTTGTGGCCCCTTTTTAAGAGAATCTCCCTGCCTGAATAATAGTGAGACAGTCTTTCCTGCTGGAAGGGAAGTCCCCACTTAACTAGGAAGGTTCCTTCCTCCATGGTGCCTGTAGAGTCTGCCATGTTAAAAAAAATTTTTTTGCCATGCTACTTGGGAGAATGAATTTGAACAGCTTCCTCCACTGATTGAATCCATTTTACCCCAAATAGAAATAGTTAGCTCTTTTTTCCCCTATCTTGGCTTCAATTTTCATTTACCAGGTAATGAAATAATCTCGTTAACAGGTGTGGTGCTACAAAAACAAAACCAACCCCCCAAAATCAACCAAAAAACCAGGAAACCTAATTTGGATTTATTTTACTTTGACTTGAAAGTTTACTCTCCTGAGCAAGAGTAGCAGCCATCTGTGGTTAGTTCTCACTGATTGGTTTAGCAAATGATCTAAATCAAGGTTGCTTCCTGGGGTTTTGATCAGTCTGATTAATTTGGCGTGGTTATTTAGGGGATAGGTCTTCCTTCTGCAGTCTAAGAACAAATACTTTCTGAAATAGGTTGATAATTTCTGAAATAGCTTGCCTTGGTGTTTGTATGGGACCTCCTTGTGATATCCATGACTCAGATTTCTTTCTAGCAAACACCAAACAAAACCATGAACATTAAAATCTTACTTCCTCTGAAGAGAAATAGCTGTTGGCAGCTTGAAGCAGCAGAAGCCATAGTGATTGATTTATTAGGACTAGGCTAACTCGAAGCAAAGCATAAAAACAGATCTTAAAGACTACAATTAGGGAAAGACTGACTCCAGAGAGGCAACCCTTTGGAGGAGTGGAAAAAGTATCAAGCTTAGGAGAAGCACTGATGAGGGGATAAGAAATATAGAAAATGAGTTCAAGGGAGAAGGAGCCACTTTCTTTGGCTATAGGAGAAAAGGTGCGATAATTGCCATTTCAACTGAGCTGGACAACCCTTGTTCAGGAATCTATATTGTGCAATGCCAAGAGGGCTTTTAGCTAATTCCAAAACTGGCAAGTCAAGTATGGAAGACATCCGGGAGACATGAATTCCCATCATCCAAACTTGGGCATTGCTACCAAATCTTGAAGTATTTTCAGGGCGTTTAGGCTATGGTTTGAATGTTGCATGGTGTTTTTTTTTTTTTTTACTGGAGGCCACGGGCTGGGGCTGGTTCACTCACTAAAGTGTAGCTTTTTATTACAGGGGACTGTTTATATAGGGATAATTTTCACTGGGGCCCATGTAGAAATCTTCACTTCTTTGGTGCAATGATGCCTTCCAGTTGGGCCTGAAAAATGAAAACAAGCCATTTTAAGGTGATTAATTAACAAATATTAATCATTAAGGTCTTTCTCCCAAATGCAAATTGAAAAATGTCCCTGACTAGTAGTTGCAATAGTCCAGACAGTCAGGCCCAAGATTTTTAAGGTTTGGGTTTTTGTTTTTGTTTTTGTTTTTGGGTTTTTTTTTCATTCCTAAAGCCAAGTTTTCTAAATTTGTTTCTGGCTTGGCAGCATGGACCTCCTGCATTGGGAGAAACCAAAGTGGCCCTGGTTTCCATACGAATGGCCAGGCTCAGGATATAATGTAAAGCACTGAAGAGGAAATTGAATAAAAGTTGTTAAAAACAGTGGTTTCAGGATTCACATTTCAGGATTGACTTTGGTCACTAAATTAAACATTTGGCCCTCCAGTTTTGGATCTCAAGAATTATGTTCCAGGTGGGACACGGGAATATTGAATTATGTATGTCAAACTAACAGTGCCTGGGACATTTGTTCTATTCTTCAGGCATCTAGTAAAATAAATCACCATAGTAAGTCTAGCTATCTTAGGGTGCGGCATGCAGATGGGCAGTGCCCTTGAAGCAGGACAATGTTGAGTTCATAGAAATAACTTCGTGTCTAAAGAATCCATCATAGGGATTAAGTGGTTGCTAGAACATTTTGGAAAAATGCTAAAGTAGCTTTGCTTCTGTTATTGCAAAGTCCCTGGCAGGTTAAGATACACCAAATGTATTTTATAAAAAATAGGAACAAGTTTACTCTTAAGGCTACTTATCTCACTTGTGAAGATTTCTAAATTAAATTTTTTCTTTGAATTCTGTATCACAATAGCAAATCAGTTTTCAGCAAGAGATTAATGTCACCCTCTAGCAGAGGAAGTAGTACCATTTTTTTCCAGGTCCTAAGTATTTCTGATGTCCCTGCCAATCCCAGAACTAAAGCTCCCTCCAGGTTTTCCATTGAGAAGAAAAGAGAGGCAGTGGGGAAATCTTTCTTCCTAGAGTGCCCTTTCTAGCCAAGCTCAGAATGATTGCCCCCAGAAGATAATGCAGTGCTGTCCCCAAGACATCCTTCAGTGGTGGGCAGAGGAAAGGGGCAGCACTGGGTGCTTGTGTTCCACACTCCTCATGAATGACATCCCACCCCAGCTGTGTTTCTATCTAGACAAATAAAAGGACTATAAGGAAAGGAGGGAAATAAGCACGGCCAGGTCTTCTATGGCATACCAGGTAGAGACTTAGAATTATAAATGTTTTTCCTTGCCCCTTTCCTCTCTGGGGCCTTCCCTGACTGGGCCACGCTGTGGCCCAAAGACTGGTCTCAGGCAATATCCATGTGCATTTAAGGCTTGGGAATGTCTAAAAGGTCAGAATGTGAAAATCCAGTGAAACTGCCAGGGAGGACTTCCTGGGCTCTGTTATTCTGGAGGAGATGCTGCCAAAACCAGAGGCTCAGAGACCCAAGCTGTGTTGGAATGGAAACCTCACTTTCCTTAACACTGGCTTAGGGAATAAATTTCTCTTGGAGAGGGAGGGGCTCTCTGAATCCTGGGGAGAGCTGGCAGAGCAAGGGGCCCCGTCCTTGCTTTCTTCCACCAAGCTAGTAGAGACCAAGTTCGGCTCTGGGTGGGAGTGTACCTCCAGAGAGCTCAGCCCTCTATCCCCAAAGAGCAGCCACAACCATCCTCACCTTCAGCTGCTGATTGGTGCGCTTCAGGAACTGAATCTCTTCATTGTGCTTCTTCTCTTCTACCTGCCTCCTCTCAATCTCCCGCTTCTCGGTGGCCTCACACTTGGCCTTCTGTTCATTCACTTGCCTCTCCAAATCTTTCTTTTCTGTCTCCAAATCTGAAATCTGAGGAAAGGGGACAGCTGATGTCCCCACAGGGGAGAGAGCCAGGACAGGGCTTCCATGTGTGTGGGGTGAAGGGGGAGATGGAGAGGGGGGAGAGAGAGAAGAGTTAAGGGGGAAGGGAGAAAGAAATCGAGAAAAGGGGGGAGAGACACAGTGACAGAGAGAAAATGTGTGTCTAACAGGTTGAGTCACATCTAAGTTTATCTCTGAAACCAAGGGGAAAAATCCCATATTTCCAGAATCTTTACTGCCACCCAGTGGAATTTCAAATTGTTGACACTGAAGCCAAGAAACCCAAAATAAATCCCCGGACATGCCCTACTGAAATGTAAATGATGAGATTTCTGTTAGAGGGGACTATTTGACATAAATGGGGTGCTAAAGAAGCATCCCAACGTGATTTCAGCCACCTAGACCCAAGCTGAACAGGGGCACAGGGGACGAGGGTAAGCATGCATAGGCTTGGCCATGGCGGGCAGAACAGGCTGAGTCCCTCCATCCTACTCACTCTCCTCTCCATGTCGGACTTCCCTTGCTCGGCTTGGAGGGCCTTCCTCATACCAAAGGCCACACTGCTTTCATACAGGGTCTGATACGCTGCAATGGTCATGCGGATCTCATCCCGGACTCGGAGCAGCAACAAGCCCCGCTCCGCACAGTTTATGGTCACTTCTCTAATCAGCTCATCTTCCAAGACACAAGGAAAATACCCACACACACATTCACACACTGGTCATCAAAGACAGCTGGAAAAGGCAACTTGGGTACTACCAACCGCGTTTTCTCTGAGAATGCTGAGGAGGACAGTGCGCTAACTGCTTTTGACTCAAACTGGGGACATTGTCCAAAATCAAAAATACATTTCAGGGAAAACTGGGGTGGCAGTCTCTCTGTGTGTGGGTCTCTCTTAGTCTCTCTCTGTATCTCTCAATCTGTCTCTGTTTCTGTTTCTCTCTCTTTCCCTCTCTTCCTTCCCCACCCCCCTCACCACCGGGTCTCTCTCAGACTCTGTCTCTGTTTCTGTTTCTCTCTTTCCCTCTCTTCCTCTCCCCCTATCTGTCTGTCTCTGTCTCTCCCTCTCTTCCTTCCCCCCTCCTCCTCTCTCTTTCTCTCTCTCTTTCTGTCTCTCTGTCTCTCTTTCTGTCTCTGTCTCTCTCTTTCTCTGTCTCTCTCTCGGAGCAGAAGGGGAGGAATGTGAAGACTCACTGAGTCCATTCCCACCAGACCAAACACTTTTCTGGTGGAGACGGATTGCCAACACCGAGGTTTGTGGAGTGCCAGGCAGTGAGCCTAGTACAATACTCTGCCAGCAGACCAGAGTTCCCCTCTCTGCGGAATTGAGGAATTTCAAGACACATGTAAGATCCAAGGCCCATCACTCAGTTTAATTGTCATTTTCCTATACTGACACCAGTTTTCACAAACACCTCCTCTTGCACTTTACAGATGAGGGGACATGGAGAAGCTCCCAGAGAAGCTAGGTGGTCTCCAGTTACACAGCAGCATGACCCAGGTGGTGGCTGGGTTCGGACTGGCACCTAGATCTTCTGTTTCCAAGTCTAAAGCTGATGCCTTTAGTGCTGTTTGGAGCACTTTGGGTCCTCACAGCCCTTTCCCCAAAGGCAGCAAAGAAGTAGATGCCAGAGAGCCAACAAGTTTTAAGAGCTGAAAGGGCCCCAGGAGAATCTTGGGGTTTACTCTTAGAATCTCAAGCCACAAAATCTTAGAATCCCACCTCCAGCCTCCTAAACAAGCTACCTACCATCCAGGCTTTTCCTGAAGTCTTCCAGGAAAGACTATTAACTATAACTATTGTTATTCGTCCCACTTTTGAAACTGTCAACATTACTTTGGGGCTTATTCTGGGCTTATTCATTTGTTGCTTTTCTAAGTTGTTTCTTGATCCTCTCCTTTTCTGCTGTGTTAGTGTGTGTTTTTAAAGAAAATTTTTCCTCTGAGAACCATGTGAGCTCTAACCCCCTCAGTTTTGAGTTTCAGTGTCATTCCCTTTTACATAGTGGTTAGTAGATTTTGTGATTAATATTCTATGTTTATTCTATGTTTAGACATCTTTAATTGTAAGGAAGTTTTCCCTCACTTTGAGCTTAACTCTTTCTCATTCATTCTCTACCTGTTTACTACTACTGGTCCTGTCCTCACAAAATCTCTAATTCCACTTCCAAATGGTAAATTCAAATTATTATCATGGATTGCCATGTCCATTCCAAGTTTTTTCCTGGCTAAATACTCCTAGTTTTTTTCTACCCATCATGGCAACTCCTCATGATCAGAAAACAGAAGCTCTTCTTGGCAAGAGGAAATGACTTTCTTGGGACAAACAAAGAATGATAAAGCTGAGATGTGAACCCTGTACTCCTGACTCCCAAACCAGTACTCCTTCCACTACAATTCAACATTTATTACCCATCCATATCTATTTATCAAGCAGGCACTATGCAACAATTTCATAATGTTAGAGTCATTTTTTTTCTGTATGAGATTGAGAAGGAATCCCATCTGATTGTGTAGGCCTGGGTGGGATTTCAGGGCATCCCAATTTTCTTAGGATCTTAAGGATAGGACTAACTTCCTGGACTGAAGAGCCCAGACTGACACAGAGAAGTTGGGAAGTGGCTTAAGAAGCTCAGTTTTTTAAAACTTCTTGTTGCAGCCTCTTGACGCCAGTCAGTTTATCAAATGGTAAGCAAATTAATCTCTGAAATAACTTTCTGGACTGTGGTCTTAATGTGGTTGGATTGTATATTTTCAAATCAGCAAAGAGTTCTCTTTTCCCATTCCAAGCAGCTTCTAAATGCAAGCAGTGACTCCAGTTTTAATGAGAATGTTAACTGGGGAGCCAAGAACAAGCCAAAAATAAGAGGGGCTAGTTACTTCATTTTAGTCTTGATATAATGCCAAGGAGGATGGCTGCCTATCCAGTAGCCCCATGGTGGTAGGAGGGGTAACAGCCTGTGACCTTTAGGGGCCATTTAAGTGAGGCTTCTGTAAGGAAATTTGTGTTCACAGCCAAGGAGGGAATTGAATTAGCAGAGGGTACCACCCTGGACTTGAAGCTAGGAGACTACTAGAGCTGGATGTGACCTTGACCTGTCAGTTTTTAAAAAACAACATTCTACCTATTAAAAAATATGAGTATTTAATCAAACAAATGGAAAGAGTTATGAAGGCACAAAAATCATTGTTTCTATACAGTTTTTTTAAAGGATTTCATGTAACAAAAAGCAAAACCTTTAAAGGCAAAGAAAAAACTGGCAGAAATTATGTTCATAGACATGTTCTATGACTATATCAAAAAAAGATTAATATTTAGAATCTAAGAAACTGAGATTTATATTATATATATATATATGTATGTATATGTATGTATATATATATATATATATAAAATCTTCAAGTCTAATACACCCTTCTTGGTGATCTTGGACCTATTTTCACTTACCCCCTCTCTGCTTTTTCCTGGCTGCCCTCCCCCTCCCACCTCCTGCTCTGTGCCTGGACCATTTTCTCTCACCATTTCTACGTTCTGACTTCCTTTTAAGACTCAGCACTAATTTCATCTTGTACAAGCTTTCTCCAGTCTTCACCATGCCCCCAGTCCCACTGCCAGTGCCTGCTTCAGAGATTATCTCCCTTTTTACACTGTATCTATTTTGTATGCACATATGTGTTTGCAAGTTGTCTCCTCCATTAAAACGTGAGCTTTTTGAAGGCAGAGACTGTTTTTGCCTTTCTCTGTCTGCCTATCTGTAGGCAGGTACTCTGTACAGTACCTGGTACACAGAATAAGTTCTTCATAAATGCTTGCTGACTTACTGACAACCTCTGGGCATCAGTGTCCCTAACTTTAAGAGCCACAATCCTTACATTCAATAGCATCTTCATAGCTGATGATGCTGAACGAAGAAGCCCAACAAGTCCCAGAGGTCATTCTCACAAGCTGAGCCCAGCTGGGCTTCTGTTCCCCCTCCTTGGCTCTCAGAGGCCATCCTACTCTCCACCTTGCTGCCCGTAAATGTACTCACCGAAGCACTGGGAATACAGCTCCCTGCGCACTGGGCAGATTCCGGTCTCTCGAGCCTGTCGCTGCTGCAGCTTCAAGTCCAGCTGCTCCTGAAGATGCACCACATCCATCCTGGTGCTGGGGGTGCTGGACACCTGCTGGATCCATAGCTGAGTATCTTCCACCCATTCTCTGTAGCACAAACACACAATATAGGGACAAAGTCAGGGGCATTGGCAGGCAGACAAGTCACCACAAACTCACTGTGCTCACGGCAAACAAGAAGGAAAACCTCTAACCGGTTCCAAGACTTAGTACTTAAGGGATCACAGAATCATAGACTCATAGGACTGAAGAATGTCAAAGCTTGGAAGGGACCTTAGACTTTAGAGACTCTGCCTAATTCAAGTTTTTCATTTCACAGCTGAGGAGGATGGATTTACCCCTAGTCAGACAACTAGGTGAGAGAGCTCTGAACCAAACCCAACACTTCTGATTTCTAAGCATTTATTAAGTACCTACTGTAAGTCAAATACTATGGAATTTTAGCTGAGGCTTGAAAAAACCAGGGCAGCCAGGAGACAGGGGTGAGGAGAAAGAGCGATTCCTAGGCATGAGAGATAGCCACGTGTTAGGAATGGCCAGGAAGCCAGGTTCACTGGATCAGGGAAATCTGTGAAGGGCAGAAAGATGTGAGAAGACAACAAAGAAGCTGGCAGGGGATAGCAGAGAGACAGAGACAAGACAGAGGGAGGGAGGGAGAAAGAGAGACAGACATAGAGAAACAGAGACAGAGAGAGGAGAGGGAGAGAGAGAGAAGCTTGAAAAGGGAGGGGGATGGCAGGGTCAGAAGACAGAAGTGGATGTCTATGAGAGATATTATCAAAGTAAAGTCAAAAGAACTTGGCAACCGATTAGATGTAGGAATAAGGGAGCGTGGGGAGCCAAGAATGACACCTAGGTTTTAATTAGAGATTCTCCCGTGTTACCCTCAATCATCAGAATGTCGTCTATAATGGGGCTCTCTCCTGCTTCACATGATGAAGAATCTCAGGCTTCATCACTGGAGGTTCCTGAGTGGTTTCACCTTCTACCCATCCACTAACTCCCCCTTTCTGGTAAGCCTCAGGCTAAACCCAATTCACAGTGTAAAGGAGCAAATATTTGGGATCCTTTTCATGTTCTTTCATCCTTTCCTTACCTTCTCCTATGGGTGCTCAGATGCTTCATCTACTGTGGCTACAAGTCTAGTTTTTTTTCCACTCACTTCTTGGCTGCTGAAAGTCTTTGAAAAAAGTCACAAAACTGACCTAATTTCACTCATCTTAAATTCCTTGTCTATAGGGGCAGCTAGGTGGTGTGGTGGATAGAGCACCAGCCTTGAATTCAGGAGGATCCGAGTTCAAATCTGGTCTCAGACACTTAATACTTCCTAGCTGTGTGACCCTGGGCAAGTCACTTAACCCCAACCTCAGAAAAAAGCAAAAAAAAAAAAAAATTCCTTGTCTATAACCTCTGCTGGCCCCTAATTGTTTCTTAACATGAACTCTTCTGTCAGGGTGGATGGGGTGTGCAGGGAAGCCCCTTTGGTGTGAGGGTTTACTGAGTCCTTTTCAGGGCCTCTCTCCACCTTTGGTTTCTACCTATTATCCAACTCACCTGTAGCATGCAGCAGGGCCATATCCTGGCAAAGTGTTTTGGCAGATTATGTTAACCATATAGCAGGTAACTGACAGGCCCCAAATATATCAGTGAGTTAGGGGATGTATCTCCCAAGCAAGGAAAGACACCCCTTGAAAGAATGGGTGAATGAGAACAATCTGAAAGGCAGCTGGGGCTTGGTCAGACATCAAAAACACCAAGGTCTTCCATAGCATCCTGGGCTATCAACAGTTGTTGACTATGTCTGCCACTGGACTTCAATAACTCTGGAAGAAAAAGTGAGCCTGACAATTGTGTGCAATTCTGCCTCATTTAAAACCAATTTATATACAAGTGATGTCATTGGTCCTCTTCAAAAATGAAGACAAAAAAATGAAGATCATCCACCTTTGACTTTAATTCCTTACAGCATATTTTCTTTCCATTTTTCCTAAAGTTTCCTTCTTTTAAAAATGCTTTATTAATGCTCTTTTTCCATTATCTTTCCCAATGATTTCCCTCCTCACAAATAAACCCCCTTATAATAAATATAGCTAAACAAAATGAATGCTAAACAGAGGGATTTATTCTTTTCACTTCAAATCAATATTGTTAATGTTATATGTTATATATGTTAATAATATATGCTTCACTCAGTACCTCCAATCCATCACTTCTGCAATGAGAAGTGAAACATCACAGTGAACTTTTCCAAATCTTCTCTCCTCCAACCCCTATTTTCAGTCATGCAAAACCAAGCACCACCACCACCTGACAATAGATAATCTAGACTTTTTTGTGAAGATCAGAGGTTATACAATATCAATTCCCACAGCCTCACTCCTCTTCAATGTTGCCCTCTTTCTCTCATTTCCTCTTAATCACAAAAGAGATCAAAATACATTTAGACTTTTCAATAGGCACCTTTAAACCCAATCCCTTCTACCTCTTCCACAACTGATCCAAGTTATTCCCTTCCTAAACATATTCTATTCCCATGCATCTTTAGTTTCTCTCTATACACTAGATCCCTTTCCTCTGCTGAGCCCTCCCCAGTCCTGAAAAAGCCTTTTTTCCACCCTTCTGATTCACGTAACTACTGTTCCATCAATCCCCTTTTTCCTCAATCCCCTGCAGTTTCACGGTACCTCACCACTCTATCAAAACTGTCCTCTTCAAGATCACCAAGTACCTCCTAATCACCAAAACCAATGATTAAGGCAGCTAAGTGGCTCACTGGATAAAGGGTTAGTCCTGGAATCAGGAAGACCCCAAATTCAAATTCTGAGGCATACACTTACTAGTTGTTAATTACAACTGGGCAAGTTACAATGTAACTCTCAGCAAGTCACTTAAATTCCCTTAATCCACTGGAGAAAGATCTATAACTACTGTAGTATTTTGCCAAAAAACCTATATGGACAGGATGGTCAGGATAACTGGAGATGATCCCAGATGCAGTGGGTGATCTTGGCCTTTTTAAGTTAAGATCTTTCCCAAGTTTCAGTTTGTCAAAGGAAATACCCATTCAGTGATTTAAGGATAGATAAGAAAAGAGTTAAAAGATGGTCGTTTGCCCACTTAAAAAAAAAAAAAAAACAAACTGGAAGGTAACCTCATGGTTTCTGTCCAGAAACAGCTACTGTTTACATTTACCCTGAGCCTAGAGTGAATCAAAACCTAAACAGGATCAAGTGAGGCATGGGCTGGAACCTATTATTGGCCAATCAGTGAAAGCCAGAGTGGTTTGGATTTAAAACATGGTCAAATAGCTTATGCACTCTATCAAGTCTGATTTTCCAAAGCTATTTCAAGAAATCATTCTGTTAAAAACAAACATTAAGATGTTACTATGTGTAAAGCACTATGTTATGCTAATCCACCTTTGATCTGAAATTGCATATTTTATTTGGGTATGTGCCCTATCTCTGCTCCTAAAGTGTGAGCTCCATGAAAACAGGAACTGTCCTCATCTAAACATTAAAGTTTTTCTGGAGCCCTACACAGTATTCTCCTCACAATTGGCACTTGATAAATGTGTAAAGTATACAGGTCTATTTTCAGGGCTATGGTCAAAGAAAAAATAAGTCAGTCATGGTCGCTGCTTTCAGAGATCCCACAGTCATTCAAGAAAGAAGAGTAAAAAAAAGCAAATTAATTCATAGGCCAAAGTTTTTATGCTCAATGTTGGAAGTTGTAAGTGATAGTTGGAAGAGGCCTAGATTACCACAGGCTAGGCCCAAAAGAGATAGGCTTCCCAGGGCAGGTGGGACTAAAGAAAGGAAGGAATAAGGATCAATAGAAAGCACAATCAAAGGAGACAGAAGAGGAACATTCAAACAGGCAGAAGTGGTCCAAGCAAAGATGAGGAAGATAGAAGGCATTAAGTATGTGCAAGGCCTGTTGCTAGTTATCATCCATTAGCCACATCAAAATGAACCATATTATGAATTATCCATAAATAGTTTTTATCTCTAGAATTCCACTCTACTATCTGCACACCCCAGACCTAGCATGCTCTGAAACTATCTACTCATGCTGTATTTCTCAGGCATGCAAGAAATGTACATTAACATTGTGCAAATGATGTCACAAAGTCTCAGCACAAAAAAAAAATATTTGTAGAAGTTATTTAAAAACCTGAAAAGAACTGATGCAAAGTAAAGTGAACAAAACCCAGAGTACAATAACACTGTTTGATGGTCTCAGCAATATAATGATCTAAGACAGTTCCAAAGGACTCATGATGGAAAATGTTATATATATAGAGAGAGAAAGAACTGATAAAAGCCAATGCATTCTAGTTTTACTTTATTTTATCCTTTTTTGGTCTATTTCTTCTCTCACAACAGGATTAATATGAAAATGTGTTTTATATGATTGCATATAAATAACCTATATCAAATTGCTTATTAAAACAAAGGAGGGATGGGAGGAAAAAAGGAGGGGAAAAACTGGAACCAATTTTGAGGCTCAAAGGGGTAACTGGATCTATCCAAAATCACACAAATAGTTAAACATCAGATCAAGGAGTCAACCCAAGGTTTTTAATTTCAAGTAGATCTTTCACCTAACCTTTGTGTCTCTCGATCTCCCTCTAAACTGCTCTCCCTCCTTCAGTTCCAATTGTAAACTATCCATTTTTCATCTGCTCAGTTCATGTTATGATTCTTACAAGGTATTAAGACAGTGGAAATGATAGAGACAATAATTATCTAATTTAGCATGGTTCAGTATGATTGATCTGACCTTACAAGGAGATGTTATGGGCCAGAACTTGAAACAAAGTACTAAGTGGAATTGAGGATACAATGGTTAAATCTAATTTAGCACTGATTTAATCTTACAACAAATAATGGTTTCCCAGTGATGTAATGATTGGAATATACTCAGTGTGCAACATATAAGCAAGAAGCTCTCAGGGCCAAAGGAGTTTTCAGGAGATTCAGAGCCAGGATTCAGTCAAGAAGATTCACAAGTCAGGCAGAATGAAGGAAGACAGAGAAGTGGTGGTAGGTTGTCCTGTGGAGAACACTGAAACCAAAATCTGGAAGGCCTCCAGAAAACTAGCCGAGCCCCAGGTGAAGGAGACAAGATTTGGAAAGAGACAGTAAAGGATATGGACTTTAACTCCTGGATGCATTTGATGTGATTATTACTCTGAACTGAAACTAAGGCTGCTCCCAGAAGCCCCCCAAGAAACCTGCTCCCAGAGAAGATTAAATTTTAGAGAACATTACAAGTTCACCCCATTCTGAAAAAAAAATTCCGTGACTCCTTCTAGTCTACCAAACTGTTGTTCCATCTTTCACTTTCCCTTGAGGGCAACATCCTTGAAAAAGCTGTCTACCTCTCTCACACACATCCTATTCATTGACCCTGATTTGAATAATCATCAACTGGGACATAGCCACTCAAACAGCTTATATGATCTAGGAGTCACCAGCCACAATCCTTCTAAATTCTTTGGCCTTACTATCTATGGTTGTTTGGTTGTTGTCCTTCCTTCTCAGAGAGGACCAAAATGATATCACTAAGTTAAGTTGCAGTGTGTCTGACTATGGATAAATCAGACCAATATGAGCTCAGAATGCTCTACACGAGGTCATGCAAAAAAGTGTACATTGGGGGCATATTCTCTAAATTTGCCCAGCTCCTGTTCCTTTTTAGCTGTTGTAATTCTGCTTTCCTCAAAGAGCATAGAACTTTCATTGATGGGTCTTTTGGCAGTGTCTCTCATGCCGTGCAATCAATTCCAAAGTTCTGCACAGAGTGTTCTTGTAGCATTTCTTCTGATCATCATGTGAACACTTACCTTGTATGAGCTCCCTGTAAAACAAGACTTTTAGACAAGCATACATTTGGCATTCTAACAACACGACCAGTTTTCTGTTTTCTACAGTAGAGTTTGAATGCTTGGCAGATTTGCTCAAGAAAGGATCTCAATGTCCTAATTTTCCAGGTGATCTTCAGAATCTTCCCAAGACAATTCAAATGGAAGTGATTTAGTTTCCTGGCTTTGCACTGGTAAGACTATCCAGGTTTCAGAGACACAATAATTCTGTTTCAGTGCAGAATTTGGTAGAATTTTGGCAGAATCCTTCAGTTTGGTGGACAGTCTAATGCTTCTCACTAATATTATCCTTAAGAGCTTCCAAAACACTGAGCTCTGACAATGGATATGTCAACTTCATTATCAATATGTATATCCCTAGAAAGTGTGCAGTCAAGGTAAGTGAACTTATCCACAGTATTCAAAACTTTTCCATGTACTATAACCAATGGTTCCACATATGGAAGATGTGGCACTGGCTAGTGGAGCACTTGTGTTTTCTTGATGTTAATTGTTAGGACAAATTAGCACAAAAAAATCACAGAACTGATTCATACGTTGTTAGATCTCAGCTTCAGCAGCTGCACTGAGTGCCATCTTTGAAGAATACATTGTTCACCAACTTCCACTTTACTTTGTTTTTGACTTTTAGATTTTTCAAGTTAAATATTTTTCATCAATGTAGCAGACCATAGTAACTCTATCATTACATCCTTGCTGCCCCCAGATATTTCTAGCTTACCTGCTTCTGCATACTAAGGACTCCTAGATCTTCTCATCTACCTTTCTTCTATACTCTAAGGACCACTGGACCTTCAATTTGTCCCTTTAAATTAAAACTTTTTAAATATGTTAGTTTCCCTTCAAAAAGGTCCCTTGAGAAGAGGGACTATACTAATTTTTCTATTTGTGTTCTTCGTGCTTAGCACAATGTTTAACTTATAGTAAAAAGGCAGTAACAGATGCTTTTCTATTCTATCCCATTCCATTCCATATTCTATAGTAACTACAAGATTACAGTAACAATAGCTCACATTTATATAGCTCCAAGGAAAAAAAGGGCAGGAATTATTAGTTCCATTTCACAGGTAAGAAAACTGAGGTCTAGAAAAGAAACTCAATTTGCCTGGGGTTAGAGAGCCAGACTGTGTGGTAGACCTGGGAACAGAATTCAATGCCTGATAATGTCTCACATGCAGTCTGTGCTTAACACATATATGTAGAATTTAGCTGAACTGAATCCCGGTGTTCCAGATCCCAGTCAGGTTTCTTTTTATTGGATCGTACTGTTTCTGCTGGTAAAAGACCTACAGGCTTTCGCTACCATATTTTTGAAGTTTATAACAAGATTGGTTTCCTTCACAATCACAGAATCACTAGGTGTGGTAAGGAGGGTTTGATGCTGTTCATTCACTTGAGTTGGGAAGTTCAGAGCTTTAATGCACTAAGTCAATCAATGTCCCCATTGGCTCTAGCCTCAATGTGGTAGAATGTCAGGGCTAGAATGCACTCTCAGAACCCACAGTCCAGGACATACTGCCCCTAAATCCCCTCTGATTGGCCAGCTGTTTAGTTCTGAATTGTCTTAACTGTACTATTGTCTAGGACTCACTCTTCTTGGTCATCTAGCTTCTGCTTGAAGATCTTGGAAGAGAATGGAATCTGCTACCCCCTAAGTCAGCCCATTCCATCTTTAGGGCTTATGCTTCTAGGAACTGCTTCCTTATATGGAGCCTCAACCATCCTCTCTGCATTACCTCTAATAATGTCTTATGGGGCCAAGTGGAGATAGCTTACTTCCTCTCCTATGTAAGGAGGGCCTTTTAAAGACTTAAGACAGTTCTGATCTCTTATCATAGTCCTTTTCTTAGTTAAACATCTCTTAATTACTTCAACCAGTAGTTCCTCTTTTACAGCCTTTTCTACTCCTTGCTCTTCTCCTGCCTGCACACCTCAGTGGCCACAACTGGTCATTTTTATCTCCATACCATTTTTCATGTCCTTTCTTCTATCTATGCCTTATCCAAGTCAATGAGAAAAAGGACAAATTGCATAGTGGCAAGTACAAATCTCTAAGGTATTCTACTGAATATCTCTTTCCAAGCTAACCTCAAACTTTTAATGACCATTTGAGTAAAGGAAGTGGCCACCCAGCTAGTTCTGAATCTATCAAATAATGTTATTGTCCAGGTCACAACGCTCCATCTTTTCAAAAACAACAACAATAATATAAATTATCAAATGCTTTGCTAAAATCTAGCTGAAGCCTTATTCCAAAGTCCATTGATACGGAACTCTTTTTATTGATAGAAAGGAATACCGAGTTGTGTGAAGGGTGGAGTGGAGCTGGTGAGACAAAGAGCTCAAGAGTTCAACCGTCCCCTTTTGGGATTCTTTAGAGACAGTCTTCTTTAGCAGTCTTCTTCAAATTGTTGAGTTGCTTCAGATGCTTCTAGCTTCAAGAGTGGGAAGATGGCAGAGGTCAACCCCACTTCAGATTGCTGAAAGAAAACACAAATCCAGGACTCTTTGCCTCTCTTGGTTGAGTTGATTTATCTCACTCTCAATGGGAGAACTCCTTTACTCTTACTGTGATTTCTGTTTTGCTATGATTTGGATAAATAAGTTTCTTTGCTATTTCTTATATGTATTCATCATGGAACTGGTATTAGATGGGCAAAGGGTCAAGCCTTGTCCACAAGAAATGTCAAAGTGATTAGAAGTTAGTTTGAACTTAATCAAACCTCTTAAATCAGGGCTTCTTAAACTTGAAACCCCTTTTCACCTGTGAAATTTTTAGGTGACCTCAGGTATATGGATATATAAAACAGGTATAAAATCAAACAATTAATGATAATAAATCATACCCCAAATGGCGTCTTAACACAATTTAAGAAGATGGGTCCTAAATGAATATTTAAAAGAGCAGATATACTTCTAGCCTAGTACTTCCTCTCTCTAAGGAGAAGAGAATATCTTGCTCTTAAGGAGCTTACAATCTAATAAAAGAACTATGTACAAACAAGATATAGACAGGATAAGGTGGAAGTAATCTCAGGGGGAAGGTGCTGGCATTAACCAGGATCAGGAAAGATTTCTTGTAAAAGGTGGGGTTTTAGGAGACAGGATGAGAAGACAAAGAATTCCAGACATCAAAGACAGCTGATGAAAATGACCCCAAGTTAGGAGAAGGAGTGTCTGGAGTGAGGTACTGCAGAGGGGCCTGTGCCACTAGGGAGGAAATCCAAAATCTTTCAAAAATCACTGAAAGCAGCTGTCATTGCATCAGCCAGTTCTTCTACCATCCTAGGATGGAGGTCATTTGGCTGCAGGGACATGAGTCACTCTAGGATAAACTAGGTGCTTGCTTATTATCTTCTCACTTATCTTGGGTTCTGATTCCCTAGTAGCAATTTTTCCCTTGTCCAGAAATCATTATTCTTGGCAGAAAAAATAGAAGTAAAGTAAAATTTTATCAACTCTGCCTTCTCTGCATGGCTTCTTGTTATCATTCCATCTACCCTCAAGCAGCAGTCTGATCCCTCCTTGGAGCTTTTTTCCCTTTGACCCTGAGCAATAGTAGTTATGATCATCGTAACTAGCATTTACAGATCACTTTATAAGGTTTGTAAAGTATATACGTTATCTAATTTGACCCTCCCAACAACCCAGTTAGGAAGGTACTATTGGTTTATATTCTACTTATAAGGAAAATTAATCTGACAGGGTAAAATGACTCACTCGGGTTCATACAACTAATGAGTGTCTGAGGCAACATTTGAACTCATGTCTTCCTGAAAAGACTTGACCACCTCCCTATATGTCCTCACATGTAAAATTGAAATGATGGAGTTGGATGATTTTGAGTCCCTTACAGTCCTTGTGTTCTATGATTCTATCAGGATAATAGCAAGGACAAAAATGACATATTAAGCACTTGAAGGATCCTGAACTACTTGGAGGTCCCGGGGTACTAAGACTAATTGATCTTAGATTGGATTCAATCTCCATGTTAATAGTTGGATTAAATAATATTTAAAGCATCTTTCAGATCTAGCATAAAATGATGCAATGAGGAGTCTATTAGAATGGTAGATGGATTATAATTAGAGGAATCTGGTGTGAGGAGATCCAGACCCTTGGGTTCTAGAGCTCAGATCTTGTAGGGAAAAAAGGTGCTAATATCTTTGGGGCTTGAGATTTCTGTGTCTTCCCACCCCTTCCCTTTTCTTTGAGTGTGAAGCTGCTGCCTATTTGTATCAAAGGATGGAGGGTAGAATCCAGGCCCTCCAACTCATTCCCCTCCTCTGTTTCTCATTTATAAATAAAGAAGAGAGTGTTAGATTAAGGACCTCCAGGGTTCCTCACAACTTTAAATGTCCAATCTTGTGATTCTTTCCCCATTCCTGGGGGTATAGGGGGAAAAGAGAGACCCTGTGGGACTCTTCTAGGACTGTTGGCTGCTTTGGCTACTAGGTACTGATGATATTGTTACTTCCAAGATCTATTATCTGATCATTTTAGCTATTCCCTCAACTGCTGTAAACTGCAAACTTTCTACATTTTAGTAGAGTTGTCATGATTAAAAACTTCATTTCCCTGTAGCCAAACACAGGATAAGACTTTGCTAATTTGGTCAAGTCAGTCTTTGCACCACAGCCATACAATCCATTCTGGAACTTTCCAGCGTTTGATTATCTTTTGATCATTTTACCTGGGTGGCAAGATGGAGTTCAGAATTTCTTCAGCCTGCTTGGAGGGGTCTGGTGCAGCAGAAGTAGAAGGGATGGCCTTGCTTTTAGGTGGCTGTGGGATTGGCCCTGTAACCACTGGCTGCTGGGGGCTGACCTTCAGGGGACGGGCCTGAGAAGATGACAGAGAATTTCAGAGACCTGGCCCCAAGAACTGGCCCTAGGCTCTTTTTCGGTCTCTTTTCCTTCCCCTCTTCCCACCTTATTTCTTCCTTTCTTCCCTCCCATCTTTTTCTTCTCTCTTTTCCTCATTCCCTCTCCCATGCATCTACCCTCATCTTTGCCTTCCTTCCTTTTCCTCATCCTGCCATCTTTTCCCTTCTTCCATGTCCACTTCTTCGATTCCTCCTTTCACTCACTTTCTATCCCATCCTCCTCACTTCTTCACCTTTCTTCCTAACTTCCACATTCTTTTCCTTCCCTCTTTGCTCTTCCCTCCTAGTTACTTTCCTCCCTTTGCTTTTCCCTCTTTCTTCCTCTCAGTCATCCTCCCTCTTCCCAGCCACATTCCTTTCTCCTTCCCATTCCTCTTCATGCTTCTTCCCTGTCCAGTCCTCCCATTATTTCTTCCATCCTCCCTCTCCCTTTATCCCCATTCCTCTCCTCCCACCTCTATTCCTCTCCCATTCGCTGTTTCTACTTTCTCTTTCTTTTCCTCTTTCTTTCCACATTCTCTTTACCTCTCCTCCCTCCCTCCCCCCTCCCTCCCTGCAATCCCCATTTCCATTCCCTAGGTTCCACCTTGGGGCTCCGCTTCTCTGTGTTCCGGCTCACTAGCACCGGGGTGTCATACTTGAGCAGAGAGTCAACTGGGGGAATCATGGTGGCTGCTGCAGCAGTGGCTCCGCAGCCTTGTTTACTGTCACCATGGAAACTGAGGCCCCACCTCCACCCCCCCCCCCCGCCACTACCACTCGTGCACAGCTGCAACTAGTAGTGGGGGCGGAGCTATCGGTGAGGCGGAGCTAGTAGTGGGGGCGTGGCGATAGGAGACCCGAGGGATTGGCTAGTGCCCTACCAGCCCCAAGTTCTTTTCTTCTCACCCGAGTAGAGAAGAAAACGCACTCAAGCCCCACCCCCACTAGTATCCAGATGGAATTTTTATATCACTTAGTTAAGGTGTGACCCAGTGCAAGAAGCCTCCTGCTTCTGGGGCACAAAGAATGCTTATGAGAAAAGTATTTCGTAAATCTTAAAGCGCTATACAAATCAGCGGTATTAATGATCACAGGCTCCTTTATATTATTTGGCTTGTGTTCCTAACCCTGGGTCTGTGAACTTCACATTTTGAGTTATCAAAATTTCAGTATAATTGTTTTCTTTATAATCCTTTGCATTTTATTTCAGACAGTGCCTCGGGTAAGTAGGGGTAGTCCTGAGCCTGGAGTCAGGAAGATCTGGATTCAAATCCTGACTCAGATACTACCTTGGACTAGACATGTAACCTAAGTCCCTCTGAGTTTTCTCATCTGGAAAGTGGGAATAATAATTATTTCCCAGGGTTGTGGTGAGGATCAAATGAGATATTTGTAAAACAAATTTGTAAACCTTTAAATGTCATATAGATATTAGCTACCACTATTTTAAAACAGGTTTTATTCCATGTTAAAGGGGTCTTTCCTGCACACACGAATCAAGAAACTGTGAGCAGCTTCTCCTGTTCTGCTGAAAGATACAAAATGAGCTTCATGGGAGAAAGCCCTGGTTTGAAATTTGTTTATGACACTTGCTGTGTAGACCCTGAATTAGTCCCTTCTTAATAATTCACAAAAACATTTTTTTCTGTTGTTATTTTGGATTTTTATTTGTTGGATGTGAAATTTCATTTGCAAAGAATTCCTGGTGGAACTTCTTCCACTGGTTCAGAAATGCAACCTTTTGTAACTTCTGCAAACTTAGGGCTGCCTGGGGCTCAGCTGCTATTTGTCAGAATGTATCTTCGATGG
This sequence comes from Sminthopsis crassicaudata, assembly GCF_048593235.1. Classification (NCBI taxonomy): domain Eukaryota; kingdom Metazoa; phylum Chordata; class Mammalia; order Dasyuromorphia; family Dasyuridae; genus Sminthopsis; species Sminthopsis crassicaudata. The sequence goes on along the minus strand of NC_133619.1, from coordinate 590,656,890 downwards.
TTCTAATGCTGGCCCTTTATTACACCCGGCTGCTTTCTGCAGTTATTACTACCAGAATTCCTGATCTTCCTGCAGCACTAAGCCCAGGACACATCATACAATCAATGCTTAATGCTTGTAGAATGAATGAATGAATGAATGAATGAATGAATGAATGAATGAATGAATGAATGAATGAATGAATGAATGAATCTGGTGCTGGACATCACCCGCAAGAGCCTATCACTTGTAGCCTGAATTCCTTCTTCAGGGAATATTTGCGCCTAAACTGTAGCAGGACATTCTGAACTCGTTCTGTCTGATCAGTCACAGTTGGATACATTGTAACTCGACTCTAACACAGTGATATGTTAGAGGCTTCTTCGAAAAAGGCAACAATTCTCTCTTTCAACGGTCGAGTTCCATTGGGGAACTTGGCCCTCGTCTCTGCTCTTGGTGATGGTGAGGCTGGCTCTCTTTTGGAATTTAAGCTGTCAATCAATGGCATGATCCCCTACTTCTTCACGAAACTCTCTTTTGGAACTTAGTCACCGGCGACAGCGGAATAAAATCTTTGCCCTCCATTTGGAACTCAAAGACCACAAATTCTTTCCGACACCTCCCTGACACTGGTTGGGGGTTCCTCCCCACGCCCCATCCCTTCTTCCTTCTCTTCCTTCCTAGTATTTATTGAACACCAAACCCTGCCCTCGATGAGCTTGCATTGTACCGAGGGGAAGTTCTGCATTTAACGATCCCGCTCCCGACTCTGCGCCTCCTCTCCTCTGCCCACTCTTCCCTCTCTGAAAGTCCGGGAGGAGGGCAGCAGCGGGAGACAACGAGCCGCTAGGTGGCGCTCAGGGAGGGACCCGGAAGTCTCGAGTTCAAATTCGCCCTCAGACCCTGAGGCCGATTGAATCTGAACAGTTCACTTCGGCTGGCTTGCCTCCGTTGCCTCCTCTACGAAGGGTCAGTAGCGTGTCCACTAAGGCTCCAACGAGGGTCTTTGGGGAAGGCCGAGTAAATGCCTGCTGTTATCCAAAGACTGAGGGGCACGGTGGGGGTGGGGTGGGCATTCTTTTTAGGGTGTTTTTGTTTGTTTTTAGGATGAGACTTCGGCCAGCCTGAGCTTACAACCAAGGCACACCACGGCTTCTCTCACCCAGAGTCGCATTATTGTCCGCAGCTCTAGTCAGGGGGCGCAAACCTAGAGCGCCCCAGGGTCCTCCGGGAACCCGACTTCCGTTTGTTTGACGGAAGAAGAATTGAAGCCGCCCCGGAAACGGAAGCAGGGAGTGTGCGCTCGGGCCGTCGCTGAGGAGCCGACTGGCCCGGGGCCGCGAGGATGAAGGAGGCGAAGCCCGAGCGGGAGCGGAGGCAGCGGCGGCGGCGGCGGCGGCGGCGGGAGGACGAGGACGAGCCGGGGGAAGCGGCGGGGGAGGAAGTGCTGGTGCCGGATCTGTCGCTGGTGAAACAGGAGCGGCGCAGCCCGACCCCCGCGTCCCGCTCTCACCGGCCCCGGCCGCGGGCCCGGCGCGGTTCCTCTGGCAGTCCGAGCCCGGCGCCGGAGGAAGAGGCGCCTTTGCCGCCCCCGGCCTCGGCCTCGGCCGCGGCCCCGCGAGCCCGCAGCGCTCGCGCCTCGGGCGATCGCGCCGGCAGCGGCAGCAGGTATGGCCCCATTTCGGACTCGAGGGCGCCTTCACGCTCCCTGCCCTTGCCCTTCCTCATCCCCTTTTGCTCTCCACTCTACAGAGTGGGACGCCAGCGCTTGTGATGGTGGCGGCGGCGGCCTCTCCCCGCTCCTGCGCGGGCCCGGCTGGTCAGCCTCCCGGGCCGCCCTGCTCCCGGCTCTCCCCGCTGTCCGGGCCCGGGCTTGCCCTCCCAAGTTCTGCCTAAGTACCGTCCCTTCTCCTTTCCCGTTCCCGCCCCAAGCGAGTCCTGTCTCTTCTGGAACTATGTCCTTACACCCGCCCTCGTCCGGGGCTCTTGGGAGGACTTTTCCTGTGCCTTCACTATGGTCCGGCCTTAGCTGTTTGTGAACTGGCCTATTCGCTCTAGAGAGGGAGCTGTGGTGTAGCGGAGCCCTGCCCAGGGAGGCCTGGGTTCTAATGCTGCGCCTGCCACTGACATCGGCTAAGGGACTTCTTCTGGTTTCCAATTTTTTCATTTGTAAAGTAAAAATAAAAATGCGGGCATTAATCGTGTTTTTGCTGTTTAAGTTGTGTTGGAGGCTTTGTCGCCCCATTTGGAATTTTCTTGATAAAAGTACTGCAGTGTTTGCCATTTCCTTCTCCAGATCATTTTACAGATGAGGAAACTGAGGCAAACAGGATTAGATGACTTGCCCAGGGTCACATGACTAGTAAGTAAGTGTCTGAGGCCAGATTTGATCGATTTTCCCTCCCAGACCTGGCACTTTGTTCATTGCAGCATCTTGTTACCCTATTCATTATGTTAGAGAGTTATTTTGTGGGAGAATTGAGATAATGTACACAAGGGCTTTGTAAGTCTAAAGGGCTATTTTTGGAAATGATTATTTTTAACCACTGCTTTTCCTTTTTTTGTTGTTGTTCCAGAGTGTAGAACTAGGCATTGTTGGACTTAATTCATTTTATAGGGTTTTTGTGAGGATAGGAATTTGTAAACTGCATAATATGATTGTAATTTGCTGTTGCTATAAATAGCTCTACCCCCAATGCCCACATAGAAGACTTTAAGCCTTTTGAAGGATCTGATAATTTTTCATCTTTACAAACCTGTCAATCCTAAATCCTTCCCTCAATATTTTGTTTTTTTGTTAAGGTTCTGTGGTTTCCTGGTGTGAATACTCCTTCTGTTGAAATATTGCTCCACAATTTAAGAGTCAGTCACTTAGCCAGCCTTCTGGTAATGAGCCTCTTCAAATTTATCTAGACTGGTCATACAGTCTTATCATTAATGCTGAACTTGAAGCCCTTTCAACTTACCCTACCATAGCTTTAAAAAATTCAGGGTTACATTCACCCCTGTGATCCTGAGGAAGAAGCTTTGGAGATTTCAGTAAAGCAGAGTAATGGGGCTGAGGGAATGAAGAGAGAAAAAGGTTATCAGTAAAAATCTTCTCTGAGTTGAGATTTAGTAAAAGTTGGAAGGGACCATTTAGTAAAGATGAGACTATAAAGAAATAAGACACAATGTATCAAGGAATTTGGTTGGTGGTGATCAGGGAGGATCTTATTAGAAAAGGTGACATCTGAGGTCAACTCAGATGAACCTTGAATGGAAAAGAGGAAGTTGGAGGCAGATTCTAGGCCAGGTCTTTAGTCCAATTGAATTTTATAGATGGGGAAATTTAGATATTGAGAGTTCAAAGACTTGCAAATCACAAAGTATGTTTTTCACCATGAAGTCACAGGGTTTCATAGCCTTGTGTAATTGCTGTCCTGCTCTATTCTCCTACTGCACCTTTCTTTCTTTTTTTTTTTTTTTTTTTTTTTTTTGAGAAGCAGCATAATATAGTGGAGAAAGAGATTAGAATATCTTTATTCAGAGTCCTGGCTCCAGCATTCTGTGACTCTTATTAATTTTGTGAACATTGTCTAATTCTTTTTGAGTCTCAGTTTTATCTGCCAAGTAAGGGGATAATGATGGGGCTATCACAAAAAGATAATTTTGTAAATTGTAAATTGCTATAGTTGTAGATTATAAATTGCTATAATGTGAATTATTATAACCCATGATCATACATTATGGCAGATTTAAGTAATTTAGATTCCTACTCAACAGCCAGTTTTTGCTGTGGTATCTTCTCCTCCCCCTCCCACCCCCCTTCATCCATTTCCCACTGCTTACAAAGTTCTATTCTTCAGCAAGTCTATGATAATTCATAGCTGACCAGCCAGGAGATGTCAAAGTTTTATTTCCTTTGGATAAGGGAAATTGGAGTAGAGGCTCAAAGCTTAACCACCAATTCCTCTGTGTGCTGTATTTTCTAAAGATCACCTACCAAAAGGAAAAACAAGTCCTTTGGAAGAAGAAGCAGATCTCCTCGAAGTAAGAGAAGCCGTAGCCCTCATCATCCTGTAGTCAAAGTGAAGCAGGTAATTGCAAATGTCATAATTCATTCCCAAGTTCTGAACATAAGATTTTCTACATCCTAATGTCAGCATGTGGGCTTTCCCCTTGACTTGGGAAGAGAGCTCCAAGGACACAGCATTACTTTTATGGAGAAAATGGGGGGCAGGATATAGAATGGCTTTATTAAAAGAACTAATTACTTTTAAGAGCTTGGACATAAACACACATACTGTTTTAAAAGAAGCTCTGGCTACTGCTTGTATTCCATGATGTGCCTCTGGTTGTAGTTCTTTCAGAATGGAGCTACTGTGTACATGCTGTAGTTCTCTATCATGTACTCATGTTCTCTTAAATGTACAATTCTTTAATAACCTCCCATTTCTTTAAAAAATATTAGTATAAATCTTTGATGCTTTCAGAATGTAAGTTTAAAAAAAAACTATCAAAAGTAATTATCTTGAAATTTCTTATCTTTCTTCATCTTATTAGTTCCTAAAAATCTGGCTACTGTGAATGAATCTCAAAAAATATTATGTGAGACAAAACAACGTATCCTAATTTTAATATTCATACCAAATAATTTAAACTATACATTGGTTACTTTTGGTTTAATTCCAAATAGAAATATAAGCAGCCTCTGTTTAATAGGTACCTATTACTTACTGTAACTGGTGCATCCTCCTCATTCTGCAATAGAAGCCAATTGTGAAAAAAAATATAGTGCCTTAATAGAATTTATGTGTTTAGAAGTAGAAAGAGACAGAGTTGTGGGAAGCAAGACCGTATTATAAAGCTGATTCCAAGGACTGACTTTGTTAACTGGAAAATTATATCCTTGTTGTATGAAATTTGGGTAGTTAAAGATTTATTTCATTTAGAAGGTATGTAGTTATATTCTTTTCTTGCACTATCCCCAAACAGCCTTTCTGTTGGTCTCTTAGCACAATTTAAAGGCAGGTGGAAAAGGGATGCCAGGAAGTGGAAGAAAGCCTAAGACAAACATTGTCTATTTTGAAATTTTGCCTGACTAGTCCTACAAGAAAGAGGGAACAAATGCTTTCTCTTTTAGCTTTTCCCTCTTAACTCTTCTCAAAACTATGTATCTGTAACATGTTTTCCCTATGGGAAGATGTGTTCTATATGTTTCAAATAATGAACTTGCAAATGAGCTTTGGAAAGTATCCTCATTAATTGAGAACTGTCTACATTTGAATGATTACTTGAATTTTAGGAACGGGAAAGTGAAAATCATCCCCGAAGAGGAAGAGATGAAAGACAACACAGGGAGCAGTCAGAACAAGAACACAGGCGGGAGAGAAATGGTGACCGGGATAGACACCATAGCCATTCTAACCAGAGGAAGACCATTAGTGAGAGGCCTGGTGGTGGGCGGAACCGAGATGCCCAGAACCTACAGGAACAAGAAGCAGAAAGAGAGTTTTATAATGCTCGACGACGGGAACGTCGCCAGAAAAAAGATGTGGGTGGCAGCAGTGATGAGAATCAGGAGATTGTTCTGCAGTCTGCTGGTGGCCATAGTAAAGGAAAAGATCCACCGAATAAAGAGAAACCCAGCTTTGAACTGTCAGGGGCACTTCTTGAGGATACCAACATGTTTCGTGGTGTGGTGATAAAGTATAGTGAGCCTCCAGAAGCACGGATTCCAAAGAAACGCTGGCGTCTTTACCCCTTTAAGAATGATGAGGTTCTTCCTGTCATGTATATCCACAGACAAAGTGCTTATCTTCTGGGCCGACACCGGCGGATTGCAGATATTCCTATTGATCACCCCTCCTGTTCAAAGCAGCATGCAGTATTTCAGTATCGGTAAGTCTGAGTAAAACTTCAACTTGTTACCTTTAAGATAATCAGTAAGTCAGGCACTTTCTGAATTACATAACTATTTTTGCAGTCATGCTTAAAACTGGCCCTTATTTCTATACCACTTGGAAGTTTAAAAATAATTTTTTCTACAGCCATCTGAACGAGAGTAGAACAAATTATTTTTTTATATCCATTTTCAGTTTAGGGAGCTGATGGGGTTTGAGTCCCATAATTAGTAAGTACCAAAATTAGGACTTTTAAAATCCAGGTCTTTGAACTCCCAAATCCAGTGCTCTTATTCTTTCCACTACATTAGACTGCCTTCTCAAGTTCCACTTAATTAAAATGTATGTAAATAACTTGAATACATCTTTGTAGAACCAAATCCTTCTTTTGGGTTGATCAGACCCCATGTCTCTTAATACTGGCTTTGTGGATTTCACTGAGCTAAGTGAAGCCGGGTTATCTGTAAATCTCAATAGGTAAAAGAAAAATCACGCAGATTTTTCTTTAATATCCTTCACATACCAGCCATGTTTTGAGACCCTTTATTCTGAGCTGGATTAATGAATTGATTTATATTGACTTTTTGACTTATACTTTTCTCCCTGTTTTTATGATCTAGAAGAGAGTTCTTCAGTGAATATTATTCACTCTTTCAACTTAGATGTATAAACAACTTCCTCTATCATATACCTCCTCTAGTTTATTTGGAGGAAGGTTAACTTGAGCTAGTAATAAGCTTGTTTATATGTCCACTGCTTTTGCATGAACTAATTTAAAAGTTGTGTTTTTCTTTTGCTAGACTTGTAGAATACACACGTGCTGATGGAACAGTTGGCCGAAGGGTAAGGCCATATATCATTGACCTTGGTTCAGGCAATGGGACCTTCTTGAACAACCAGCGTATTGAGCCACAACGTTACTATGAACTAAAGGAGAAGGATGTGCTCAAATTTGGGTTTAGTAGCAGGGAATATGTACTGCTTCATGAGTCTTCAGACACCTCTGAGGTGGATAGAAAAGAAGATGAAGATGAGGAGGAGGAGGAGATGATATCTGACAGCTAGCAAATTGAGAAGAAGCTCCTGTAGCTGCTAAGAGAATTTTTCCTTTTGTGGAAGGCCTGGACTTGGGATTTAAAGAACAGAGGAGCACTCCCTGGTGCTTCTTATTGCCTTAAGTCTTTCCTCTGTTGCTGATCAGCTTATGTTAAAATTTAAGAAATTTGACAATTTGTGTTTTTGGTTGAACTTATTTCTGTGATCTGTTAGCCACACAAGTGTGGACATCTGCTTTCAGAATAATTTCACCAATAACAGTCGTCCATTATGTATAGTAGAAGCATGATGGCGTGGCATGAGTTGGTGCTCTGGAAACTATTGCCTGGTAACTGTAGACCTTTGGTTAAAAAGAGAAACGTAGCATGTTCTCTTTGTGCAACTATTTGCTTTGTACAGTGATTATTAAGAAATATGGACCAGCAGTTTTTCACATTTTATTTTTTTGTAAATATCTAGACAGAGAAATTGGCCCAAGTTTTGGTTGTCATCAAAACAAGCCCTCATTATATATAAACTGAATTTTCAATCCAGTTAACTTTGAATCATAGAAATCTATTTCATTATTTAGTCTTTGGGGATGAGAATTTCACCACACATACTAATGACTTAATTGTCTGCTTTTATGCAGACAAACATCAGGTCCTGTTGAAATATATGACAGGGCAATAAAATCATGGCCATTGTGGAGAAGAAATTGAAATGGGCCACGGATCTGTTTCTTACATAAGAAAATTCTATATTTCCCAAAGTAGCCTGAGTCTGTCATTAATTGGGTTTTCTTGTCTATTTAACTGCTTTGCATTTATTATAATACACTTTTTTCCTCCTAATTCATAGTGTCACTTATATAGGAGGATTACCTCAGATGTTGGAGCAGTCTTCATTTTAACTACATGTGTGTGCTAAAGAGAAATTTTTGTTCTGCTTACTGTATTTTTTAATATCCTGAAAGGCCATGTCTGCCATCATTTTCTCCCCTCCACCCCAAAGCAGGGAGGAGCTGAGGCAAGGAAAACATCTATTTACTAATCTTTCCTAACTCAAATATGTGTGCATCAAATTTTGTCTGTGTACATATGTTGTATATATAAATTGGATGAGAGTGTGTATGGGTGGGTGTGTGGGTGCAGGCTGGAGGTGTGTTCTACATGCATCTGAATGGTTTTTGTAATGTAAATGGAATACTACATTATGAGTAAAGGCATAGATCACCTTGTTATTTCAATAGCAGAATCTCATTTATATATAGTTTGGGAATTACACAATAAAAGAATTTATAAATGTAGCCCTACTCAGCCCCAAAGTGTAATACTTTTCTAGCATAAAGGTTTTTTATATTTTTTGCTTTTTAAAAAGCTTTAAATTTAAAAAAAAAAAATTTTGAAGTGGAAATAAATGGTAATTGAGAGGGAAAGAAGTGGAAACACTACTGTCGACCTGAAATAAATTCCAGAACATTAATCCATAAAAAGGAGTATTGAGCATTTTGAAGCATCAGTGCTTTCTAAATTGGGAGCAAAGTTCATCCTTACCAGTGATGTAAAGAAGTAAAGAAGCTTTGTGAATGCTATGTATAGTTGGCTCTATAAACCAAGGCCTGATTATTCAGTACATGGATTATCTTTGCCCTTCCTCTCTTACCCTCCTAAAGAACCTTGCTATTTCTATCTGCACAAACACCACTTACCAGAGTACTGTCAAGGGAGAGAAAAAGAGAAGTGGAAAGCCAAAACACTTTTCTTATTAATTAGTCCTAAGGTTGAAATGCAGGAGACTTTGAAATTATCTCTGAATGTTGGTTATTTATCCCTGCTTTTTTCCCAATGTATCTTGTTATGGATGATGTTCAGACATCAATATTGACCACTGCTATGTGATGATATGAAGTGGGATTTAGTGTTCATTGTCCAGTTTAATAGACAAAAAGCCTTGGAAAACATATTTTATGAACATTTAATAAGCTTAAAATTAAAGGATAAGAAATTTTAGTAATTTGAAGTTTGCTTTTCCCTAGCTTTTTATCACCAGTGACTTTGCTACTACATGCTTATTGTCCAGTATCCAGTGTATGCAAATATAGAACCCAATTTTGTGTTCTTTTAATGAGACTTGAGTTTTCCCTTGGCCTGCTCTTGCTCTTTGTCTCTCTTACTCTGGTGCCTCTCTGATCATTGTGTTGCTACACTGATTGCCAGTGGGTTCTAAGGTCACTTGCTGCAAAGTAGCTTTAAGTTTTGCTTCTAGCTTACATCCTGGTGGATGTATCAATAGAGCATGGAGAAAACAACCAACTTGACTACATACTGGCAGCACAGACAGATATTTTTGTACTAGGTTTTCTTGATAAATGACTAATGGTTCCTGGATTCAATGATTTTGATGGAAGAATTCTTTTTGAAGGTTGGGAACAGTGGGCTTGAGAGCAAGAGCAGCTGAAATGCGATTCTCCTTTAGCTCTAAAGCTAGGTATCACCAGCAAATTTCTAAACTGGAATAGTGATGAATATGTGATAGTCTTATAAATTCTGTCTGAAAAATGTGTTTAGTTAGGCTCTGTTTGGTTTCCTCTTCTGCCATCTCATCAGACTTCTACCTTGTTTGAAGTACTCTTCTACTCCAAGGAAGAATGACAGTCTAAACCAAAGCAAAATGAAAATCAAAATACTTTTGAACTGTGGTCACTTGAATCTCCTTACTGAAATCTGCAGTCAATTTGAAGTTCTTTTGAGTTTTGTGAATCCCATTTCCTCAAAATTTCTCATTACATGTTTTCTCCATACCCACCCCCTCATCCTCTTATAGACAAACAGCATCTCAATAATTGCAATTTAAAAAGCAACTTTTATCCTGACTTAGTAATAAATTAAAGCAGAATTAATATCTTGTGTCTGTAAAGTTTGATTTATGTTGGATTTTTTTTAATGGAATTTTTATTACTGTATTTACATCAGTATGCAATGCAGCAAGGTTTTGGAAATCTCATCACTTTTTAAAAAATAGACTTTCAGGATGATTATTATTTGATAAATAGTACAAATGTTTACATTTTATAAGTCCTTCCCTCCCTTTTTAAAAATCAGTTATTTGGCCAAGAAATGAAACAATGTTAAGTTAAAGTAGAGTTTCCGTGTAGTATGTTCAGGTATATGCCAGCAGTCTTTGAAGAGTAAAATAAAGTATTCAGAATATACTCTGTTCACAAATGTATATAAGTTTGTATCACGTGAAATAGCTACTCACTTTTAAATTAAAGTTTTGGAATTAAAAACTTTTTGGCTTTGCTCTCTTGGTAACTTGGGCACGGGGAATATGCTTTAATATAGGAATTAAACAAAAGAAACTTAACTGTCATTGAACTTTTAAGATCTTACTAATTCAAATAAATCTTCAAAACTTAATCCCTCAACAATCCATATTGCTAGTATTAAATCCAGTATTTGGATTTAAATTCCTAATGATAGTTATCAGAGGATCCACATTACCACTTCAAAAATATTCTGAATAGTATTGTTTTGGGAAATGCAATGGGCTCAATCATATATGTTATAATACAAGAAATAAATCACAATGGGTACTGGGGAGAGATATAAATTTGCAATGACAGGATCTTGAATCATAGCCTCCTATTCGACATCATTAATGAAGAGTATGGGCTTAAAGATATGACATGAGGACTCAGTTTACTTATCTATGAAATGAAGAGATCAGACACCAGTTTCTAACATCTTTTCAGGTTCTAATTTGATCTTGTTACTCTGGGTATTTGTGATAATTTTCCCAAATGAATATCTTCTTACTTGGCCCTGAAAACAATACTTCTCTGCCTCCCCAGAATGTAATAATGATATGAAAACCCTTTTTTAGAAAGATTATGGAGAGGACTTAAGGTGATTTATTTGTGTTTGGGCTTCCAAAATAATTCTAGCATCTGGGATATCATGTAAATGCTCCATTCAGTAACTCTAAGCTTTGAACTGAATGACACAAGGCATCTGGATGTTGTTTGGCTGGTATTGAGACAACATGGAACATGAGTGCTAGCTTTTCCCACCTGCATGACTAGAGGGGGAGTTATTTCATTTCTCTAATCTTGGTACTCATCTAAAATGAAGGGACTGGATCAGATGGCTTGTAAAGTCCCCTTCTAGTCTAACAGGGTAACCCTAGTACATGCATACTTCATCTGACTTCTTTGGGATAGGTATCATAGAAGACTCTTTGTGTATATAAACCTTAACTCAGCCTTTTAAAAACTTGCCTGTTTTTTCCTGTCTCCCCTTTTCAACTTATTGTCCTCATTTTTTCAGACAATACCTTTAATGTACGTGTGTTTAATCATATTCCTTTGTTAAAATTATCCTTAGAGCAGAGGTTCTTAAATTTTTTGGTATCATGGATCTCTTTAGCAGCCTGATGATATCTACAGACCTCATAAAGTACATAAAATACAGTATCATGGATTACCAAGGCAACATTTTTCCTCAACTCTATTTTTAATTAAGTCTACTCCAGTGCTCAGAAAGTAATTTTCCCTTGTCTCTCTTCCTGTGGACTTTTTTTTTTATTTAATTTAATTTTATTTATATTTTAATAGTTTTTATTTACCAGATATATGTATGGGTAATTTTACAACATTAACAGTTGCCAAACCTTTTGTTCTAATTTTTCTCCTCCTTCCCCCCCCCCCAGATGACAGGTTGACCAATACATGTTAAATATGTTAGAGTATAAATTAAATACAATATATGTTACATGTCCAAACAGTTGTTTTGCTGTACAAAAAGAATTGGACTTTGAAATAGTGTACAATTAGCCTGTGAAGGGAATCCAAAATGCAGGAGGACAAAATTAGAGGGATTGGGAATTCTATGTAGTGGTTCATAATCATCTAGAGTTCTTTTGCTGGGTGTAGCTAGTTCAGTTCATTACTGCTCTACTGGAACTGATTTGGTTCATCTCATTGTTGAAAATAGCCACATCCATCAGAATTGATCATCATATAGTATTTTTGTTGAAGTATACAACGATTTCCTGGTCCTGCTCATTTCACTCACCATCAGTTCATGTAAGTCTCTTCAGGCCTTTCTGAAATTATCCTGTTGGCCATTTCTTACAAAACAATAATATTCTATAATATTCATATACCACAATTTATTCAGCCAATCTGCAATTAATGGGCATCCATGTAGTTTCCAGTTTCTGGCCACCACAAAGAGGGCTGTGTGGCCTTCTTTCAAGGCTCATCTCAGATACATCTCAACTGAGAAGATTTTTCTGATAATCATAGTCAAAAGAGGCTTATTTGATCTGAAATTTTCTTTTCTTTTTTTTTGGGGGGGGGATCTTGATCTGATTTTATTGATTTAGGGAATTCCTGACAAGGTGATATATATTTTTTCCTTTGCCACCTTTATTTATTAGAAGTTATTGACAAAATGAAGAAGTAAAATAGGCACCAGGAGTGGTAAATAGAAATAGATACTGAAAGAGCAATAAAATTAGTGAAGAGGGGTTTGGAAGAAGCCATTAAATTAAATAATATTAACTGTTAGAAAGGTCAAAACAGTTCCTGCTGTCAAGGAGCTCACTGTCTAAGGGAAAACCAATATGCAAACAACTATAAACAATCTGTATGCAGGATAAATGAAAAATAACAAAAGGAAGGCACGTTAAGGAAGAATAGGAAAAGCTTCTATGAGGTAGGATGTTAGCTGAGGCTCGAAGAAAGCCAGGGAGAACAGAGAACAAAGTCAGAGCTGGAGAGAGAAAATAGGCCAGGCAAAGGACAGCCAGTGAAAATGCATCAGATTGAGAAATGGAACATTATATATGGGAAATACTGAGGGAAGCCATTGTTGGATTGTGGTGACTGTGAAGGGGTAGTAATGTCTAAGAAGACCAGACAGGTATTTTTGAAAATTTTCCAACACTAACATAAAATACAAAGAGTATTGAACAGTTACTACAAAGCTAGGAAGCCTTTTAGTATAGATCCAGCGACAGATGATATCTTTCTACTGGGAACCAGCCTAGCTAACTTTGGACAGGCATAAGGACAGACTAGTTTGTGGAATGATGAACTTATGCCTATTAAGTCATAGAATTGTGTATGATGATGGGTGGAGTATTCACACTGATGTAGTTGCATCTCATTGAAGTGATTAATTGAACAAACAATAAATATACTTAAGCACTGGAGTACAGGGACAAAAATTACAGATGGTATCTATCCTATTCTACTGGATTTTGATGATTATTATGCGATTCTTCTCATCAAAACCAACCCCACCACATGCATTCTTGATCCCTTCCATATTCTTCAGCAAATTGACCCCGCAATTATTACCCTACCTCTTTCTCTATTTGAATTTCTCCCTATTTACTTGTTCTTACTGTTGCTTACAAATACACCCAATTCAAATACACCTTAACCACCCTCTCCACTTGGATCCTGATGGCCAAGACCTTAAACCTTCAGTATAAAAGCATTTTCCAAATCACTAGACCTGTTTCCAGTCTAGCCTCTGAGCAGCCACCATTAATGGGAGAAATCATTGTGAAAAATGGACTCATCTTCCTTGAAAGTACAAATAGGGCCAAGAGTCCTAGGAGTGGGTAGCACCCTCCATACCAAGTGGTCTTAATATCACCTTAGCCATCAGGCAGCATCTGGGGAAGCACCTTCTTTGGAGAAGTGAACCATCTTCATCAGTTGTTACCTAAATGCTAACCACAGGGCAAGCAAGCTAGCCTACCTGATGCAGCAAGGGAGAGGGAGAAACAGGAGGCAGGATGTTCCAGACAGTCCAGGCCATCACCATCTATTCCCTTCAACACACTGAATCCAAGAGCCCTTGTAACAGCAAAGCTTCTATCCCAGCATCTTCAGCCATCAGCTAGTGAAGCAATCCCATGGAGATGCAGTCATCTTTTGAAAACCCAAAAAAGAAAGTTGTCACAAAAGTCCTTGGCCCTGTCAAATGACTTATATCAGAAACTGATAGGAATTTTATCAGTGGAAATGACCCTCAAGAAGAAGCATTACCATTTGCTTTGCTGCTGTACCCTAAGAAATGTGGATTTTTCATCTAACTTGGAACTGAAACTTTCCATTTATGTTGTCACTCCTATTCCAATGAATTTCCAGAGCAATTCCAATGCTATTCCAGAGCAAAGACTGTTTTCTATTTGTATCTCCAGAGCTTAGTGCAGTGTTTTTTACATAATAAACAGTTAACAAATGTTTTATACATTCATTCAAGTCTTTTCCATCAGTTTTCAAATCCTTCTTTCTTATAACATTCATGAATAAGAAAGGCATAAAAGCTAGAGTGCTAGTTAGCCTTGGAGTCATGGAGACCCTACATTCACAACTTGCCTCACATATATAGTCTGGATGGTCCTGGTGAAGTAGCTTAATCTCTCAGTGCTATAAGTAACTGGTTCAAATTTTAAGTTGCAAAGAAGAAAGTTTCCTCATCTGGGGATTCTCTATAATAATGAAATCACAGATCCATATATTTATATGTATGTATGCATTGAATACATATTGTTTACATTATATTTCTCTAATATAATGTATACTCCTTAAAGATAAGGAACTATTTTTTCTAATAGAATATAAGTTCCTTGAGGATAGTGGTTATTCCACAGTTGCTCTAATCATTTTTGTCTTTAAAGTCCCCAACTCACAAGAGAGTGCCAGACAGAGACAAGGCATTTTAATAAATGCCTATTGAATGATGTTATCTATTGGGGGGGAAAAGCACTGGATTTAAAGTTAGTAGAGTAGATATCAGGCACTGTCCCTGTGATGTTGGACATTTAACTTCTTTGAAAGCAGAAGAAATGGGAAAGGCCAAAGGCTTTGTAGATTGTACAGAAGTCTCACACTTCTAAATCATGAATACTTTTGTAAGAAAAAAAAAAAAGTTGGCAGGGCCTAAACAAGGTAAGCACCAAACAATGTCACAAAGAATGAAAAATTGTTATTAATATATGCTCACAGAATGTTAATAGTAATGAATATGATATAAAATGTGTCCCCTTTAATCTTTGGGGAAAGGGTCGGAAAGGAATCTTTGGGGGAAGGGTGATTCAGGGTCTCAAACCAGGGGTATATCCTTCCGTCCATAAGGGAAACTCCCAGAAAGGTAGTCTCACCTTCTATTGAATCAAAAAATTAGCCTTAATGTCCCCAGCTTCAAACCTCAGAAGGCTAATAAAAGACTTCTGAACCCAAATCTTTGTCAGTGCCCTTCTGGACTTAGTCCACTGGGTCTCTCTCAGTGTAAACCTTTGCAGAACTCCTAACAGGATTTTGCCCACTGATGAAGATATTTTCTTCTCTGTGTAAACCCATCTTAGCAATAGTCCTAACAGGATCTTGCTCACTAAGAAAGCAGTCTACTTAGCATAAATAAACCCATTTTTTTTTTGTGAATTCACAAAAACTGCAACCGGCCAAGGCAGACCCCATTGCTGTTAGGGGATCTCTCAACCCTCAATTCTTACATCTCATCAAATACATATTACAGAAAAGGAAAGATTTATTTTGGACGTGGGAGTTATCTCTGAGTCATCTGTCTGCAAATTGGACAATTTCTTATTTTGTCAGCATTAAGATCAGACTTAATAATTAATAATAACAAAAAACATTAATGAGAAAAACACATGGTATATAATTAAGATTTAATCTTGAATTAAACAAGCTATTAACAATTTTTAAAAATGGGAAACGGACAACAGAAATTACATAGACACAGACTATAATGATTTCACCCAGAGACTCAACCAATGAAAATCAGTATAGACAACACATTAGTAAATATTTGACTTGCCAAATAGAGAGAGATGATGTAACACTAAGCTAATAAAGATGGCAAATATTTATTAATCACATAATATATACCAGGCATTGTACTAATTGTTGAGAATACAAAGAAAGTTAAAACAACAACAACAAAAAACAATCTCTGCTATCAGAAAACTCAATCTAATAAGGAGGCAACATGCAAACAACTACATATAAACAAGATAGACGTAGAAGGCTAATGGGTTGTTGCCTATATCAGCTCATCATCTCTAACAGATGTAGAGGGCCAGTAAGTCCTGCCCATGTTAGCTTGCCATCTCCCTAATAATTGTAAAGACATATTGGGTAAAAATCAGGATAATCTTGTTGGAGAATACATGCAATAGAAAGAAGGAGTTTTAAGTATACTATTTACTCCTTAACAATGAATTAGGGACATACTTGAAATAAATACATTAGTATGATAATTTTTTCTATTTACTACTCTGAACAGTATCTTGGTGTTGATAAAACATTGCAATTATTTACAATTCAGTTGATGTTGATGGGCATCATAACTAGGTTATTTATAGTTCTGTGTTGATAAATATAAATATCTTGGTATTGATGGAGGGAGTGGATACTGAAATGTCAGCATATGGAATGTGCGTTAACCCTGGAGGGATAATGATGTAAACTGAAGCTAGCTAGTAAGGTTGTTACAGTAGCCTAAAAGATATATTAAGGGGGCACTCAAATTAATAAAATAAGGACTGCCTGGCCTCGAGTACCCATACTCTTGATTTTCACTGGAGCTGGACTCCAACAGATAGATACAGTGTATATTGGAGATAATCTCAGAACAAAAGCAGTAAAAAATTAAGGATGACTGCAAAAAGGGGGGTTTTAAGCTGAGACTCAAATTCAGGAAGCCAGGAAGTAAGGAGAAGGAGCAGGAGAATTCCAGGCAGGGGGGCGACCAGGACAAATGCCTAGAGTTGAGAAATGGAGGGTAGTATATAAAGAATAGCAAGGAAGCTGAATCTTGTATCAACATATGTAGAAGGAAGTAAGGAATAACAAAGCTGAAAAGGTAATAAAGGGGCCAGTTTTGAGATCATTTGACAAAAGTTCCTTTTTTTTTCCTCATCTCAAATCATCCAGATATCTTGCACTACTGTCCCTTCTATTATTTTGTCTCACATGAATTAGTGGCTCTATATTTCTTCTCTGTTTCATAGCCAAACTCCTTGAGAAGACTGCTTAGAATCAGGGACTTCACCTTTTTTCCCCTTGTTCTTAACTCTACAGTATGGCTTTTGATCTCTCATTTTGCTCCCCAAGTTTACCAATGATTTCTTAATTGCCAGATCTAATGGTTTCTCCCCCATCTTCTGCCAGCCTCATTCCTTTTTACTTCTCTGTAGCCTTTGAAACTGAGGATCTCCCTCTTTTCCTTGACACCTTCCTTCTTTTCCATGATAGTTTTCATGACACTGCTCTCTCCTACTTCTCCTTCTTGGTTTCCTTTGCTAAATCTTTTATCCAGATTGATCCTGCTAACCAGAGATTTTAGCAAAGATTCTGTCCTGGATTCTCTTCTCTTCTCCCTCTGTACTTTTTCACTTGCTGATCTTATCAGTTCCCATGGTTTTAATTATCATCTCTGTAGAAATGATTCTCAGATCTATTTGTTGAGCTCTAAACTCTCTGCTGACTTACAGTCTCCAACTGCTTATTGGATATCTTGAACTATATATTCCACAGATATTTGAAAATCATCATCCCCAAAACAGAAGTCAAACCTTTCCCCTCAATTCTTCCCTTCCCATTTTTTTGCTCAAGGGTAGCACCATTCTTTCCACTCAAGCTTAAAACCTAGGTATCATCCTCAACATCTCCCATATCTCTCCCATATCTCATCAGTTGTCAATTCCTGGCATTTCTACCTTGGTAATATCTTTTATATATATATGTCCCTTCTCTTCTCTGACATTGTCACTACTCTAGTATAGGCCCTCATCATATTTTGCAAGGATTATAGAGATTTTTTTTTCAGTGAAATATAAGGTTAGGATACAAAGCTCATCTGGAAGATTTTACAAAGAAGAATGATGGATAGTTACAAGTAGTATTATTTCATAAAGCAGAGACAAAATCAGTCTAAAGAAAGCTTAGAAAAATATCCAACTGCAATCTTCCTAAGAGAATGCAAAGATGAAAATAGAAGGTGAACAACAAAGAGACAAACATTTGAAAAGATTTTCCAAAATTATTACAATAAACTGTTTTCTCCATCAAGGATAGTGTAACCACACTTAGGCCCTAATATCACAGTCTCCGAGGCATCTACAGAAGTAGAGTTGGCACTAAAGAACAGAAATGAGAAAAACAGTTGGATTGAATCAAGTACATATAGATAAGATCCATGCTGGAAGTGATACCATCATGATGCAATGAGGGACTGATTCACAAGGTTTAAAAATAACAAAAAACTTAGGTTTAATTGGTTCCCCAAAAAAGTTCCTGAAAGACTATATCCACAAACCTAAGACAGATCTTGCCTAACAACAGATAATACCAATGGGCCCAGGATTGAAAAGGTGGAAGGATTGGATTGCCTTCAGAAAAATGCATTTTTATTGACCCCCCTCTTCCCCTCAAGTTCTCTAAGCCAACAAAGGTTCATCTGTTTAATACAAACTTAGTCTCTAAAAACCAGACCAGCTTCCACCAGTACCAAATACACTGGGTTTTCAAGGGCAAGGATGTTTCCTCTAATTTCGTTAGCTTGAATTCCCAATCTGATATGTCCTCCCCAATAGCAGTAACTATTTCAGTTAGTTTTTCCCCCTAGGAAATTTCCCTTAAGTATTAGAGTTCCAGGATCATTTAACCAGTTAACTTCAAATTAGCTTTTATAAAGGGATATTTACTAAGAAGATATAACAAGAACAGAAGTATTAAAACCTCCCTCTACTCCTGAGCATCTTAGGGCATACTGTCTTCTATACCAAGGCTTCTTAAACTTTTCCCATTCATGATCCCTTTTTACTCAAGAAATTTTTATGTGACTCTGGAAATATGTAGGGGTATAAAGTAAGTATATAAATCAAACATTTACTGATAATAAATCACAGTTTTGTGATACCCCATCACACATTCAGTTTCAAGACTCAATATGGGAGTCATGATTATGACCCACAGTTTTTAAGAAGCTGGGCTCTATAATGGCTCAAATCCTAGGGTTTAGGAGGCCCTATCTTAAAGCAGTTGCTACATAGCATTTACTATGTCAACTTTCCTCCTATACAAGGTACAGCCAATGGACTGAGTTGATCCAGAAATGGTCCAGAATTCTGGAGAAATTCTTACAAGGTGTTAACTCAGTGGAATTGATGAGACAATGTTATCTAGTTTAGTATGGTGATTAATAGTTCTCTAGTTCAGTATGATTGCCCTAGTGATATGATTGGCTTATACTCAGTATGATGAATGGATTTAATGTAATAGAGACCTAGGCGGGGGATTCAGAGTCAGACTAGGAGAACTCAGAGAACTAGAAACTGGAGCTCAAGGTTTTGGAGCTAAGGAGAGACATTCCATCTTCATCAGCCTCGTGGTGGCTGGCCTGTCATCCTGCTTCCCCCACTGAGACCAAGGCCTATCTGAAGGGCCTCCAGAAAGCTAGCCCAGGTCCCAGGCAAAGAGACAGACTGTGAAGGAGACACTAAAGACATTTGGACTTTATTTCTGGCTATTCTCTTGGTGATTACTCTGCTGAAACAAAGGCTGGTCCAGAAAGCTGAACCAGAACATTACATGATCCCTTGCTTGAAGAACCCCATTCAGTGTTTCAGTGTTTCAGGGAATTGGATCAGACATTGCTGATCATTCTCTAGAGCCTTTTGTTTTTTTGGAACTTTGTCAGCCCCAGCCATGGACTCCTGCCACTGAACCTCTCTGTACCTGCAGTTTTTTAAAATCTTATCAGGTTGCTCTGTCTCCAATATTCATTCATCATACGCATGAAAGTAAATACACAGTGACAACAACATGGCTTCATATGGAACCATAGGGAAAGTAGGCTGCTGGTACTGCCTCTTTTCAAAATGGCAAGACCATGGGTTTAGACTTCTGACTAGCTCTGGGTAAGAAGTGGAATCTGTGGCACTAGAGGCCCCTAACAGCTTCTGTCCCAGGGAGGGAAAAATGGCTACTGCCATCTCTTTATAACTGCCTTCCTTTATAATTCTAGGTCTGGCTTGTTAGCCAATCAAAAGTTCATGTCTTTATAATGTGTTTAGTGTCTTTACCATGTATTTAGAAATAGAAATAATTAGAGTAATTGTCCCATGCCTGCTGTGAGGTGGAGGTCAAGGCCCTCCATTAATTACCCAGTTTCATACACTTCCCAAGGCAAGTATGGGAGCAGGCAGAAGACACAGTCCTGTCATGCTTTGAAGACAGGGCTCCCACTAGTCGGTGTTCTCCTTCCACCATTGCTTCTGGAGAACTCAAAATGAGCATTATATAGAGGACAATAGAAAGGCTTGTGGCTGGGGGGAGCAGCTGCAGTGTTGTAGAACAAACACTGAAATACAGAAGCAAAGACTATCATCAGAGAAATGCATGACAGAGAAGAAGGACTGTTCACTATTGGCTTCTCCAAGTTGAGGGAAAGCAAGGAAGGTCTTCAACTTTTTGGATGGATTCCTTGTGACATACTTCTGGGAGGACTAAGATGAAAATAACACATGATGGGCAGGCATAGGATTGATTGGGATGCACTGTTGGAAGAAACTCCCAATTGATGACATTACAGATTCAATTGAATCAATTGTTTACAAAGGCAAAATGAATCAGCACTTCATGGAGGTATTCTTATCATCTCCAGCCTTCATGGAATTTACATTCTTAAACTTAGCACCTGTTTAATCAATGCTTGTTGAATTAATATCTCTTCCCTTCTCTGTGTCTCATTTTCCTTTTTGGTCAAATGAGATAGTTGGCCTTTGGTCTCCTTTCCAGCCATCATGCCCTCATAGTCTCAGTGGGACTAGAAAGTAAGTTTTCAAAGTTTCTCTCTTCCATCTCTCCATTTCCTCTCTTCCCTTCTCTTTTCCTATTTCTTCCTCTTTTATCACCTCTATTTCCTTTCTTCTTTCTCCCATTTTTTCCCTCTTTATTTTCTTCCCATTTCTTCCCTAGTCTTTTTCCTTGTATTCCCTTTTCTCTCCCTCCTCCCCCTACTTCTCTACTTTCTCCTTTTCTCATCTCTATCTTCATTTCCCTTCTATTCTCTGCTCTTCCCTTCACTCTTCTTTCTTTCCATCTAACTACTCTTTTTTCCCTCCTACTCTCTATTCTCTTCCTTTAGTTTCCTTTTCTCTCTCCTAGATTCATCACTCCTCTAGCTCCTATTTTCACATCTCTCTTTCATTTTTCTCCTCTCCCTCTCCATTTTCTCTTCTTATTCTTCCACCCTTCTCTCCTCTTATTTTCCTCCCCTTCTTTCTCTCTCCTTTTCCTCTCTATTCTCTTTTCTCTCCTCTCCTCTATTCCCTTCTCTTTCTTTTCCCTCTCATCTTGATGTAGTAGAAACCCAATAGTAATAGAAACACCAAAACCTTTCCAAAAATCCCAGACCACCTGGCCCTGGGAATGATGCAGTCATTTTAAGCATATAACTATTGCAAGTTTATTTATTATATATAAACGATTGGTCTTTATACCAGGATGAGTTTAAACTCAAGAAGGAAGGAAAAACAAGTGAAAGATGTTATATGAAATCTCTTACGTATGAGTTTTGGTAAACTTTTATTGCTTATTGTAACTTCATAAGAGTAAAAATAATTGTATCTAGCCCTAAGGTGTGATTAGTGAAACTTGCTATGTGAGATAAAATCTTTTAGGACTGTAGCTGATCTTTTGAGTTTTGAATTCAGATATGATTGATGGATCATTAAGTCATTAATCCACTATTTGAAAGAAATGCCACTAGCTACTCAAGAGGGATGTGATCCTGAAGTGTTACATGAAGGTTTATATCTGGGCAACAGTATGAGGACAATCTTGGTTTCACTTAAGGTGGGATCCTTGTGACTCAGTTTCCCAATTATTTTCCTTTGAAGAGCAATGTTTCCCGCCTAATTATTTCTGAGTGCAGTTATGAGGTGGATTTGTTACTGCAATGATTGGTTGGTTAAACCAGAAGAGAAGAGAAGAAAACCTGAAGAGAAACAGAGGTATGGTTGCTTTATCCTCCATATATGAGCCTTTAGCTTAAGCCTGAAGAACCAGTTTTGATGCTGTTCTAATAATGCCCCCTTTTTTTTCCTCTTCAAATTTTTACAATCAGAGCAAGTAGTCAATAGAAGACATGAGCACAGTGCAAATATGTAAGATCTTTCTGTTTTCCATCTGAAAATATGTAGTCATGGTATCTCAAACAATTAAGTAAATGAGCATTTGGCCTAGTCATCTTCCTATGAAATCTTTCAGAATGATGTAAGATTAATTGGGTATTGATACAACTGTTTGTGGGACCTAGTTATTATTGTTGATTATTGAACTAAATTAGGAATGTCTTCAGTGTATATTTGAAAAGAAAATTTTATTGTAATCAGTTTTCTTGAATGGGATATCTTATGGAATATTTTATGCTACATTTATGAAAAAGTCAATTTTATTCAAGTTTATTACTACTGTGGAAACTGTATTGTGTGTACTGTGGTGGTACAAACATATTTTCTTATATCGTTTTATATATACCGTTCTGGAATTAAATACCTAAATGCCTTTCCAATCCTTCTATTAAAATTAAAGAGTTTTTTTTAAAGGAAATTCTTTTAATTAAATACATTTGTGAACCTAGGGTTCACTTGCAAGAGTGTTGCTATTCATGTTTTCTTGCCAACTGTTATTTAACTTTCTCATGAGCTTTGTCTCTTCTGGGCTCGAAGAAACAAACGCACCTCCAACAATACTTGCTCAAACTGGTTACCAAGCCCTATCCAATCAGAAGACTCAGCGGTGAAACCCTTCCAGAATCCCAGTATACTTTGGGGACCCCGTGTACCCCAACACTCTCCCTCTCTATTTCTTCTTCCCTTGGACGCCTCAGCTGCCATCTTTAAGTCCCGTATTTACCCTCCTTAAGCTGGACTCTGCTAGGCAGAACCAGCTCGAAGCTCCTTATCAGCCAGAATTAGCACCAGGAGAAGAGCATGGGCTTGGGGGAGGGGAATAACATAGCAGAACGCTCAATAGCAGTAAAGACACCAGGACTTCTCTGGAAACCTTGGGACACCGGGCTTTGGGAAAGATGTTAGGCACATCCCTACTGGAGTAATCTGACCCAGCCTTAAAGAATGTATGAAAGAAAGGGCGTTTCGCCTGGTATCTTTATTCCACTAAACTGTCCTTCCAGGATGTCTGTTCTGTCATGCGAGTCCGGAACGCTGTTCCCATCCGAACCCAAACAATGGGCCTTTAGTTTCATGAGAGAAAAGGGATTGCCGTTAGCGCCCATTACTTCCCGCCAATCACGTGAACCCCACCCCGTGTAATCTACCCTGCCGCTTTTTGTCGGCACTCCCAACTTCACGCCTAAGTTTTCCCTGTACGTTTATGTTTGCTCTTTGCTATCTTCCTCTTCTGAAATTTGGCCTGTTTTACAGTTATAACAAAACTTTGCCTCTTGGCTTACAAGTTATCTAAAGCTTTCTAATTCTTTTGGGACACTTGTGAAACCCTTTCAGAACCCCAATAATTTGGGGACCCCCTGAAACCCAACACTCTATTTCCTCTTTTTCTCCTCTGTTCTTTCTCGTTCTCTCCTTTCTCCCTTCGTTTTTTCTCTTCTTCCATTTCCTTTTTTCTCTTCCCCTTTTTCTCCCTACCCATCCCCTGCTCGCCCTCTTTACTTCTTCTCTATTCTCTCCAATATTTCCTCTCTCGTCAATTTCCCTCCTTCTATTTCCTCTATTTCCTAGCGGCTCGTCGATTTCCTCTCCACCCTCTTTTCCTTCCCTCCCTCCCCGCTCGTTTCTCGCGCGGCCTCCTCCCCTAGCCACCCGGGACGCCTGCGCAGGCGCAGTGGCGGGGCCGCGGCGCCCCCTGGCGGCCGAGGGGCGGGGGCGCGGCGGGGCCGCCTCCCTCGCTCTCTCGCTCGCTCGCTCTCTCCCTCCCTCGCTCGCTCTCTCGCTCGCTCGCTGCCTCCTTCCTCGCGCCTCGGCCCAACATGGCGATGCACAACAAGGCGGCGCCGCCGCAGATCCCGGACACCCGGCGGGAGCTGGCCGAGCTGGTGAAGCGCAAGCAGGAGCTGGCGGTGAGGGGGCTGGAGGGAGGCGAAGAGAGGGAGCCGGGGGCCTCTCCGCCCCGCTCGGGTGCTCCTCGGGGCGGGGATCCGGCCCGGCCCGGTCCGGCTTCCAGGCGGCCGTTATGCCGGCGGCAGCGGCGCGGGGCCTGGGGCGCCCTGCGAACCCGCTGCGCGGGGCCCTTTCCTCCGCTTCCGCCTCGCGCTTCCCGCGGCCCGGGGGCCCCATCCTCGCGCCCAGGGGCCCAGCCGCGCTCGCGCTCGCGCCCGCGCCCGCCTTCGCGGGCCCGCGTCCCCACACGCCCCCGATGACTGACGGGCACGAGCCGTGGGGGCGGGGCCGGGCTGAGAAGCGGGATGGGCGGGGCGGAATGGAGTAGGCCTTCGCTCCCCCGGGGGGAGGGGGACACTTAGGGGAAGCTGAGGTCCTTCAGAGGATCCGCGGTCTCGGGCCGGAAGGGATCTCAGAAGGCCTTCTAGCCCGGCCTCTTTATTTTACAGCTGGGGAAACTGAGGGCCAGGGAGGTTCTGCGAGGGAGTGAAAGGACCCTGGTAGAAGGTGAAGGGGTGTCCTTGGGATTGGGATAAGATTGTGTGGGAGGGATATTAGCGATGGGGAAATTTATAATGATTTGGTAACGGGAGAACACAGGCATAAAAAAGTGACTCGAGAGTCCGGCTGGTGGGGAGGCATCTTCACCTGGAGCAGCAGATGTTGGTTACCATAGCAACAAAGAATCTGTGGATAGCCCGTGGCATTTCCTGGCTCCTGCTAATAGAGAAGGGACCTTGACCCTTAATGGCTTTCTAAGCCTTATGGATGGAAGGTCCTTCCACAGACCACTTTGTTCTTATACCTTTTAGCAACACGAGTGAAATTCGCCTGTGGTATTGGCCAGCCTGCTCCTCCAGGTGTTAAAAGCAGTAGTGTTATTCTCAGAAACAGTGAAGGGCCTGATTTATTCTGAATTCTAATTTTACCTCCCAAAGCCAAAGTAATAGTTTGGGTTTGCCCTGTGCAGGGTGAGAATTAGCGCAAATGTACTGAAAAAGAGGTATCAGCTGTGACTTCTTCGAGGCAGGAGCCTCAGTTTTAAACCTGTTGACTAAATCTCCGTTTGATCACACTGACTAATCCAAACTGAAAGGTAGTGGCATCCTGTGCTTTTTTTGTGTGTCCACCAGGAGACGCTGGCAAACTTGGAGAGACAAATCTATGCTTTTGAAGGGAGCTACCTAGAAGACACCCAGATGTATGGCAATATTATTCGGGGCTGGGACCGCTATCTGACAAATCAAAAGTGAGTGTCAGAAAGGCTTCTGTTTTATAGCTAGTGTTTTGGATCGAATGTTACCAATTTCTATTTCTTAGAGTCTATCTCCAGTAGCCATTTATAATTTTCTTTATTGTCTAGCACCATTTATCATCATATATGGAGTCATATAGCTTAACAAATTCCAGGTACCAAATTCCGATATTTGCTCAGTGATTCTATGTGAGTTTAGCATCTGGATTTTGTTTTTATTTTTGTTTTAAAGAAGTGATCAATCCCCAGGGATCAGTTTCATTTCTTTCCTAAATCTATGCTTTCTGCTGTCCAGTGTTGGCAAGAATGCTGAATTTATAGTCAGGGGGGCTACTCTTTTAATTCCTGCTTTATTAATTTATTTTTTAAAGTGATTGCTCAAAGTCATATACATTTCTGGGTCTCCATGTCCCTCTCTATAAAATGATGATGTTGGCAATAGATGAATTCTAAAATCCCCTCCAGCTTTAAACCTATGATTCACATTTGTACTTGATATCCAGTCACTGAAGGAAATGATTTTTTCATTTTCCAATCCCAAAACTCTTCCAAAAACTGTTCAGTAAAAGGATCTGAAATTTAGTGAATAGAAGCAGAAACACTGTCCTGTGTTTCTGAGTTTTGACTCCTGTTGTTTTCTGCTCTTAAAATAATGGTTCTTGTTTAGAAGCTGGAAGAGATTTAGTAGACTGATCTGTACACTTGAACATGAAGAAATTGATGCAATGACAGATAGTGCTGTTAGCAAACTTGAGTCAGAAAAGAAGCCATCAAGGCCAACTTGGAGACTGGGACATAGTAGTAGTTAGTAGAACAAAAGGCCTTAGGACTGGAAGGAGCCCTGGACATGGAATAAGAGGACTAAAGGTCCTAGCTCACTTGTTAGTCCTTAGGCATGTCATTTACTTGAGCCTCAACTTTCTGTATTATATGAAGGGGATTGTAATCCATGCACTACTTTCGTCACAGGTTGGTGGTGATAAAGCTTTGTAAACTTCCAAACTATTATTCTAACCCACCAGTGCAGACTACCCTGGTTCATTTTTATTCCTTTTCAGTAGTCTGTCACCCTTGGGGACCAAAATGATGTGTGCTTTGGAATCCTTGAGGATAGACAATGCAATGAAATGGTTGCTTATATGAAAGCTTCAGCTCTAGTAATGTTAACACTCCCTCCTTTACACATCCTTGTCATTAGGTCCCCTGAGATAATCTTCCAGTGATTCAGATAATTTCTTTTGGTGTCTCTGAAGGCTAAAGTTTGAATCAGAACTGTGCACGATTTGTAAACAGTGCTTTAGCATTTCAAAGTATAGCAACACAGCATAACTTTTATGGAAAAGTGTTCTACATAACTTCACATGTGCCTTTTCAATTGGGGGGGTGGGGTAGGAAGAAGGGAGAGAATACGGAACCCAGTTATAAAAACAAATGTAAAAAATGTGCATGTAACTGGGGAAAAAATATAAAATTAAAAAAAAAAAGTATAGTGACAGCTAAATCTGAAGGTCAAGTAGTTAATTTGGTGTGAAAAAAGTTAATTTGCAGCTATTTCATCAAATGATAATATCTAAAAGAACTTTGTAAACCTTTTAAAAAGCTTTCTATATGCTCAGCTGTGAATGTTAACTCCATCATTATCTTCCTGTTTCTATTTTACTTTTTCTATCCCCTCTTTTATATCCTGTCCTTCTTTTTGTCTCTCTGTCCCTCCTTTTTGTCCCTCTCCTCATCATTGATGTATAGTGTATGTCCTTTATCTTTGCTCATGGCTCCCTTCAGTCCTTTGAGTTTTTTCCTTGAATTTTTTGTCTTTTATTTTTAGCCTTTTTTTTTTTTTTTAAACTGAGACAGTTGGAGTTAAAGTGACTTGCCCAAGGTCACACATCCAGGAAGTGTTAAGTGTCTGAGATCATATTTGAACTTCAGGGCTGGTGCTTTATCTACTTTGCTACCTAGCTGCCCCTATTTTTAGCTTTTTTTTGTACATTTTGTTTTCTTCCTTGCTCTGTGACTTCTCTCCTTTTTATCTCTGGCCATTGGGTCGTTTTTTTCTTTTTTTAAAATTGTGTCTCTTTCTTCTTTTGTGGATGTCTCCTTTATTATGGTTTATCTCTACTTGAATGTAGGCCTCCCTCTTGGTATGAGAGTGAGTGTGTCTGTTTTGTCTGTCTCTCACTCTTGGTGTGTGTCTTTTTTCCTTTTCTCTCAATTAATGTGTGTGCTTTCATGCATGTATGTGTGTCAGTCTTTTACTATTCCATTTGTTTTCTATTTGTCATCTCCATTTCTTTTCTCTTAGTATCTTTTTTTATTCTTCCTTTCGATTGGTTTATATATATTTGTCTCTGCCTTCCTTCCTTTTAGTTTGTGACTATTTCAGTCATTCTCCCTTTTTTCTTGGAGTGTGCATCTGTCTCCCTCTTCTTGGTTTGTATGTTTCTGTCTCTCCTTGTTTATGTCTCCTTTCCTCTTGGCTTATGTGTCTGTCTCTCCCTTCTTAGGGAGTGTGTATGTTTAACTCTGTCTATACCTTGGGTTGGTGTCAGTGCATATACATATGAATGATATGCTTTCCTCTTGTGAAGTATATGTCTTTCCTTTTCTCTTGGGATATGCAAATCTCTTTCTTGGTATGTTTGATTGTCCTCCTTTCAGGTTGTGAGAAATCCTGAATCATTCCTGAAGCAAAAGGAGGTGAGAGTTAAGTGGAGGAAAGGGGAATCTTGACCCTTACCTAGTAGGTGAGATTGGAAGAGTGTTATAGAGAGGATTAAAGGAAGGAAAGGGGCAACCATATACTTAAAGCTTAAAAATACAGGCTTTCCCTGAAGAGGAGGGATTTGAATCTTCTGAGGAAGAAGCTGCAGTTTGTCCTCCAGTTTGGCACACTTATAGAAAGCAGAAGTTATTAGATAAAGATCATCCCATTGAGGATTAGAGGAAAAAGCAAAGAGCAGCATTGGAAGGTGGTTCCTGCCAATGGGTACTGAAGTCACCAGTTGATGGCTGGATTACAGGAACATAAGAGGTTTGTAGGCTTTCTGATGAATGTGTGTCCCCAGATTTATCCTGCTTATGATGATTCATTTGAGCATAAAAGGTATTACTGGAAGTGACCTAGACAGTATTGCTAAAGAAAGCAAGTCTTGGGCAGGAAATTAAAGCCCATAGGACACATATCCCTCACCCTTGTCTATTAAAGTCAAGGAAAGGAGAAGATGAAAGTTAATTTTGGAAATGAAGGGCTAAGAAGGTAGTGTCCTAGAAAGAGATTTGGACTTCTGGGCCATGGACACCTTTCAGTGTTCTGGCTTCCCTTGTACCTGACTTTTCAGACTTTTCCATGACCTCTCAAACCTTCCTAAGAGCATCCTGGGATTTCTCATCCTGGAAGATTCCTGTACCTCTTTCTCTAATTCAGTTGAGTTCTTTCCAGAATTTTCATTTTGAGGAAGTGCCCCAGGAGTACTCATTCACTCTTTTCTCAGTTCTGCTCCTGACTTCCCTTTCCCTTGCCCTTTTTGTGGACTTTCTTCAGGGATTAGTCTGAGGGGTTTTTTTGGCTTGTATTTATATCCTCAGTCTTTAGCTTAGCGCTGGCATGCAGTGAGGTTTTAAACCTTTATTTGATTTGGTTTAAAATGTAAGGAAGAGATTCCTGACAAGGGATTGAGTACAGCTAACAAAGGTTGGGAAAAATATTTTGCTGGGAAGAAAGTGTTTTGCATATGTGATCAAAATGGCTCTAAGCTAAAAAGGATTTTGTTGAGTCATTTCAGTTTTCAGTCATGTCCAATTCTTCTTGATCCCATTTGGACTTTTCTTGGCAGAGATATTGGAGTTGTTTGTCATCTTTTCCAGCTCATTTTACAGATAAGGAAACTGGCATATGGGGTTAAGTGACTTGACCAGAGACATACAGTTGGTGTCTGAGCCAGATACGGACAAACAAAATCTTCTGAACTACAGACCCAGAAAATTATCCACTGTATCGCCTCACTGTTTGGGGAGGGGGAGAAACTGCTTAAAATTTGGTTACCATAAAGATTTCCTGCTTCTGGTTCACATGACCAACACAGGATAGAATATTGGAGATACTTTCTCTGGACTTTTCAAAATTTTCAAAATTTCCTCCAAATAGGAATTTTGCATAGATAAAGTAGTTTTAGATGTCTCTATGGCCTAGTACACCAAGAGCTTTGAACAGGTAGCAGTTCATGAACTAACTGCAAAGAAGACTAATCTCTGGTCGATAACATCATCACTCAGCAACTCCTTCCCTGTTGTTCATCATGCTCTAGCAACAGGGCTGCACAAACTTATCTACCAGATTTGCCACAGAACTCAGTTCTACTCCCTTCCCATTATTTTCCTAATGCTAGGAAAAATCAAAAACCAGTAGCTTGCTCAGTTAGAACAGCAGTGACACTTGGTGCTATAATTTAGCCAATGGAATTAAAGTAGTATCTTTGTACCTGTCTTTTTGACACTAACTGAGAGGGAAAGCATCCAGCTGGGTCCAATTCTGTTTCTCCAGAAGTCACTTAAGGCTGGGATATAGAGGACAGTGAAATGTAAATTGCCTAGAGTGAGAGAAAGTTAAAAGTGCTTTAAGATCCAGCCCTCCAGAAAACTGCAGTCAAAAGGGAGAAGTCAGACTTTGACTAGAAGGTAGTTATTGAAATCTAATAAGAAATATATCAGACTTCTAGGTCCCATGGTTAATAAGATGAAGGGCTAGAGCTTTTCTCCAATCTTCATTTCCTCTCAAACTTTTCTAAAATAAGAATTATGCACTAGAGATAAATCAGTTTTATCAGTCTTCATGATCTCTCTAGGCTATGAAGAAGCCAAACAAGATAAATATTTGATGAATTGACAGCAGAGAAGGCTAATCCCTAGCCCCTAACTTGTCCATTTAGCACTCCCTTACCCCATTATGTTCCTAGAAACAAGTCTATCCAAGTCAATCTACATACTTGGTATAGAATTTCTCTTTACTTCAATACACCTTCACTCCTGCCTCCCATTGCCTCAAGAGATCCAAGTGGCAAAAAATTGCTCATAGTGCAACAGAGTACCAGTGTTCTGGGCTGTAGCAAAAGTTGAACTAAACTCAGGAATAGAAGAAGGTGAGGCAGAGCCCATGTCTGGGGGCTGTGTGGCACTTCACTAACCTGAGAGAACAAGTCCAGCATCCCGCTGGGGCCAATTCTTTACTCCTGGAAGTCACTTGGAGTGGAGACCAAGTCTGGTGAATCATGAATTCTCCAGTGTGGGAAGAGGCTAAAGTAGTTATGAGATCTAGTTCCCAGGGATACTAGCATCAAAAGAATGGAATCCAAATTGAGCCATAGGGAAAAATAAAGAAAAAAGGTTCTCCAAAGAACTCAGGTGGAAGAAAACTCAAAGACCTTAAACATAAACAGAAAAAAACACCAGGAAAAAAATAACCAAAAGGGAAATGACCTTCAAATTAGGAAACAAAGTTCAGGCATCTGTATTGCAAGAAAATGAATCAGTAGAAGACCCTTTGTATACCTGAGAGAGTATAGAATCACAGTAAGATGTTCCTGAAAGGTATAAAAGAGAAATAAAAGCAGAATTTCAGGCCTGCAAAGCAGAAGTAATTTAGAAGAATAGAAAAATTTTAATCTTATCATGGCAAGTCTCATTAAAGAAACGAAAAAGAATAAATGGCAATGCAAAGGACATTGTATAAGAAGAGATGCAAAAAACTATTAATATTAAAAGAAAGTATGATCTCCATATAAGTAAAGCATATTGCTCTCAAAACTGGGATGCTTAGAGATGATTTAAGGATGATAGGTCTCTGAGAAAAACCTGACTAACCAACATACCTTGATCACATAATATTAGATATAATTCAAGAAAACTACCCAGAACTTCTGAATACAGAAAATGTCAATTGAAAGAACTCATAGATATCCACAATAAAACCCCATACTGAAAATTCTTAAGATAAAGAGGATTTAAATATAAGAATTCTGTTAAGAAACAATAAATTTTGCAAGTGACAAGGAAAGACTCAAATATAAAGGAAATTAAAATAACACAAGATTATTCTGCACCCACCAGAAACCACAAAAGGAAGTGGAATAATTTGCCCCAATAAGCAAAAGAAATTAAAGATTCAACTCAATATGATATATCCAAACTTGATCCTACTTATTAATGAAGAAAAAATGGGATGTTCAGTTAAGAAAAGAAGTGTTTGAAATATTTGAAGCAGACATCAAATAGAGGTGATATAGAAGAAATAGGTCTGAAATATCTTAGACTACAAGGCTATATACTTCACAGTATCCTCCCCCCCACATATATACTTATATATATATATGGCTTTTTATGAAACTAAATTATACAAGGAGAGGATACATAAAAAGGGGAAGAGGAGGAATATAATGAGACTGATTAAAGTCAAAGGTAGCAATGAAAAAAAAAAAATAACTTATCTAGAGCCTATCAGAGAATAGGCAGGCAAAGGGGAAGAACATCAAAATGGGAAAAGAAAGGGAGAAATCTTGTTTCTTTAATGAGAGTGTACTATGATGTCATTGAAGGAGAATCTATGAAAGGAGTTAGGGCCTTTATAGTGTATGTTCTCTGCAGAGATTTGGCCCTTAGAGGAACACTCATCCTACTTTTGGAGAATGGAAATTCAAGCTTCTGGAGATAATGCACATCTAGAAGAGTACAAGGGCATAGACCAAGGGAGGAGATTCTTTGGTAATTGGGGAAAATAATAATCATAGGGTAGGTAAAGTTTAACCAGGGATATCGGAAAATTCTTGCCATGGACCAATATCTTTTCTGTCATCTGCTTTCTAAAGAGTGAGGCACAATGGAGAAAAAGGGGCCAAGGGACAAGACCTACAAGGCATTAAATAGAAATTCTTTAGAGAGGAAATCCAATATAGTTACATTAGAAGCTTTTATTCTATGTGGAATTAAGGCTAAACGAAAGACTTAATGTAAAGGTCATGAATCAAAGAATAAAAGTCTGGAATGAACAAGAAGGAAAGATAAGAGTAGGAAAGAATCCTTTTTCTTTAAAGACAGAAAATAAAATTTAAAATAATGAACAAAACAATTGAAAGGGAGGAGAGGAAACAGTTTTACTTGATTGCTTGAATGAGAGGAGAAAAGAGCAGAAGGCTTAACTAAATAAAGTAAAAAGAACTAATAAGTAAAACTCCACAAACTAGAAGAAATGGGAAATAATGTAAGAGGAAAGAAAGTGCTTGAGGAAGGAAATAAAAGAACCGGTGAGAATAGAGTTGCCTTGATATAGATTAATATAATTGAACAGACAAAATACTGTGTGGAGGAATAGAGGCAAATCCTAATTTGGAGAAAAAATAGTAGAGACTAATGAAGAACAATATAAACTTAGCACATAACTAAATATGAATGGATTAAACAATTAAAAAAAAAGAGAGGTTGAATAATACAACCCAGTCACATAATTGATTACTAATAAGAACACATTTAAAAAACAGATATACATAGAATAAAAATTAGGAGCTGGAAAAAAAAATTACTATGGATTAGGTGAATGTGAAAAAGCTGGGGCTCCTGCTATTAGATAAAGTTGGTATTAGATAGACAGTCATGCTGGTAGACAAAGCAAAAGCAAACAGAACATAAAAAGGGATAAGAAAACTACATTACCCCAAAAAGAAATTATAGATAGATAAACATGCATATTAAATTTGTATCTAAATTCATAAAGAAAAATTTAACTACAAAAAGACAGGATAGTAAAAATACCAGGGGATTTCAATGTTTCAGTTTGGGTTCTTTTAAATGAGATTGCTAAAAAATATCTTTTCTAGCACTACATGGAATTTTTACAAAAATTGAATAAATATTAAGATATGAACATATTACAAACAAGTGTAAAAAAGCAGAAAGAGTAGACATCTTTTACAAACTATTCACACAATAAGACTAGTAATTACTTTAGAGAGCACAAAGGCACAGGCAAATGGAGACTTAATAGTAAAATTCTTATTATTGAGTGGGTCTCTGAACATATAAGAAACTATAATAACTGAAAGAAAATAACAAAAATAAAACATATCAAATTTCTGAGAACTCTTACAAGAAAAAAATCATATTCTGATAAACAAAAGAATGAATAAAACTATTCATTTTTTTAAAATTGAAAGGAAACAAATAAGTTAAAAAGAGAAGATATTAAAATTAGAGGAGAAATAAACTGGAAACCAAAAACTATAGAATTGAAAGCTATAGAAAAAAACTAAAAGCTTGTTGTCTTAAAAAATCCAACTAATAAAATTGGTAAGTTTTTAGTGAGTCTGATTAAAGAGGACAGAAAATAAATAAAATGGCAATAAAAAAGGCAAGATTACAACAAAAACAGAAGACAAAAATATTTAGAGCCTTTTATGCAGTTAAATGCTAATAAAACAGAAGAAACAAATTTTTTTTTTTGCAGTGAAGAAGAGTAGCAGTTGAGATACTCATAAGTTCACAGTAGCTAAAATATAAGAAAAAAAGCTAGTAATAAAATATGTGACCTCAAATATGCTCAAGGAGCTACTTCAGAAATCCAAGAAATAGAGAAGAGAAAAAAGTAAGGTGAATATTTGGGTGAAGGTCTGTGTAAGAAGAAATAGAAGTGATTTTATTTTTGGAGTATTCTAGAAACTATCTGGGCAGAAAGGAAATAAAGTTTGGGAAATAACACTACACTTAGACTTGAACATTATAGTCCTGGTTGTATTCACAAAGGGAATAGCAGTGTCACTAAAAGGAATAAAGATTATAAAGGCCACCTAATTGAAATAAGTATATATAAAGGAGATATATGCTGTAGGATTGATCATGAAAACTTTGGGGAATCAATTTACCTTGTAGGAGAAGACATCAATGGGGAAAAACCCGTATTAATTTCCATCCACATCTCCCACCCAGGCAACCAAGAGAATTTCATATTTTAACTTAACCATTTATACAAAATCTTTTAAGATTATCTACATGACCATCAAAGACATTCTCATTGATAATAGGAAACAGGTTTTCACAAGAAGTATTCTACAATGTACTGTATCTTTCTCATCATAAAACTTAAGAAAAGATGTGAAGTTTATACTGAGGTTATGGTTGATTAGAAAAGAACATTTGATTTGAGTCACCTTAAATATTCTCTTCCAGGTAGGTGTCTCCCATTCATAAATCAGAATCATTTCAAGATTCTTTGAAAGATAACAGCACAGAAGTAATAACTTTATGTACCTCTGATGCTTCAGTTGCCTTCTCATTCTAGAATTACCCTCAGATCTGTGGTACTTTCACCCTCAAACATTTCTCCTGCCTTATGAACCCTTTCTATCATGGTGAGTTCTTCCTGAGGCCTCTGTTTTGGAGAGAGGCCCAGGCTAACCTCCCTTCATTTCTCTCCTGGCTTTACTTCTGACTTCTGATTTTGCCATCACGAAGCCATGTGAGTATCTCTACCTCCCATTTCAGTTCTTCTGTTGTCTTTTTCTATTAGAATGTTAACTCTTTGAGTGCAGGGGCCAACTTTCTTTTTATTTGTTTCTTTTAATAGCACAATTCCTAGCAAATAATAAGCACTTAATGCTTGTTGATGGACTTTTCAACAACCTTCGGATCATAATCATTAATTGAGACATGAAATTTATTCAGCACATGGTCTGTGTTGAAGAGGACTTTAGTGATTATTGAGAGTAAGATGAAATTGTGCTGTTTCACCCATTCCTTCAACATTGCGGAGTTTCTTGGAAAGATTCAGAGCCATTCAGAACAGTTGACTACCATCCATATGGAAAAGAACAAATGGTTGAAGAATGTCTGCTACTTAGCTTGTAGTATGAATTTGGACAGACAGCTCTTAAAGCTTCATCATAAGTATGTGTTTCTGGGACAAACAGTGCAAATGGACAAAACTCTGGCTTACAATTAAATAGGAAAAGGAGAAGAATAGGTTGGATTTTATTCAGGAAATTATAATTAATTTAATGCCCCATTTCCTTTTCCTAGATTCCCATGATTTTATTACAAACGTGGAATGTAGTGTGAATAATTGGAAAATGAAGATATTTGTGGTGGGTGTGATTAAGCGTCAATACATAGTCAGTGATAAATTTTGAAGAGTAGGATAATTCTTTTTTTGTTGGTGTCTTGCTCTCTTATTCCTGGTGTGGGTATGGGTGTGTGTGTGTGTGTGTGTGTGTGTGTGTGTGTGTGTGTGTTTCTTCTCCCAATGTAGGAGTATCTTTGCTGCTTCTTGACTTTTTTTTTCTTCTCTTTCTCTTTTTTCCCTTTCCTCTCTCTCTCTTTTCTGGTCAGTGGAACTGAAGTATCCTTTTTTTTTTTTTTTTTTTTTTTTTTTTTAATTAGTTTTAGTTATTAAATAAAGCTTTATTTTTCCATCTTTAATTTCAAAAGCTTGTGAATTGAATATTCTATTACTTCAAAGCAAAAAAAAAATCCTAAATTAAGTTATTTTTTTACTTAAGTATGCCTTTCAGCTGAAAATTTTTTCCTTGTAGAAAACCATTTTTCTCAGAAAATCAGTTTTTTCTTATCAAATCAAGGTATTATGGAATAAGATTTAATTGTGGACATAGCAAATGTTTATGAGATTTTTTTCCCCTCCATTTTAGAAATTCTAATAGCAAAAATGATCGTAGGAACCGAAAATTTAAGGAAGCTGAACGACTCTTCAGTAAATCCTCAGTTACTTCAGCAGCGGTAAGTGAGTTGGGATTGCCAGTACATTTTTGATGGTTGACTAACTATCAACCCAAGTGAAATTTAGATCAATTTTTGACAGTCCTTTTTTTGTAGTTGATGTAAATATTCCACACTTTATGAAAAATTCATATTTTTTCTAAATAAATCTGGTTAGCTAATGGCTGCTTTTCTGAAATGAATTTCCCATGATCTTATTTTGCAGAATTAGATTAGAATCTAATTTCTTTTTTCTTCTGACTGTTTCACCAATGAGTTTCTTGATGTTGTTTGTTTTTAGGCAGTCAGTGCATTGGCTGGAGTTCAAGACCAACTCATTGAAAAAAGTAAGTTATTTTGTTTTTAGGATCTGCTCACCCCTGCATTTAAATGATAAATTCTTGCAGTTTCTTTGAGAGATCTAGGGTATGCTTCCATGCACTTATATTTACATACAAGCACAAACTCTTACAGGCATTGGCAATGTGGGGGGTGGGGGAGAAAGAGGAAAGGAGAGAGAAAGAAAGGGATCATGAGAGGGAGAAAGCCACATCTTCCTTACCCCTCTTCTTATTAGGGAGGTTGGCTCAAAAACTTTCCTCAATTCTCTGAAAAAATACAAGTAGGTAATCTTTTTTAAGTCCACTCAATTAAAGTTATTAAAAAAATTATTTCAGAGAGAGATATCCTGGTGAAAAGGAAAGAGCCTTGATTTGCCATCAGCAATACTTTGTGGTCATAATTGTATCTGACCTTGGCCTCTCTGAGCTTTGTCCCTCCATCTTCAAAGTGAAGAGTTTGTAATAGATGATCACCTATGTTCATTCTAATTCTTCCATATTATTAATCTATTATATCTCTAAATTCTTATATATAAACTGGGGAGATACTTATCGTTCCTTGTTGTATTTAGCAAAACTAATTATTAGATGGGAAGTGCTTTGATGGACAACACTGCAAATATGATGAACTTGTACCATTTATTGTATGGAAACAATACTTTGTTATTACTTTGACTTATGAAACAGTGTTTGAAGATGGATCTATATTTGTAATTAAGTTTTTGGAATCCTCCATATTGGAGTTTCTTGAAAAATAGTGAATACAAATTCAGGGATGAAGGGAAATCAGGAGTCCAGAGAGAGGGATATTGACTTGGGAGATGATTGTTTTTGTGGGCCATGTACTTCCTCACTGCTGCCATAGTTGGCAACATATCCCATTAACATATTTAGGATGAGAACTTCTATCTCATAGGATAATAGAAATAGTAGGGAAGTGTGCTTTTTTTATTTTAAAGGGAGAGTATAGCAGAATTAGGTCACAATACTTTTTCACTAGAACTAGATAAGTGCAGTGATACATGAGGTAATGAATAAACTGGGACTTAAGCTCTAAAACTACTTTATAGAAGGATACATATCAAAGCATCATAAATTAGTGTAATTTGGTTCTTCTATGAATGACTGGAATTTAAGAATCATTCCAAAATGTGATTCTTCCCATTAGACCACTTTTAACATGTCACGTAAGCTTACTCTAAGGGACAGAAATAAACTGATTAACAGTTTTCAGAATAAAATCTGGAGTAAATTGTCCTAAATAGGGCTTCCTAGCAACCATTGAAGATAAATACACATTTGATTTTTTGCAGTGGATATATTCTTTTTTTCTTGTTCAGGCAATTGGGGTTAAGTGATTTGCCCAGGGTTATACAGCCAGAAAGTATTAAGTGTCTGAGGCCAAACTTGAACTCAGATCTTTCTGTCTTAAGGGCTGGTGCTCTATCTACTACACCAACTAGCTGCCCCAGTAGATATGTTCTTGAAAAGATATGTGTAAATTGAATCATTTAAAATGTATTAGGAAGATATGTTCTATGAACATTTTTGTGAAGAAAAGTCCTTTTGTATAATAAGTTTTGTGCTTTGGGATTTTTCTGAATTGACTTTCTTAACCAAACATATTTGTTCCTTCCTGACCTTTGTTCCTTATGCACATGAATAAAAAGGGCCAGATATAGATTTGTAATTACTTTAATCTTTGACTGTAAGCTCCCTTTTTTTTTTTCTATCTGCTGAATTCTAACTGAAGTCTCAAAACTTATAACCTAATATTTTGATCATTTTTCAGTCATGATGGAAAGTTTGAGGTTATACACAGCTAGAATAATACATAAATATAGCATCCAAAAATATCTAAATGGAAAAAATAGAAAATAAAAATAAGAAAAAAAAGAAAATAGAAAATATAGGAAAAACGAGTGTTAGAAAAGATTGGAGGAATTAATAAAGTTAAAAAAATAACATTTCTGCATATTGTAACTTGAATTGTGATAATTTTCTCATTGGCTATTTTATTTTTCAAAATCTTTTCATTTTAAAGGCTTTTTGATACTTATGACAACTGTTCTTGAAGTTGCTTTGAATCAACTTTTTGTTTTTACATCAAAAATTGGCATCTTAAGAGAGACAAATGTGAATTGAGAATTTTTTTAGGAGTGATGTTCAAGT
The DNA here is from genome assembly GCF_048593235.1 of Sminthopsis crassicaudata. Lineage (NCBI taxonomy): Eukaryota > Metazoa > Chordata > Mammalia > Dasyuromorphia > Dasyuridae > Sminthopsis > Sminthopsis crassicaudata. Next base: position 590,618,281 of record NC_133619.1, on the reverse strand, counting down.
TACCTGTATCATAAATACCTACTATGTGCCAGTCAGACTGCTAAGTGTTTGATAATCAAAGATTCATTCATATGTATAACTCATTGAATGAGATATTTCTAAAGAATTAACTATATATATGTAGAAATATCTTAGTAAAAACATACACACTTGTTGAAACTTGTGTCCAAACATCCTAAGTAATTTTTTTTCAATTTTTTTATTTAATATTTTATTTTTCTCAAATTACATGTAAAAATAGTTTTTAACATTCATTTTAAAAATTGAATTCCAAATTCTTTCCCTCCTCTCCCATCTCTCTCATTGACAAGGCAGGCAATTTGATATAGGTTATACATGTGGAATCATGCAGAACATTTCCATGTAGTCACCAAGCATCTAAATTTTACTAGTGATTTAGTTAGGGAAGGGAGAAAGATCTTGGGCATGTTGTCATCTTTCCTCTAGCGTCCAGGTTTTTCCCTTTTTCATTTTTTTAAATAAGAGGATTGAAATGGCTGGTTTGAAGGAATTTTAAGATCTCTTTCAGCACTAACCTTTTATTCCTTCATTGTACTTATTTTATTTGGGGCTTTATTATGATGCTTGCAGGATGTAATTAAATTTCTACATTGAAGCCCTGGTTTACCAAAAGAATTTTGAAAGTTTGTAATTTATGAAGAATTGTTGGTAATAGGGCCATTGCTTTCCATATCTAGTAAAGATTTCTCTTGATTTGTTCCTCTCACATACAATGCAATTTTTCCTGGAGACCTGAGTCTTTTTTCCATCCATAGACTAAACTGGAAGCATCATGTTTCTCTCAAAAATGCAGCATTTTAATACCCCTGAGGCAAATAAAATGTGTAACTAGTCTTCATTGTTGCTTATTTGAATCTTAAATATATATACATATATCAACCATTCTTTGTGACTTAATCTTCATTGAAACTTGATTGATTTTCTTTCAGAACGAACCTGTTTAATCTAAATCTAACTATTTAGCTTTCCTTATCATAATTTATCATCTGTTTGAATGAACCCAGTCTCTAATTTTTCATTAGCCCCATAACCAACTAAACGCTAACTATTTTGTGCATTGTTATGGAATATTTAATAGATTAGAATCATTTATTAGAGCTGTCAAGGGACCTTTGAATGCCAATTCAACTGCTTTGTTTTATAGATAAGGTTCCCTTAGTTAGCCATAGTAGTGAGGGGCAGCAATGGCATTCAGGGACCTCTGCCTCCCCACTCAGCATTCTCTGGCATGGCTATTTGCTACTACTTCCTAACCTTGTATGTCAAGCATACAACTCATTTTCGAAGTTCTTTTGTTCCCATATACTTCTTTGCTATGTCAGATGTCTTTCATGCAGATTTAATTTCATAAAAGCTTTGATATTCTTTGCTCTAAACAAGTTCCTCATTTTTATGTGGACACAAAGCATTATTATGCTTTTTTTTCACTGTAATAGAAGGTTGATTAGCTGACAGTGTGTATGCCACATAACTCTCTCTTAATCATGTAGCTTCTGCTTGCATAAACCATCCAATAACACTAGTTTACATGGATAACATTACATAAGTAACTTTCCAATCAGTCAACAGATATTTCATAGTATGATAGCAATAGCTAGCACTTACAAGAGCCCTTTTAAAAAATATTTTTTTCCAAATAGTATTTTATTTTTCCAAATACATGTAAAGATAGTTTTCAACATTCATTTTTGTAAAACTTGGTACTTAAACTTTTCTCCCTTCTTCCCTCCCCAAGAGAGTAAGCAGTCTGAGATAGATTAAATATGTACAGTCTTTTAAAACATATTTTCATATTTGTCATGTTGTACAAGAAAAATAATCAAAAGGGGGAAAAGCCATGAGAAAGAAAAAAAAAACAAAAACAAAAATATGAAAATACTATCCTTCAATCCACATACAATCTCCATAATTCTGTCTCTGAATGCGGATGGCATTTTCTATCTCAAGTCTGTTGGAATTGTCTTGGATCACTGTTTTGCTGAGAAAACCCAAGTTAATACTTTGGGATACAGGTCTGGCAGCAAGACTGGGATCAAAAGGTGTGCACAGTTTTAATATGTCTTTGGGCATAGTTCCAAATTGCTCTCCAGAAATGGTTGAATTATTTCACAACTCCACCAGCAATGTATTATGTGTCCCATTAAAAAAAATCATTTTAGTGATGTTTTATGTTTTTTATATCACCATAGTATCCCAGGTGTCCTTTCCCTTTTTCCTTCCTAGAAACTACCTCATATGACAAATGGTCTGGGGGTCAAATAGGGTAAAAAATCAACATAACTGATCAAGACATTGAGAAAGTCTAAAAACATGTACAATGTGTAATAGCTATGGATATGAGTATCCCCATCCAGTTCTTAACAATCACAAATAATATTGCTCTTACCTAATGCTTTAAGGTTTTGCATATCTTATCTCATTTGGTCCTCAAAACCCTTGGAAAGTAGGTGCCATCATTATCCCCATTTTATGGATGAGAAAACTGAGACAGATAAGTGCTTATCCAGCCCATAAGTATCTGAGGCAGAATTTAAACCTTGGTCTTTCTTGGTCCATGTCCATCACTCTCCCCCACTGGACCCCTTCTCTGTGCCAACCACTAGGCTAAATGCTGAAGGTACAAAAAACCCCTAAACTTTCTGCCCTCAAGGAGCTTACATTCTATTAAGAAACTCATCAAGAGGCAAATACAAAGTAAATACAAGGGAAATGACAGGGTACCAGTGGCTGGGAGAACAGAACCATTAATGACAATGGTGTCATTTGAGTTTTGAAATTTTTTTTTTTTTTTGTTTTCAGTTGCAAATTCTTTTTCACCTATTGAAAAGGAAATACAATACTTGTTACACATATGAAGTTTTGAAAAATATTTTCTTCATTACCTGTTGTTCCTGTTTTAAAGGCAAGACAAATAATGAAAGGAAAAGATAAATATGCTTCAGTCTGTACTCTTGAGTCCATCTTTCTGGATAGCATTTTTCATTCTGAGTCCTTTAGAAACTATCTTGGATCAAAGTAGATAGATGTCTTTTGTAGTTGATCATAGTTACAATGTTGCCATTATTGTGTACAGTGTTCTTGTGTTCCACTCACTTCAGTTTACATAAAGTCTTCCTAGGAAAAATCATGATACTAAGATAAGTTGAGTGGTGTGGGAGGTCAGGATGCCTTCCATATGTGGAGAGCCAGAGGTAAAAATTTAGAGCTGGAAGATAGAATGTCATGTGTGAACAATTAGGTTGTCTAGATTGTAGGAACTCTAACTTGCCTTTTTAATTTTATCCTCAACTATTAGAACTGCCCTTTTTAGCTTAAAAATCTGCTTCTTCTGGATGGTTCCAAAAATTTCATGTTGTATTGACTTGGATTATTTTATTCCTCCTTCCTGGAATGCCCAATCCTTTCCTCTGTATCTGTTTTGATATTACTCAAATTTCATGATCCAAGTCAAATCCCTTACCACGTCCATTAGTTTTCCCTGGACATATTTTGAAGTAATCTGTTCTCAGAACTCTTGTAGCATTTGTTGTCCATGTGATTCATTCATTTGCAACATATTTATTGCTTGATTACTCCCTCTCTCCAATTAAAATTCCCCTTCCTGGAAATGTGTTAGATGATTATCCTATCAATCTAATTAAAGGCCTTCTTAATTCCCCCCACTACATATTTTCTAGGGCAAGACAAGGTAACATGTAGATCTCTCTTCCCTACTATATCTGAAGGATCTCTGGAAAGAGGGAAAGAGAGCAGAGATGCAAGGTAGAATCCATCTTTTGCCCATTAGGTAGGTCTCCTCCAAGTTGTGAATACATTTTTTTATAAGGCAATTTCCTTGAAATATTTTCTATCTGTCCTTTAAAAGAAGAAATGAAACAGATAATTTTGAGTATACAAATGGAAAAGCTTTTAACACAAACAAAATAAATGCATTTAATTGGGAAAATTTTTATATTAAATATCTTAAGATACTATATAGACAACTAGCAGAAATATATAAGACTAAAAGAGTTGTTCCCCACTAGAAAATGGTTAAAATATGTGAACAATTTTAAAAGAATTGCAAACCACATGAAAAATTGTTCCAAATTACTAGTATTAAGAGAAACAAATCAAAACAATTGAAATTTCAACCAGGAAATTAATAAAAATAACAAAAAGTATGAAATTAGTTTTTTTTTTTAAATGAGAGATTAGTAAAAATGACAAATGCGAAAAAACTTTGGAAGATGCTGCAGAAAGACAATCAATACTTTGTTTTTAGAATTGGGAATTAGTCATTCTAAACAGCAATTTGGAATTAGAATAAATAGTGACTTGTGTGTCCATACTCTGATGCAAAGATATTAGGCATAAAAGACAAGATCAAAAGACAGAGAGATGCTCTATATACAACATAATAATGATGGCAGCATTTCTTATAGAAATAAAGTAGGTGCCTATTTCTCAGTGGATGGCTGAATGGTGGATGAATCTAATGGAATATTATTACTATGTTAGAGGATAAGACAAACATGGTAGATAAAGAGAAGCTTGGGAAAACTTAAGTGAACTGAAGTAATGCACATGTAATTAACACAATATAAACCAGTGGAAAGAACAATTATCACAAAGCAATTGAAATTAAATATTGCAAAATTACAAAAGGTCAAGTTTGGCCCCAAAGAAGATATATGAGAAAACATCTGCTTCTACTCCCTGAGGGGGAGGGGAGCCTACCAGTGTGGAACATTTCATATAACATAATATTTTCTCATGTGTTGATTTTGCTAATATTTTTTTCTTTTCCTCTTTGAAGAAAGTTATTTGTTTTAAAATATGTCTTTGGAAGGAGGAGAAAAGGAGGAGGAAATTAGGTGATGCAACATGACTAATGTGGATTAATATGATTGTATATGTATAACATATATTGCTTGCTATCTTGGAAAGGGGCAGGGATAAGGGAGAAAGGGAGAAAAAATTACCACTTAAAATCTTATAAAAGTGAATATTGGAGAAGCTAGGTGGTCCAATGGGTAGAGCACCAGCCCTGAAGTCAGGAGGACCTGAGTTCAATTCCTGTCTCAGACAGTACTTCCTAGCTGTGGCTGTGTGACCCTGGGTCACACTTAGTCCCAATTGCTTCAGCAAAAAAAAAAAAAAAAAAAAAAAGTGAATGTTGAAAAATCTTTTTATATGTAAATGGAAAAAAATAAAATATTAGGTGGGGGAAAATGTAGGTGATGTAAAAACAAGATATCAATAAAAATCTAGTTAGTACAACAAGTTGGTCATAACTATTGTAGATCTCTGTCTTCCAATGTCTTCAGCCTTAGTGTTTCCAATTATTTGGGATTTTTTAGGAACTAAGTTACTTGAGTTTGAACTGCTTAACTTCTTTCTCTAACCAACCAGTCAACAAGCATTCATTAAGTATTATCCTTAGCTTTGGGGTGGGAGTAATGGCTGACCAGTAACAGAACTTTGTAAACTCTTTGTTGGCTGATTGACAAGTTTGACTGAGGGATCCTGAAGAGATTCTTCTGAAATTGTAATTCCTACAGGGGAACCAGGCAGTGGTACAGAGAGTGACACATCTCCAGACTTTCACAATCAGGAGAATGAACCTAGCCAAGAGGACACAGAAGATCTGGATGGATCTGTGCAGGGGGTGAAACCCCAGAAGGCTGCTTCCTCCACCTCTTCAGGGAGTCATCACAGCAGCCATAAAAAGAGGAAGAATAAAAACCGACACAGGTTAGTGGCATTGGGGCCATTTTCCAGGGCTGAGGTGATGATTATTTCAAAGGGATATTTTTAGATTACAAATTATTGGGTGCTATTGTTAGAGATTTGCATTTTTGCAACCAGAAGGGCCTCTGCTATAAGTAATATGGTCTCATTTGAAAAAAAAAAAAAATGATGGATAATGAGACAAACAATGCAGAGGGAACCCAGTTTTTTAGATTTTGGGTAGAGAATAGCAGGTGCAGTTTGTGTAGAAGAACCATATTAAATGAAAATCCTATTTGAAATGGTATATTTGGGTTATTTTTTAATTGAGGGAAAGGGGAATAGGATAGCTGCAGGCTTTTTTTCCTCTTATTTTTACTGTCTCTGATTCTTTATGGAATCTGAGAACTAGCCAAACACATTTTTTAAAAAGTGGCATTTGAGTGATTGCTTGTGCTCCCTCCTTCCCTGTCCCACCCCCCACTCATTTCTCTGCGATCTGTTTACACACATATTGGGAGTATTGGAGTCCAAAGCCCTATTAATAAGAGTGTGCCTTCCCAGATAACATTTGTCTACATTACTTTCTGAGGTGTGAAATGAAAGATAATGTCAACAGTTTGTAGGAAGCAGATATCATTAAAAAAGGAGAATTTAAGATTGCTGTCAAATTTTGATTATAAATGATAATATTGTAAGCCATTATAATTCCTAACTGAAAATAATGGACAGTCCATTCAAAGGTGGTTTTTTCTTGTGGAAGAGAAAATTATCATGGGAAAGAGAAGTGAAGCTGTAGTCCCAAACTTTTTGTAGGGCAAAGAATCCAGACTTAAAGAAAAAAAAAAGTCATTTGCATTGCTGTAGGGTTTAAACATCATTCCAGTGAAATTCAATGCAGCCTCATTGATCTGAAGGGAGCAGGCAGCTTGGGGATGGAGATAGTCAAAGAGCAGGAATAGCCTTCACCCTTGGTGACATCATAGGCCATAGGATTTAGAAAGCTTAAGTGGATAGGGGGCCTTTGAGATCATTTAATCCATCCTCTTTCTTTTATAGCTAAAAATAAAGAACTTACCTAAGTGAATTAAGTAGCTAGGGAAATGGCGGAGCCATGACTGAAAGCCCATCTTGTGATATATAGTCTAGCCCTCCTTCTACTACCTCATATTTGTGATTATTGTCTTTGGAGATTGGTCATTTGTAAGTGAAAGAAGTTTTTTGGAAACCTTGGAACTGATAAGGGAATGTAAAGTTAAGGGGAAAATAACAAAAGGAGTAAGATAGGAATTTGAGATGAACAAGAGTAAGTTATCCAATCTCTAGTGTATGTTGACTGTTTTATACCATATACCCAGATGCCTGGGTGAAGAGGTCTTACTTTCCATGTAGTGAATGGACACCTATTGTCTTCTTGGCATCTCTATTACTGCCCTTTATTCTCCCCTCTGACTTGCAGCAGATTATTAGAGCAATACAAGTTATTTGCCCCTATTTTTAAACATTCTAGATGTGAAGAACTAGCTAGTCTTTTAGCAAAGCATTTGTTAATTATTGTGTGTGAAGCACTGTCCTTAGCACTGGGGATTATTAAAAAAGAAAGAGAGAAAATCTCTGCCTTCCAGAAGTATACTTCACATGGGAGAGAAAACATGGCAATAGCTAGTTATGTGGAAGATTGGGACCAAATAAAGGGGCATCACCTGAAAGGGAAAACATTTTCAAGAGGGGGCATCAGGAGATGTTCCCTGCTACAAGTGAGCAAAGCCAGCGACACTGAGTTAGAGATGAGGGGCAAGGTCTTTTGGGGATGGAGAGAAGCCAAATCAAACTGAGTCAGCAAGTGTTTATTGAGCACCCAGTATGTACCAGGCCAAGTGCTTAGTATATAAAGATGAGATAATATTTGTCAAGTGCTTAGCACAGTGCTTCACACATGGTAGGCATTCAATAAATGCTGAGTTCATTCTATTCTAAAGAAAGATGAACAAAGTCCCTGTTCTCAAGAAGCTTCCATTCTAATGGGAGCTACAACTGTATACAAAGAAGGATAGTACATGCAAGATAAATCAGATAGGATCTCAGGGAATTGTCACTGACAATGAGGATTGAGAAAAGCTTTTTGCTAAAGCTGGGATTTTTTTTGAGACATGAAGAAAGCCAGATAAACCAGTAAAGGACTGGAGATGGGAGGTGGGAGTATCACATTCAGAGGAGTGCAGGGAGGACAGTGGAGCTGGCAGAGTGTGGAGGGCATTCAAGTGTGAGAAGCTTGGAAAGGGAGGAAGGAGCCAGGCTAGGGAGAGCTTCAGCTATTTTTTGGATAAATGGCTTTTGGCAGTTGAGGGGAGAATGGTATGGAGTGGGGAGAGACTTTTGACAGGGCTCTGAGCACTTCAGGGTTTGCCAGGGTCAATTATCCAGAAAGTGTCAGAGATAGGACTTGAATCCAGATCTTTGTAATTCCAAGGCTAGACCTCTGTTCATTATACCACACTGCCTCTCATAACACTAATTTTTGCCTTTTTAAATTAAAATGAAACTTAACCAGCTCTGTGAGAAGTCAGAAGACAGATAGAGAAGGACTTTTTTTTGTTTCTTCTGAACATTTCCTAGCTTTTTGTCCCCTTCATTTTAGGCATCTGTACTGAGGGAGGAGAGCTGAACTGTTTTCTTTTCAGGAGCATCTACCTCCAAACAGAACTTAAAATTGCAGGTCTCGCCTTCTCTGACCTGTAACAGTCTCACTTAGCCAGATTCTCAGCCCTCCTGATTTGTGTGTACTTTTAGAGGCAAGAACATGTGTCATTGAAAGGCAGTGTGGTACACTGAATAGAAGGCCAGATTTAGGGTTAAGAATACCTGGATTTGAATCTTAATCTCTGACTTAGGCTGGCTGAATGATCCTGGGCAATTCAATGCCCCAGGAAACTAAAACTATTATGTTTTAGAGTAACTGCTGATCTGCATTACTGGAGGAATTATTCTATATTGAAAGTTCTTTGATTCGTTTGATTGATTCGTAGGATCAGATCCCTTCACCTCTTCTTCCTTTCCTTCTAACCCCCAAAACCTACTTAAGAACATGATCATTGTAGTTCACTAAGGAATATTCTTTAAGTCTACAATCTTGAGTAGATCATTGATAATGAAAATTCTGTTCTTTGATCCTATATTTTATTATATTTATATTAAGAATGATTAAATCCCACCTACCTTAAATAATGATTGAGTTATTAATCCACAACTACACTTTATAAATCCTGAACTTCTTTCATATATAACCACGTTGTTTTAGCAGATAAGTATGAAAGAAAAAATTTGGGTTAAACTACATGTTTTTATTGTGCATGCTTATTCAGTTCATTTTAGTAAGTTTTGAGTGCCTACTAGGTGTAAGATAATATTCTAGATAGTGACAATAAAAAGATAAAAATTAAGTAGCTTTTACCCTCAAGGGACCTACATTCTACTGGAGAAAACCCTGTATATCTAAGTAAATGCAAAGTTTATACAAAAGTCATCCAAAGTCATTTCCAGAGGGAGGAAGTGTTAATTACTGGACCCATTAGGAAAACTTCCTAAAGGGGGTGGCAGTTGAGCTGGGCTTTGAAAGGAAGGGAAGAACTCTGCAAGGTACAGGTGAGGAGGCAATGCATACCAGGCATGAGGGAGCATGAGGTATAGAGTATAATAGTATGGGGAAACAATAGCTAGCAGGCCAACTTAGTTTGAACGGGAGAGAACAAACATAAGAAACTAAGACCAGAAAAATATGGAAACCAGATTGTGGTGGGCAGATGCCAGGTAAGAGACTTTTTTTTAATCCTAGAGGTCAGAGGGAGCTTTTGAAGATCTTTAAATAGAGGGAGTAGCATGGTCTTTGTAACAGGAGTAGTAATTTTGCAGCAGTATGGAGAAAAAATTGCTGTGTCCTAATGTTCAGGAATATTGAACTCATACTTCATTCCAGATTTATTCAGGTATAGACTGACCACCTCAAAGAAGAAATGCTTTATTTGTTTTTGAAAAACATGGCAACCCAAAACTAAATGCTAATAGCAAAAGCATTTAATTTATGGTTAAAAGCCCTACAAAGCCTAGGCATAGAAGAGCCTTTAATGATAAAAAGTATAAATCTAAAACTACAAGGGAGTATTATTTGCATTGGAGAAACACTTGTTTTTTCAGTAAATATATGAGTAGAACAAAAATGCCTTGTTATTTGACAGTTTTAGAATTGCTAGCAATATCAATGATAAGACAAATTAAAATTGAGACAAAGCATGATTTGCTATTTCTAACATTCAAAGAGCAAATAAGAGACAAAGCTATTTCTGTTTTCTGGAATAACAAAACTTAGTTAGAGAACCCTAAAATTCATCAAAGAAACTGAGATAATTGCAACTTCAATAAAGTATCAGAAAATCAATGGCATTTCTTAACTCAGCAATAAAATTGAGGAGAAAATAATAGAAAGGGAAGTCTTATTCATAATTACTACAAAATGCATAAGATATCTGGGAGTCATTCTACCAAAGCACACTCAAGATGTATAAATAGAATCAAAACATTCACGTGAACAATAAAGAATAAAGTTGATGACAAGACAGAATAGGAATAATGGCCAAGAATTAGAAATCTACCCAGTGGGTTTTACTGGTCTTACTCGATCTAATTTTGGCTGGGACTTTTCCCCCCCCAGTTTTGCTTTTCACCAGGACAATGTAAATTAATCACATAGTGTTTAAAAAATAAAAGAAATAAAGAACAATTTACATAATTAATTAGAGGGGTAACCTGCAGTTTATGGCTGGGACTCATCAATATTCCCTAGAAGGTATGGGAGCCAGCAAGGAACTCACTTTAAATGTCTACTCTTCGTGTGGCTAGCTATAATTGCTCTTATACTTGCCATTTGTTCAGAAACTGTAAGCTAATGATTTACAGTGGAAAGAATGCTGAATTTTGAATAAGAGGACTTGGGTTTGAATCCTGTTACTTTGACTTAAATGGGGACAAATCATTGTGGCTCTGGACTTCAAATTTCCTTGACTGTAAAATGGGGTGGGAGTGGGCTTTCAGGGGATGACTTTTAAGGTTCCTTCCAGCTCAAAATCTGTGAGCTTGGGATTCAATACTACTTTTACCCCCATTTCTAAGAGCATAGAGGAAAGTGTGGGATACTTGTGGATGCTCATAGTTTCTTCCAAGTGCATGGCAGACTTTGGAATGCCTAAATTAAAGCCCTGATGTTTACTAGGTAACTCCCGTCAGCTGTATTGCATTCAATGGTTGAGCAGTTTGACCAGCCCATCTCCTGAGTGAACACCTTGCCATTGAAGGGTATTCATTAAGCCCTTGACTTCCAGGAAGAATGTGAGAGCGTCAGGTCCCCGGCCTTGATACCTGATTGAGAACATATTACTTGAGTATAGTGTTGCAGAACATTTTCTTTTTTTTTTTTTCTTAAAAAAAAAAAGTTCATGCTGTTATATTGGGTTGTGAGTTACTGTTTTAAAAGCATTTTTTTTTTTTTAAATTACATGCCTAAATTCTTTTCTCCCCATTTCATTTAATGCCCTAATTCTTCTACATTTTCAGTTCTTCATGTTTGTTTAAAAAAGTCTAACTCTGCATCTGGCAGCTAATGAATTGGTCCACATATCTGATAGAGTTCTAATGAAATAACCATCCCTTTTATAACACTACTTTACTTCTGATGTAAAAATCCATGGAGGGAACCTTTTGACTATAGAAACTTGGGTGCTTTGATGTTTGAAGTTTTATGGCATAAGATTCTTAAAGCTGATTTTGTTTTTAGTAATCTTGCTAGGGTGGCTAATCAACTAATTTATTTAATTAGTATATTAATTTCTATTGCTTTCTTCCTTTCAAATGCTGCCCCTCAGCCCGTCTGGCATGTTTGATTATGACTTTGAGTAAGTTTGATTTGAATTAGTATTTGTGCTGTGTTGTTTAGTGTGTAGACACCAGTATGCCTTTTTGAGACCTTTCTAACTCATAGTTTATCTGTTTAATTGTAGGTATGTATATTAGGTTAGGCTGGGAAGTTTTTTTAAAAAACAGAAAAACGTGATGGAGGTAACATTTCATTTAATAACTTAAGCAAAATTAAGTAATCTTCACTTCTATTCATTTTTATTTTATTTTAAATAGACCAACTTTACCTTATTTCATATTTAAACTGATTTCCTGGCTTTGCTTCTTAAAGAGATTAATAGTATCAGATTTGGATATTTTGCTCTGGAGAAGTTTAATAAATGAAATTCACTTAATTCCTGTTATATCTCACATCCTGAAATACAAACTTCTAGTCTTTCTTTTCTGAACTTACTCGCCAATGTGTCTGAATAATTATCAATGATATAGTTAAACAGCTAACACATTAATGTAGAGCATGCCCTTTTAATCCAATCTCTCTAACCCTTAATTTCATAGTAATTTTTAAAAATTATAATGGCTTTTACAACTACCATATTTCTTACTGGATTGTTATCTAAGTTTACATTTTGGCAAGGTCTGAGAATCTGATCTTACAATTTTAACTGATCCTTGCTCAATAATAAGTGGGTAAACAAATAAATTTGACATGTAGTCTAATGAAAAAATGTGGATTTTTGTTAACCAAATAGTCTTTGTTGTAGCTTGTACCATATGCAGTATCTGATTCTTGGACCTTCTTTTTGCTGTTAGCTAAAATACAAATATCTTTTGTCTTTCCCATCGCAGGATTGATCTGAAGCTAAACAAAAAGCCAAGAGCCGTAAGTATCAGTGTTCTGAGGTCACTTGAGAGAACCGGCCTGCCTTTGCTGGCTGACTCAAAGCTATTATCTTAGAGCGAAAAATGAAAAAGCATTAAAGTTCTTATTGCCTGGTCTGTGTTTACTTTTAAAGCTTAGAATAGTTTTGTCAAACACACCTTTACTTGTTGAGAATCTTGTGTTCATGCTTTATAGCTTAAAAGAAGAATAAGTTCTCTAAGAAACTTGAAATCATTCCCTTTTGATTCAACAAATAGTAGTCAGTACTTGGGCTTTCCAAGGCAGGAGAGTTCAGTTGGAGTGCATGGTGCTACTGGAGACAAATTCACCCTTTTCATGCATTGAGGGTCTCTTCTTTTTGCTCTGGTCCATTCTGGACACCCTTACCCATGATCAAGGTATTGCTTTTCAGTACCTGTGGTTGATTGGTCTTGAAGTAGATGATGTGAGAGTTTGGATGAATTAGAATATTTCTCTCTCCGTTGTTGAGGGCAGCAATAGAGCCAAAAATGGTGCCATCATGAGCTGCAGAGGATAGCCCTCTTGCTTTAAAATTGGATCTTAAACTGTGTACCTTTCTGTACTTAGTACTCTCACCAAGAATTGTTTTACACACCCAAAATAGTAAGTCCTATGTTCTTCTGAGTTCCATTTCATGCAGTAATTTGGAATTTTGTTTTTCTCCCCCACAGGATTATTAGAAGACCCATTAGTCCAGAAGCTTACAGGCTGTAGAGCCCTGCCCTCATACAACTTCATCAAGATAAACACCCCTCCACTGAGTGGCCATTAATGTCTGCGCTCCCAGACCCAGTGCCTGCATTGAGGAGTAGTTTGTTCTAAAGAGGGGTGAAAGAAAGTCCTTTCTGTAAAACCACATCAGACCATTTACCTCGTGTCATTTTTAGTAACTGAACTGCAGGAAGACCAAGGCATGGTGCAGTCCTAGGTTGCCTACTTTCTGCATTTCTCCATTCTTGGGATTGAGTACTTCCCAACACTGGCTGCTCTGGTCCTGGCTGCATCAGATTCATCTGTGATACCCATGGAGAGATGTCTTGGGGTGTTTTGTTTTTTTTTTGATGCCGAAACCAGCACCCAGTTGTGTTTTGTCATATGGAGGCTGTAAATATCAGGCATTTCCTTACTCTGCCTTATGTGTTGTTTGTTGTTACTGTCTTGTTTTCTTTGAGGGGTTTGTTGTAATACAATTGTACAGCTTATGGCTTCCTGCTGTTTTCTTTGGAATCTGATTATCTTTACTTGGCTTAGGGGCTGATATCCTAACACAAATAATCTCTAGTAGCATAAATAAAATGGATGACTTGTCCTATTTGTCTTTTTGCAGGGGGAAGGTAGAGGGTTATTTAATTTTTTCCCATCTGAGTTGGAAGCAATTTTCATGTACAGGCAAATGGCAATAGCTAAAAACCATAAGTTTGAATCCTTTTAAAAACATAAGTTTTTATTATTTTGTATAAAAAATAAAATTTCACAGGCTTCAGTCTCTCTTCTCATACTTTATTTTTTGCATTTGAGATTTTTTCCTCATTGATTTTTATTTTCATCATTTCATACATACTATACAGAAAATATCAGGTGTTTGACACTCATCTCTCTTTTCATCTTGTTTATAATCCTCTGTAATCCAACTCCAGAAAGATCCATCACTAAACCTCTTTCTGCACCTCCCTAAGACATAAGGAAAAACTTAGGAATTCCATAGATAAATAACTTACAAGGAGTTGTAAGTAGGGAAAGCTTTTATAGGCAGTTAATGGACTTATTTTCCATTTTAAGTTGAGGACAGGAAGGAGTAACAGGTTGATGAGCCTGAAGAACTTATAGAAAACTGTTTAAAGGAACCAGGCACTTTGATGATTTAACTTATTTTTTTTCTCTTAAAAAATTTTATTAAAGCTTTTTATTTACAAAACACATGCATGGGTAATTTTTCAGCATTGACCCTTGCAAAACCTTCTATTTCAAATTTTTTCCTCCTTTCCCTCATCCCTTCCCCTAGATGGGAGGTAGTCTAATATATGTTAAATATGTTAAATTACATGTTAGATATAATATCTTCATATACATATTTATACAGTTATCTTGCTGCACAAGAAAAATTGGGTAAAAAAGGAAAAAATAAAAACCTGAGAAAGAAAACAAAATGCAAGAAAACATCAAAAGAAAAAGTGAAGATGCTGTGTTGTGTTCCTACTCAGTTCCCACATACACACTCTGAGTGTATATGGCTTTCTTCGTCACTGAACAACTGGAACTGGTCTGAACTGTTGACTTAAAGTTAGAGTTTATTCAAAGGAATAAGATTTAGGGCTTGGCACCTCATTTTATTCTATTCATTGATGGGTCTTACCTTGTATCCATGTCTTTTATTGGGAAAAATAGTCATTTGCTAAATTCTTGATAAATCCACAAAGTCCAACAGCTTTTATTTAATGCAATAAAGTTCATGAAGAAAGGATGCAACATTTTATCAAATCAATACCACCTCTCCCTTTTCCCCCAAGCTAGTAAACAGCATTATGTGTATGCTCTTCATGGTGCCTCCTTAGATAGGCATTGTCTTTGCTAGCAAAACTGTCTGCATCAGAGTTGTCAGCAGAACAGTTAGATGTTTATTCCAGGAAGATTGGTGGGAACAAGAGCATCCTAAAGGAAAACCTAACAGCTGTCTGCTTTCTATCATACTGGCTTCTTTGTCCAGAGGAAAGACCAGCACTATTTCTCATGTATTAGTCATTGGCTTCTGTGATGTTCAATCCAGCACACTTTGGAATTCGTTGGTGATTTAGTGGCTTTGTACTTAGAAGGTGATTTTTGAATATGCATACATATATATATGTGTGTGTGTGTGTAGATTTAGTATTCACTTTACTCACCCCCACTGCCATATGAATTGCTGTATCATAAAGCCAGCTGCTTTCCTTTGTGTTTTCGATCAAAGGGATCAGTCTCATAGAGAAGTCACCTGGTTTTAGGTAGATCTGACTTAGAGTTGGTTTAAACTAGGAAGTGAGGACCACTGCCCAATTTAATAAAGAGTAAAGAATGCTTATCCAGTGTCAACCTAAAGAAAAACTTTGGAAATGCAATAGAATACTAACATGGAGAGAACACCGAAACTTGTAGCAGGCAGGGCCTTGCATATCAATATTTTTTGGTTTAATGTGATTTGGGGGATTGGTTGCCTAAAACCTTTTCAAATTTAATCCCTCTGATTTCCTATATGCCCTAGGGTTCCTTCTGTTCTTGGCAATACTTAAGGCCAGAAGTTAAAATAGAAGTACTACCATAAATTATGGGAAAATTCTTTTTAGTGCTAATTTCTTGGGACAATTATTTTGAGTTTCATTTTAAAAATTGTGGTGGATTTGTTGAGGCAGTTGTCCTAAATAAATATCAATGAGTCCTTTATGTGAAGTACTTAAGAGATGTGTAGGGTACTATGTAGAAGTGAGCTAAGACGTCCTCTTCCATTTTGCTCTCTTCTCCCCTTTTCCCAGATGCCAAATAGGTGCTGAGGAACTCTGCCTGTTCTTTTCTTCCCTGGCTCAAGCTTTGCCTTAGGGAAATAAATTTCTTCCTCCTTACTTCACTTTCTACCCTGTAAACTGGCTTACCTTCCTTAGTAATTTTGAGACATTTCAAAGAAAACATTTCCAACCCCTTTTTTAGCTGTACTTTATTTCATTATCCATAGGAGGAGGTGACATTTTGCAGTCAAAAATTAAAATTTATTCATCTAATGTCCTTTTATGCTGTATTCTTGTGTAATACAGGGCTCACCTTTGGTTCTTGGGATTTGGGAGATTTGATTTGGTTGGAATTCAGATTTCTATGTCATTGGGAGTTAGAACTGAGCACTTTTTTGGATGGCATTAATTTTACCCTTACAAATTGAAGATTCCAAGCAGTGACCAAGAAAAGAGAGCAGTTGAGCCTTCAGAAGTGTTAGTCTAGACACAATATACATACTCAGGCAAGCAAAGGGGCTTTTCTCAGGAGCTGAGCTGGAGAGGAATATTCAAATGATAGCTAGTCTGTGGATCTTTGGGAATTTTAGAAGCTTTAAAAAGAAGGTGAAATTCATTTATATTGTGAAGCCTCATTAATACTAAGGGGATTGGGGCTCCATGTAGCTCACCTGAACTAGGCAATCTTGAAGGGCAGATTCATTACTTTCAAGTATTTAGCTGGCACAAGACTATAGTGTGGTAAGTAGAGATCCTCTGGGACCCACTTTAATGAGCAAGAAAGAATAATGTCTAATTTTATTTGTGTGAATGTTTGAAAGGTTTCTTTTAAGATATTTTAAATGGCCTTCCTACTATCTTTGTACCATTTTCATAGAAGCCCTTTTCGTCAATATTGTACAGAGATAAATTTCCAATTTCCATTTCAAGCTTAGAATCTAAAATGTTAGAGCTGGAAAGGACCTTAGTGACCATGTAGTTCAGCTATCTCATTGACCACATGAAGAAAGAGAATGAGCATCAGAGTCGGGACTAGAACCCAGTTCTCTGTCCAATGCTCTTCCCATGAAGTTTTATTGTCATTGGGTGCTTGGCTGAAGCTTGCCTTTGTCACATCTTTTGAAAGAAAAAAAAAATTTGCTATGCAAATAAAGTCAATGAGAAGGCAGGAAAATGTTTATATTGTGGGTTAAAAGCAAATTATTAGGCATATTTTAAACTCATTAAGGAAATAAAATCGCTAATACTTTAGTATTAGATTTAAAAGTAATACCAACTCTCTTAAAAGGTTCTATAATTGGATTTTGCATTAATTTACAGATATTCTTCTTACCACTTATTTTCATTTGGAAAATTTAAGTGTGGCTTTTGTTCTAGTGAGGTCTTAGTTTAGAGGGTTCATTGTTTTGGATGGGAAGGAGAGGAGGGGTGGTCTTTTTTTATAAACATGTGTTTCTCCCCAAGAGGTGTCATCCTAGTTACGTGCCTAGAAGTGTGTGTGTGTGTGTGTGTGTGTGTGTGTGTGTGTGTGTGTGTGTGTGTGTGTGTTGCAGACCCCCCTGGAAATAAGGAAAGGATTGGAGCAAATAATCCTTCCATTTTCAAACAGTAAGTTGTATCAATATCTTGGCTTTATAGGTTGTTCTTCATCATTTGGAACAAAGTAACGTGTGTTTTCACTTTGATAATCTTGCTCATGTAGAATAAAGGTTCTCTTTCACTCTCGGAAATGTTTTGGTGAAATTGATGATGGTTTCCAGTTATCCAGAGCTTGGCCAATTCACCCTGTCTCATTTCCTCTGTTCCCTGTGCCACGCACCCTGCCTCAATTTCTCAATTCCATGGCTTTTGATTGCCCAGGCCCCTGAGGTGTCACTCTGCATTCAATTTCCTCACCTTCCACAAAGGTCAAATAAGGATGGACCTTCTTTCTGCCTTAGTTGTCCCTTGTCCTTCCTAGTGCTGCTTTTCTGGGGCTTCTTGTGAAGTTATAATTCCATTTTTAATTGCTTTACAGAAGATACTATTTGAATTTTCCAAATCATTTGGGTCTACTGACAGATTTATCCTTGAATTTGAATTTGTATGAGACTTTCCAAAAAATCCTTGTAGATATAAGATTCTCCTCAGATTCTATACCCTTCTTTAGTCTATTTTCCTGGGTAGGCTAAAAAAATCATGCTTTGATTTTGGGCCACTTAGCTTGCCTGGTTTGCTTTCCAAACTTTCATCTTGCTAGGCACTGACAGAGTTTGTGTTTGGCTGTCACAGAGCGAGCTCAGCCGTCTCTCCATGGCATGAGGAGACCTCAATAACGATCACTCTGTTGGGCCCCTTAGTTATCCTGTTTTATGCTTGGTGGAGTATGAAGCACAGAGGGTGTAACTAAAATCAGGCTTCTAGCATATGGGAGCCAAAGAAGACCTCAGAGTTCTTAGATTACAAAACCCTACGCATCGTATTTTTACAGAGGAAGAAGATGATTGTCAGAGTGTAAGACAAAGTTAAGCAGGATCACAGGGAGGTCAGGCTGAGAAGCAGCTTGAACATATATTTCTTGGCTCCAGTGTTTCTTCTGTTAACACTGTGGACCAAAGACTACCAGTTTCTGATTGCCATTGTAAGAAAAACAAAAAATTCCCCAGAATAAGAATAGTACTCGGTTATCACAAGCATATTTGTGAAAATATAAACAAGAATTACATGGCTTTATTATCAAGTCATATGAGACCATCTCTTGAAAGATGTGAATAGCCCCTCTCCAACTAGAATGATCTCTTCATCACCCTTCCCTCTTCTCCAAAGAGATTTAGTTGTCTACTGGGTTTTGTGTGGTACAGGAAAATGCCGAAATTGGTATTGGGAGATGATACCAATACCAGTGGGTACCAGTAGATGGCAGGCAGTGCTTCCATAAATGAATGGTGCTGCCCCTCTGCTCCCTGCACCTACTTTTTATGGGGCCATCTGAAAAAGGGAACAAAAATATTGTGGGCCTCCAGAGGACCAAGCCTTTGAATCTATCAACCCTTTCCCAGATTAGGAATCATAAACACAATAATTCATATGCCTAGAATGCTGTATTCAGGTTTACAAAGTGTTTTTTTCGTTAGAGACCTATGAAAAAGGGCATATAAATTTTAGGGTCATTTTAGAATTGGGGAAACATTCAGCATGGAAAAAGGGATTTGCCTATGCTTAAACAACTAGGGTTGAGACTGGGAGTTGAACCCAGATCTGAAGACTCAGTGGAAAAAGATCTGTATTAAAATTCCAAATCTACTGCTTGTGTGACTTTGAACAAGTCATTTTAACTTCCTTTGGGTATCTCAGCCTCTTTATCCTTTCAGAGAAAGGAGTTAGGTTAAGGTGGCCTCTGAAAGCCCTCTAGGTTTATGAAGACCTAGGAAGGAAGCTTCCTTCCTATTATCATCTTTATTTAAATTTAACTTTTAAAAATTTAATGAAATCTATTTTCCCACTTCTTTACTAAAGGGGAAAAAAAAAAAGAAAACTACTGTTTAAAAATGTGCATTGTATTGGCCATCTCCACTCTGAATCCATCCCTTCTTTATTAGGTGGTGGATAGCTAGCATACTTCATCATTGGTAGTCTGAAATGCATGGTTGGTCACTGCACTGATTAGAGTTCTCCAGACTTTCATTTGCTTGCTTGTACAGGATCATTTTTATTGCATAAATTTTCCTGACCTCTTCAATTCAGAAGTCCAGATCTCTTTCCAGGAAACCCATGTAGAATTAGCAATGGATTGATACTATTACAACTAGTCATCCAGTCACTACTTAGATACTTACTTAGAACTCACTACCCATGAAGGAAGCTGATATGGTTGGTCACAACTCATTTAAGTTGAATGAGTTGAGATCCATCTTCCTAACATCTACCAGTTGCTCTTAGTTATCTTCCATTAAGAGTCAAGCAGAGCTAATCTCTTTTCCTGGTAATAGTACTCTAAATATTTAATCTGGTCCTATCTCACCTCCAACCCTCCCTTACCCCAACCTTAAGTGTTCATTTCTCCAGGCAAAACATCTCCACTTCTTTGAACCCATCTCTTATATGAGGTCTTGAGCTTGAGAAAGCTAGAGAAGGACTGAAGAGACAGTACCAGTGGATGGGTAAGGCTGAGAGGAAGTGGGGTGGTTGTTAGTGGTTTATTGTTGTTTGGGGTTTTCTTGGCAAAGACACAGGAGTGGTTTGCCATTTCCTGATTCAGTTTGTTTTACAGAGGAAGAAACAGAGGAAAACTGGGTTAAGTGACATGCCCAGGGTCTCACTGCTAGTAAGTGTTGGAGGTTGGATTTGAACTTGGGAAGATGTCTTTTTGACTCCAGGTCCAGCAGTTTATCCACTTCATCCACCTACTATGGTTGTGGTGGTAGGGGGAGATAGATTGCCCACTTCCCTTGAAGTGGCTTCCCCAATCTGTAAGCCTTAGTTTTCCTAAGGACTAGCTGCCCAACAAAGAAAGATTAGTGAAAGGACTAGCCTAAGCCTGCAGCCACAGCTGAAGACTCCAGGAAGCAGGAGGCTCCAGGCCAAGGCGGCCACCGAGGCCTCCTGGGATACTTTCCAACCGGGAGGGAGTTGAGCAGCTGTCCTCTTGCCTCCCTTCCTACTCCCCACCCCTTCTTTTCCTTCATAATTTGCATACTCACTTGTTCTCTATTGGTTGATTCTCAACTTCGGGAACCAGGAAGGCTTTGGAGAGGCCCTTTTACTAATAAATATTTTCCTGTGGGTTTTGAATCCAGACGGTCATTTCCTTGAGAAAAATCTTACCTCCACTTTGACCCTGTTTCCTAATCTGTAAAGCGAGGAGGGACAAGACCTTTTAAAGGCCTTTTCAACCTTTACATTTTAGAATACTATCAGGAAGGCAAGGAATTGATAAAATGAATAGCCAGTCCTTGGGAGCCAGCTGGATACTCTCAGCTGAGCCTTCTTTCCCAAGAACTGACTTCTTACCCATGATCCAACTTGCCCTTTCATGGATCAGTCTCTATTTTACTGATGTGGGAACTGAGACTCATAAATATGGCTCATAACAGCAGATCCAGAAAAATCTGAATTCTCTGATTCCCAGAGATCCTTTCTCTTCATGAACTTCAAGGGGAAAAAAACCCCAAACCCAGACTTAAACAGGTCATGTCATAATTCTGAAAGCATTTCTTAAGCACCACTGTGTCATCAGATCATAGATTTAGAGCTGGGAAAGAGGGCTATCTAGTCCAACTTCTTTTTATAGGTTGAGGAAACTGAAGCTTAGAATCCCACATGTTGCAAAATGGAAACCAGCATTTGTTCCCAAATCTGCCTTAAGGAGCAGAGAGCTCTTTCTCTTGTATCACACTAACTCCTGAAAATGAAATGATCTGGCTCAGCTCTTACTTGCTGCCCCTGAAAGGCCCTGCCTGGAAGTCAGATTGGGAAATGGTTAGGGTGGAGAGAAAGGGGAGGAGAAAAGGGTTCCCTGAGCCCAGGAATCCTAAGCTGGGAAAAGTAGTGGCTTCGGATGTTATGGTGACTCAGCCTGCCTGGCAAGTCCTGATTCCCTTGTCCAAGCTTGTGACCCACCAGTCCCCTCAAGGATGTTGCAAAGCTTGGTTTTTGAATGTGAATGGCAGGACACATCCCCTACTGCCCCAAACCAAGGTAACCTAGGCCCCAGATGACCATGGGTTCTGGCGAGGTTGGTCTGGGAGAGCTGTGTGCCCCACTGCTGGGCCCCAGGGCCTTGAGGGAGGGGCCTAGGGCTTAGATTTCTCTGGGCCCTTAGCTTCTACTCTGATTTGGCTAGAATCAGAAAGAAGATAAGAAGCAGTGGAGATTGAGAGAGAAGCTGAAGGAGCAGGTACACCATGGAGTGACAGGGAAGAGGCAGAGACAGTGGAAGAGGTGGTTTCCTTCTGTAATTGAGGGGTTTGAAATAGAAGAGGTGCCAAGTTCCTTCCAGCTCCAAACCCGAAGACTCTGTAATTTAAGAGAGGAAACAGCTACAGATAAAGACAGTCCAGGCTGGTGTATGTGAGTCCAGCTGGGGCCAGGAGTACAGAGCAAAGGCCAGGTCTGAGCAGGAGGGTAATTAACACACGTTGAAATCCACATGCAGATAAGAGGCAAAAGAGATGGGAGGAGCCAGCTGTGAATTTGGCACCCCAGCCCTAAGATGATGAAAGGAGCCTGAAGGGGCTTTTGTGGCCTCCTCCCAGCCCGGGAAGCAGAACAGGACAGTCTCACCAGACCACGAGTCCTGTGGGGGACACAGGAGTTGGCATCTCCCCCACCTCTCCACTCAAGGCCTCCCGCAGGGCCTGGGGGCGTGGCCAGGGAGCCAAGGGTGGGGCTTCGGGCCCTGCCACCAAACGTGCAGAGTATCAGAGAGCACCTGGCTAATATTAGAAGCCTGGGTTAGGCCTGGGCCTGAGTCACCAGTTCCTGGAAACGGGTGTGGCCCTACCTCGCCTTGCCTGGACTAGGACTGGAGGTCTAACCTGTACTGGGGAACTGAGCCCCCGGCCCAGGCCTGAAATGCAACCCCAGGAGGGAACTTCCCCCCTTTCTCTTTCCCCGGAAGGGCAGAGTCCTAGTCCCAGGGGCTGAGCCAAGCTGCTGCCAGCTGCCCTTACGCTGTTCAGGATACCTGAGTCGCCAATTGCTCATCAGCCTTTTGTCCTCCTCTGGGCTTACTCTTTTCCCATCAAGAGGTAGCACCTTGCTAGGGTGGAGGCTCTGATTTTTTCTAGATGGAAGCCCCTCCTTCCCTTCCAAGACTCTCCAAACTCAGCACCTTCTGGGGCAGGTGAGTGCAGACACGAGCAGGACAGCATTCAGAGTCTCCCACCCTAACTCAGATCAAAATGGGAAAGCCAGAAGAAGCTCAAGGGACTCAAAGTATAGAAAAGATGGGGCAGAGGAAAGAATCTGAGACTGGGAGGTAAGATTCCCATCCAAATGGGAGTCTTTACTCTCCTACTGACTCCATTTAATTTAAGCATTTATCAAGTGCCTGAAAATCTAAAGATGATCTAAAGATCTAAGGACAACAGCTCTGTCCTCTTAAGAACTCACTATTTGTTCCCGATTGTCCCTAGGACTAAATATAAACTTCTGTTTGGCACTGAAAACCCTTTACTGTCTGGCTCCAGCCAGGCTAATTATATGCATTGCTCCCTTTCTGACCTCTGCAGGCAGGCCACACTGGCCTTTTTGCTTTTCCTTAAAATTCCATCCCCCATCTCTCTGCTTTTGTGAAGACTGATCCCCATACACTGATGCACCCCCTGCTCATTTCTTCTTAGACTTCCTACCAGTTTGAAATTATATCCAAAATGTTACTAACCCATGCATACCCCCTTGCTCTTTATATTTATCCAAGATACCAAAGAAAGGGGGAAATAATGCCTATATACAAAATTATTTATAGGATTCCTTTTGTTAGAACAAAGGAGGTGTCCTTCAATTTGGGGGATGGCTGAACAAGCTGTTGTATATGAACTAATGGAAGACTATGGTATAGTAAGAACTTATAAAAGGGATTGTTGCAGATAAACCTGGAAAGACTTACATGAACTGATGCAAAGTTGAGTGGGACCAGGAGAATAAATGATACTATAAGAAATTGTAAAGAAAAACAACTTTGAAAGATTTTTTAAAATCTGATCAATACAAGAATTTTAGAGTACGCCTCCTGACAGAGAATGATGGATTCAAGTAGCATAATAAAGACATAGATTTCTGGACTAGGTCAGTGTGGCTTGATGCCTATCCATATATTACAAGAATTTTCCCTTTTCCTTTCTTTTCTGAACTTTGTTGATTGGGTGGGAGAGAGAGGGAGCCTAGGAATAGGGTAGTAAACAGGAAAAGCAAGGAGGATCATATAAAGCAGTTTTAAAAATATACACAGATGGAAAGGAAGGCCAGAAAGAATCCTAACATCAGGGCAACTTTGGAATTTACACGTGTGTGTGTGTGTGTGTGTGTGTGTGTGTGTGTGTGTGTGTACACACAGTAGAGACATAATTTTAGGTGTAATTCTAATGTTCTGTTCTTTCATTTAGAAGTGCTCATTATTAAATTTTTCATAAAATTAAGGAAATGTAAAAAAAAAAAAAATCCCTCCAGTTCAAGCACTGTTGCTATTGTTCTTTACTATTATCAATCAACAGACATTTATTAAACACCACTTATGTGCTAGGCATTGTGCTGGGGGTGGGGGAACCAGAGAAGGTCATAGAAAAGATTGTATCTGAGCAATCTCAAAGGCACAGAAATATAGTGACAGAGATAAAGACCTCAGATTTTCAGCTAGAAGGGACCTTCAAAATAAATGAATGGAAAGACAGGTTACTTACTACATCTTCTAGCTCAACCTTATTTTTACACATATGGGTCCAAAGAGGGAAAGAGACTTTCCAGCACCAGACAGATTCGTAGCCTAGAATTCAAAAGTAGAACCTAACTCTAAATCCTGTGTCCTTGACAACAGATTGTTGTTGGCATGAGAAAAACCTGGCTTGAATAGATGAAATTGAGAGAGGTTGGAGTTTGGAGATCAGCTTGTGAAGTATGGATGAAAAGAAGTTTTTAAAAAAAAGATGAAGAGTGAAACAAAAACACAATAATGAAACCAAATCCCCAAGGGCAATGCCAGGGTATAGGTTGCATTTTATCTTGCAGTAATCGATGATTTTTTTTTTTTTTTTTTTTGAGGCAGTGGGGTTAAGTGACTTGCCCAGGGTCACACAGCTAGGAAGTGTTAAGTGTCTGAGACCACATTTGAACTCAGGTCCTCCTGAATTTAAGGTTGGTACTCTATACATTGTACCACCTAGTGCCCCCAATCCTCTGATGATTTATGAGTGGTAAAGACATATGGCCAAACAGGGGTTGCATCATTTTCGCAGCTGGGTGATCTAGGAACTGATGGCTGCATATTGACTTATATGATGTTAACATCCATTTTTTATTGAATTTTTATTTTATACAATTTTTCCAGTTACATTTTAATCTGTCTGAAAAGCATTCTCGTCTCATTTCACACTTCTGATCTAGGGCATACTGTTCCTCCTCTATCTTGAAGAGGACCATGACATTGGGAAGGTGATGTCATGACATGCAAATGACTTGCATTTCAGGCAGGGTATATGGCTTGTCACTGTAAAACTAGAAGTCTGGCCTAAATGATCTCTAAGAACTCCAAAGACCAAGAAGGAACTAGTCCTTTCATCTTTTTGGATTCAACAGCCTGGGTTCCTCTTAGCTCTTTCCAAAGAATCCTTGGTGTTTTTTCATAGAGGTCATTAGGGTGACAATCAGTCCCTACCAGCAAACCAACCAGCAAGACTGGAAAGAGGAAGAGGCCCGGCCTCTTTGCCCAACTCCTTCCTCGGAAGGGGGGCCACTGCCGTCAGAACATGCATATATGTGGGAAACCCCAACAAAGGGTGTGAGTGTGTGTGCAATGGTGGAACCCAGCCCTGGACTTCCTAAGAAGGCAGGAGGCTTTAAATGCTGGAACCGAGGTTCCCCTTCTCAAGTAGGAGAACCTGTCTTGCAATAGTCGCATGTCTTGGGTTTCCTTTTAGAGGATGGAAGTCACTCCAAGCTGGCTAGCAGGATACAAGTTGGAAGGAACCTTGCTTCTCTCCCAGAGGAAGGCGTCTTGTTTTAACCCACATAGCCTTATTAACTCCTTGTTCATAACTCCCTGCTGAACTGATCAGAATTCTGAATGTCTTCTATCAAGCCCAAAGCTACCTTCCTATAACTTCTATTTGCTGCTTTCCTCGGAAGACATACCTAATTTCCTAATTCCACTCCAGTCAGAACCATGAAATAAAATCCAACAGAAATACCACACATATAAAACTAAAGTCAAAATTTTATTAGTAATACAGCAGAAAGCAACCACTCTTATCTAAAATATACCTTTCCATAAACCCACATCTCCCCCACATCTCCTGCACAGGCATGCCTCTTAATGGAGGTCAGAGATATCTGTCTGAGGCTCCTGACTTGCATGCAGCACTGTTACCATCTGGGTATAGTCATATCAGGGACTATTGGGGGTTTCGAGTCTCTACTGTCTCTACCCCAGATTCTCAGGGGTCTGGGAGAAAAAAAAATACACTTAAGAGAGGCAAATCATAAAGCAGACATGGTAGCCACAGCAGGTACAAGGAGAGAGAGAGATTCTTAAAAACCATCTTTTAAGTACTAACATGAAACCTCGCCGGCCCTGGGGCATCATTGGCGTACATGGTTGGGGGGCCCTGGCCGGGGCCTCGGAGGGCACACGGTGCCCAACCAGCCAGTGAGAGGCTGTTATCCTAAGGACAGAGCCTGGAGAGAGGGAGTCAGAGATGCTGAGGAGGGAGATGGACTCCTTCCCTCCCTGGCTGCTCCTCCCCTCACTCCTGTCCTCGGAAGAAAGAGGGCTTGGGGCATTAGCCACAGGACAAATAGTATTGTCTCATCATTAAACTCTGATACAATGTGTACCAACAGGGCAATCGCTTCTGGTCTTGAACGGAGACTGAGATCCAGAGAAATGAGAGACGGAGACCTAGAATAGTAGATGAGAGAGACAGAGAAACAGGGGAGTTAAGAGAATGAGATAGCTCAGAAAGTCAGAGGAAGGAATGAGAGGGGAAGAAAGAGGCATATGGAACAGAGACAGAGAAAGTCAGAGGCAGATAGTCTTCGTTAGTCCAAGACCAGAATCAATTGTTACAGTATTTCTTTGGTTTCAGGGATCCCTTTCTTGCTGTAAGATTCTCCCTCATGTAGATGCTCAGGAACCCACGGGGTTCCTGTGCCAAGAAAAGGGGAGTTGTTAAAAACGAGTCTGGTCCTTGTAATGTCCCAGAACTCCAGGGACAGACAAGGGGCACTGTCATAGTTAGACTGGGCTTAGTGGGAGACCAAGGCAGCCCCCTCCCCAGGCCCATACCCACCCTTTGAGGGGCTGTGAGTGCCACAGGGAAGTCTCCATGGGTCACCCACTTGGGTTCTGAGATTTGTAGCTGAGGATCTCAGCGGCCAGCTGCTGGGGGTCCAGAAGCTGCGGGAAGCGTCTCATCACAGCCTCCACCAGATGTGGGGGGAAGATACCACAGAGCTTCACACGCAGGTTGGCCCGCTCTTTGGTGAAGCTATCTGTCCCAGCTCCCCACGAAGCTGCTTCAGCACCATAGGCTGCTGGGGAATTAAGTAGGTGGGGATCCCGAAGGGTTGGGGGAGCCCTAGCTGCTGTGGGAGGGGGCATTGGATAGGGCTCTGACCAATACTCTCGTGGGGCATACCCCAGAGGTGGAGGATACTCCGCTGGGATGCTGAATTGCCCAGTACCCACAGGGCGGCCGTAGCCTGAGAATGAAAGGGATGAGGGGCTAGGGGGATGCTCAGGGCCATAGGGCAGATGACCTCGACCTAGGAAGGTGCATCTCTGTGGGTTGCTGCCACTGCCCCCAGTTCTAGGAGGTTCCCCAGGCTCCCCGTGACTGCTCCCGCTCCCCCGGCTGCCCCAGAGGTCTGACATTTGACTTTCCAGGGAGCCGATGCCCGAGTCAAGGCAGTCTTGGGAGATGTAAGAGAGGGAGTCTAGGGGAGGGGGTCCCCAGTCTGTTGGGCCAAAGCTCATGCCCGGCAGGCTCCTGACTTGGGTGTAAGTCTTCGTGTGCCCATCCCCATTGCCTCTGGAAGCTTGCTGGGCCCCTGGGAACTTCTCTGGCAGCCAGTGCTCTCGATCATTCTTGACAGGCAGGGATCCAGAGGCTGGAGTGGGTGTGGGTGAAGGCTGGCGGCATTTCTTGTCTTTGGCAGGGGCCCGGGGTGGGGAGAGCCGGGCATTGGCTCGAAGTTCATCTGCTACTGAGCGCTGGGGCTGGCTCGGCCTTTCTGGGTGGTAGAACCGACACTTGATCCCATATGTACACTTCTTGCCTGTGGGGAGACATATAGGAGTGAACCAGGTGAGGACTAAGGAGATTCAGAGGGGACAGTAAGGGTAATGGGAGAATAACGGCAATAATCTTCCTTGCTCCCACATTTTCATCCCACTCCTCATCTAAAGAGGAGGAAATGGAGTTTACAGTATCCCAGAAACATAACACAAGGGATGTCACCTAGCCCCACGTTTTACAGAGGTGGAAGCCACAGCTCGGGAGAGGTAGAACTGGGATCCACAGCTAAGACCTAGCTCCCTTCTCTGACCTGGGAGTCAGAAGTGTCCGTGGAGGCTCCTGGGTGGTGGGGTTAAGTGAGGGGCAGAGGAGAGGGAAGGAGGTGTTTGTGGCCAGGCTTACCATAGGGGCAGGGCTGTTTCTTGTGCTCAAGCATGAGAGGTTTCTTCCGGAGGAAATTATCCAGACTGGGTCCATGTCGGCCAAGGGGATCATCGGGTGGCATGAACCTGTCAAAACCAAGAGAGAACGTTAGTCCCCAGCCAGATGTCCCTAGTTTTGTGACATTGGAAGCCAGGTCTCTGGCTTCTGCTTCTATAAGGTTCTGAAGAGACCTGAGGGACCCAGGGACCAGCATCTATGGAGTTTCAGATCTTCTGATGACATCCCCAATATGGCTTAAACTTCAAACACAGCCCAAAAACTCAAAGCCTGCTCATCTTCTTTCCCAAGTGTGTCAAAGGTGACTAGGGTGGGGTGTTAGGAGGCCCTGGACCCAGCAGACACTTGGAACATCATCTGGGCTGGACTATAAGGTTGGTATTTATATATACCATAAAGATGGCATTTAGTTGGAACGAAGAGACCAACCCATTTTATTTCAGAGGAAGGAACAGGCCCAGGCAGGGGAAGGGATGTGTCTAAAGTTACCTAGCTACTAAGTAGCAAGGCTGGCACTGGACCAAGGCTCTCTGAACCTGCCTGACTCATTCTGCTTGGTCTTCACTTAATGACCCCAGCTGGCCCAATGAACCAATAACCACTCCTGGGCAGGACTACCTGCCTGCTAACTGTTCAGGACAGGTACTTAGTTAAGAACAAGGGGAGCCTTTCCTTCCATCCCCATGCCTTTGTGCAAGCAGCCCCCATATCTGAACGCTATTCCCTGACCCCTGTTATTTTTTCATGGCTACAATATATTCCCCTAGGTAGCAGAAAAGTTCTTTCAGACCAGTGTCATTCAATTTTACGTCCCCAGTTGCTAGCACAGTGCCTGGCATGGGGCATATGCTTAAATCAGCATTTTAACTAAGTGGAATCCCAGAAGACCCTCACTACTCCCTTGCAGGCCGGGAAGGAGGATGAAGGACGTACTTATCATTGACAAAAGAGTACATGAGCAGCCGGTCCTCTATGAACTTCTTCCATTCCAACCGCTCGCATTGCAGGTCCCTGTAGGTGTCATTGGAGACTATGATGCCATCAGAATCGAACGCCAGTTTCACTATGAATCGGTCATCATAGCACACGACCCGCTTGCCCCCCACGCGCCGGGACGGCGTGAATACCAAGATCTTCTTCTTCTCCAGCTCGCGAAGGATGTGCTGATCTGCAGAGAGTATGTGGGAAGCCAATGATAGGCAGCCACAGGATTGCCTGCCTGGGCTAACTCTTCTGCCTCCAGGACTCGGGAGTCTCACCTTTCAGAGCAAGGGCCCCTGAGTGAAGGGCTAATGTTTCCTCTTCTCTGTCTCCAGTCCTGACTACTGAATAATTCTAACCCCCTTTTCGTGAATTATCTCATCCAAGCCTCCAAATAATCTTGTGAAGAAGCTATTATCACCCCCATTTTACAAATTAGAAAATTGAGGCTCAGACTGATAAAGTCACTTGTTTGTTTTCTAACTAATGTTAAAGGTGGGATTTGAAACTTCCTGGTTTATTACCCCTTGAAAGTAAATACAGACTTGCTTTCCTATTTGTACTCCCAGGGCTTGCTGCAGAACTTGGCACACGGCGATCATTTCCCTTGACTCCAAGTCTAGCACCCTATTTACTCCATCACGTAGTCTTCCCCACAGCAGTGAGGGTTTGAGGCAGTAAAGATACTAAAATAAATGAGACTGTATCCCATATCTCAGCTATTTACTAGCTGTGTCACTTACCTCAGGGCAAGCTACTTCACTTCAAGGAAGTCACTTATAACTTTCTGGCCCCAGTTTGCAGATCTAAAACCAGTGGGACTGGACTAGGTGGCCTCCAAGATTCCTTCGAGGTTGACCTCTAGGATAATATGATCTTTCTGGGCCTCAATTTCCTAATCTGCACAATGATGAGGTTGAAAGCAGATGAGGATTGGGCTAGGTAGCTCTGAATTCCTTCCAGTTCTAAATCTGTGATTCTATCTGCTGGGAAATTGAACTGACTCAAACACTGGCTCAATGCAAAGTGTATCTGGACCTGCTGGTTTCATTTTGAACTGGTAGGTTGATTTCAGTTTAAATAACTTCACAAGATATTTTTTCTGAGGGGAAAAAAAGGAACTTCCCACCCTACTGGGGTTCTCAGATCAGTAAAATACAGCCTTCTTTGAATGTGGTGCAAAGTATGAGGGCCCTAAGTTTTTCTCCATTAAGGGACTTGCCATGGCTGAGATACTTAACCTGTCAACTGGTCCGAGTTGAGAGTCCTGGCTAATTATGCTTAGATTAGCTGTGTGAACCTCAGGGAAGCAAGTTTCTCATTTACAATGGGGTGCCTTCACCGCTGACCTCATGGGCCTGATGTGAGGCAAGCTCTTTATAAACCTTCAAATATTTTAGAAATGGGATCAACTTGATAACCATCAAGAAACAACAATCTCGTCCTTGACCTTAACCCAATCTGTTCTGGACACTGCTGGTGTTGGCAATACCTATATTTCCCTTTCCCCTATGCAGCAACCCACATGTCCACTAAAAGGTCCCAAGTAGCTCTTTTCCCACAGAAATGTGGGGTCCTCAACCTAGATATCTTGCAAGGCAAAAAAGGGTTTCCTGCCCAGAGACAGGAAAGTCGATGCAATGACAATCCAAAAGAGAGAGAATAGAACAATGTATAGAGAAAATGCAAAACTGCTGTCTGGCCCCCATTTTTCTGAATCCCTGCTTGGGGTAGGGGAAGCAGGGAGAAGGACATTCTCTCCCAAGACCCTGGCTTGGCCAACATTCCCTGAATAAGGGCCTTTCCTATTCCTGCCTTTCTTCCCACTGTCAGAAGCTCAGAGAAGGTTCTATATGTCTCCCCCCTTACCTGTGATGGGCACATCGGGACGTGGCTGCTCCTTCCTCCACAAGGGGACAAACACTGTGATATCTGAGTGGCCACGTTCCAGGAACCAGTTGACAGCCAGCAAGATGCCCCGACAGGAGAAAACCTCCTTATTTCCATGGCTAGAAGGTGGATAGAAATCACAGGGTCAATCTACACAGAAGAGGGAGGAGAAAACAAGTGACCAGAAGACACAGTGTTCAATTATCATCAGGCCAGAGAGGAAGGGAGAGAGACTTGGCTTCTATTGTTACTGCATGTCCTCTTGATGACTCCATCTGAGGAATGAGAAAAATCGGGTCCTAACAGGGAACTCCCTTGGGCCATCTGGCCAGTCTTCCACAGCATCACAGCAGGGAATTCCCCTTTGGCCCTATCCCCCTCTAAAGGGAGGGAAAACCCAGGAATCTGGCAGCCCCAACTCCCCATGGGCTCAGACACACCTGGCAACACAGAACATTTGAGTTTTATGCCCACTTGGGGCAATGTGGCAGATTAGAAAAAAAGAGTCAGAGAATCTAGAGTTTGATTGACTTCTCTGTGGGCCTCAGTTTCTCTTGTGTAAAATACATAAATCTCCAAGGTAGCACACTTCAGCTCTAAAAATCAATGATGCTATGACCCTCTACATATAACTGTAGCTATATTACCTATCCAAGTAGATGGATTTAGAGGCAGAAAAATTTCAATTCAAATTTGGTCTCAAGCTTTTTCTAGTTGCAGGACTTTGTGCAAATCACTTAATCTGTCTGCCCCAATTTCCTCATGGAGATAATGGTAGCACCTCCCTCCCTCAGGGGTGTTATGAAGCTCAAATAAGATATTTTCAAAATTTTTGCAAACTTTAAAGCCCTACATAAATATAGTTATTATTATGATGATGATTGTTCTATGACTTCACCTCACCTCCAACGAGATAAAACTGGCCAGTGAGGCAGGATCTTTAACCTCTTGCCCAATTTCCTACATGAATTTGCTCTATGTGATATGAACCAAGTCCCTCTTCTCCCAATTTCCTTATCTGTAAAAAAAAAAAAAAAAACCCAAGGAAAAACCACATCATTTCCTACTATAAAAACAACTCAAGTAATTTAATGAAATTCTTGAATTCTATAACCAGGAGTCAAGAAATCTGGGTTTTGAGCCCCAGTTCTGTGGCGTGTGTGTGAACATAGGCAAGGGAATATTTTTCCTTTTTAGGATTTCAGTTTCCCTGTTTGAAAAAGTGTGTGTGTGTGCATTTAAAGTTCTTCAAAGGTCTAAATAGCAAATAATTTAAACCTTCCCATTCCACTTCCTTTCTCAAGACAGAAATGAAAGTCAAAACTGTGAGACTGAGTAAGCTGTTCTTGGAAGTTCATAAAGAGGATAATGATCATTTTAGATTTAAATAAACCCCATACTCATATCCTATTATCATAAGGCTAAGGGGAAGTAGACCTAGATGGATTTAGGAATCCTTAGGGGGAGACCAATAGTTCTGACCTAAGGCATTAGGAACTCGGTATCTCTGCTGGAGATCATTTGGCCTTTCAGTATGAAAATTCTTTTTTTAAATTTTTTTAATTTTATAATTATAAAATTTTTTGACAGTATATATGCATGAGTAATTTTTAAAATAATATTATCCCTTGTATTCATTTTTCCAAATTTTCCCCTCCCTCCCTCTACTCCCTCCCCCCGATGACAGGCAATCCCATATATTTTACATGTGTTACAATATAACCTAGATACAATATATGTGTGTAAATACCATTTTCTTGTTGCACGTTAAGTATTAAATTCCGAAGGTATAAGTAACCTGGGTAGATAGACAGTAGTGGTAATATTTTACATTCACTTCCCAATGTTCCTTCTCTGGGTGTAGTTGTTTCTGTCCATCATTGATCAACTGGAAGTGAATTGGATCTTCTTTATGTTGAAGATATCCTCAGTATGAAAATTCAATTCAATAAACATTTATTAAGTGCCTGCTATGTGCCAGGCACTGTGGGGGGCACAGGTCTCCCACAAAATGGATACAAAGAGACAAAAGGCAGTTCCAGTTTTCAAGGAGTTTATAATCTAACAAAAGGGACAACATGAAACAAATATATAAAAAGTAACCTGTATAGAGGATAAATGGGTAATAATTAACAGAGGGAAGGCACTGGGGTTAAGAGGTGCTTGGGGAATACTTGTCATTTCTTTCAGCTCTCCATTGAAAGTCTTTCTCCACTGCCCCAACAGAACCTGAGCTCTAGAATATGATGCTGGGCAAAACCAATCTCATAATACTTAACATCCTTAGGATTTGAGTGTGTGGACTGTCTAAATGAGGAGACTCGCCAACATGATCTACGGCCAGAGAGAATAGGATTAAGAATTGGGGGAGAGAAGGCTATTTTAAACTGTGATCTTAAAAATCACAGGATCTGAGCTGTGGAGCTGAAAGGGACCTAGTTCACCCCCCTCAACTTACAGATGAAGAAACTGTATCCCACTTAAGTAACCCGCTCAAAGTTAATAACAATATATATATATATATATATATATATATATATATATATATATATAAATGACAGTTATCTAATACAGGAATTGAATCCATGTCCTCTGGATTCAAGCATTCCAGCTATGACAAATTAGTTTAACCCCTTAACTTTACAAATAAGGAAACTGAGGAATAGAGTTAAAGTGACTTATGTCATAAGGTCACACAGTTAGGAAGAAGCAGAAAGAGGATTTGGGCATTGAAGAAATCTACCTTTAGAATCCTCCTGCCACCTAATCAACTGACCTTAGTAATCTAAACTAGAAGATTGAAATTTCTTCTGGGTCCTCCTAAGAACTAGAATCTATTATCTTTATATCTGGGTGTTTGCATTTATTTGTACAATGCAAGTACTTGTTGAAATTTTTCATTCCTTGGATTTGCATTCCCAGCAAGGGAAATAGTACCTTGAATCTGGAAAGAGTCTCTGGAAATGCTTGCTGATTCACTAATGTAGCTGTCACTCAAGTGTCTTTCACCTAGGGCCATGAATTTTTAAAAATTTCTATTCTGAGAACTATTTTTCACTATAATCAGTTTCCTTTATAATCCTATATAATTTATTTTATGTATTTAAATACATTATTCTGAGAAAGGGTCTGTAAGCTAGATCTAGTAGGTCCAGGACATAGACTTTAAAAGCCCTGCTCCTTGGGGGGCAGCTAGGTGGCGCAGTAGATAGAGCGCCAGCCTTGAATTCAGAAGGACCTAAGTTCGAATCTGGTCTCAGACACTTAACACTTCTAGCTGTGTGACCCTGGGCAAATCACTTAACCCCAGCCTCAGTAAAAAAAAAAAAAAAAAAAAAAAAAAAAAAGCCCTGCTCCTCTAAATAAACTCCCCTAGATAATCAGCTGTGAATGACTTTGCTGTTTTCAGCAATACAATGATCCAAGACTATTCTGAAGGACTTATGATGAAAAATTTTATTTTATATTCAGTTAAAGAACTGTCTGAATACAGATTGAAGCATACTTTTTTCTTAATTTTATTTTTCTTAAAGGTTCTTTTTTTTGGGGGGAGGGAGTGCTCTGTTTTCTTTTGCAACAATGACTTTTATGGAAATGTTTTGTTTAACTTCATAATGGGGGGGAAGTGGGGAGGCAGGAAGGGAGAGAATCAGGAACTCAAAGTTTTAAAAACAAATGTTAAAAATTGTTTTTACATGTAACTGGGAATAAAATTTTAAATATAAAACCCCAATAAACAAACTCCCCTAGACTAGAAATTTGGGGGGGGGGAGAAGGTAATCCCTAATGTAGGTGTGGAATGAGACAACTAGACATCTGGGTTCTCAGTACTGAATCTCAGTCTCCCAGTCTATAAATTGGGGATAGTGATCCCCATTTTCCCCCTCTCAGTGGAAAAACACTGTTATTGTGGTTAAATAAAGACTTTCTCCCCTTACCCCAGCATGACTATGAGGGCAATCAGGAGACAAGAGGCTGGTAAACCACCCCCTGTTCTCCCTATCAATTCAATCCCCAATGGTTGCTATGTAACCAGGCCCGGCTGCACATTAACTCAAGGTGGTAGAGGGTTTCCAAGCAATCAGGGCCTCAGTGACTTGGGTTGGGAGGTCCAGACTGCCAACTCCCTAGCCCCACTGGCCTCTCTCCTACTGCCTATTCCTCCCTCTCTCTCTGCACTCCCCCCTCTATCCCAAATGAGAATTGAGAACTCATACATCTGGCAAAATCAGACAGACTAATCTTACGTAAAGAAGGCAGTGCTGCTGAAAACCACATCCTGTCGGGGATGTTCCCATTTCTGGGGCGTCTGTCCGCCTGCCCACTCTCCTACCAACCAAGCCCAAAATTAACCCAGAGAGCAGCTGGGGAGAGGGGCAAAGAGCTAGGGCAAGAAGTTCCCAGAAAAGGATACCAGGAGGCTGAGCAGGAAAAAAGGAGGAGGCTAGGAAAATAAATGACCCTTTCATTATTAGCTGGGTGAGCCCCAGTCTCCTCCAGAGCTGAATTTCCCCTTCAAAAAGAAACCTTGAACCTTCAAGTTCCTTTCAAAGAATTGAGTCCATTGGATTTTTTTTTTTTTTTTTTTTTTTTTTCTGAGCTCAAACTAGCTCCATCTCCTCTCCACTGGAAACCCTCTTCTCTGGGGAAGAATATGTTTCTCTCTCCCCTTTCTGTGAAGCTGAGATTTGTGGAAGACCTTAGCTTAAAAAAGGCCAAGGTCTCTCATTGTATCCAGAGCCATCTCCAGTGATTCTGATCAGTATCTGGCCACTAGACCCAGATGGCTATGGAGGGGAAAGTGAGGCAGGTGACCTTGCAAAGGTCTCCCACTCAAATTCAATTCACTTGTAGTCATGGATCCCTTCGAGAAGGGAGGACAAACAACAACCACTTCTGTGAGTCCTCTGTTCATTCTGTCCCCTGCTTGGGTGTTCTAAACCCAGCTGGCCAGGAAAAGACCAGCTGGGGCAATTAGCTAGCTGGCTAGTCCAACCCTCCCTCCTTTTAGAAAGACAGAAGTTGAGGCCTAAAGACATCAAATGATTTGTTGAAGGTCACACTTATGACCTTGGTGTGTGGCAGGGCTAGGACTAGATCAGAGCTCAAGACTCTTGCTTTTTTTGTATCGCCTACCTCAGCTGCACTGAGCCTCAGACAGATGGGAATGGAGACACACTGGTGGGTGATGCTAGATGAGGCCTGGGGGCAGGTCTAGGACTGAGGTAGGCAGCAATAGACAGAGAGGAAACAGAAGATAGCCTCCCTCTCCCCCTCCAGACTCCTTTCCCTTCTCTTTTCCCCCACTCTCCCCCTAGAGGTTTAAAAAATTTCCTCTGCTGATTCAGGAGGGATACTCCTTGGTCTTAATCTTTCCCTCTTCAAGTCTAAATCCTGGTTTTGTTTAAAGCTCAGCTAAAATCCAACCTCCTGCAAGAAACCTTTCCTGATCCTCCTTAATTCTAGTCATATTTATCTGGTCTTTACCTCTATGGGTTTGTTTGCATATTGTCTCACCTATTAGACTGGGAACTCTCTGAGGGCAGGAGCTGTCTGCCTCTGTGTATCTCCAGGGCTGGTGCACAGTAAGTTCACATAAATGCTGGTTGGCTTGATTAGATTTTAAGAAGTTGCCAGGAGGCACAGAAGGTTGCCTCGAATCACCCATTGCTAAGACATGTTAAGCATAAGGCCTTGAATTCGGGAATTTTTGACTGTTAGGCTGGAATTCATTTGAATGAGAAACTGAACACGCAAATACTCTTAGGCTGAGCGAGGTTAGTCACAGGAAGTTTCCTGGAAGAAGCCAGCTGGCCTAGGTGTAGCACACACCTTCATCTCCCTACTTCTTGCAGCCGAGTGGGTTTGTGGGGATGGGGGGGGGAATGAGGCACATTATGGGAGCAATCCCATTTACTCTCACAGCTGGTGGCTCCTCAGCTCTGAGGCAAAACAGCCAACCTACTCCTGCCTTAACCCACATGCATAAACACGTCAGAAAGGCCTCTTCTGGGTGTGGGACAGACACGTGCCAACACACCCACACACTTACCCACCTGCTCACAGGGTGGGCACTGAGTCTTTCCTTGGGCCTCCCCCACAGAGAAGACTTAAGGTTCTAGCTAGCAAACCAGGGGCTATTTGCTCTTGGAAGATTCCTGAGCCCGGCCCCTTCCCTCCAAGGATGGTCAGACTAACCTTAGAAAACCTCCGGAGGAAGGGGAAGTGAGGGAACATTACAGACTGGTATTCTCCCCTATCATGGCCCATTAGGAAGGCTCCCATGGAAGCTACTGGGCAGAGAGCTTTGAATGAATGTGAAACTCCCCTTTTCCCCAGGATCTTAAAAGCTCCCCTTTATTTTTTTCCTCAAGTCCACTTTCTCTCTAAAGTCTCAAACTCCCTTCTCTGCCCTCTTGTTCCTCTTCCACCTTGGGTAAACAGAACCCAAATGAATCTTCCACCCAGTTTCCTTTCAGAAGACTCAGTCTTTTTTTTTTTTTTTTTTTTTTTCCCCAGGCAATTGGGATTAAGTGATTTGTCCAGGATCACTCAATTATGTGTCTAAGGCCATATCTGAACTCAGGTCTTGCTGATTCCAATTCTCTCCATTGCACCATCTAGTGCAAGTAAGAGAATCTACCCAATATAGCTTTTGTGGGGAGGGCAATTCAGTGGGAAGCAATGGACAGCCACATCATGCTTGAGGATTCTCCAAGTTAAAGTCTCCATTTCTCACTACTCCATGATGGAAGCTACTTATTTTTGTCCCTGTGTTCCAGGGTCCAGCACAGTGTGGTTAGAGCTGCTTGGAAGCCAAGAGACATTCAAGTCCCTCCTGACATATGCTTATGAAGGTGCTAACTTCTCCAAGCCCTCTTCTGAGACAGTTGAAGGGAATGTGCTGACTGGCATTGGCAAGGAACTAAATCTCACCTGGGAGTTTCCTAGGCAAGAAACCACAGCTCCATAGCTCAATCTCTAAAGTATAACACAGGACCAGGCACACAGTAGGTGCTTGAAAAATGCCAGCTGAATCAAAAACGTGCCTCTTCTAAGCTCTGACAATCTCTAATTCTCAGCTTTAAATGTTTAATAAAAACTTTCTTTCTAATCAAAGTAGCTTGTCCCAGAGCCTGAGGAGGAGGGGGGAAGATATGGCCAAGCAGGCTCTCCCAGAGTCTTGGGAAAGGAGAGAAGAAGCCCTCCCCAGGTAATCTGATTTGGCAACAGGCTATAAGAAAATTCCCTTAGAAGGAAATGAGAGGTTAATTTCCACCCGATTTGCATATGGTGGGGGCGCTGGAGGGGTGGGGGGTGGAGGGGGGTTGTAGTCAGGCAGGGCAGGGACCCAGTTTGCAACACAGCCAATACAGGAAGTCAGGGCTGGAATTCCCCTCCTGGGGAGCAATGAAAACCCCAGCCAGCAGGGGACTGTGGTCCCAGCCCAGCCTGACCTCTCTCCTCTCCCACTCCACATGGCTTCCAGGGCTGGGCAGGGCCTTTCTGGCCTGCTCCAGGCCAGGCCCGGCTGGATTACCACCCCCTCATCCTCCCTCCCCCACACACTGTAGTCCCAGCAATCTACTACACACATGCCAAGGAGCAGATAGGTTTTCTTCCTCACCCTAAAACTGATAGTAAACAAATACAGCAGAGAAGTCCCCTGCCCTCAAGTTGTTCTCACTTACAGGATCTGGAGACACCCCAATAAACATTACACATTCAAGGCCACTGACAACTAGTCCCCTTCACACTATCCTGAAATATCAAACCCTCAAATCAATCTCACAGCAGACTGTCACCCAATCCAAAATCCACATTGAAGGCTCACAGATTTGGAGCTGAAAGGCCAACTAAATCAATAGGGCATCAGGCACTGGGCTAGGTCTGAGGTTACAACAACCTCTGCTCTTAAGGATCTATTAAAGGAGTCTAACCCTCATTTTAGAAATGAGGAAATGGAAGTCCAAAGAGGGTCAGAAATTGCCCAACATTACACAGGGGAATGGGGATCTTGGTCCAGGCCCTCCCACTTCAAATCCAGAATAACAATTCTTAATCCAACCCAACATCATCACATATTACATATCTACTTGGAACAGGTACTATGTTAGGAAATAAAGACAAATTAAAAAAAAAATCCTTGACCTTGGAGACATTCAATATACACATATCCAATTATTATACAAACCAGTACTCACATCCTACACAACACAATCTCATAACACACAGAGACTCCCAACTGATCCTAAACTCATACCACACTGGAAAGATTCCACATTATTGTTCTCACTCACTTCAGTTAGCCCAATCATCCAAGTAGAGATCTCCCAATTCCCATGGATACCAACAATGAACAGCATGAGGAGCAGAAGTACCCCTCTGAAGCTAGAGCTGAACAGGGCTGTGACAGGGAGGGTAAAGGTCAAGAGCCCCTCAGAGTTATGATCCACCACTAATCACTAAACTGTGATTTGTCAGACTTTCTCTCAGAAATCCTTTCCCTGACCTCCAGGCAGCCCCAAATCCAACTTGTCTTGTTGTGAGTTCAGAACTGGATTTGCCTGGCCATGCTAGGGATTGTTAAAATGGGGAAAGCTGAGAGAGATTAGAAGTCCCCAGTATCCAAGGCCATCCTAGCTACTCCCTTCTCTATCAGTCTAGACCAGTATGGCTCTCATGGGGTAAGAACAGCAGGGCCAGGAACTTGAAGTCTTTGAAATCTGCTGAATGACCTTATCCAATTTTACCACAGTAAATCTATGATCCTTCCTATGCTGTCTGACCCAGTTTTCCCATATATAAACGAAGGAAAGCATGTCACTAACTGCTCAAAATCAGATGTGTTGTATTTTACTAACACTCAAGAAACTGAAGACTGGAGATTGCAGTTAATTTTTTTTTTAAATTACATTAGCAACCCACTCAGATTTATGAGTGGGCTAAAAATTTCTACTTCATTGGCTTTCATTTTATTGAAATTTTATGGGAAGGAAACTGACCGAGGTCATACAGAGTCAGCATTTAGAATGCAGATCTTCCTGACTCCTGGTCTCAGGCTTAAGCTTAAGTATGACCATTTTTCCAGGACCTCCCAGTAATATCTCTAGGACCACTTAACCCTTAGCATCCAGCTGGGGCCAGAGCAGAAAAGCTGGGAATGCAAGCCACCCCATTACCTTCTCTTTTACACAGGGGTGTTCCTGCCTAAACCCAACATGTCAGAAGGCGCTGTCCCTAGTCAGCTCCAGGAAGCACCTTCCCCATGTCTCAGGGCTCTGGCAGGGACAGTCCCCTGAGTCAGAGGGGCAGGTGACTCACTGGCTCACCTGAGGTCTAAGCACTTGGCTCACCCCCTGGGTCCACCTACTCACTTGACAAGCCAGGAATTGACCGCTTTTAATCCAGGTTCTTTCAGGCAAAAATAGTTGGGGGCAACTCCCCCCATTTGAGGAGGAAGGGATATCTTAGCATCAAGAGTTTTTATATTTGTCAAAGATCTTACATATAGCCAAACAACCCTTCAAGGCAAGAAAATTCAGCCTCACAGAGATTAAATGACTTTAACATGGCCATGTTAAGTAGTAAATGTAAAAAAGTGGCAATTTCAACCCAATCCTTCAGAACTCCAAGCCTGGAACTCAAACCATTAGTCCTTCTTTTCTCAGAGAGATAATGAAGCTGGTATTTTCTGGAAACTGAAAGCTCCCATGTGCTCCAAATTCTTTTGAACATGAGGAAAGTGAGGTCAGCAGAGAAGCAAACCTAATTCTCTCCCATGGGAGGAGACCTTTCAAGGAGGAAGCCCTACTGGAATGCTGATGTCTTATCATCCTAGAAGAAATGTAACATTTTAGATGGTGTACCTGTGTCTTGGTGATGGTAGAATTAGGGAACCCTAATTAAATGAATGCTTGTTTCACAGACACCCCCCCCAAGCCTGCCATATTACCCATGCTTGTGTGACCAGGATAACTATCAGGCTCAGATCTGCCTATAGGACTGCAGTGAGGGCCAACGACAAATATGCTCATTTCATTCCAAACTCTAAGTAAACTGGCATGAAAACAAAGACAAAATGCTATCCGGGGAGAGTGAACAGACCTCATGGCGACATTGCTCCCGTCGATAACCACTGGTCTCAGGTTACTGGCTTCCTTGTCCTCAGAGGGTGGAGGGCAAGGGGAGGGTGTCTTTGGGGTCCCTCCACCTCGGGGTACCAGTGGGGGCTCCGTAGGACCATCCAGTGGGGCTTCCCGCTCAGTGGCTGGCCCGTGTTTCACCAGCTCGCCCAGGACGGTATTGGTGTCAGCCTGGTGTCCCAGCTTGTGAAGGACCCCCTGGATCTCCCCGGACGAGTAGCCTAGTTTCCGGAAGAAGTCCATTTTCATCTGTAGCTCTGTATCATCCAACCCTTCTGGTTGGCCTGGCTCTGGGGCACTCATCACAGTTTTGTTGTGTGGGGAACCAGACCGGCTGGTTTGGGGGCTCTCCTGCTGTCTGGGAAGGAGACCCAGGCTGGTGGGTCCCAGAGATACATTCTCCTGGACAGCCGAAAGATTCATGGCAGGATTGGCTTGATGTGGAGGGCCCTCATTTCGAGGAGTAAGGACCTCGGGGGACCTCTGGTCCACGTTCATCCTTCTCTTCCTGAAGGCTCAAGTTCAAGTTCCCAGTTCCTTCCAGCTTCTGTAAATCAAAAAAGTAGATGCTCACTTAATCAGAGGGGTCAAGGTAGAATTATGAGAGAAGAGGTGGGGGGCATTTATTTGGGCCTATGTAGAAAACTGTAAAAAAAAAAAAAAAAAGTACTCTGATCTGAATTTGGAAGACCTGGATTCAAATCCCCATTCCCGCCACTGATTTTTGACGCAACTTGGGCCAATCACTTTCTAATTCTGAGGCTGCTTCCTCATCTCTAAAGAAATTTTTTTCCCTCTCAGTTTTGAGGTTTAGTGAGTGATTCTGCAAATCCAAAATCTCCAGTACTCTTAGCCATCACGTTGCCGGGGAAACTGAGGCCAGAAAGGCAGTAACCGGAAAAGACTCACAAGCCCCGCCTCTCTAACAGCATCACCTTCCCAGTAGGCCCGGGAACCCAAGACCTCTCCCAAATTCTCCCCCCCACTCTCACACAAAGCTCTTCTGATTAGGGGAAAGGAGAACTCACAGACCATCCCTCCCCTGATTCTGGGCAGCTGTTTCCAGTTCTATCATTTCCCAAACCTCGTGGCCATCCCACTAACTAGGAAGAGGGTGAGGGAGGGACCTGATAAACTCGCAAATTGGCAAAGTGTGACGGGGGGAGGTCAAGAAGCCAAACTAAACTCGGTGGCGAATTCATCCCCTCCAGCCAAGCTCGATGAAGACCTGGCCAGGGTCCCAATCTCATCGTAGAGGTGACGGTGGGGAAGGGAAAAGAGAAGAGAGATCGCTCCAGATCCTGTTTCTTACATCCAGGCTAGAGGCAACGGTCCCAAGCACTGCCAAGGTCACGGAGCTTGGGCACCCGGAGGGAGAAGTTCCCAAAACTGCTGAAGGGGCAGAAAAGTACGAAAGAAACTTTCCAGGGAAGAGAGTTGGAGAGAAGCAGGGGAGAAATGTGCCATCTGGCCAGGCTAATCCTCGCCCAGGGAGGTTAGGGACAGTTCTCCCCCACTCCGCCCCGGGCCCAGGAGGCTCCGGCCTTTCCAGAGGCTGGCCTGTCTCCGGCTTCCTCTTCAGGCCCAAGGCGATAGCTGCCCCCCCCCCCTTTTAGCCCCTGAGGCCTCTATCAGTACTTTCGAGACAACTTCAGCTAAGTTGGGGGAGGACCGCCCCGGGCTCGAGCTGGGACTAGACCATTCTCCCCTTGCCCCCCCCCCCCCTTCACCCACCCATCGGCGCCGTGATCTTCCTACCCGGCCGTGCGCTGTGCCCAGCAGTGTCTCCATGGGGGTCCGACTCCGGGGGGCAGGGCTCGTCCCCGGGACTTTATACCGGGGGGTGGGCAGGTCCCGACAGGTGGCGGCGGTTTCGAAGACTCGGGAAAGCTGCGGAAGCCGACTGCCCTTTGGGAGGAGAAGGAGGAGGAGAAGGAGGAGGCGGCGGGGCCGGGCCCGGCCCCGGTGGAGAGGCAGGAGGCGGAGCAGCCCTCGCCACCGCCCCTTCCTGCTCCTCCCCGCTCTCCGGCCCGGCCGGTCCTCCCCGCTTCGCCTCGGACACGCCTCTCCGCTCCCCAAACTCTTCCTCTGGCCACCCCGTAGCCCTTCTCTCCTCCCGGGCAGCTGCAGCGCCTAGTTCGGCGTCGGTCTAATGGCCTGGCCCGGACTCTCCTAGCTGGCCGAAACCACCACACTCTGCCCCAGGACTAGCTTCTCCAGCCCCCGTAAAGCGCGGTTTCCACGTGGGTTTGGGGCCAAGGAAGAGGAAGTGGGGAAAGGGGAGGGCGGGCTCATGGGAATTGCCTCGGTCTACACCTGGTGTCCCTTCTACGTCCATTCATTTTTCAGGCCTGTGGGAGTGGGGATGAAGAAACAGGATTGTATAATAGAAAATGAGCACAGGCTCCTGAGTTCAGAGACCCGGGTTCAAAATCTAGGGCGAGCCCCTCTGGGGCTTCTGTTTTCTGCAGTTCCCAGATTTGTAAAACGAAGGGATTGGATTAGATAATCTCTACATTCGTTCTTGCTCTGAGTTTGTCCTAAAGAGCTGCACAAGCCCTGCCGTGCAGGTACAGAGACACTTGATATACTCCCCAAGTAGTCAAGCAGCTAGGGTTAATGGGAAAAGCTGGGTTTACTTACTTTGAGCACGAATCACGTCATTTTCTAAAGACCGTTTTCTCATCTGTCAAAAGGAGGGTAATAATTGTAGCTCACAGAGTAGTTAATGAAGATTAATCAAATATGATAACCTATGCAATATCTAGGCTACTTTTTCTTTTTTTTTATTAATTTCATAATTGTAACATTTTTTGACAGTACATATGCATAGGTAATTTTTTACAACATTATCCCTTGTACTCCCTTCTGTTCCGTATTTTTCCCCTCCTTCCCTCCACCCCCTTCCCTAGATGGCAGGCATTCCCATACATATTAAATATGTTATAGTATATCCTAGGTACAATATATATGTGCAGAACCGAATTTTTGTTGTTGTTGTTGTTGCACAGGAAGAATTGGATTCAGAAGGTAAAAATAACCTGGGAAGAAAAACCAAAAATGCAAACATTCTTCTCTGGATGTAGCTGATTCTGTCCATCATTGATCCATTGGAACTGGATTAGATTTTCTCTGTGTTGAAGATATCCACTTCCATCAGAATACATCCTCATACAGTATCATTGTTGAAGTGTATAATGATCTTCTGGTTCTGCTCGTTTCACTCAGCATCAATTGATGTAAGTCTCTCCAAGCCTCTCTGTATTTCTCCTGTTGGTCATTTCTTACAGAGCAATAATATTCC
Source organism: Sminthopsis crassicaudata (assembly GCF_048593235.1). Taxonomy (NCBI): domain Eukaryota; kingdom Metazoa; phylum Chordata; class Mammalia; order Dasyuromorphia; family Dasyuridae; genus Sminthopsis; species Sminthopsis crassicaudata. Next base: position 590,573,576 of record NC_133619.1, on the reverse strand, counting down.
ATAACATTCATATACCATAATTTACCCAACCATTCTCCAATTGATGGCATCCATTCATCTTCCAGCTTCTAGCCACTACAAAAAGGGCTGCCACAAACATTTTGACACATACAGGTCCCTTTCCCTTCTTTAGTATTTCCTTGGGATATAAGCCCAGTAGTAGCACTGCTGGATCAAAGGGTATGCACAGTTTGATAACTTTTTGGGCATAATTCCAGATTGCTCTCCAGAATGGTTGTATTCTTTCACAACTCCACCAACAATGCATCAATGTCCCAGTTTTCCCACATCCCCTCCAACATTCATCGTTATTTGTTCCTGACATCTTAGCCAATCTGACAGGTGTGTAATGATACCTCAGAGTTGTCTTAATTTGCATTTCTCTGATCAGTAGTGATTTGGAACACTCTTTCATATGAGTGGAAATAGTTTTAATTTCATCATCTGAAAATTGTCTGTTCATATCCTTTCACCATTTATCAATTGGAGAATGACTTGATTTCTTATAAATTAAAGTCAATTCTCTGTATATTTTGGAGATGAGGCCTTTATCAGAACCTTTAACTGTAAAAATGTTTTCCCAATTTGTTACTTCCCTTCTAATCTTGTTTGCATTAGTTTTGTTTGTACAAAAGATTTTTAATTTGATGTAATCAAAATTTTCTATTTTATGATCAATAATGATCTCTAGTTCTCCTTTGGTCACAAATTCCTTCCTCCTCCACAAGTCTGAGAGGTAAACTATCCTATGTTCCTCTAATTTATTTATGACCTTGTTCTTTATGTCTAGGCTATTTTTTTCAAAGTTCCACAGCAATGTTTTAGTATATATACATGTCTGTATACAAGTGAGTATCCATTATATTGGGGTTAAGGGCCAATCTCCTAACAAAGTCACGTTTGGGGTTGTCCCAAGAAAATTTGTAGGTTTAGACTTCTCCAAATCAAGGGGCAAGATTTATGCTAAAAGTGAGCTAAATCCATAAATATGTATCTATATATATACATATATATATATGTATATATTTTTTTTAAGCAAGGAAGGGGTTTCAGCAATTAACAAAGAAAAGACAAGAACTAAGTTCCCTAACAAAACTTAAAATTAATCTGGAGAAAAGCACCAATAAGGAGGAAAATAGCATAAGGGGGAAGAGGTTTTCTGATTAAATTCAGTAATTATGAGATGAGGTTATGATAATTTTGTCAGTGCTAAGTATTTGACTAGGAACAAAAAAATAAAAGGTCCTCTTGAAGCCTAAATGATCCTATCAGTGTTCCTCCTTTCTTGCATCAGGGAGTAGCTTGACAGTAAAATTCAGATTCTCTCCTGTGTGTACACACACACACACACACACACACACACACACACACACACACTCACACTCACACTCACACTCACACTCACACTCACACTCACGTTACAGGTAACCTTTCTCTCACAGTTGTTGCCTGTTCAGAGACCTTTCCCTAAACCATATTCAATTAAATTCAGTCCAATCCCACTAGCTTCTACTATATGTACTGTGAAATACAGAAACATCAATTCCTGATTTCAAGATGTTACAATCTAGAGGACAGGAGTGACTATCCATCCATCCCTCTTTATTGATTGGGTATGGACCTCTCAGGGGCAATGGATATGGACTCACTTTTCGACACCTAAGTAATTAGTCTCTACTAAGTGGGAAAGGGGATCCTGTTTTCCACCTAATGGGGAGACTTTGCTATTTGCCTTACCTTAGAGTTCAAAGCCTTTTTTTTTTTTTTCCCTTGGGGGGAGGGGGAAGTCAGATAAATAGAGAAAAAGAGTTAACTAATCAGGCAACAAGCCATTTTTAAGGACTTAGTGTAGGCACTGGGATACAAAATGCAACAGTGAAAAATTCCTGCCTTCATGGAGTTTACATTCAGTGATGGGAATGTAACATATTCACAAATACTTATACATTGGATATTTACAATGTAAATATAGGGATTGGGGTGGAAGAAATTATAACAATACTAAATTGTACTAAGGTAAGTGAAAAGGCTCACTTTGTAAATACTATGGAAGGTTCCGGGAGGCAGGACTGTATTGGGGAAGGTTATTATGAAAGACTTCTCAGAAGAGATAAGATTAGAATGGGAGAGGAATCTGGGAACGGGGAAATCTCGAGGAATTTCTCGAGGGATTCTTCTGTCTTACAGTGGAATGCTGTTGGAAGTGTAGCAGATTCTCTGGGCTCTTTCCTTCCAAATTTTATTTGCACTGGTAGTAAATTCCTCATTCTTAGGGGTCTTCAAATGGAAGCTGAGTGATCTCTTTTTAGAGATGCTACTGAAAGGAATTCCTTTTTAGATATGGGTTGGACCTCTGACATCCTGTCAAACTTCTGAGTCACACTAAGGACTTTCTCTTCTCCTGATACATCAGGCAAAATCAGTCAATAAACATTTATTAAGTAACTGCTATATTCTAGTGACATATTAGGTGATAACTGGAATTTACCAATTTAGGCTGTCTCTCTGCCAAAGATAGGGAAGATCAGATGCCATTCTGGAGAACTCAGCTTTGCTCTGGGGAATCCCTGGTTCACATACAAATGGATTTAGCAACCAGGAAGGCTGGGAGCTAGTTCCATGTATCTCTTGTAGTCAAATGATACTTTCCAGGGGACGTCCCCTTCCTCCCATCTGCTTCTCACTAACTGTTGGATGTTCTTTCCAAATGCTGGGTGGAGTCTCCAGAGCCTCAGGAGCAGGAAAACACCTGGGCAAAGAGCTGGGTAAAGGCCCCAGAAAGCCCCTTTGCCGCTGGCAGGAAGCTTTGGGATTTGGAACTTATGTAGGTTGATATAAAAGGAGGAGTTTCTACAACCCAGCCCTTCTGGCCCCTTTAAGTCCTACACCCACCCAGTTTTGAGGCCTGTATCTTTTTCCTCCTCCCTTTTCCATTTAGTCAATCTCCTTGTTTTATATAGGAGACCTGGGAATATTAAGGGATCTATTAGCAAGTATCAGACTTGAGATATGAATCAAAGTCCAGTTCAAATCCCAGCTGTCTCAGAAGGCCTTTCTGACTACTGAGACACCCAACCCCACCTCTGTTATCAATATTTACCTCATAGAACAGAGGATTGGAAGAAATTTTCCAGATTAAAGACTTTCTGATGTCCTTTCTTTATTTTGCAGATGGAGAAAGTGAAGTTCAGAGAAGGAAAATGACTTAGCTTTCTTTTATAAGAAGTTAGTGGTAGGACCAGGACTGAAGCCTAGGACTCCTAACTCCAGGTTTGGGGATATATTAGATACTGGATTCAGAATCTCAGGATTAGGAGCACTGCATTCTATTCCAGCACCATATCCTAGAAGGACCATTGATAAGATGGAGAGTGACCAGAAAAGGGCAACTGAAATGCTAAATGATCTTGAAGCTATGAAGACTCCCAAATCCTCTAATTCTGGAGCCATGAAGCAGTCAGTTTTGCCATTTTTCTTTCCAAGTATGTTAGCTTACTCTACTATGGTCTTACTGAGCAAAATTATTTTCCTTGGTTACCATCCTCTTATGTTAGTAATCTCTGCCTATTAAAATGTGAGAGTAATGAAAGTAAGATTTGTATCCCTATCCCATTCCCTTTAGCTTCTCTCAGTGCCCTCTTGACCAGCCCTTCCAGTCAGGTGAAGGTTTCTGGCAGGGGACTCATTTCCCCCCCCCCCCCCCACTATACATCATGTTGTTTATGACTATTTAAAGACAATAGTAACAACAGATTTATATTTTGCTGTATACAAAGTAAAAAGTCCAAAGGGATCAAGAAGACAAAATGTGAATCCCACTAGGTAAAAGTAAATATATATATATATGTCTTATACAGTTGCATTACTGATTGTCAACTTTTAGAATTTATAGGCTCATCTTGTAATCATTGACAGTCTCTTTGGATTTTGTTTGGCTCAGCTTGCATGCTCATTTTTTTCAAATTTATTTTCATGTTTTTGTTCATATATTTGAATGCCAGTACTTATGAAAGGCAATTAAGATAAAATTTATATTAAGAGAAATATTTTCTATAAAAATTGAAGCAAAAAGAATTTCTACTTCACTCTGAGTTAAATAATCCAATTAACCAGAATATACAATTTGTCAGTGAAACCAAGTTAGGAGGAACTAAGGCAATGAGCAGAAGAATTTTTTGACATACAGCAGCTTAGGAAGCTTTTCATAGAATCAGAAAATTTGAGATCTGAGGGGATCTTAGCACCTATCTAGTTCAACTCATTCAGGAAAGGAATTTTTGACATGTAGTCCTCTAATCTCTCCCTGAAGATCTGAGAGGAGATGCAATCTACCAGTCAGTAAGCAGTTATGGAGTGTCTACTATGTGCCAGAAATTATGCTATGTGATGAAGATAGGAAGAAAGGCAAAAGACAATTCTTATCCTTGAAGAACTTACCTCCCAATGCATTTCATTTCATTTTTAGACAATTGTCCTTGTGAGGAAGTCTCTCCTGACATATAGCCTCCTTGTAACTTCTATCCATTGCTTCTGGTGAAGGCACAGAGAATAGTCAGTGCATGAGATATGTGGAAGAGATAAGCTAGACTAGCAGAGGTAAGAAGAAAGGCTCAAAAAAATCTGAGATCTTTTCACTTTGAAAAGATGAGATTAAGGGGTAAGAGAAATGAAACAAGATTTTTTAAAAAAGATTTGTTTTAAAAAATGTTGGGAACAAATTTGGTCTCAGACACTTAACACTTCCTAGTTGTGTGACCCTGGGCAAGTCACTTAACCCCAGCCTCAAAAAAAAAAAATGTTGGGAATTAGATTTTGGGAGAGGGAAGGAGAGGAAAATTCTTGACGGTTAGAGAGCGGGCTGTGGGGTGTAAAGGAGAGCAGCCTGAACGTTATGAGAACTGTGAGCTAGTGTTCAGGTTAAGGCAAGTTGGATTCTATCTTGGATCTCCATCTCAACATTGAGTTAGGAAGACTTGAATTCAAATCTTACTCAGATGCTTTCTAACTACAGGACCCTGAGCAACTCATCCATTCAGTTGAAACCTCAGTTATCTCACCTCTAAAATGAAGGGATTAGATTTCATTACCTCTAAGATCCTTTCTAGTTTTAAATCTATAATCCTATGACTTTTTGGGGATCTCAGTTTTTCATTAACTGTTGGATGAGAGAGCTTCTAACGTGCCTTGCACTTTAAAAATTTTTAAATAGTATTTTATTTTTCCAAATACAAGCAGAGATTGTTCTCAATATCTACTTTTGCAAAACCTTCCAAATTTTTCTCCCTCTCTTCCCCACTTCTGCCTCCCCAAGATATCAAACAATCTGATATATAGGTTTAAAATGTGCAGTTCTTCTAAATATGTTTTCATATTCATCATGCTACATAAGAAAAATCAGATCAAAAGGGGGAAAAAAAAAGACATGAGAAAGGAAAAAGAAACCAAGCAAACAACAGCAACAACTGTGCTTTGATTCACTTTCAGTTTCCATAGTTGTCTCTCTGCTTGGTACTTTCCATCTATCACATCTATTGGAATTGCCTTTAATCACCTCATTGTTGAAAAGAGTCAGGTCTATCACAGTTGATCATCACATAATCTTGTTGTTTCTGAGTATAATGTTCCCCTCACTTTCTGTTCACTTTATTTAGCACCAGTTCATGTAAAGTTCAAAGTCTTTCCAGACTTTTCTGAAATTGGCTCATTATTTCTTATCATTCCCTCCAAAAATGTAAATATTTTCATACATCCTTAGTTAGAATTTATTTTGCTTAGGACAAGGTGTGTGTGTGTGTGTGTGTGTGTGTGTGTGTGTGTGTGTGTGTGTGTGTATGTATGTAGAGAATGAGGTTCAAGAGTCAAGTACTCCCTCTACTTCTTGCTTGCAGAGAAGTCTACTTGTATAACCTGATCTCATGTGAGATAATTTCCCCTTATTTTCCTTCATCATCTCCTCCCCCCACTTTCCCAACATGTCCTTTTCCATTTTTTTATATTCTTCTCTTAAGATCTTTGAGACTTAACAGAACTGCTTGAAAGCCTTATCTAATAAGATTCTATCATCCCTGATGATGATAGTGTTGAGAGGAAATGTGTTATTTCTCTATATAAGAATGTCAGTAAATTAATTTTGTTCTTGTTCACCCTTTTGTTCTTTTAATTCCTACATTTTACTTTAAAATTTCTATACAGCTCTTATCTTTTCATCAGGAATGCTTAGAAGTTCTCTATTTCATTAAAGATACATTTTCCCCCCTATAGCATTATACTCAGTTTTACTGGGCAAGTTGTTCTTGGCTATAAATCTATATCCTTTGCTTTCTGTAATAACATATCTCAAATCTTCCATTCCTTTATGACTGATAAACTGAGTGTAATCTTCACTGTGACTCCTCAGTATTTGGATTTTTTCTGACTACATGCAGTATTTTATCTTTGACCTGCAGGCTCTAGATTTTGACTATTATGTTTCTGAGAGTTTTCATTTTAGTGTCTCTTTCAGGAGGTGACTGGTAGATATGTTCTACTACATTATCTTCTGGTTCTAAGAGATCTGAGCAGTTTTCGTGTTTTTGGCTTGGTATTCACATATTTCAATGATTCTTAAATTTTTCCAGATTAATTATTTTTGTAATGAGATACCTTAAATTTTCCTCCTTTATTTTTCAAGTAATTTGGTTTTGATTTGATATTCCTAGTTGTCTTATGGAGTCTTGTTAAATTTGTGCCTAACAACAAACTTTTGTTTGATGTTTTGGAGTTATTCTCTTCTCTGTTTGTATCTTGAGCATCTCTGTCACCCTAATAGCTTTTTAAAGGTAGGATTCTTTCTTTGATTGTTTATTCTTCCAGCCTACTTCCTGTCTTTGAACTTCACATTGAAGGCTCTTTGGTCTGGAATGGTTTTATTGAGGCTTTCCTGGCTATTAAATATCGAATTGTTATAGATGTCAAGGACATGATAGGTTAGGGAACCACAAACTTTCAGTGCTCCCAAAATGTTCTGAGCTCTTCAAGTGAGTGAACTGGATTGGTCCTTGGGAAAAGTAGATGCTGATAAACTCAGTCACTACCATCCAGTGACAATCCATAATCTACACAGACATGTCTTTAACTTTCTTTATATTAGGTATAATAAGGATTGAGGATCCATTTGAATAATCTCCCCAATTTATTTGGTCATACTTTTGAATGTGAATCTTCATTCATCAACAAGGAGCCCTAGTCACATGAGACCAATCAACAGCAATGGTGCCAGGACACATTATTTCTTCTATCTCTAACATTCTCTGTTCCAACCTACAGTATATTCTAGGACTTGCTGTGGCTCTAAAATTCCATTTTCTAAAGTCTCATTCATTTCCTAACATTCTATGTTCCAATAATCTTAAGATCCCTTCCAGTTCTTAATGTTCTACCTTCTAAATTCTCTTCCAGTTCTGACAATCTTCTAACTAGTTCTGATACTTTAAGTTCTAAGGATTGAGCCTTGAAGAACTGATTTTGAGGGAAAGAGGAGCAGTGGGAAAAAATGACTCTGGACCTTAGATAAGGTGTCTTAGAGAAGCCTTAGACAAGAAGTCACTTAGTTTCTCTGGTTTTCAGTTTTCAGATCTGTAAAAATAGAGGGTTTGACCAGATGGCCCGAGTTCCCATTTATCTATGATCTTCTTGTCCTTTCCACCCTGACGTTTTAGGATTCCACAATTTTGTCTTGCATAAAAGGGATCCAATTTGTGTAAGTTGTTATCCCAACATTTTGGCTAATGACAAGGTTTATCATCCACAGATTAAATAGGAAGTATATGTTTCTATGGTTAAGGTTGTAGTGCCCTCTTCTGGTAGCTGGATCCAAATAAGATACTTCTATACCTTTGATCTTTGGAAGTTCTTCCTACTGTCTAATCTCAAACTCTTTTGCAAAGGCAACTGAAGATTATTTGTACTTTTCCAGCCAAAGAAAATATTTAAAAGATTATGTTGTATCCTCAGCCCCAATTGGCTATTTATCTTAGCTAGTCTAATGTCAAATGATAAGGTGGGAAGGGAGATAGCTAAAGAGACCTAAGAGCAGGCAGTGGAGAAGAGGGCTGGTACAGAGGATAATGTGGGATGATTTCTGTGTATACTCTTATTGAGAAAAGAGGCTTCAACATATGGCCACAAGGAACACAGGGTGCTTGGTCTTCTCTCCTTGCAGTGCTCCTAAAGAGGGTAAACAAAATGAGGATCTTACTAAGAAGCAAGCTACACTGGTTGCCCCAGGCATCTTTGTTTTTCGTGAAGATAAGAATTTAGGAAGATGTTGATGATTAATCAATCATTCTGTCAGTTCTTAAAAGCCAGTCCCAGTATTTGGGCCATAAAGACAAAAGTGAAAGTCCCTGTCTGTGGGGAGTTTGCATTTTATTGGGGGAGGTAACATATAAAAATACTTATATACATGACTCATAGAGAAGAGAAGGAAGGGAACCTTAAAGGGCAAGGCATTAATAGCTAGGAGGACTGGGAAGGCCTCCTGCTGAAGGAGAATTTGAGCTGTCAAAAAAGCACTGGGGTGAGGAATGATTCTAGGCATTCAGGGACATCCAGTACAGAGGGAAGGATACAGGAGATATCTAAAGTTTAGAAAATGCTTTACAAATATCTCATTTGATCCCAACTATCCTGGGAAGTAGGTGTTATTATTATTCATTTTTAATACATGGGAAAACTGAGGCACAGTAGTGAAATGTCTTTTTTCAGGATAATCCAATTCAAATCCAGTGCTCTATCCACTGTGTGAGGAACAGCTAGTAAGTTGTATAGTTGGACCATCAAGTCTGATAATAGGAGTGAAAAGATGTAAAGGTAGGAAAGCCAAGTTGGCAGCACTATCCAACAGTTAATTCCTTCTGTTGATGACTTCAGTGTAAATATAGACAAGGTAGAGGAGAATGAGAAAATAGGTTGGAAAATGGTTTGGGATGAAAAAACAAGAGGAAAAAGATAGAGACTAACCTCTCATAAATCTTACAACTATATATACATACATATATATATATATATATATATATATATATATATATATATATATATATATATATATATATATATATATATATATATGTATACCTATCTAAATAAACTTTCTTGAAATTGTATAAATAATTTTTCTGCCAAAAGAGAAATGAAAGGCGCTGGATGTGATGATCACTGAACAACATCACAGAAAATAACACTGACCATATCTTAATAGACAGGAAATGGGGGACTCATTTCTGAATCAGGTCAGATCATCAGCTAATTAGAATAGAAGTCAAGATCAACACCAGATTAGAAGAAAGGATGAAAATGAACAGACTGCATTTCCTTTACAGCAGCTCCAGCTCGATTTATTTAAACAAGCTGGGTAATAAAAGATGTTGACTTCAATTGCCCCATTTCTTAGAGAATAGCTATAAAACAGTCACTACATTGAGGAGGCCCAAAGAGTCCATAAACAGTTTGAGTCAGCAAAAACTTTTTTATCTAAATGGAGAAATGGCAGGTGAGAAAAATACAAGTTTAGAGCATAAGTTCTTTTGCAAAATGCTTTGAAGGAGGATGATAGGTCTATAACCACTATAATGTTATAAATTAGTACAAAATGGGAAGGTAAAATGTGAGCAGAGAGCTTGTTGTGAATTTAGTCAAAGCATCTTATCCTCTCTATTTACATAACTTGTCTAGTTGTTTTCAATCATGTCTGACTCTATGATCCCATTTGGGGTTTTCTTGGAAAGTTACTAGAGTGCTTTGCAATTTCTTTAGCTCATTTTACAAATGAGGAAACTGAGGCAAACAGGGTAAAGTGACTTGCCCAAGGACACACAGCTAGTAAGTGTCTGAGGACAGATTTGAGCTCAGGAAGATGAGTTTCCTGACTCTAGGCCTGGCATTGTATCCACTGTTCTACCTAACTGCCATGTTCATGCCATGTTCTCATGTTCTCTTGTCTTCAGTCTCTGCCTGTCGGTTACTTTGCTACTTCCTATAGACATGTCCATATCTCTTTCATCTTATAACCTCCTCCCTCTCCATTTTTCCATTCATCCCCACTAGCTATGTTCTCATATTTCTCCTTTTTTTTTTTTTTTGTTGCTCACTTCCTAGAAAACATGTCAATAATTTATGCCTCCGCTTGCTTTCTCTCCTTCCCTTTTTAACTTTACAGATTGGATCCGATCTTATCATTCAACTGAAACTGGAAAAAAAAAAAAAAACTAATTTTGAAAATTGAAAGTTATTAAAGATTTCTTAATTACCCAATTTAATGGCTCTTTTCTCAATCCTCACTTTTCCTCTCTTCTCTGTAACACTTAATACTGTCAGTTCCCCTCTTCTTGATACTTTTCCCCATAATTCTAGGCTTTCCCAGAAATATTGCTTTCTCCTGGTTTTCTTCCTACCTATCTGACAGCTCCTTCTCATTCTCCTGTGCTGGATCTTCACCTAGGTGTGCCCACTAACCACTGTCCCCCAGGGCTCTGTCCTGAGTCCTTTTCTCCCTCTGTACTATTTGGTTTGGTGAACTCATTAGATTTCCCCAGATTTAGTAATTTATCATCTCTATGCTGATGATTCTTAGATTTCTTTATCTAACTCTAACTTTTCTCCTAGTTCCCAGACTCACATTTTCAACTGCCTATTGGATGTCTTAAATTGGATGTCCCAGGGATGTTTAAAACTCAACATATCCCAAACTTTCCCTTTCCTGAACTTCCTGTTACTACAGAGAGCAGCATCCAGACTTGCAACTTAGGTATCATCTTCAACTCCATATTGTCTCACCACCTAGGGTCCAATCTGTTGCCAAGTTCTGTCAATTTACCTTAATAACATATGTCATATATGACCCCTTTTCTCTTCTGATCTTATCATCATCTCACACCTGGATTATTGCAATAGCCTGTTGCTGGACTTCACATTTTTCCTTTCTTCAGTCTATCCTCCTAGCAGCTGTCTAAATTCTTCCATGATATGATAATATAGTTTATTCAATAAACTCCAGTGGCTCCAGAATAAAATATTTTAAAAATCCTTTGTTTGCAAATCTCTTTCATAACCTATACCCCTCCTGCTTTTCTAGTGTTGTTGTTGTTTTTTTTTAAATCTCATTCCCTTAATTTAGATTCTAATCTTTCCATACTTTGCTTTGCTTTTCCTGGAATAAGGAAACCAAAAAGCCATTCCATCTCTTCACTCAGCATTTTCACTCACTGTTCCTCATGCCTGGAATTCTCTCTTTCTTTATCTCTGCTTCCTTTTCCCCCCCCCCACCCCTTAAATCCCAGATAAAATTCAATCTTCTAGAAAAGGGCTTTGTTGTTCTTCCTGAATGCTAATGCTTTCCTTCGGGACCATTAGCCCCAGATGGCTCTGAAGGGGAAAGTGAGGCAGGTGGTTATTGCACAGCTTTCCCCCATTTAAATCCATCTCACGTATATGTCATAGCACCTTCTCCCTAATGTCATGGTCCTCTTTGAGAAAGAAAGATAAAACAACAGCCCAAATTGACTTCTCTGTATCTTGTCCATATATAGTGATTGCATATTGTCTCCTTTACATTGTGAGTGCTTTGAGGGGAGGGATTGTCTTTTGCCTTTTGTTGTATTCCCAGTTCTTAGAACAGTGCCTGGCACTTAGTAAAAGCTGGTTGACTGAGTGACTATTAGATACATACATATACATATAAAATCAGAGAGACTTTCCCTCTTTTCAGGAACACCCTCTTTTTATCTCTGTTTCCTAGAATCCCTGGTTTGCCCAGAGGCCATGGTTTGCTGACTCTTGTTCTACTTTCATGAAGCAAATGAAACTGAAATGAGGACAACAAGAAGATGGAACAGACTTGCCATTTTCTGTAAGTGATCTATCTTTATTATCAACAACAGTGAAACCATCATTTCCACATCTAGTGCTCTGTATGAAGAAGTGGAAGTGACTCAAGAGATGGAATCAGGAAGGATAGCATGATCTGATTAACACTCAGAATATATCTGAGCTTCAGGTCAGTTTTCAACACATTAAGGGATAGAATTTCAAGATATCACAAAGAGGGGAAGATAATCAAAGAATGGAAGGAAAAAAATCACAGACATATTTTTTTCTGTTTTTTAGCAAAAAAATAAAAATGGCCATGAAAACATCAGTACTATTCTCCATGAAAATCTTTTTGAGAATAATTTATGCATGTCTAGAGGGTATCCTTGATGAGAATGTGACCTGGGAACAATCAGCCTTTTTCAGACAACTGTCTTTAGTGGAGCATGTATTCACCCTCTCACAACTGGCTAAAAGATGTAACAAATACAAAGATGTTGATTATAAAAAAGCATTTGACCATAGTAGAACAAAACTCTACCCCATAGCCTCTCCTCAAACAAGGTGTCTGTCATACAAATGTTAAGATTATACTAAATTTCTTGATAGATGTAACCACTGAAATAATTTTGTTCAATGATTCTCTGATTAGCAATCTCAAGCGAAGCATAAATCAGGGAGATGTCCTCTGCTTGTCAAAATTATTTATCACTGTCATAGAGAATATCACAGGCAGAGTCCAAATGGAGAAAGGATTTTCTATGTAATGGTGGCTCAAAGCTCATTTGTGTTAGATTCTCCTTCTAGATGGAGTTTCAATGTTTCCCAAACCCACAGCTTCCCTATATCTATAAATAGTGAGGTCTTCCAGAGCAGTGGTTGTTCTTGTTCAATGGTTTTTCAATCATGTCCTAATCCCTTCAGGGTTCTCCATGTCCCCTTTGGAGGTTTTCTTGGCAAAAATACTAGAGTAGTTTGCCATTTCCTTCTCCAGCTCATTTCACATATGAGGAAATTGAGGCAAGTAGGAAAAAGCCCAGGATCAAACAACTAGCAAGGGCCTCAGTCTGGAATTGAATTCACAAATATTAATCTTCCTGAAGCCAGGTTCACAACGCCACCTAACTTTCCTAAATCTGAGTTACTCATACCAGAACAGTGGGATCAAATTCAAATAGAAACAGATCCTTAACCAAAAATATATTTACTTAGAAAACCACAAAAAATTACATTTTAATCTTGTTTGGACTGTGCTTTGGAGTTTTGCCTGGGTAAGTTTGACAGCTCTATTCCAGACAATCCTCTTTGTAGATTGTATTGTACTTCATTAAGTCTCAAACTATTTTTTAATGTTATACACAGATATTCAAGAGATTGATTCAGTAATCCACAAAGGAAAAAACAATTGGACAAAAATTGGACAAAACAAGCATAATGTTCAGATTATGGCATACACTTGGAATTAGTCCTATTAATAGCTCTGTCTGTCTGTATGTCTCTGTTTCTATCTCTCCTGTCTTTGTATTTGTCTCTCTTTCTCTCTTAGTATGGTGCTACAGATATACAATGAGGTTGGTCCAAGTTTGAAGACAAAGAAGAGAACAGGTAGTGCTGGAACTCTATCTTCCCAGAAATCAGCTGGAGTCAGGATCACTAAATGTCTTTATTCTAGATCTTTACCGTCGCCTCCAACGCCAGGTCACGAGTGCAAGTGAGCGTGAGTTCCACCACCCAAGTTTCTCCTACTCCTCCCACACAAGTCACTTCCCCCTCTTTGTCCCACCAATCAAGTCAGCACAGAACAGCTGGGGAGGGTCAACCTTCAAACAAGTTAATAGGGAACCGTCCAATTGGCAATTAGTCTCACATGCTTCATTATCCAAGTGCATTGCTCAGTTCTAGCCCTTTACAAGGTAGGATTGGATTTGGGAAGCTGCACAGTGCTTTCCCAATAAGAACCCCATTTTATTATTACCCTGAATCCTGAAACACTGAAAATTTCAGGAAAGACATTGAGTTGGATATGTCAGGATAGGTGCTATAGAGAAAACTTTCTGATAAGAGAATCTTTTTTTACCAGTGCAGGTCAGCATCCTTTCTCTAGAACACAACCTTAGAGATTCACCTAGAGCAATGGTTCCCAAAGTTTGTGTTCCCTTAACTCCTTTCAACAACCTACAAAATAAGCGAACTCCTGGGGTAACTTTATATGCTACCTATAAAATCCTTTACAAATATTTACAACTTAAAGTGTCACTAGAGAATTTTTTAGTGAATCCCTTGTTAATACATTGTAAGCTCCTAATGGATCTGAGAACTTCCTGAGGAACACTTGAGTTCCAGCCTCATCTCTGACATGTCTTGGAAAAGTCCCTTAAATTTTCAGTACTTTGGTCAATTCAGTGTTAGTTGAAGGAGGTTCTTCACTAGAAATTCTTTATGCTCATGAAATCAGAAGTTTAGACTCCATTCCTGAGGAACCTAGTTCACTAAGAAGTGATTTCTTCTGAGTCATACAATGAGCATGTTAAATGCAAGATTTGAACCAGGTCTCCTTGAGTAGAAGACAGCTTCCTTCCACTGTATCACAATGCCCAGGATTAATAGTGATATCAAGGATATCTAATATCAGAAAAAGAGGTCCTGTGGTCCTGTTGGAATGCAAAACTCTTTTTAAAGATATTTATTTATTTATTTTTAAAAGAAATTTTATGCATAGGTAATTTTTCAGTATTAACAATTGCAAAAGCTTTTGCTTCAACTTTCCCCCTTTCCTCCTACCCCTCCCCCAGATGGCAGGTTGACCAATACATATTAAATATGTTAAAGTATAAGTTAAATATAATATATGTATACATATGTAAACAGTGGTTTTGCTGTATAAAAAGAATTGGACTTTGAAATAGTGTATAATTAGCCTGTGAAGGAAATCCAAAATGCAGGAATTGGGAGGAATTCTATGTAGTGGTTCATAGTCATCTCCCAGAGTTCTTTCACAGGGTGTATCTGGTTCAGTTCATTACTGCTCTATTGGAACTGATTTGTTTTATCTCATTGTTGGAGAAGGCCATGTTCATCAGAATTGATCATCACATAGTACTGTTGTTGAAGTATACAATGATCTGCTGGTCCTGCTTGGAATGCAAAACTCTTAAGAAAACAGCCTGGATGTCTCAGTGGAACCCAGAGAATGATAAAAGACCTAGAGGGAGATCTTTGGAACATGGAAAACTTGGTCAGGTTGAACAGCTTTGGATGGGTGATGATTTATACCCATGCCAATGAACTTAAAGGTTAAGATGAAAATCATTTTCAGAGTAACAGCTTTTATTTTGGAAGATGATAATAATAATAGTAATAATAATCATGGAAAAGATGAGAATGAGATAGTAACTCACATTTATGAAATGCTTTCTTCATTGCATATGTTTAACTTAGATTGCTTGCAGTCTTGGGGAGGGGGAGGAAGGAAGAAAGGGAGAAAAATTTGGAACACAAGGTTTTACAAAAATGAATGTTGGAAATTATCTTTGCATATATTTGGAAAAATAAAATACTATAAAAATACAATACTTTTTTTTTTTTTTTTCCCCAGAAAAAGCTTTTTACTATAATGTATAGAGCTGGCCTCAGAGATAGGAACACTTGGGGTCAGTCTCACCTCTAATACATACTGTCTGTGTGATCTTGGAGAAGTCCCTTAAATTTTCAGTGCCCTGATCAGTTCAATGTTGGTTGAAGGGGTTTCTTTGCCAGAAATTCTGTATGCCCATGGAATCAGAGGTTTAGACCTTCTCCCTTTTTTTTGCAATAATCTTTGAGATAGCAAAAATATTATTCTCCCAATTTTAGATGAAAGAACTGAGGCTGTAAGATCTCCAGGTTATATAGATATTAAGTATTAGAACAGAGAATCAAAGGAGTCCTCCTCATTCTGAGTGAACCAATCAATCCATCGCAAGAATTCAATAAGCTCTTACCATGTGCCAGACACTTTGCTAGGCAGTGAGGGTTTAAAGACAAATGAAAAAGTCTCTTGGACTAATAATAATAACAAAAGGTAGCATTTGTATAGATAGTTCTTTAAGGCTTCTATAAATATTAACTCATTCTCAAAACAACAGTGGGAGATAAATATTATTATTATCATCCCCATTCTACAGATGAGGAAACTGATGCAGTTTATGGTGGTTAAATAACTTGCCAATGCTTACACAGCAAGTGTCTGAAACATTCTTGAGTCCAGATCCAGCACTCTTTACACTAAACCATCTAGTTTCCTAGTTTGTTGGGGGAAACAAATGTACACCCAAGTAAATACATTTGTTTTTGGTGGCTGGGGATTCCTGGGAATTATACTTGATTCCAGGGAAATCAAGAAAGGCCTCATATAGGTTGTTGTACTTAAGAGTTGAGATTTGAAGGGATATGGGTACCATGGAAGAGGTGGATGTGAGAAGGAAGCACATCCCAGGAATAGAAGTCAGCTTCTATCTACAAAGGCACTAAGATGTGGGGTGCAATGTTGTGGGGTCCACAACATTGCATCCCAAGCAGCAGAAAGCTCAGTTTGGCTGGGATGTGTGAAGTGTGTGAAGAGGAGTAATATTTCCTTTTTTTTTTTTTTTTTTTTTTTTTAATTGGAGGGGGGTGCTCTTCCTGTGTTTAGGGCTCAACTGAGTTTTGATGTTATTTTGAATTAATGCTATAAGTTTTATTATTGGGTAACTTCAGGTCCCTAAATTGAATTATCCTATGCATTAATTGGTATTCACAGGAGAAAAGTGGCTGTCCTATGTTTTACAGTTATTGCTTAGAGAGATATTTGTCCTATATGAGTGACCATGTGCATTGGCAAGGGAACCTTTGGGAAACATAAAGGTTACCCTATGTGCTGTAGGAAACCATGGATGCTTCTGAACACAAGTAAGTTTTAGCTTCTCATTGGTAGGTAAGGCAGCAACTGCCAATTGAACTTAGGTCCTTAATGGCTATAGGGAACCTCAGATGGTCTGTGAGCTCATTTGGGACTAGAGAAGGAAAACTTAGCTTTGCCCTCTCTTTTTTCCCTTCTATTTTTTCATTTTTATTTTAATATTCATGGATATTTTGATATCCATTTTTTTCTTTTTCTTTATTTGCTTATGTTGTGACAAGCTGTTATAAGTACTTGCAGGTGATAATCTGTGAGGACTTCCTAAAATATTTGTACATCTTTATAATTTGGAGTGATTGTAACCAGCTAAGGTAGGGATGAGCCCTCCCTAAAAGCTGTTAATCTTGGGACTCTATAACTACCGAGTTCTATAGACTGTGGGATCTCTTCCAATGGCATTTAGGAGACCATTAATGACTGGACCTTTTGACTCTAGTGCAAGCCACTGAGAGAGGACCCAGGAAAGACAATGTTTGAGCCTTCCCCATACAAGGTAATTTTCCAGAATTAGGGATATGAACAAATCTATTTCCTGAAGCCATGAAATATTCAATCAGGGAAAAGAGTAACGGGGATGAAACATGTATCAAGCTGCTTTGTCTACTTCTGTCTGATGACATGTATCTTAGCATTGAGAGTAAGTGGAGCTTTGGAATGACAACGTAAATCCTGGGTGGTTCCTTGGAGTATTGCCAGGATCTGATTCATTTTCTTTGTTCAACTCTTTATATATGGCAAGGAAGTTTTCCCTGAGGGGTAGGAGTAGAGGCCAAACTTTTTCTTACCTTGGAAGCATGGTGATTCTAATATAGCACCTAGAGCAGGAATCTCAACTGAGTCCACTTAAGCCTGGGCCTCTGGCTGTGTCTACCTAGTATTCCTTTCCTGAGTACAGGGAACTAAACACCATTGTTGAGATAAATGTATTCAAGTTGGGAGGGAACTTTGGGAGTTTGAGAGGTCTGGAGATCTTGGATTGGTTGGTTGGAGTTGAATGGTAGAAGGAAAATTTCTATATTGGAATGGGTTCCATAAATAGGTAGAAGAGCTCAGTCTTTTGATTGGCTTGCCAGAAGACACAAACCCAGTGGAAATTGTTTGGAGAATGTTGACCTAATTTGAATTGTAAAAATACCTACTTGCAAACTGCTCTTGATGGTACATAATAATAAATACTTATTCATTCATTCATGTTTTAAGGACAACCACTTACTTGGATGAGTATAATGGTAGTTTTGTCATTAAATTATGATTGTTAAGTTTCTTTCACGTATTCTTATGGATCTTGTGACTGTTAGTTATTTCTTTAGTGAAGAGGAAATAGCTTCCTCTTCAAAGTCATGTCTCTACTGCTGTCTCATCCTGAAATTTCCCTCAGTACCTGGGGCTTCCTCTCTCTCAGGAATATCTTACTATTTCTGATCATAGAATATTCCTCTGAAAGGCCCCGCTCCGCCCCGCTCCCTCTCCCTTCTACTAGAGAGCTCCTCCTCCATTTTGTGAGGGGGTCTAGGTCAGCCTACCTTCAGCATCTTTCAGCCTTGTTTTTGACTTTTTAGACTTCAAAATCTTCTCTTCTACACCTAGCTTGTCCTTTCATCTCCCTTTTTCTGTTGTCTTCACTCATACTCGTTGAGGGTAAAGACTATCTTCCCTCCTTCCTTCCTTCCATTCTTCTTCATCTTTTTCTTTCTTTCTTTCTGAGGCAATTGGGGTTACACAGGGTCACACAACTAGGAAGTGTTAAGTGTCTGAGGTCAGATTTGAACTCAGGTCCTCCTGATTTCAGGGCTGGTGCTCTGTCCACTGCACCACCTAGCTGCCTTCCATTCTTCTTCCTTCCCCATCCTCCCCTCCTTTTTCCTTCCTTCTGTCTTTCATTCATTTGTCTGTTCCTTCCTTCCCCATTTATTTGTTTGTTTGTTTATTGACTAACATGACCATACTCTGTGAGTTTTTCATTCTAACCATGCAGCTGGTGATGAGCCTCTCCATGGGAAAGTCATTGAGATGGATATTTGAGACTCTGATAAAGAGAGAATGTCTGTCATATAATGACAATTTAAAAAGCAGTTGTTTTTTTGGGAGGCAATAGCTCAGTGGATAGAGAACCAGCAGTGGAATTTGGAGGATCTGAGTTCAAATTATGCCTCAGACACTATCTGTGTGACCCTGAGCAAGTCACTTAACCCCAATTGCTTCCCCTTCCGGTCAAAAAGAATATTAGGATAGTGGAAAGAGCACCAGCTTTGAAGCTTTCAGACTAGTCAAATCCTGTCTCTGGTACTTAGTAGTGGGATAACACTTGGACAAATCACTATGCCATTGTGGGGTTCAGTTTTTTTGTCTATAACATGAGGTGATGAGGGTGGGTAGTTTAAAAGAGGTTAGTTCTCTTGTCCAGGTGATAAGTACACTAAATGATGAACAAGAGTTAAAAAAGTTATTGATATCTTTTGTTCTTATATCATTTATGTTTCATGATATATCCCTCCCATTCTGCCCTCAGAGTGCTATCTCTTATATAACAAGTAAACATAAGGAAAAAAAATCAGCAAAACTAATATTACAAAAAGTTGGACACGTAGTGTTCCATACCCAGCCTCTGCAAAGAAATATAAGAAGGTATATTCTTATATCTTTCCTTTGGGGCCAAGTTTGGTCATTATAATTTTGTAGCATTCAATTCTGATTGTTTTTTCTTTTTCTGTGAACAAGCTCTTACTATGTATCAGACATAATATGTATAGACTCTGTCCTCAAGGAGCTTACAGTCTAGGGGACAGGATGTATGAACTTCTGGTCTGAAAACTCCTTAGACTAGTTCAGACAAGCATGTTCTCTGCAATTTAAAGTTTTATAGGATCGTCCAGACACTTGAGAGATTTAAGATTTGTTCAGTATTTGTTAGAGAGTAGGATTTGAACCTCACTATCTCACTATCCACTATACCGTACTGATTGCATTCTATACTGATTGCAAATTTGATGCTTTTTCTATTATATCAATAGGACCATAATATTGCCTCTCTCCTTTTCGTCACCTCTGAGATTCTGGAAGAAAGACCCTTCTGTCCTACCCTTATAATTGACTTTTTGCTTTCAGTCCCAGTATAGCTTGGGAGGTGGTAAGAAATAGGGTTAGAAAGTGGTTCCCAACTAGTCCTATTAAGTAGTTCAAGTGTCAACAAGCTTATTTTCTACATGGGAAAGAAACATTAACTTACAGCTGAAATGCTGCTTAAAGGCAAGAGACCTAGTTTCAAACTCCTCCTCTGAAGCTTAACATTCATTTACAATCTAAGTGTGTCAGACAATCCCTTAGGACTTATTGACTAAGACACAGAGAGATTATATGAGTAACCTGGGGTTCCCCATTCTGACAAAATCACGGAAGAGGAAATAGTTTGGAGTCACCTACAGTTACTAAGAGTCAGAGCCAGGTGGTACAGGAACCCAGGTGCCCTGATTCCAAGAACAGTGCCCTTTTCTTGTGCCTGAAACTTCTGACCTCTCCTCTCCTTATGATGACTTGGGAAGTCATTCCTTAGTTGATAAATGGTCAAAGGACAGAGCAGGCAGTTTTCAGATGAAGAAATCAGAGGCATCTATAGTCATATAAAAATGCTCTAAATCACTATTGATTAGAGAAATGAATATTAAAACAACTTTGAGATACTCTCTTATAGCTATCAGATTGGCTAATATGACAGAAAATTAATAAATGTTGGAGGGAATATGAAGAAACTAGAACATTAGTGCACTGTTCAACCATTCTGGAGAGCAATTTGAAGCTATGTCTGTCTATACAACTATGCATACTCTTTAACCAGCAATACCACTACTAGGTCTGTATCCCAAAGAAACAAACAAACCAATAAACAACAACAACAACAAAAAAAAAAAAAAAGAAAGAAAGAAAGAAAAGAAAAGAAAATGAACTGTTTGTACAAAAATATTTATAGCAGTTCTTTTTGTGGCAGTAAAGAATTGGAAATTAAGGAACTGCCCATTAATTGGAAAATAACTGATCGAGGTGTGGTATCTTATTGGAACGGGATATTACTGTGCTATAAGAAATGATGAGCAAATTGGTTTCTGAAAAACTTGGAAAGACTTACATGAACTGTTGCAAAGTGAATAGAACCAGTACATTGTACACAGTAATAGCAACACTGTACAATGATCAACTGTGAATTATAGCATTATCAGCTATGAATTATTAGCAATTATCAGTAATACAGTGATCTAAGACAATTCCAAAAGACTCATAGGGAAAAATACTATACCTCTCCAGAGAAAGAACTTATGGAATCTGAATGTAGATGAAAGTACACTTTCACTTTTTGAATTCCCCCCCCCCCTTTTTTTTTCCATTAGGTCTATGTCTCCTTTCACAATATAGCGAATGGTAATATGTTTTATATGATTAAACATTTTTACATCAAATAACTCACCAGCTTAGAGAGAAAAGAGTTAAAAAGGGAGGGAAAAAATTTGAAACTCAAAATTTAAAAAAAGAATGTTAAAAATTATCTTTACATGTAATTGGGGAAGAAAATAAAATATTATTAATTTTTTTTTAAAGATGGCTTGAGAATATTTTCTATTGGCCTCCAGGAGTGAAAACTTTAGGTTGCTGACTCAACTTTATTTCAGATTCAGTCTGTTAGCTCCTATCCCCACCCCTTACATATATACAAACCCACATACATTCAGAAGGATAGACAGAAATAAGGACATGTGAATTCAAAGGTGCATATATGCTGGATTGAAGCATACATGTATGTTGACACATAGTTTGGTGGGAAAAACAAAAAAAAAATGAATAGACAAAAAATGCCAAGTGATGGAGTGGTTATGGAAAGATAGGTATTCTTATGTATTATTGGTAAAGGTATGAATTAGTCATAGCTTATAGAGCCATCTAGACAGTTCAGTGGTTAGAATTCTGAGCTAGGAGTAAAAAAGACCTGAATTCAAATTTGGCCTTATATATTTAAGCTGCATGACCCTGGGCAACTCGCTCGACCACTGTTTGCTTCAGTTTCCTCATCTGTAAAATGGAAATAATAATAATAATAATAATAATAATAATAGCACCTATCACCCAGGATTGTTGTGAGGATAAAATGGTATAAAAATTGTAAAGTGCCTAGCATAGTGCCTGCCACATAATTGGTACTTGTTTCCCCCTAACAATTTTGGAAAACATTTTACAGCCATGTTCAATAGGTAGGAATTTTGACTCAGTGATGTCACTTCTAGTAATATACCCAAAGGAGGCCAAAGACAGAGAGAAGATCTCATAGATATAATAGTATTTATGGCAGCTCTCTTTGTAGTAGCAAAGATTAGAAGGAAAGTGAATGCCCACAAACTGGAGAATAGTTTAAAAAATTGAGATTGGTGAATGCAGTGGGATGTTTAAGGAATGGGAAGTATAAGGAATTCAGAAAAACTTGGGAAAACTCTTATGAACTGATGAAGAGTGAAGTAAGCATCAATGGAAGAATGATTTACATGATAGTTACAAAAACGTAAAGAAAAGCAACATTAAAAGGTGTGAGAATTGACTCATGCAGTAGATGGCAGGATGAACTACAGGTGGGGAAAGAAGTGTGCTTTTGCAGACACAGACACTACATTGATTGGTTTTGCTTGAGTGCACTTCTCCAGGGAATGCTTTATGGTTAGAGACATTAGAAAGTGACAGTTATGTGAGAGTAGAAAAAAGAACCAGTAAAACATTTAAAAAGAAAAGTGGCCTGGGTTGGACTCTGGCTTCCGGACTTGTTTTGTAACTAACTCCAAAGGAAAAAAATAGTATGATATAGAGTAGGTCTTTTTAAACTTTTCCTGTTCATGACCCCTTTTTCATCTGAGAAATTTTTAACATGACTCCGGATATATAGGTTTATAAATAGGAATACAAATCAAATATTTGTTGTTAATAAATCGTAATTTTGGTATTGAGACCCCATAGCTCTGAAGATTAAGCTCCAATTACAAGTTGAGAAGCCCTGAGTTTGAATCCTTGCTATTTCCTACCTGTATAATTTTGAGAAAGTCCCTTTGTCTCTCAAGTTCAGTTTTCTTTCTGTAGATGTTTCAGCCAGGTGGTACAATGGATAGAGTGCCGGACCTAGAGTCAGGAAGGCTCATATTCCTGAATTCAAATCCAGCCTCAGACACTGAGCAAATCTCTTTACCCTATTTGCCTCAGTTTCCTCATCCATAAAATGAACCATAAAATGGCAAACTCAGCCAAGAAAAACCCAAATGGGGGCATGAAGAATTAGACAGGATTGAAATAACCCAACAACAAGAAGTGTGGAGACTATCTTCAAGTAACTGAAAGGCCATTGTGTGGAATGATATTTGAGCCTCATTTTGCTTAGTTTTGGAGGACAGAACTAGGAGCAAAGAAGCAAAGTTTTAGAGAGGCAATCTTGAAGTCTTATGAAAAGAAAAATTTCTTAACAATGAGAGCTATCCCAAAGAGGAATCGTGCTGCTTCAGTAGGTATGTGTATCAGCGAAGGTGTTTAAACAGAGGATCATAGAATTAGGGAGAAGGATTGTGGGTTTGAGATTTTTGAAAGAATCTCTGTGTTCAGATGTGCTCATGTTAAGAGGGAAAATATAATTCCTGATTATGTATCAGACTGAGCTAACCCCAACTAGAACAGCTTTTAGAGCTTATCTTGTGGAATGGGGGCAACCCTGGGATCAAGTTCCCTTATAAAGAAAGTCTGATGAGTCAAATCAGATCTTGCCTAACCTTTTCCCTTATCCGTTCCCAGACTCCTCATCCAGAGTTCTTTCCATTGAGAAGATATTTTCAGGAAGATACCCAGTAGATCAAATAGCTTCCAAGGCCTCTTTCAATTCTGAGATGCTATGATTCTTATATTTTAAAGAGCCTTATAGGCTCTTTCATATATGTAGATAGATAGGTGGATAGCTAGTGGATAGCTAGCTAGCCAGATGGTTAGATGGATGACTAAATGGATGGATGAATAGATAGATGGAGAGATAGATGTGTAGATATAGATAAATGGAATGAGCATTAGTCAAGTACTTTTGGTGTGCCAGGCACTAAGTGTCATGCTAAGTATCACAGATAAAGGAAAACTAGCAATTTAGTCCCTGCCCTCAGGGAGCTTACATTCCAATGTAAGGGAAGATAACACGTAAAAAGGGAGCTAGAAAGGGAGTGTTGTGGGAAAAGATAGGGCAGTAACGGGGTGAAGAGATTTGGTAGTTGCTTGGAGGGGCTCCCAGCAAAATAAGGCCAAAATATTACTTCTCAGAATGGGAGAGAACCAGAGGTGGAATCCGTGTTTCAAGTCACTTGGAAGTGGAATTGAAAGTCTGTTGTGATTTAGAATAAAAGAGAAGGAATATCTTTGTTAAAAAGCCAGGTAAGTTCCTTGAACTGGTGTATTCCATTCTCCCTATCCATCCTGTCTGGTGTGGTAAGTTTCTTGCCCTTTTGACTAAAGCCTGAGGCCCTCTCCCTTCTCACTGAATCTCCATTTGAGTTGGTATTTCTGAGGTCCCTGAAGAAGTAAGTTTGCTTTCTCTTATCCTTTTTAGTAGGACATGTGGAATGGAACCTGGGGCCTACGTGGTTCATTTTTATTTATTTTCTTTAACTGCCTCTCTCTTTTTAAATCTAATTTTTCAACTTCTGTTTTTATCTTCATTCAAGCCTTCGCTTTAATGCAATGAATGCATGTCTGTTTCCCTGAGCTGGCCCTGCCAGGGGAATTTCAATCTAAACCAAACAAGTTGGCTTTTAAAATGAAAATTTTATGGGCAACATTTCCTCACTTAATGGAAGGCACAAAAGACCCACATAGAAGCAATTAATGAGAGGCTGGGACTCCTTGTTCAAGGAATTCAGATAAAAAAGAATAAGACTGTGTCAGAGCGAGCAACATGTACAGTGGCCTGGTAGATTGGAAGGCTATGGACTGGGAGGGTGGGCATAAAAACCCCAGCAGCTAGAATTCAAGCACACTCCAACCCTCCTCGGTTGTCTCTTTGGTCCCTATGTTGAGAATCAGAATGGAGAAAGAAAGTGTTGGACTTGACTTTGAGTGCTCCTCCCTAACTTCCTAGCTATATGACCAGTGGGTAAATCTGGGCTTCCTTTTCCTCATCTGGAAAATAAGGGAATTGACTTCAGTGTCAGGACTAAGGTCACTTAAAAGTCTGGATTTTTGATTTTTAGGGAGGGACATTGATTCTTCATAATACTCTTAAATCCTCAAATCATGCCAAGATTAAAAAAGTACTAAGAGATTAGGCTTGTTCCTATCTCTAAATAAGTATGATCATTAACTAAAGGGCCCAAAACCAAAGGGCCCTGGACTCACAGACACATTGATGGCATTCAGTCTTGGAGGTGGGTGGCAATGACAGTGGGATTGGAGCTCTAAAGAAAAACATTAGGCTGTCCCATCCACTCTTTGGCTTTTTAGAATTTTACTTTGGAGGCTGAAGAGAAGTTTACTTAAAGCTTAGTTTTTGGTTCAGAATCTCCCTAAAGAGGAAGTTGAAAAGTACTTAATATGCAACTTGTCAGGTATGGGACAGCTATTTAATTCCTCCACACAAATGAACTGCTTAATACAAAGACTTATAAACCAGCATTAACAACCTCCCCAAACCAAACCCAATAAACTTTAAAAAGTAGCATCAGTAACATAATTGTTATTATACTTTTCCAAAAGGTTGATATTTAAACCTGTCCAAAATGCTGATTAATTCAGCTTCTCACCTTCACCTCAGCTCTGTACTGTCCAAACAAGTCCCTCCAGATCCTTGTGTAACAGAACACAGGCCAATGAGGTCTCATTCTTGGGAACATGTGTATTTGGTGAACTTGCTATTGGTAAAGTCTGATGACATGGACTTTTGGGTCCTGGCTCTCTTAGGTTACCTATGCCATCCATAATCCATCCATATACAGAGTGTCTTTTTGATTGGTTGTTGGGCTGGATGTAAATAAATATTCAGGAGACACTAAGTGAGATGGCAAGGAGTTCTGAAAGCCTTTGGGTGAAGGGGGGAGAGAGAGACCTGGTTTCAACAGCCTACTCTTCTCATCTCGAACATATGCCTGCTCTTGTTTTTGTCCCCATTGTAAACTTTTTTTTCCCTACCTTAGGTGAAGGAGTTTTGGAGTTGGAAAAGACTAGGGAGGAAAAGTTGAGAGAATGAGCTGCCAGGATTTGGAGTCCATGCCTGAGATTTTGATGGCACCAATACAACCCTGATCATGCTAGCTGTAAATGGACCGTGAAGCTAAGATGCTGGATCCTTTTAGTGAGGATTACTGGGAGACAGAGATGAGTAAAATCTTGTCCCTGTCCTTATAGAGCTCTCATGTCTGGGGCATGTACAGTATAAAGCGTGAAAACAGATCACCATAATCCTAACCTGAATGTGAGAAAGCTTGAGAGGGGTATGATCAGAATATTCTGGAGTCCCAGAGAAGGGAAATATCTCTCTTAGGTGGGGACATCAGGGAAGGTTTTTTGGATGAGGTATTACCTGAGACCTTGGAGGGTGGGTTAGAATTTTGACAGAGTTAAAGTAATGGAGAGCTACGTTCAAGGATGGGGAAAAACACTGACTAATTCTGTCTACCCTGTCTTAAGTGCTTTCAGCCTGTGGAGGTCATGGAGTCTCTGTCATCACCATTTGACTGATCAAGGTTTACCAAGGGCACTCAGAAGGTGTCCCTCTTGTTGCCCAAAGAAGGAGATTGTCTGAATGCTGGTATTTGGGATCCTTCCAAAAGTATCTCCTTCTGAGCTGATTGGCTGTACTTTTAGGGAAGGGCAAAGCCAGATGGATGTCTTATGATACAGTGGAAAAAAACAGTGGATTTAGAAATGGGGGACCTAGTTTGGAATTTTGGGGTTTTATCATTCACAACCTGGGTAATCTTGGGCAAATTATTCCAGGGCAAAAGTGTTCCAGGGCTTGTTTTCCTTATCTGTAAATTGAAGTTCAGTGGCAGAGTGCCAAATTTGTAGTCAGAGGACCTTTGTTAAAGTTACCACCTGTGTGATTTTGGGCAGGTCAGTGGACTTTTTTTTGGACCTTGGTTTCCTCACTTATAAGAAAAGGAGTTATATAAAATACCTTCTAAGATCTTATTCAGATGGAAATTATGATTAAATGATTCTGGGACAGTTCAATAATTTTCATTGCTTTAAATGGCCGAATTTATAACCTCCAACCTTCTCCAGACCCTGCCTCTCCATTCCCATAAAATTCCTTTTTTTTTTTTTTCTGGGCTGCTCTTTTCTTTATGGGAGAGGGGAGGAGGTAGATTAGGGGGAAAATGGGGAGGGGAGGAGGAGTAGCTGGGTGTCTAGATGCTGCAGTTGCTACAGCCTCTGCTGATGCTCTTGTCGCTGTTGGGAGAAGGTGCTGAAAAGGCCAGAGTGTTAATGACAGTAATTGCACTAATTTTTTTTTTTTTAGTTTGAAGAGTCATAAAATGAAGCTGTCTGGCTCCAGCTAATCACTTTTATTAGGTGGGGGCTGAGGCGGCTCAGAACAACAATTGTTATTTAGGTAGACAACAAAGACAAAAAAGAGAAATTATCATTTATCCTTTTTCTTCCCTGTTTTTCCTCCCCTTTTCTTTCTCTCCTCTCCTGTGTCTCCTCTTTTTCTTTCTTTTCTTCACTTTATTTTTTTTTCTTCCTCTCCCCATCTTCCTTCTCTCTTCTCATCCACTGGATCTCTTTTTCTCATACTGTCTTCTAGATCTCTCTCTTCCTTTCCTTCTCTGTCTCTGTTTCTCTCTGTTTCTCTCTGTCTCTCCTATCCTTCTCTTTTTCATTGAATTCTTCTCTTTCTCTCATATTCTCAACTTCTTTCCTTCTTCCCTTCCTTCCTTCTCTTTTCCTCTCCTTTTTTTGTCTCATGCTTATATTTTCTTTCTCCTCTCCTCCTGTTTCTCTTTTTCTTCCTTTTTTCTCTTCTCCTCTCATCTTTTCCATCTCTCCTGTTTTCCTTCTTTTCCTTGACCCCTCTCATCTCATACTTTTCTCTTCTCTCTCTTTCATGCTCTTATCTTCTCATTACCTTTTTATCCTCTCTATGTTTTCCTTTTCATTCTCCCTCTCCTCTGTCCTTCCTCCTTCTCTTCCCTTCCCATATTTTTCATTTCTCAAATCTCCCCCACCCTCTTCACCTTGGTATACTCACACACAATATGTACCTCTCTCTCTCTCTCTCTCTCTTTTTTTTTTTCAGATGAACTTAAACATTAACTTCTGCATGAAATCGTTCCTGATTCCCTCAAATGTTATTGCTCTCCTTCCAAACTATCTTGGATTTTAGTACTTTGTATATATTTCTATTAATTCACTTTAATTTGATGCTGAATATTTTTTTATGTATGAATTTGTCTCTCATTTGAATGTAAACTCCTTATGAGTGGAGATTGTTTCATTCTTGGTACTTGAATCCCTAAAGCCCTAAAAAAAAAGTACAGAGTGGTTATTATTATTATTTGAAAGCACTAGCTTCTGGGTCAGGAAAGATTTCATATAGATTATAATGCTTATGTTAAGCTTGAAGGAAACTAAGCTCAATCTGAGCAATATATTCTACATGGTGGGGTGTTAGGATATTCCAGACATGGGGACTAATCAGTGCAAAGATACAGAGATGAGAGATAAAGTGTTGTTGGTGAGGTATAGATTGGTTGAATTACCCACAAGTTTAAGATGAATAGTGATATATAACAAAGTTGGAAAAGTAGATTAGAGTCACTGTCATAGTCTTTCATCCTAAAGATAAAAGAAGCCACTGAAGGAAATTTTGTGAGTATAGGGCTTCACCTTGGCCATTATTTGGAGGAAGGCTTGTAGAGAGAAAAGATGAGTCAGGGAGACCAATGAGGAGGTTATTTCAATAGTTCAGGAGAGGGGCAGTGAAGACCTGAGCTCTTGTAGTAGCTGTCTGTGTGAATGGAGAGAAGTAGACTTGGAAGAGAGATTGGAAGGTGAAAACAATAAGATTTGGCAACTGAATGAATATATTGGCTGAAACTTAAGCATGGATCTCTAGTGGCTGTCTGGAAGAATAGTAGTGCCCTTGATGGATGTGACAGAGTCTGACACAGGGATAGAACGATTCTGATGGGGTCTCCCTGTGTGAAGGAGCTGGACTTTCTAGAAGAATCAGGATGACAAGGCATTTTCTCTTTGCTTGCTTGCTCTTGGTTTGATGTCTTTCCTCACAGCATCTAGTGAGATACAGTTCAGGAAGATAGGGAGGATTTGGGTCTTCAACCTCTGAGGTTGAACTTTTGGTCTGTGAAATGGGTCTCTGTCCTTTGCTTTTGTATCGTGTTCTTTACCTTTTTTTTTGTAAAGAGATTGGAGACTCTGACCCTGTGAATTTGGAAAGGCCATTGGGACAGTGTATAGATTTTGCAGCCAATTAAAGAAGTTGCTCCTAACCACATGTAAGTAGACTGGAACCAGTTATAGACTTTCTATTCATGTTCCAATGTCTCTCTAAGGCAGATATGTGAGGCCATACACATTGTAAATTGCATTGGAATTGCTGGTCCATGGAATGAGATTAAAATTGAGAAATATTTAACAAAAGTAAAAATACAATAGAACATAGATAATGTTAATGGGTTAATGTTAAATTTGCCAATATGTGATCTGCAGGGATCCTTATGTGGTTTAGTAGGTCCCATTTCTATTTGAGTTGGACACTAATGCTCTAAGCCACTTCTAGGACTTGCCATCTCAACTCTCTGGAAGCAGGCCCTTCCATGTGCTTTTCTCATGGGTCAGACTCTGTTACCCAGAAATGAGAATTTGAGAAGACAGGTGGGTTTTGGGGAAAGATAATGAGCTGTTTTGAACATATTGAGTTGAAAATGCTTAATTTCAAAATGCTCAGGAAGAAGTTGGTAATGTTAGGCTGGAGCTCAGGAGAGAGAGTTGGGTTGGAAATACAGCTCTTGGAGAAATCTGCTCAGAGATGTTACTTAAATCCTTGGGACCTGATAAGATATGTGTGAAGGAGACAGAAACAGAGAGAGAGGGAGGGAGGGAGGGAGGGAGGGAGGGAGAGAGAGAGAGAGAGAGAGAGAGAGAGAGAGAGAGAGAGAGAGAGAGAGAGAGAGAGACAGAGAGAGAGAGACAGAGAGAGAGAGAGAGACAGAGAGAGAGAGAGAGACAGAGAGAGAGAAGAGAAGAGAAGAGAAGAGAAGAGAAGAGAAGAGAAGAGAAGAGAAGAGAGGAGAGAGGAGAGAGGAGAGAGGAGAGAGGAGAGAGGAGAGAGGAGAGAGGGAGGGAGGGAGGGAGACACACAGGGAGACACACAGAGAGACACAGAGACAGAGAGAGAGAGAGACACAGAGAGAGAGAGAGACAGAGACAGAGACAGAGACACACACATACAGAGAAAGAATAGAGAAGTTGATTTAGGACAGCCTGTTAGGAGATACTCATAATTAGTTAGGGGATGGGACCTAGATAATGATGCTACCACAGATACTGAAAAGGAGAACAGACTGGAAGAAAGAAAACCAATGTCTTAAAAATCTAGTGAGAGTCTTTAGAAGGAAACAATGTTAAACAGCATTAAATATTTTTGAATCCTTCCAGAATATGAGATTTATCCCCCAGTTTTGGGATCATCCATGAATTTGATAGAGCAGGTTTCTATTGTGTGTGTGTGTGTGTGTGTGTGTGTGTGTGTATGTGTGAGGTTAGCCATGAGGTACCCTAGGTGCTTTTGAAGCTTGTGGTAGACATAATCATACATATGAGCTAGAGTTTAGGTCTTGGAGTTAGGAAGATTGGGTTATAAATCCTGCCTCAGACACACTGCTGCATCCATGTGACTCCTGGCTTCAGTTTCCTTGTCTGTAAAATGGGGAAAATAATAGCACCTATAGTACAGGATTGAGATAATGCATGTAAATGCTTTTCAGACCAAAAATCATTAATGATTACCTATCTATGCTTTTATCTAAGTCATTGATAAAGTTCGAAATAGCGCTGGGCCAAAGACAAAGTTCTCTTACTGTCCCCTTCCCTTCCCCCTCCCCAATCCAGAACCTCACTGTCCTGCATCTCCCCTCCCCCCAACAGCCTTCTTATAACTGCTTCTCTTCCCTTCTCCTCTCAGTCATCTTGTCTCAGAGTCTGGAGCACTTTGGAGAGGAGACAAGCGAGATGCTGTTCCGTCTTGTGTTCAGATTGACAGGACAGTTGTCAAATTAAGCAGCATCTGTTCCAAGTTCAATAGTGTAGGGAAAATCAAAGAGGGGAAACAGGGAGAATGAGACACAGCAGCTCCTTGGGGGCATTCGCCAGGAGTGTCAGAACCTCCAGCCTCTCAGAGGAGGCACAGGGACCTGACTGAGCCAAAACAACAAATAACAAATGACAACAAAAAGTTATGGCATTGAAACCTTAGATTGTATGAGGCTTTTCTTTGTCCCAGTGAAGATCTATCTGCCCCCTAGCTTGGCTCTATGTTCGGCTGGAGGGAAGGAGATATATTGAAGGACAGAAGAAGAGATGTAGATTCACAAAAAGAGAGAACCCAGAAATACAAAAGGAGGTAGAATCATAGAGAGAGAAAGAGAAAGAACAGAACAAGCATTTATTAAGTACCTACTCTATGCCAGGCACTGTGCTAAGCATTTGTACAGATGTTTCTTATGTCATCCTCACAATAATCCTTGGAGATATTATGATCCTCATTTTACAGTTGGGGAAACTGGAGCAGACAGTGGTTAAGTGACTTGCCTAGGATCACACAGCTAGTAAATATCTGAGACCAGAATTGAACTGAGGTTTATCTGACTTCAAAACCAAAGCATTATCCACTGTATCACTTAGAGACACAAGAAAAATACATAATGATACACAGAGATACAAAGAGATAAGAAGGGAAAGAGACCGAAACACATGAGGAGATTGAGATAAGAGATAGAGACAGAGATGCACCAGGGAACAGTCCCACAGAGAATGACACATTCTGAGGTAGAGACACAGAAAAAAAGACATAGAAACAGAGATAAGGAAGTAGAGACATAGAAGCAGAGATAAAGAAGCAAAAGTAAGAGAGACAGTTAAGGAGATAATTTGATGCAAAGTCAGATAAAGAGACACAGGAACAGAGAGGAGGTAGACATAGTCACAGAGAGATAGAGACATATGGGATCCAGAGATATAGACCTTATACTCTTGGAAGTCAGTTCTCTAGTTCTTTCATGTGGAGAGACCCCATCAGAGGCACTCTATGCTTGTGTCAGATCCTGTCACATCCATTAAGAGCACCACTGTCCTAGCAGACAGCCACTGGGAACCCATGCTCAATGTTCAGCCAACATATTCAATTAGTTGCCAAGTCTTATTGTTTTCACCTTCCAATCTCTCATCCAAGGCTCTCCATTCTCACCATTCATACAGACAACTACTAGGGGAGCTCAGACTTTCACTGCCCTTTTCCTGGACCATCAAACAACTTCCTTATTGTTCTTTCTTCATCTTTTCCCTCTTCAAGCCTTCCTCCAAATAGCAGCCAAATGATGCCCTAAAGTCGCAAAATTTCCTTCAGTGATAGAGACAGGACCATAGAGACAGTCACAGAGATAGTAAGCCAGAGACATAAATGGAAACAGAGAAGATAGACATAGAGAAAGTGTTAGATCAGAGATATGAACTGACCTGTTTATCCAACTGCAATAGGGATAGAAGGCAGTAAAGGCATCCAGGGGCTAATGATGTCTCATGGGGTTTGCTATCCATAGTTGTATTCCATCAATCAATCAGCAAACAGTAAGTATCTCCTGAGGCTCTGGCAGGTGCCCGGGGCTGCAGATTTAGAGAATTGTAAAGAATGATGCAACATTCCAGTCATTCTTGACTCTCCCCTCTCCCTCCCTCTAGTGTTTTACTGGTCTTTCCTGTTTCCTTTCCCTTAACCCTGAATTCCAGCCAAATTTGTTAATGGCTAGCTCTCTAACTTTTGTTCCCTGTGACCCCTGACCCTGGAACAGTTCCCCCACTATCCTCCCTTGGATATCAAGAACTTGTGAATTCTTATCTTCTCTTCCTGGTCCATTCTCTATCCTGAAACCTATCTTAATGATCTTCCCTAGCTAAAAGGGGTTCTCTCTCTGCTTAGATCATCAGACAGAATCATAGATCATCAGAACCTCAGAATTGAGCTAATTCTTCATTTTTCAGATAAGGAAACTGAGAATCATCTTCTATAGGAGGTGTTCTCTAACCCCTTTAATTCCAGCACCATCCCTCTATATTTCCCATTTGTCCTGTTTATACCTTGCTTTGTATATATTTGATGCATGTTGTCTCCCCCATTATATTGTAAATTTATTGAAGTCAAGGATTACTTTTTCCCTCTTTTTTTGTATCCCCATCATTTAGTACAATGCCTGGCACACAATAGGTGCTTAATAAATGTTTATCAGTTGAGCAATTGACCTAAAAGGTTAGGTGATATAGCCCGTGTCACATAGAACTTGAAAAAAGTCGCTTAGCATGTACCCCACTCTAACTCGTACAACAGTGATTGTATTTGTGGGCCTTTTCATTTCATCTTTAGGGATTGAGCTTCCTGAGGATAAGGGGTCTATGCTATTTATTTTATCAATGGATCCTTCCCAGTCTGGATATTAGCAACAGGTGCTTAATACACGTTAGCTGAGAGAGCCTCTACAGGAAGAGGTAAGGCAGATCAGCACAGATCCTGGTCCCCATCCCCTTGTTGGAGGTACAACTAATGCACACGACTGATGAGGATTGCATAGGGGAGCCTAACTGTGCATATGAGCCAGGTTGCATGAAGCACATGTTCTCCATCCCTACCTGTGTGCTCAGCATTGTAATATCTCAGAGGAAGGGAGGACCAAAAGGCTCTGGCAGTCTGGGAGGGCTGCCTGAAGGAGGCAAGATCAAGCTGAGAAGAAAGAGTCCCCCAGTGCTCTCTGAGGAAGAAGAAAATGGGCCGGAGACATATCTTGTAGCATCCTTGACAGAGGTGGGACACATACACATAGAAAAGCGGGTGCAGAGCTACGGGCCCAGACGCGTGGATTGGACAAGCCGTGTTTCCTTTCTCTGATGATAAGATTTCCTAATGTGTTTATCTCCTTAAGCGAGGGTGTATATTAAGGGCATTTAATAATTTATTTCGTCTCATTAGAGGTCTCCAAGGAAAACGCGAACGACTGTTATTCTGGGATGCTGAAGAGGGCATCCTTGGGACTCCATGGCCAATGACAGTCTCGGATTCAGGGACACCAGAGGCAGTGCCTCATTCGGTCAGCAGAGAGCAGCAGAGGCACACCGTTGGTCTCTGTGGTCCTGGGTCTCAGAGCTGCTGCTTGATGTCCTAGACATGGCTGTAAACAACAGCCAGAGATAACCTGGATTTTAGGGGAAGAGGGGAGAGGAGGCAGGGCTCTGCTGGGGGGCTGGGGGGGCTGGAAAAGGGAAAGGTGGGGTCTGCCTCTCTGATAGAACAGAAGAGGTCAATGAAGCTGTAGAGGGCAATTTACTGGGGGGTCGGTGGGGTCAGAATCTGCAGGAATTTTGCAGAGTAAGCCCAGGGTCTCACTGCACAAAGCCTGGTCTGTTTCGCAGGGGGCATGAGTGTCCACGTGCAAGCCTGTGTCACGTGTCCACGCACATGTCTATGGTGGAAACCCCCAGCTATGCCCTTACTCCAGCATGTGTGTGTCGCCTCAGACATGTACTCACTCGTATTTTGTGCACGCTTAGTATGCGCACACACATGTGCACGTGCCCCCATTCTGCCTGGCTGTGTGGAGCTCGTGTCTCTGTGGAGCCAGAGAACTGGATACCTTCTTTTTCCTGCTTTCCAACCCGATCAATATGCCGCGCGGGTACAGCCTCCCCAAAGACCACACACTATTTCTATATGGACAGAGTCAAGTGTGGGTTTAAAAAAAAAAACCACAACATGGAAAAAGCCTCCTTCTGCAGAGCCACAGAATATGGCACTTCTCATACACTGGGAGGGTTTGTTTGCTGTCTGCCAGTAATCCTCTTTGCTAGTGCAGAAAGCACTAGAGACCCGAGTGTTCCAGAGACTCTGTGCCAGGCAGCGGGGTTCCCGGAGGATGGATCGCTGTGTCAGGTAGAGATACCCCCTTTGTACCAGGCCCTTCTCCCTTTGATGATCTGTAGACTGTACGCTAACATTTTAAGTCCTGTGTTCTAACACGCAGCGCTGTAAGGTTCAAAGGATTGTGGGAGGGACTCAGAGTTTAAAGAATTATAGATTCAGACTGGGGAAGACCTTTTGTTGTTATTGTTGTCGAATTTGTTTCAGGTCACAAAGAGAACAATGTGGCAAAGGTGAGGAATAATCACCAGGAGACAAAATCCAGCCCAACATAAGGAACAACTTCCTCACCAGTGGACTGCCAAAACACAGAAGGGACCGCCTCATGAGGCAGTGAGCTCCCTGTCACTAGAGGTGTTAGAAAACGCTAGATGCCCATTGGTTGGGGATATAATAAAGTGAAATTATTCACTCTGAAGGAAGTTTGGCTAGAAAACTCTGGTCTCTTCCAAGCACGGAGAGTTTGTGATTCCATGAACAGAGCATGAGAAGATGTTCCCCAAACACTTTTCGGTTCTCTTATGTTGTCACTCTTCCCCACAGTGTCCAAGGCAATTTAGAAAGACCCTTGGAGCTTATTCAGTCCAATTCTCTTCTTTTATAGGCAAGGAAACTGAGGCGACTCACACAGCCCTCTATTTGGAGTACAGAAGCTTCTCTGCTGCAGGGTAGAACAATCACTGGGAACATTCAGTGTCCAGATGGGGCAAATTACAGGCCCAATTTTGGTGATTCCAGCTAGCTGGGAGCGGCTTGACGTAGGCATCAGTTTTTGACAGGCCATTTCTTTGAGTTACATGCTCAGGCTGGCTGGCTGCTGTCTGTAACTCCCACACTTAGGGCCATTTTTGTCTTTTCTTGCTGGGTTGATTCTATTCTTCTGGTTAAATTTGAGGGTCTTTAAATTTTTTTTCTTGATTCTTAAGGAATCAGGATTCATGGAGTATAGATTCTCCCTTAATTCCAGGTCAAAACTGCTCCCACAGCTCCATCACAAGATTTCCTTGGATCTCTCCCAGACAGGTCTGGTAGGTCTCTCTGTTCGCCTCCTGCCCAATCCCCCATCAGGATATACTTCCTAATTTCTCCCTTCCTGATTTGCCTTAAGTTAGTTAAGGCCTTCTCAGTTTGCCCCAGGTAGTTCTGTGACCTGCATTCATCATTCTGTTTTCTTGCTGGCTTCCTCCTGTTCCCAGAATTCCCTACTTCTCTTAAATAGCTCCATTTTGGCTCTTTACTTCTGGTCTGTTTTCTCTCTTTAAGAACAAAATTACTTTTCCTTAATCCCTTAATCCGAATCTTTCAGCCTTCCAACTACTCATCCTGGACCCTTCTTCCCTCCTTTAGGAAGTCACCATCAGACTCCTAAGCCTCCTTATTTTTTCAATTTGTCAATGTCTCACCCATTGGAATTCAGCACTCCTTGACAACTTTACCTCGATGTTACACCCAGAAAAGGGAACATGAAATAGGGACAGAAAAAAGAAAAAAATACATATACGCACATAGATCCTAAGCAGTCAAAATATGCTCCCTGTGCTAAATCTCATTTTCTCTTAGGAGCCTCACCTTTTGACTCTTATTTTGCTCATATTCCTTGTTTGTTTGTCTGCTTTAGGGTAAGGGTCCGGATTAAGGTTCAGGTTAGCTTGCTTGTCTGATTTCCTAGTCCATAGAAGATTACAAGTAAATGATAATAGCAGGTACACTGGGTAGCATTGAGAAATTATAGATGATCGACTGACAGTAAGAGAAGACACTGAAAGACTATAAGAAACAGGCACAAGAATTCAGAGGCAAAAATCTCAGATCTGGACAGGACCTCAGAGTCCATCGAATCCCCTTTTTGCCTGAATGGGAATTCCCTCTGCAACGTCTTTGACAAGTGGCCATTCAGCTACGTCTTGAGATCTTCCAGAGATCACTCTAATTGTGAAGAAGTTTTTCCTTGCATTGATCTATAACCTGTGTCTTAGTAGTGTCTTATCCATTGAGCCTTATTCTGGCCTCCAGTGCTTCTTCACATTACAAAAAGGTAACTACGAGCCCAGAAGTGAGTGTGCAGGGGCATGGGTAGAATCATGGTTGGGGAGAAAGAGAGAGAAGACCTATGAGGTTGTGTTCATGACATCTGGAACCTAGTCCTGTGTGTAAACTGAACCAGACATTGGGCTGTGGGTACAAAATGGTCCCATTATCCTGGAGAAATGAAAAACAGAGAAGATTTTTGTTTCCTTGAAGACAGAGGTCATGTATATGGGCGCAAAGAATGTTTTAGTGCTTTATTCACTTCTTTGTAATTTATGTTACTTAGTGTCTTATTTAAAGACTTGTGCTATTGGATTTATCTTAATTGGTATATCTAGCAACAGAAAGGGAGCTTGTTTTATGGTCTGAACAGAGTGCAATGAACGCAAGATTATCCAAGGAGTGTGTGTGTGTACATATATG
The DNA here is from genome assembly GCF_048593235.1 of Sminthopsis crassicaudata. Lineage (NCBI taxonomy): Eukaryota > Metazoa > Chordata > Mammalia > Dasyuromorphia > Dasyuridae > Sminthopsis > Sminthopsis crassicaudata. The sequence goes on along the minus strand of NC_133619.1, from coordinate 590,536,155 downwards.
TGTATGTGGTGTGTGTATGTGTGTGATCTTCTTTGTTGTTTATAATTCTTCATTCCTACCCAAATTATCATACACATACTTCTTTGTTTACATGTTGTATCTCCCCAGAAGAAGAATGTAAGCTCTTTAAGGTCAGGAACATTTTTTGTTGTTTAATGTTTGCATCTGCAGCCCCTTGCAGCACTTTAGTGCCTACTATGTTCCAGTCACTTTACAAATATTGTCTTATTGATTATCATAACAACCCTTTGAAGTCAGTGTTATTATTATCCGTGTTTTTACAAAAGAGAAAATTGAGGCAAGAGAAGTTAACTGACTTGTTCAAGATCACAAAGCTAGTAACAATCTAAGATCAGATCTTCCTGATCCTGATCTACCCACTGGCAACATTCCTTAAGGCCTGAGCATCTGCTTGAGTACAGGAGAAAGAGCCCATTCCATCCCTGTGGCTCTGGTTGGGAAACTCTTCCTTGAATAAAATTAAACTTCATCTTATTTTTTATTTCCCCAACTGTCTTCTACTCTTTGGAACTAAGCAGAGCAAGTCTTCCCCTTGACAGCTCTTCAGTTACATTGAAACAGTGACCAAAACTCCCCCAAGCCTCCCCATCTTCAGACTCAAAGAGCAGACAATTCCAGGCATACGGGGGAGAGTATTGGACCCACTGCTGTATCCATGGGATCATAGAGGTAGAATTCAAGGGATCCTGGGATATCATCTGGTCCAATTCCCTTATTTTTCAGATGAGCAAACTGAAGGTCAGAGAGATTGTCATTTTTTACCAAGATCACACAGGTATTAAAGAGAGAGTCAATATGGTACAATGGATAGAGTATTGTTCTGGGAGTTAGGAAGACCTTCTTTGTCACATTATTTCTGTATCCAGTCATTCTGGGAAAATCATTTTACCCTACTTGCCTCAGTTTCTCATCTGTAAAATGAATGGGAGAAGGAAATGGCAAACCACTTCAGTATCTTTGCCAAGAAAATCCCAATGGGGTTATAGAGACATGACTGAAATGATTCAACAGCAATAAATAAACCACAATCAAATTTGTTAAACTCCTTGGTCCTCAGCTTCATCTTTTAAAATGAGGTCTTTCCCAGCTCTAGATCCTGTGAAAAAGACCTGAGATTGGACCACAGATCACTTGTCTCCAAAACCAGAGCTCTTTTTAACTTCATCATTGATGGTGACACCTAAATTCTCTCTGTGATCTAGTGAGACCCCCCAAAAAGGGAAGATGCAATCTTTCATTGTCCTTTTCCCCACTTGCTCTGGACACGAGGTCTGGAACTGTGACTCTGTCAGGCAGTGCAACTGGCCTTGCATCTGCTGTGTGAGCCTGGGAAAAGCACATAGCCTTTCTGTATGTCTCAGTTACCTCATCTGTAAAATTAGGGAGCTGGACCTGATGGCCTATAAGGACTCTTTCAACTCTAATTCGATGATCTGATTGCATGATTTCCCTCCTATTGGCATTCAGGGAGCTGATTCTGAGCAGAAAAAGGAATGAATGGGTCATGTGACGAGGTTTCAGGGACTCTGGCCCGAGAGCTAAGAGCCAAGATTGGGAAGCTGATGAGCTGATGATAATAATTATGACAATTATGCAAAATATACAAATAATAATTACATAGAATAATGATTCTTTGTGTGCCTGGGATGCTTCTAGCCTCTTGAAGGCACTCAGGAGCGTCTTACCCCATTGGGTTCCCTGTAGCTGGCATGGGCCCTGGCCCAGGACTGATCTATGGGTGTCTAAAACAGATTTCTTAGGGGATTAGAAATCTTTTTATTGATGCTCTTTGCAAAGTGTGGCCTTAGGGATGCCTCAGGTCAGGAAGAGGGGAGATCTTCAGCAGTATCTCAAAGCTGGCCAAGGTTGTTCTCACTGTCTCATCCCTGCCTCCTTCCTCCCCAGCATAAGGATAATATTAGCTAATATTTACTTAAAAAGTTTTAATGATGGATTTTTATTTTCAAAACCCATGCAAAGGCAATTTTCAACATTCACCCTTGCAAAACCTTGTGTTCTAATTAGCTAATATTTATAACACTTTAAAGTTTACAGAATGCTTTTACAAACATTATCTCATTTGAGTCTCACTATCTCATCTGATGTGAAAAGCAGGAGCTATTATCATCCCCATTCTACAAATGAGGAAACCGAGGCAGAGTTTAGGTGACTTTTTCAGGGTCACAAACCTAGGAAGTATCTCTGGCAGGATTTGAATACAGTATTCCAAACTATAAATCTAGGACTCGTTCAATATGCTACCTCTTCCAGACAATCCGTAAATTGTTGCAACTCTGGGACTTTTATCTGTCTGGTAAAATGACTAAGCTTTTCATACCACGTCCTCATCCACCAAGAGACCAGGCTGATGTGGGCATTCTGCCGACTACCCTGATGGCAATCTCATAGCCTTCCCTTCTCCTTTTTCACCTCTTGCTTTGGGAATAGTAATGAAATCAATATTGCCACAACTATAAGCAAAGCTATGATAATTAATTATCCTACCATTCATAATCCACAACTACAGACAAAATAATGATAATTGATTATCATACCATTCATAATCCATTCTTCACTAGATTGTAAGATCCTGGAAGGCAAGGATTATTTATGCATTTCTGTGTGTCTCAAGTGTTTAGCACAATGTCTGGTGTATAATAGGTGCTTAATAAATGCTTGTTGATTTGACTTGATATTTCAAAGCTTCCTTCCCTAGACATCACTCCCCTATTTATGTTATCTGTGGGCAGCTAGGTAGTGGACTTGGGATCAGAAAGACCTAAATTTAAATCCAACCTCAGACACTTACTAGTGTGTGATCCTAGACAAGTCATTGCCATCTATTTGCTTCAGTTTCCTCAATTATAAAATGGGCTGGAGAAGGAAATGGCAAATCACTCCATTATCTTTGCCAAGAAAACCTCAAGTGGGTCATGAAGAAACAGACATGTATAAAAATGACTAAACAATGAACAGGTACCTCTTAGAGGATAAGCTCTTTAAGGAGAAGGATATAAGAGGTGTTTAATAAATACTTTATCATTCATTCATTCACCCAATGATCCATCCATTCATTAATTCAACAGACAACAGCAGATTTCAGGAGGGCTTCTACCAGGGATTGCTTAAGTCTCACTTGAGAGATTCTGGATTTGCATCACGGATGTGGCCACAAATACCTGTAGAGGAGGAAGCCTGAACCTGAGTGGGCAAACCCAGGGTCTAGAAGGCAGGTAGGGGAATAGAGCTGCTGAAGGTCACAGCCAGGCTTGAGTGACTTGGGGGGATAAGCAGCAGAGGGCTCACTGGCTCATACATCCTGGCTATTTACATATTTGAAAAGCACCACATTTACACAGAGATTTTTAAAGCCCTGGCTTCCCCCACCCCAGAAATAGATTCTATTCCAGGTGGGTCTGTGCACAGAATACAGATGGGAGCCGCTGGGCCTGAGTGGACTTTATCAGCAGGAGGACAGATTGATAGCTAGGATAAAATCACCCATTCCAAACTGGGGATAAGCTCCTATGGTCACAGCATTCCTGGACTCCCTGGGGGGAAACTAGAGCCTGGGATTGGTGGAAGGGGCCCAGCCAGGGTGCTTTTTTTGTGGAAGAGGGATTTGGAGGAGGGAGAGATGGGTATTCTGCAGGAATGGAACTCAGACAATAACTTCTGTCTGATTGGAAGGCATGGAATCTTGAAATCACCCCAGTCACAGGTGGGAGAGTGTTAACCCGTGCTATACCAGACACTGGTGGAAAGCCCCAGGAAACTTGGAGCCTGAGAGAAGATAGGATTTGAGCTATTCCCCATTTCAAGCCATCTACTCAGGGCCAGATGGGCGGTGCCCAGGCTCACTGCTGGCTTTGGCATATAGGGTCTCTTAACTTGGGGTCCATGTACCCTAGGAATACATGGATAGGTTTCAGAGGATCCATGAATTTGAATGGGGAAAAAATAACATTTACTTTCACTAACCCTTATGTGAATCTTAACATTAACTTTTTTTTTTTTTTTTCCTGAGACAATTGGGGTTAAGTGACTAAACTCACAGCTAGGAAGTGTTAAGTGTTTGTGAACAAATTTGAACTCAGATCCTCCTAACTTCAGGGCTGGTGCTCTATCCACTGGACCACCTAGCTGCCTCTCCTTTAACTTTATAAAAAGCGTTATTCTGAGAAAGGGGTCCATAGACTTCAACAGATTGCCAGAGGAGACCATGACACAAGATCGAGAACCTTTGGTCTAAAGGCTGAGGATGAGCAGTTATTGTGAGTCCAATGGTAAAATTGAGACCAAAGTTCAGAGTTTTAGACTAAACAGGCTAGGGGGGTGAAGTGGACAGAATGCAGGACTTGGAGTTAGAAGAACCTCAGATATTTTCTAATTGGTGACTGGGCAAATCATCTAATCCCTGTCAGTTTTAAGTTTCCTTGTCTATAAAATAAGAGGATCTCACTGAATGTCTTTCCAGCTCTAGAATTATGATCTTATTAAATGGTTGAGTTCAGAATTGGGGGCAAAGTAGTGTAACAGAAAAATACCTGGGTTGAAAGTTAGGTAATTGGTTCTAAGCCCCAGCTTTGTCTTTTGTGATATTGGATAAAAATTTCCCTCTATCTCGGAAAAGCACAATTGTGTCATAAATCTAAGGGTTTGGGGACATTTTGGGAGTTTGAGGTCCCTTCCAATCTTACACCCTGTGATTCTAAGTAGGAATTCTTGGGTCTTTGTTCAGAGATACCTCCAAGGTATTTTTTAAACCTTCTCCCTTTTTGACAAAAACAATGATTTCTATTATATCTAGGAGGGAAATAACCCCCAATTCCCTATGTGAAGTCACCCCAAGCTCTTGGCTCCTGTTGCCCTGAGAGGATCCCAGTATAGGTTATAGCAGGGAGGGATGACAGTATATGGAATGATCAATTTTATTTTGGTCATTGATTTGTCCTCTGCCTAATAAAGTCCAGTCTCTTATTCAGGCTCAGTGACTCCTTTCTGTATTCCAAGTACAAATCCACTCTATTTCTGGGGGGAAGCATTGGTCTTTGATGTGCAAAACATGGGAGGTTGGTGCTATGGGGATATTGGAAGAAATGTGGCCAAGGGGCACAGATCAGGGGTCAGCATTCGAAGTTTAAGCTAGGTTGGGAGGCAGAGGCCTCATGAGGTAAGTCATCAAGTGGGGGTGTGAGGCTGGTTAAATTTCTAGGCAATGGGAGGGCGAAGGATGCACCAAAGCCCCATGAGGAAGTCTGCATTACCATTTCTTAGGATTCAGAATAGGAAGATGGGTCCCTGATACTAGGTCTGGCCTGCTGGCTCTTGACCAGGGCTCGCTTATTTCCTGCTTCATTCTGAATCAGGTGTAGATTTGGTCTACCTCAGAGCAAGAATGGATTGATTTGAGAGGTACTAGAAGAAGTGGACAAAATCTCAGGTTTTGTGTTTCAGGGACCACTGATAGTTTAACTTTTTGGCTCAGAGAGCAGCAGGGGTCACAATACCTCACAACTCTGCAAAGCAATTTGGTCCTTTATATGAGTAAAAAGGTCCAAGCAAGATGGGGGCCCTTCTGTCTCTCAGAAATTCATAGAAGACAAAAATCCAAGAGGGGAATCAGTGTTAAAATCTTGACCTCAAATGCCTATACATAAATCCCTAAAGGCAATTTAGGCATCCCAACACAAACAGACAAATTCCATTTCATGTGTATCACTAAAACTGAGTAGGAAGAAAATGGATGGGCATCTCTTATTTAAAACAAAAACTATAGTAAATTTTCAAATATTTTATTTTTTCCAATTACATGTCAAAACAATTTTTAGCTTAAAATATTTTTCTAAAAATTTTGAGCTCCAAATTCTTTTCTTCCTTTCCTTTCTCCCTTATTAAGAAAGCTAGCAGTTTAATGCAAAACATATTTCCATATTAATCATGTTGTGAAAGAAACATGGACCAAAAAAATCCCATAAAAATAAACTAAAAATAGTATGCTTTGATTTGCATGCAGAGTCTATCAGTTATTTTTTTTTCTGGAGGTGGATAGCATTTTTCGTCATAAGTCTTTGGAATTGTCTTGAATCTGTATAGTACTGAGAATAGCTAAGCTAAGTCATTTATACTTGTTCATCATCCAATATTGCTGTTACTGTGTACACTGTTCTCTTAATTCTGCTCATTTCACTTAGCATTAGTTCATGTAAGTTTTTCCAACTTTTTCTAAAAGGATCCTGATCATCATTTCTTATAACACAATAGTGTTATCAATCATGATAACGCCATTGTGTTATAAGAAATGATAATCACATATCACAACTTGTTCAATCATTCTCCAATTGAATATCCCCTAAATTTCCAAATTTTTGTCACCACAAAAAGAGCTGCTATAAATATTTTTTGTGCTTATATGTAATTTTTCTTGTTTTTTCTCCTCCTCTTCAGGTGACAGTGGTATTTCTAGGCCAAAAAGTATGTACAGTTTTAAAGCCCTTGGGCATAGTTTTAAATTGATCTCCAAAACGATTGGATCAGTTGATAATTCCACTGACAGTGCTTTAGTGTCCCAATCTTCTTACATTCATTCCAACATTTATAAATTTTCCTTTTCTATCATATTACCCAATCTGATAGGTATAAGGTGGTAGGTCAGAGTTATTTAAGTTTGGATTTCTGTTATCAATAGTGATTTAGAACATTTTTTTTCCTGAGGCAATTAGACTTAAATGACTTGCTCAGGGTCACATAGCCAGGAAGTGTTAAGTGGCTGAGGTTAAATTTGAACTTTGGTCCTTCTGACTTCAAGGCTGGTACTCTATTCACTGCACCATCTAGCTACCTCTACAGTAGTTTTTAAAAATATGATTATAGATAGTTTTGATTTGTTCATTTGAAAATTGTCTATATCCTTTAACTATTTATCATTTTAGGGATGGTTCATATTCTTATAAATCTGACTAAGTTCTCCATATATTTGATAAATGAGGCCTTTATCAGAGAAACACATTGTAAAAAATTCCCTCCCCTGCCCAGTTTTCTACTTTCCTTATAATTTTGGCTGCATTGGTTTTGTCTGTATAGTCTTTTTAATTTAATGTAATCAAAGTTGATTGATCACAGATAAACTATTATTCCATGTTCATTTAATTTGCTTATGGTTTCACTCTTTATGTATAAATCATGTATCCATTTTAAATTTATCTTAGTATATGGTAAGAGTTATTGGTAGTTGTAGTTTCTGTTAATTTTCCCATCAGTTTTTGGCAAATAGGTATTTCTTGTCCTCAAATTTTAGACCTTTGAGTTATGAATGGTCATTTACTACCATTACTACTACTACTACTATGGGCCTACACATACACTACACATGTGTACCTAATCTATCCCACTGATCCACCACTCCTTCTTAGTCAATACTCAAATTATTTTGATGATTACTACTTTGCAATACATTTTGAGACGTGTTAGACATTCAAATCTTTTCCCCTTCTTTATTAATTTCCTTGATAATCTTTACCTTTTGTTCTTCTAGGAGAATTTTGTTATTATTTTTTTTTTTCTAGCTCTATAGAATACTTTTTGGAAGTTTTTTGACAAGAGGCTGAATATGTAAATTAAATTACATAGAATTTTAATTTTTATTATATTGGTTTGGCCTACTCATGAACAATTAATTGATTGTTTTCTGCAGTTGTTCAGGTCTGACTTTATTTGTGTGAAGTGTTTTGTAAATTTTTTTTTTCCCCCTGAGGCTGGGGTTAAGTGACTTGCCCAGGGTCACACAAATAGAAAGTGTTAAGTGTCCAAGGCCAGATTGGAACTTGGGTCCTCCTGAATTCAGGGTTGGTGCTCTATCCACTGTGCCACCTAGCTGCCCCCTTATTCCTATGCTTTATAATATTTTTAATAGGGAGAGGCATTGTATTTTATCAAAAGCCTTTTCTGCATCTGTTGAGTGATTTTTGTTGATTTTGTTATTGATATGGTCAATTATTCTGATTTTCAGATGAATAGGCTGATACTGAATCAACCTTGCATTCCTGGTATAATTCCCACCTGGTCATAGTATATAATCTTTGTGATATATTGCTATAATCTTTTGCTAGTATTTTATTTAAATTTGTTGCATCAATGTTCATTAAAATTGGTCTACAGTTTTCTTTTCTTTTCTTTTTTTTCTCTTCTTTCTGGTTTAGTTTTAGCACCATATTTGTGTCATAAAAGGAATTTGATTGGACTCTTTCTTTTACTATTTTCCCAAATAGTATTGTAATTAATTGCTCTTTAAATGCTTGGTAGAATTCACTTGTGAATCCATGTGGTCCTGGGGATTTTTTCTTAGGGAGCTCATTGATGTCTTGTTCAATTTCTTTTTCTAAGATGGGTTTATTTAGGTCTTCTATTTCTTCTCTTAATCTGGGCAATTAAATTTTTTATAAATATTCATCCATTTTATTTAGATTGCCAGATTTATTGATATATAATTGGGCAAAATAACTCCTAATAATTGTTTTATTTTCCTTTTCATTGGCAATGAATTCATCCTTTTCATATTTGTTACTGGTAATTTGGTTTTCTTGTGTTTTAAAAAATCAAATTAATCAATTTTTTTTGTTATTCCCCTCCCAATTAGTTTCTAGTTTTATTGTTTTTCTTACTTTCAACTTTATTAATCTTGCCTTTGATTTCTGGAATTTCTAATTTGGTGTTTAATTCGGTATTTTGTTTGTTCTTTTTCTAGGAAAAAACAATAATTAGAAAATGGGACAAGCTAGCACTGCCTGTTGAGAAACTGTGCTCAACTGAGAAAATCTAGGAACCAGGGGTGGGGAGAATGGTGAACAATATTTAGGTAAAGATCAAAGGAAGGGAAAAAATGAAGTAACTTTATTATAAATTTTTTTTGACAGTATATATGCATGAGTAATTTTTTTTATAACATTATCCATTGTAATCATTTTCCAAATTATCCCCTCCCTCCCTCTACTCCCTCCCCTAGATGACAGGGAATTCCATACATTTTACATGTGTTACAGTATAACCTAGATACAATATATGTGTGTAAATACCATTTTCTTGTTGCACATTAAGTATTAGATTCCAAAGGTATAAGTAACCTGGGTAGACAGACAGTAGTGTTACCAATTTACATTCACTTCCCAGTGTTTCTTCTCTGGGTGTAGTTGTTTCTGTCCATCATTGATCAACTGGAAGTGAGTTGGATCTTCTTTATGTTGAAGATTTCCACTTCCATCAGAATAGATCCTCATACAGCATCATTGTTGAAGTGTACAGTGATCTTCTGGTTCTGCTCATTTCACTCAGCATCAGTTGATGTAAGTCTCTCCAAGCCTCTCTGTATTCCTCCTGCTGCTCATTTTTTACAGAGCAATAATATTCCATAACCTTCATATACCATAATTTACCCAACCATTCTCCAATTGATGGACATTCCAGTTTCTAGCCACTACAAAAAGAGCTGCCACAAACATTTTGGCACATACAGGTCCCTTTCCCCTCCTCAGTATTTCTTTGGGATATAAGCCCAATAGCAGCAATGCTGGATCAAAAGGTATGCACATTTTGATAACTTTTTGGGCATAATTCCAGATTGCTCTCCAGAATGGCTGGATTCTTTCACAACTCCACCAACAATGCATCAGTGTCCCAGTTTTCCCACATCCCCTCCAATATTCATCATTATTTGTTCCTGTCATCTTAGCCAATCTGACAGGTATGTAGTGGTATCTCAGAGTTGTCTTAATTTGCATTTCTTTGATCAGTAGAGATTTGGAACACTCTTTCATATGAGTGGATATAGTTTCAATTTCATCATCTGAGAATTGTCTGTTCATATCCTTTGACCACTTATCTATTGGAGAATGGTTTGATTTCTTATAAATTAGGGTCAGTTCTCTATATATTTTGGAAATGAGACCTTTGTCAGAACCTTTAACTGTAAAAATATTTTCCCAATTTTACTTTCCTTCCGATCTTGTTTGCATTTGTTTTGTTTATACAGAAACTTTTTAGTTTGATGTAATCAAAATCTTCTATTTTGTGATCAATAATGCTCTCTAGTTCTCCTCTGGTCATAAATTCCTTCCTCCTCCACAGGTCTGAGAGGTAGACTATCCTCTGTTCCTCTAATCTTTTTATGATCTCATTCTTTATGCCTAAATCATGGACCCATCTTGATCTTATCTTGGTATATGGTGTTAAGTGTGGGTCCATATCTAATTTCTGCCATCCCACCAATAATATATTAATGTAAGAGGGAAAATTCTGTTCTAGATTTTATTCTCTCTATCAGGGAAGAACTGATTGCTGGGATGGGAATGATAAGAAGCCTGAGTGGGTTGTCACAGCCCCTCCTAGAATCTATGGTTCTAAGGAAATCTATGCAGTCTAGATGTGGGAAAATTGTTTTCAGTGAGATTAAAGGAAAAATGGATAGAATGCCATGAAATAAACTATGCCAGGGAAAATCAGTCTGGGGGGATGGGAGATAATTAAGGATAAAATTCTGGACACAAAAGCATACAATTCCAGTGAAGAGTTGAAATAGGATTTATCTGAAGAGACTTATGAGGACATAGATGGGACTCACTAACCAACTCAGAATTTTACATTGAAATGTACAGAAAATGGAAGCAAGGGCAAGTAAAAGGAGGATAAGTATAAGAGCATGAAATGATCCTATAAAAGCAGTGTCAGGAATATTTATACTGAGCTGAGGCTGTTGAGGGAAACTAAGGACAACAAAACGGTGTTTTTTTCTCTTTAGCTGCAATGGAAGAAAAAGGAGGATCAAAGAAAGGATACAACTCTTTTTTGGGGTGAATGGGAAACCAATAAACTGACAAGAGAGAGTGATAACTGAGCTGATCAATACTTATTTGCTTCTTTTTTTTCTCTGCAAAGGAGAATGACCTTGACTCTGAAAATGATAGAACAAAAAACCCAAAACAAAATAAAAGGGAGTTGTTACCCAAGATAAGTAAGAAGGTAGTGAGAGAGCCCCTAAATGCCCTTTATGAATTTAAGTCACCTGCCTCTGATGGACTCTATTCTTAGGTCCTGAAAGAACTGGTGAGATTGCTGAGCTACTGTCTCTAACATTTGAAAGATCAAGGAAAATGGGAGAGATGTCACAAGACTAGAAAAGGGCAAATATTCCAATTTTCCAAAAAAGAGAACAGAACCGAGCCTGTAAATTATAGGCCAATGAATTTGACTTTGATTCCTGGAAATATTCCAGGATAGAATATTAAAGAAATGATTAGTGACTATCTAGAAGGGGAAGCAGCGTTTATCATCGTGGCTGCATCAAGCACAGGTTGTACCAGACTGACTATATTTTCTTTAATAGGGTCACTAAACTAATAGATAAGGGGAATGCTAAGGATACAGTTTTCCTAGAATTTGGAAAGCTTTTGATGAAGTAAATTATATTGTTCCTGTGGAGAAGTTATAGAGATATGTAGAATGGAAGGTGATCAAATCAGATGTTTTCAGAAGCTGGTTTGAAAGAGTAGTTGTTAATGGTTTCACATCAGTGAGGCAGGAGGTCTGTAGTGGAGAATTCCAGGGATCTGTGTTTGACTCTGTGCTGTTGAACATTTTTTTAAATCAATGACTTCAATAAAGGTATAGATGGAATGCTCACTGCATTTGCAGATGGCATAAAGCTAGGAGGGATGGTTGAATGTCAGAGCTGGGATCCGAAAGGATCTTGATAGGCTAGAGCACTGGACTGGATCTAATCAGATGAAATTCAATAAAGATAAAAATAACGTCTTCCATTTGGATATTAAGGAACAACAACAACACAAATACAAACAAAATAGTTGTTCAGGAAAAAAAGTCTGGAGCTTTTAGTGGACCACAAGCAGAATGATTAAAAAGTCCATGTTCTATAAGTACTGGTTGAAGGAACTGAGCAAGTATATCCTGGAGAAAATGAAAGGCTGGGGAAAGGGTATAATAACTGTCCAAATATTTACATGGTTGTCTTGTGGTAGAAAGAGTGACATGACATGAACTTGTATTTGAATCAGGCAACAGAGCCTCTCAGCTTATGACAGCCATTATAACTCATGTTGTTTAGTTTCTAAAATGTCATCTTCACAACAACCCTATGTAGTAGACCTCCCAAAAATGTAATTATTGTTTTATAGATAATGAAACTCAAACTTGGAGAGCTTGTGACTGGCCTAGCTTTGCAGTTAGCAAGTATTAGGGGCGAGGTTTGAACTTAGGTTTGATTGCAAGACCAAGGCCCTGGAGTGAAGGTGAAACCCATACCCACCTCCTGCTGGAGAGGTGATAGACTTAGAAAACAGAAGGAAACATATAGATTTGGATATGGCCAATGTAGGAATTTGTTTCACTAAACTATATATATTTGCTATGAGAGGTTTTTTTTCCTATTGTTTAATAGTGAAGGGAGTCACGGGGAAGATAAATGCTTGTAAAAATAAAATTTTAAAAGATGAAGAGCCTTTCCCTGGACCATGATGCCTCTCAGTTATAATATTGCAGGTAAATTACCCAAGCTGAGCCTCTCTCACAGTCCTGAGGCTCAGAACCTCATTATTGAACTGCTCTTTCCTCATTTCCTTTGGGAGGGGGGCCCAGAGGAGGGCTCTGATATCCAGAGAGGGTATTAGGAGTGCACGTCAAAGAGATCAAAGAAAGAGGAAAATGACTCATAAGTACAAAAATATTAACACTTCTTTTGTTATATCAAAGAACTAAAAACTTTAGGGGTATCCATCATGTGGGGAGTGTCAGAACAAATTATGGCATCTGAATGTAATGGAATATTATGGAGCTGTAAGAAATGATGAAAGGCATAGTTTCAGAGAAACACGGGAAGGAAAATCTTGTATGGAATGATGCAGAAGGAAGTGAGCAGAACCAGGAGACAATTTGCACATTAACAGCAACATTCTAAAGACAACTTTGAAATACTTTAGAATAAAGATCAACCATGATTCCAAAGGGCTAATGATGAAACATGCAAACAAGCAAACTTGAAAAATATTTTTCCTTTTTTGGGAGGAAAAGAGAGAGAGAAAGAAAAGATAGGAGTGTAAGAAAAACAAAAAAGGGAGAGTGATAGAAGCATTAAAACAACACATAGAGGCAGCTAGCTGGATAGAGCATCAACACTGAAGTCAGGAGAACCTGAGATCAAATTTGACCTCAGTCACTTAACACTTCCTATATGTGTGACCCTGGGCAAGTCACTTAACCCCAATTGCCTCAGCAAAAAAAAACCCAAAACACATAGAGGAGAACAGAATGCCAAAAAGAACCATAGATAAGCAGTATAGCATTGAAAGATCAATTTATTATGTTTTTAAAAAGAAAAACAAACCTTACTTAATAGAGATTCATGATGTCATGTACAATCCTCTTTTGTATATTGACATACTAATTTTCATATTGACATGCTAATTGTATTTGATGTTTATTAAATTTGGAATTAAAAAGTAACTTTGCCTTCTCATGCTTCCAGCATTGTGTTTTTAGTTCAAGTCAATTCATGTAGTAGGATTCTTGGAATAAAAGCCTCTCATCTTCCATTGAGTTAGAACAACCAAGACAATGCCTTCATTAGTTCCCAATGAAGGCTTTTTACCTCTTAGAGGGTTCTTACAATCATTTGTATATCATTGGCCATTTCTTCAGTATGAGTTGGCATTGTAGTCTGTCGAGACACTTGCCAACCATAAAGCAGCATCTTAGATAAAATGAAATGTCAGCATGGGAAGGGCCAATGAGAGAAGGAAAGGAGCTATATGTGAATTTATTATGTGTTTATATAGAAATCACTGGAGAGAACAAAGGAATCAGAAACAATATTTATATCTAACTGCTCTCTTTCCCCCAATTTTCTATTTCTTTTTAACCTTTCCAAACAACATTTCAGCATCTCCCTTCCACATGGAAGCTCTAGCTGCATATTGATGCTTCTTGTCCAGGGCCAGCTGCTCAGCCCAGGTTATTGAGCAAAAAAATATCAATGTAGTACGGTGGCAATTCAATTCACCAAATATCTGTTAAGCCCAACTGTGCACAGAAGACTGGGTTATGTGACCAGGTGAGACATAAAGTTAAAATATGACACAGTCCCTGTTCTCATGGAGATAGGTAACTAGAAAACATGATCATATTAGAAAGGAGTGAATGTAATACTACATGAGATCTGAGTAAGTTGCAGAAAAGCCCAGATCTTGGAGTCAGGACTCCTAGGTCTTAGTTCCAGTGCCATTGACTCCCTTTGTGACCTTGGAAAAGTACTTTCTGCTCTCTGGGATTTAATTTTCTTTCCTGTAAAATGATAGGATAAAATTAGATAATATCTAAAGAATTTTTAGTGCTGACATCTTGTATATATAAGCATAACTGTGAAATTGCTGCTCACTTGAAAAAACATTGACCTCTTGCTTCTGTGCTGATGTTGCTGAGTCAGGGGTTCTTGGTGTATAATTTACTCCTTGAGTTAGGCTAGACTTCTGTCCCGTAGTTGTCCAGGCTCTTGGTTTTTCATCCCTAGGAAGAGTGGTCTCAGAGTTCTTCCCTTGGACATTGGGTCACCCTGTCTTGATTTCCCAGCTTTCATCTTCATCTTTCTGGTATTATTTATGGGCCCAGCTCCTCCCCATTTCTCTTTGATCTTTAAGCATATTCACCAATTCAATCGCTAAAGTTGGTTCTACCTGTTGGGTTAGCATGGGTCCCTCATCTACTGTTCAGAAAACCTCAATGCCAACTTTACCAGGAATGCCTTTTGCAATCACTGACATCAAATGTGCACTTGAATTTAGTCATCACTTCCCAAGGCAGGCCATCCCATTTTTGAACAGCTCTAGTTGTTAGGAACATTGTCTTTTCATGAAGCTGAAATCTATTATTCTGAAACTTTGTCTATTACTTCTATTCTGCTCCCAAAGATATGCAGAACAGATCTAATCTCTCTTTTATATGACAACCTTCAAAATACTTGTGACAGATGCCATGTTCCCACAAAGACTTCTCTTCTCCAGCTTAAACATCCCGAGTTACTATGGAACCTTCCCTATCTTCCTTTGGATATTCTCCAGCTTGAACATGTCCATGGAACATGGATGCAGAGTTGAATATGGACACAGTGCTTCAGATGTGGCTTGAGACAGGTGGAATAAAAGAGAACTAATCACTTTTCTCATTATGGATTCTATATAGCAAGTCAATATTGAACAAAGGAAAGAAAATTGAACATGGAAAAAGCGAAGATCTAGTTTTGAACTCCTCTTCTTGAACTTACTGTGTCCCATCTGTTGTTTATCTGGGCCTGTTTCCCTTCATGTAAAATGAAGATAAATACTCCACTATTTCCCTTATAGAGTAATTTTGAAGATCAAATAAGATAATGAATGTAAAGTATTTAGGAAATCTTAGAGTGCTATAAATGTATATTATTAGTTTTTTCTTATTTTTTATTGATATCTTTTATTTCTATCTCTATTTATTTCTGAATATATCCTTTCCCTTACTCATGGAGTCATTGCTGGTAGCAGAGAATTAAAAAGAGAATTTAAAAAATATGTAACAGGTAATTGATAATTTATTGGTCAATAAGCCCTTGATCAATTGATTTTTCCTCCTTTCTGCCTCCGGTTGATGAAATTACAGAAGGGGTAAGGGAAAGGCAACAGATACAATGAGATATTTGACAAAATATCTATGTCTTGTTTCCCTTTTATGAGGTGTGAAACTCTCCACTCAAGCTTGATGGAATTAAACAGTAGCTCGCTATTGATTGGCTGAAGAATGAGCCATGTCCCTGTTGGCCTTTTAGAAAGCAAAAAACAAGACACACTCTCGAGTGGGTAGTTGGTGCAAGACACAGTTCTTAGGAGTGTGAGCTCTGGGAGTTGAGAAGACAATGAGCTCTGACTATTGGGAGTTGTGTTTAGAATGGAGCATGCTCAGAGACTTGCCTAGCAGAGATGCTGCACCCAAGGAAAACAGCATAAGAATACAATGAGAAAGGAAAGCATATGGGGGCCTTAAAGTGCCAGAGGTTTCAGTTGTCTTAACCACATGTGTTTCCTAAGTGTTTGCCTTTGCACTGGTGCCTTCTGTTTGTGCATCTACTATTCTCATTAGCACTTTATATAGTTGTGGGAGAGTGTCCGGAAGACCTCAGGTGCAAATGTTTTGTTATTTTTGTTCTCAAGGTGCCAACTCTGTAAATGTCTTTGCTTTAGATCATTTTATATATTGACTGACTATTGGTAGGTACACCAGTAGGATCTTGTGAGCTATGATCAAAGCAGCTCAGACACACAGAATACCAATCTGTAATTGTGGCATAGCTCAGAAATATCAATATTGAGCTATACTTATATTAACCACCTAAGTGCATCTTCTCATTTCTTCTCTTAAAGTCATATTTGGTCATTATTAATTGTACAATATTTAGTTTTATTTAAAAAATTTTGGTCTCTCCATTTACATTATTGTAACCTTTATATACATTATTTTTCTGGTTCTATTTAGTTTATTCTGGCTAAGTTCCCATAAGTCTTTTCATGCTTCTGTGAATTTTTCATATTCATCGGTTCAATAATATTTCATTACATTTATGTCACAATATGTTTAGTCATCTCACCAAGTCAATTAATCATTTAACAAGCATTTATTAAACACTTGCTAAGCTCTATGTGAGGTACTGAGGATAGAGCCAAAAAATATGATAGTCACTGCTCTCAGAGAACTTAAATTCATAGAGGGAATCTATTTCATATCTAGTCCTTTGCTTCCACAACATGTACTGCTTCCACAATATTACTGAACATTTTGGTGAATATGGGACACTTTCTTCCTTCGTTCCTTCGTTCCTTTCTTCCTTTCTTTCCTCTCTCTCTCTCTCTCTCTCTCTCTCTCTCTCTCTCTCTCTCTCTCTCTCTCTCTCTCTCTCTCTGTCTCTCTGTCTCTCTCTCTGTCTCTCTCTCTGTCTCTCTCTGTCTCTCTCTGTCTCTGTCTTTCTCTCTGTCTCTCTGTCTCTCTCTCTCTGTCTCTCTCTCTCTCTCTCTCTGTCTCTGTCTCTCTGTCTCTCTGTCTCTCTCTGTCTCTCTCTGTCTCTGTCTTTCTCTCTGTCTCTGTCTCTGTCTCTGTCGTCTGTCTCTCTCGCTCTCTCAGTCTCTCTCTATCGCTCTCTCTCTTCTCTCTCTCTCTCTCTCTCTCTCTCTGTCCTTCCCTCCCTCCCTCCCGTCCTAACTCTGTCTCTCTCTCCCTAACTCTGTCTCTCCCCCCCCCCCCCAACTCTGTCTTTGTCTCTGTCTCTCTTTTTCTTCACTGAGGTATTTGCCTAATAATTGGATCTCTGCATCATTGAGTATGGAAATTTTGGTTGTTCTTTAGCATAATTCTAGACTGCTTTCCAGAATGATTAGCCCAGTTCACAACTCTATCAACAGTATATATGTGTATCTGTCCTAATCAGTCCCCGTCCAAAATTTCTATCTTTACTAATTTGCTGTATATGTGATGAAACTTCATTGTTGTTTTGATGCATGTTTCTCTTACTATTAGTGATTGTTAATGGTCTAAAATTCTAAGAATTGATGAATACACATTCCGACCATTTATCCATTGGGTAATAATTCCTGGTCTCATATTTCTGCTAATCTCCTACATATTTAGGGTTAACAGATCATTTTTAGAGGTATTTGTTATACAGATTTTCTTCTTTTCTTAGCTTCATTAATTTTGTTTATGCAAAATAAGTGGTTATTATTAATGTACTTTAAGATTTTATTGACTTTTTTCTTTTTTCTTTTTTCTTTTTGATTTCCAAGTTATACTGTTACCACACTAAATTCAACTCTGGGCCCAGTTTCATTAACATCTATATGATCTCAATCATAGATGACATTTTCCCTTGGAGTCTATTAGTTTCCTCCAATAACCAAAATCAGCTACTTGTTTCTGTTTCTTTCAAAGCTGAATTCTCTTAATTTGGGGGGAGGGGGAGGAACCTCCTAGTTTTCATTCCATGATTATGTTATACCACATTTTTTAAAAAAATGTGGCTCCATTGCACTTGGGAGGGCTTTGGCATCATGTTTGACAGCTTGTGGCATAGGGAAATGGGTTTGTAGTTAGGGGACCTGTTTTCAAGTTATTTCCATGACACAAACTAGCTCTGTGATCATGGATAAGTCACCTAACTTCTTAGCCTATCAGAATATTCTATGACTATAAATTATGGAGGAATTGATCTTAATCAATGGAGGGAATTTCCACAGTGATCATCTCTCAGTTTGATGATATCACAAGGCAGAACAACAACCTAAATAAACCAAAACCAAAACTGAAACAAAAAAAAAAGGAAAACTGTCTTTCTGGATTGAGAGACTGAACATATTTTTAAAGCAAACTTGTTCTCAGTTTTTGGGGAAGGTGTTTTTTGTAAGATTTCCAGGATGGGGCTACAATATTTTCTCAGAATTCTAGGGGTAGCATTGAGAGGTGAGAGGGTGTTTTCTTGGTGTTATAATGTTTATATGCACCTATAATAGAAACAGCTAAGTAGTGCAGTGGGTAGAGAAATAGTCCTGGAGGTAGGAAGACCTGAGTTCACATAAGACTTTAGATTCTTACTAGCTAGAGAAGTTATTTAACCTCTATTTGCCTCAAAAAAAAATGGAGATAATAATCATACCTATCTTACAGGGTTGTAAGATCAAATAAGATAATATTTGTAAAGCATATAAATATATTTTTTTTTTTAAATTTTATTTTATAATTATAACATTTTTTGACAGTACATATGCATGGGTAATTTTTTACAACATTATCCCTTGCACTTACTTCTATTCAGATTTTTTCCCTTCCTCCCCCAACCCCCTCCCCCAGATGGCAAGCAGTCTTATATATGTTAAATATATTTCAGTATAATTTAGATACAATATATGTGTGTAGAATCAAATTTTTTTTTTGTTGCACAGGAAGAATTGGATTCAGAAGGTAAAAATAACAGTTTACATTCATTTCCCAGTGTTCCTTTTCTGGATGTAGCTGGTTCTGTCCATCATTAATCAATTGGAATTGGATTAGCTCTTCTCTATGTTGAAGAAATCCACTTCCATCAGCATACATCCTCGTACAGTATCATTGTTGAAGTGTATAATGATCTTCTGGTTCTGCTCGTTTCACTCAGCATCAGTTGATGTAAGTCTCTCCAAGCCTCTCTGTATTTCTCCTGTTGGTCATTTCTTATAGAACAATAATATTCCATAACATTCATATACCATAGTTTACCCAGCCATTCTCCAATTGATGGACATCCATTCATCTTCCAGCTTCTAGCCACTATGAAAAGGGCTGCCACAAACATTTTGGCACATACAGGACCCTTTCCCTTCTCTAGTAGTTCCTTGGGGTATAAGCCCAGTAGTAGTATGGCTGGGTCAAAGGGTATGCACATTTTGATAACTTTTTGGGCATAATTCCAGATTGCTCTCCAGAATGGCTGGATTCTTTCACAACTCCACCAACAATGCATCAGTGTCCCAGTTTTCCCACAGCCCCTCCAACATTCATCGTTATTTGTTCCTGTCATCTTAGCCAATCTGACAGGTGTGTAATGATACCTCAGAGTTGTCTTAATTTGCATTTCTCTGATCAATAGTGATTTGGAACACTCTTTCATATGAGTGGAAATAGTTTTAATTTCATCATCTGAAAATTGTCTGTTCATATCCTTTGACCATTTATCAATTGGAGAATGGCTTGATTTCTTATAAATTAGAGTCAATTCTCTGTATATTTTGGAGATGAGGCCTTTATCAGAACCTTTAACTGTAAAAATTTTTTCCCAATTTGTTACTTCCCTTCTAATCTTGTTTGCATTAGTTTTGTTTGTGCAGAAACTTTTTAATTTGATGTAATCAAAATGTTCTATTTTGTGATCAATAATGGTCTCTAGTTCTCCCTTGGACACAAACTCCTTCCTCCTCCACAAGTCTGAGAGGTAAACCATCCCATGTTCCTCCAATTTATTTATGATTTCGTTCTTTATGCCTAAATCTTGGACCCATTTTGATCTAATCTTAGTATGTGGTGTTAAATGTGGGTCCATGCCTAGTTTCTGCCATATTAATTTCCAGTTTTCCCAGCAGTTTTTGTCAAATAATGAATTCTTATCCCAAAATTTGGGATCTTTGGGTTTGTCAAAGATTAGATTGCTATTTTTATTCACTATCTTGTCCTGTGAACCTAACCTATGCCACTGATCAACTAGTCTATTTCTTAGCCAATACCAAATGGTTTTGGTGACTGTTGCTTTATAATATAGCTTTAAATCAGATACACTTAGACCACCTTCCTCTGACTTTTTTTTCATTAGTTCCCTTGCAATTCTCGACCTTTTATTCTTCCATATGAATTTTGTTGTTATTTTTTCTAGGTCATTAAAATAGTTTCTTGGGAGTCTGATTGGTATAGCACTAAATAAATAGATTAGTTTGGGGAGTATTGTCATCTTTATTATATTCGCTCGGCCTATCCAAGAACATTGAATGTCTTTCCAATTATTTAAATCTGACTTTATTTTTGTGGCAAGTGTTTTGTAATTTTGCTCATATAATTCCTGACTCTCCTTTGGTAGATATATTCCCAAATATTTGATACTATCGACTGTTATTTTGAATGGAATTTCTCTTTGTATCTCTTGCTGTTGGATTGTGTTGGTAATGTATAAAAATCCTGAGGATTTATGTGGATTTATTTTGTATCCTGCGACTTTGCTAAAATTCTGAATTATTTCTAATAGCTTTTTAGCAGAGTCTTTAGGGTTCTCTAAGTATACCATCATGTCATCTGCGAAAAGTGACAATTTGATTTCTTCATTTCCTACTCTAATTCCTTGGATCTCTTTCTCTGCTCTTATTGCCAAGGCTAGAGTTTCTAGTACTATATTGAATAGTAATGGTGATAGTGGGCAACCTTGTTTCACTCCTGATCTTACAGGGAAAGGTTCTAGTTTATCACCATTACATATGATGTTTACTGAAGGTTTTAAATATATGCTCCTTATTATTTTAAGGAATAGTCCATTTATTCCTATACTCTCAAGCGTTTTTAGTAGGAATGGATGTTGGATTTTATCAAATGCCTTTTCTGCATCTATTGAGATGATCATATGGTTTTTATTAATTTGATTATTAATATGGTCAATTATACTAATAGTTTTCCTAATATTAAACCAGCCCTGCATTCCTGGTATAAATCCCACTTGGTCATAGTGTATTATCCTGGGGATGATTTTCTGAAGTCTATTTGCTAATATCTTATTTAAGATTTTAGCATCAATATTCATTAAGGAAATTGGTCTATAGTTTTCTTTCTCAGTTTTCGATCTACCTGGTTTAGGTATCAGTACCATGTCTGTGTCATAGAAGGAATTTGGTAGGACTCCTTCAATCCCTATTTTTTCAAATAGTTTACATAGCATTGGAGTTAGTTGTTCTTTAAATGTTTGGTAGAATTCACCTGTAAATCCATCTGGTCCTGGGGACTTTTTCTTAGGAAGTTGGTTAATAGCTTGGTCTATTTCTTTTTCTGAGATGGGACTATTTAGACTACTTACTTCTTCCTCTGTTAATCTGGGCAAGCTATATTTTTGAAGGTATTCTTCCATTTCATTTAAGTTATCGAATTTATCGGCATACAGTTGAGCAAAGTAGCTCCTAACTATTGTTCTAATTTCCTCTTCATTAGTGGTGAGTTCACCCTTTTCATTTTCAAGACAATCAATTTGCTTTTTCTCTTTCCTTTTTTTAATCAGGTTTACTAAGGGTTTGTCTATTTTGTTGGTTTTTTCATAAAACCAACTCTTAGTTTTATTAATTAATTCAATAGTTTTTTTACTTTCAATTTTATTAATCTCACCTTTTATTTTTTGAATTTCAAGTTTTGTGTTTGTCTGGGGGTTTTTAATTTGTTCCTTTTCTAGCAATTTTAGTTGTAAACCCAATTCGTTGGCCCTCTCTTTCTCTATTTTATGCAAGTAGGCCTGTAGAGATATAAAACTTCCCCTAATTACTGCTTTGGCTGTATCCCACACATTTTGGTATGATGTCTCATTATTGTCATTTTCTTGGGTGAAGTTATTAATTATGTCTATGATTTGCTGTTTTACCCAATCATTCTTTAGTATAAGATTATTTAGTTTCCAATTATTTTTTGGCCTATTTTCCCCTGGCTTTTTATTAAATGTTATTTTGATTGCATTATGGTCTGAAAAGGATGCATTTACTATTTCTGCCTTACTGCATTTGATTTTGAGGTTTTTATGCCCTAGTATATGATCAATTTTTGTATAGGTTCCATGAACTGCTGAGAAGAAAGTATATTCCTTTCTGTCTCCATTTAGCTTTCGCCAAAGATCTATCATATCAAACTTTTCTAGTATTCTATTTACCTCTTTGACTTCTTTCTTATTTATTTTGTGGTTTGATTTATCTAATTCTGATAGTGCAAGGTTGAGATCTCCCGCTATTATAGTTTTGCTATCTATTTCCTCTTGCAGCTCTCTTAATTTCTCTTTTAAGAATTTAGATGCTGCACCACTTGGTGCATACATGTTTAATATTGATACTGCTTCACTATTGATGTTTCCCTTTAGCAGGATATAATGCCCTTCCTTATCTCTTTTAATTAGATCAATTTTTGTTTTTGCTTGATCTGAGATGAGGATGGCTACTCCTGCTTTTTTGGTTTTGCCTGAAGCATAATAGATTCTGCTCCACCCTTTTACTTTTAGTTTGAATGTCTCATCCTGTTTCAGGTGTGTTTCCTGTAAACAACATATAGTAGGATTCTGACTTTTAATCCAATCTGCTAACTGCTTCCTCTTTATGAGGCAGTTTGCCCCATTCACATTTATGGTTAGAAGGACTAATTCTATATTGCTTGCCATCCTATTAACCCCTGTTTATGCTTTTCCCCTTTCCTTCCCTTTTACCCTCCTATCCAGTATTAAACTGGTAAATACCACTTGCTTTTCACAGCCCTCCCTTTTTAGGATCCCTCCCCCACCTTAAAGATCCTCCCCTTATTTTATCCCTTTTCCTCGAAATTACTGTATTCCCTTCCCCTTAGCTTACTCCTTCCCCTTCACTTTTCAATGAAGTGGAAGAAGTTTCACCATAAATCGAATATGTCTATTGATACACGCTATGTTCATCTCCCTCCTTTCTTTCTCTCAGATATAATAGGTTACCTTTGCCTCTTCATGAGATGTAGTACCACCACTTTATACTTTTTTATGATATAATCTCCTTCCCACCTCTAGTTTCTAAGACAAATTGTACATATGTTCTTTACATATTTTTTTGACAGAAGTATAGTTCTCAAGATTTCTTTTTACCTTTTTTAGAAGTCTCTTGAGTTCTGTATTTGAAGATCAAACCTTTTATGTAGGTCTGGTTTTTTCATCAAAAATAGATGGAATTCATTTATTTCGTTAAATGTCCATCTTCTTCCCTGGAAAATGATGCTCATTCTTGCTGGGTAAGTTATTCTTGGCTGCATACCAAGTTCCTTAGCCTTTCGGAATATCATGTTCCAGGCCCTGCGTTCTTTTAATGTGGACGCTGCTAGATCCTGTGTTATCCTTATTGTGGATCCTCCATATCTGAATTGTTTTTTTCTAGCAGCTTCCAATATCTTTTCCTTTGTCTGATGGTTCTTGAACTTGGCCACTATATTTCTTGGCGTTTTGATTTTAGGGTCCCTTTCAGTAGGTGATCGATGAATTTTCTCAATGTCTATTTTACCCTCTGTTTCCAAAACATCTGGGCAGTTCTCTTTGATAATTTCCTCGAAAATGGTGTCCAAGCTCTTTTTTTCCTCCCATTTTTCAGGGAGTCCGATTATTCTCAAATTGTCTCTCCTGGATCTGTTTTCCAGGTCTGTTGTCTTTCTGGTAAGGTACTTGACAGTCTTTTCAATTGTTTCATTTCTCTGGTTTTGCTTGACTCCCTCTTGGTTTCTCCTTGAGTCATTCATTTCTACTTGTTCCAGTCTAATTTTCAATGATGTATTTTCTTCACTCACTTTTTTAATATCTCTTTGTAATTGTACAATTGAGTTTTTATCTTCTATGGAATTTTTTTCCATTGTATCCATTTTATTTTTTAGAGAGCTGATTTCTTTTTCCAGCTCTCTAATCCTGTTTTCCTTGGAGTTGTTTATCTTTTCCAGCTCACTAATCCTGTTTTCCTTGAAGTTGTTTACCTTTTCCAGCTCACTAATCTTGTTTCTCAATGATTTGATTTCTTTATCCACTCTGTCTTTGAATGCATGGAATGACTTCTCCAGGCTCTCTTGCCAAGCTTCCCTTTCCTTTTCCCATTTCTCTTCCAGCTCTCTTGTGAGAGCCTTTTTGATTTCCTCTATGAGGTTCTTTTGTATTGAGGAGCAGCTTATATCCCTCCCAGGGGATACATCTGGGGACAGTCTGTCCCTAGTCTCCTCAGCATTTGAAGTCTGCTCCCTCTCCACACAGAAGCTGTCAATGGTTAGAGCCCTTTTGAATTTTTTGTTCATTTTGTCAGAGCAGGAATCAAAGAAAACAAACTGACAAGAGAAACAATTGGTCTGTTTTGCGGGGGATGGGGCTGGATGGTATTAATGGGCTTCCTCTACAGACTGGGGGTAGGGCAGCAGAGAGCCACTAACAGAACAGCAATGACTGTACTGAGTCTGCACTCCGAGAACGCACCGAGTCAGTCCAGGTGGGGTTGGGGGTGGCCGGGCTCTGAGAGACACTGGCTTTCTGGGGTTTTAATCTTCACCTCCGGTGTTTACACCCTCTCCACCGCTCCTGGCTTGCTGCCAAGACGGAGCATCCACACTGCGGCAAAAGCCCTTTCACAGAAACGGCAGAGATCACACCCCCCCCTCCGGTCTGAGCTGTGTGAGCTGCCTGTCTTGCTCTGGCTGCCTGCCCTCAGTCTGCGCCCAGTCTGATTGACCCTCCCCCGAACAAACACAGACCTTTTCTGGCGACTTTCAAGGATCTCTTCTCTTGGTGATAATTTGTGGATTTCTTTCTGGGTCAAGCATTAAGTCAGAGGCTTGTCATGAAGTAAGTTCTGAGAGAAAACGAGGAGCTCAAGCAGCTGTCTGCCTCCACGCCGCCATCTTGGCCGGAAGTGGGCAAAGCATATAAATATAAAGACTGGTGCAGACTAGATTCTGAATCAGTGTTTGTTATATTTTAAGGGTCTCTACCAGTGTGGTACCCCTAAAATGAGCAGTCGAAAATCAATTGAGACAGCTAACCTTAAGTAGCTTTTAGAAGAGATATTCATAAAGATGGTACAATAAATATAGCTGGGACACTAACCTAACCTCTGGACCTAGCTTGTCTCCTATTTTTGTGATACACTTTCCCATAAGCACATATAGAGTCCCCATGAAAGTGTGTTTGAGTTTGGTCAGCACATGTAGCATTGAATTATCTTACAGTGCCTTGTTGATAAAAGTCATTTTCTCAGGTACTCAAGAAGTTCCCCTTAGGCAAAGTGTAGTTTCTTTGTTGGGCTCCTTGTGGAGCCCTGAATCTGCCTTCCCACATGGAATCTAGTTCTGCTGTATTGTTTATTGAAGCCAAAGCCAAACCCTTCCATCCAAATCCTTCTTTTATTGTTGTACATTCATCTTTGACTCTTTCTGACTATGTACATGCCATAGCATGCCAATATTGTCCATGGGGTTTCCTTGGCAAAGATACCCGGATAGTTTGCCACTTCCTTCTCCAGTGGATTAAAAACAGGTTAAGTGGGTGCCCAACGTCATCAGCTGATAAGCATCTGATCTCAGATTTGAATTCAGATCCTCCTAACAGCAGGTCCAGTATTCTATCCACTGAACCATCTAGCAGCCCCTGTCTATTCATCAGTTTTATTTTTTTTCCATTGAAAATATTTTTATTGTGAGTTTGGTCATCAACATTTCATATTCATCAGTTTTAATGGAAAACTGTGCTCACATCTATCCCTGAAATAACTTCAGTTTTGAAATAGTTTGATATTTGATGTAAAGATTTTCCCCCTAAATCTATAGGGCATGGCCAAGTTTCCTCAGCCAATCTAAATATTCTTTGTATGCAACATCATCAACATCAACAACAGTTCTTCCAAAGACTAATCAGAAACATCTAAACTGATCAAGGAAGATAGAATTCCTTTGATTTGATTCAATCAAAATGTTTTCCCAACATGTATTTAGATATACTCTTAATCACTTACTTCAGACCAGGAGGTGGGGAGAGGGAAAGAGAGGGAGGAGAGGGCATCTTATTGATTTACTCAACCCACCCTGCCTTTCCTCTAGTCTAGAGATCTTCATGTAAAGGCTAGATGGCCACTAGTTAGGAATGTTGTAGAGGGAGGCTCTCTTCAAGTTCAGAGGGGACCAGATGCCTCCAGAAACCAGCATGTTCCAATTCTCAACCTTTATGACTGACTTGCTGGGAGCTCCATGCTTAACTGACACTTTTCTAAATCAACTGAACATCACGACTGCCTTTCTATATCTTCTTTGTTGAAGAGTGCAGTGGGATGCAGTTGAAAGAAAACTGACTTGAGAGTAAGTTGATTGGGATTAAAATCCTATCCCTGAAACTCAACACCTGTGTGACATGGGACAAGTCATTTTCTTGCACCTAAGTTTCCTTACCTGTAAAATGAGAATGTTAACCTAGATAGTTTCTGGGGTCCATTGTAGATCTATGACATCCCCTACCCAGAATCTACCTTCCTGAACCCCGTTATCTTCTGTCATTTTGGATTCAGAGTTTAACTTGCTTAAATGGTGCAATGGAAAGTTTTGTAGCTTTAAAGAAACACCAGGATTTGGGTCCTGGCATTTACTATGAATGTGAAACTACAATTCTTGAGAGGTTCACTTGAAATAACCATGTGAAAGAGGTAACACAAGGATTATTCTGATCTTCCCTCTTCAAGTTGCTTCTTCTCTGGAAGCCTCAGTTTCCTCATCTGTCAAATGGGCATCATGGTATTTACATTGTTTACTTCACAGGATTATTAATGAAGATTTACTGAGATGATGATATATATATATATATAAAGTACTTTCTACAGCAGTATATAAATGGGGCTTTTTATTCCCTATACCAATGCAGTCAATCACCTGCCCTATCCCTTTTCATCCTCATACATTTTTTAATAGCAGAAACATTGCTTAAACTTAGTGAAGGGAAGGACCTTTAAAGCAGTATCTGTCAGAATAGCCAGTCTGGGGTTCCTGGTATTAAAAGCACAGGATTTAAGCTGTTTCTGAAGAAGGAGAAAGGAGATGGGAGATATACATACATTGTAGTTTTCCAGGACCTCTCAAGGGCTCTGCCATCATCTTAGGGAATGTGAGGACTATGGTCCACAGCACTAAGTTAATCACTTTCCCTCTGTCTGCAGGTAGAAGAAAGACTGGCCCAGGTGGTCCTGTCATCGATGATGCTCACTGCTGGCAGTGCCCAGTCCCATGTGAGTTGGGAGTACAAACCAGCCTGAAAGGCAGCTGGAGGTCACTTTCTGACAACTGAATGATGAATTTGCTGCTTCCTTCTGCTGGTGACCAGTTGCCTAGAGGTCTCTGCTGTATTTCTTCCCAGGTTACAGCCATTCATCACAGCTCACCCTTGTAATCATCCTTAAGGAGAACTATGATTCCTCCCTGTCCACCCTCCCTCTCGCTTTCTCTCCACCTTTTCCTTCCTTCCTCCTTTGACTGTTGTTCTCTTCCTTGAATTTTTTTCTTCCTTCTTCTTATATTTATAGAGAAACTAGAGCCATGAGGAAGACAACTTACTTATATATCTGTACCAAGATATGATAGCTTTGGTGACCTCTGAATCCTCATCCTTATCAGGACAACCACAGATGTTCCTTAGGCTGCCAACATTCACAGAGGATATATGCTTCTTCTCTGTGAGGGTCTGGAGACCACTATTTGTGCACTTTATACTTTATGCCTTCTTTCATGTGAAATGTGAGCTTATTCTCTCACCCAGCACTGGGGCCATTACTCCCAGAATCCCATGGTATCTTAGTCCTGGGGGGCTACCTTTTATCCTATATCTGTAGGGGAACATTCAGGAAATTTGGGGAATGGGCTACTGTTTCTCCTGGCATGAATGCATCCCTAGTCTAAATATCTTCTTTGCTTCCATCTCTTTCCTCATTTGTTTTTGTTCTATGAAAAATAATTCCCTTATATTCCTGAATGGATGGGGAAAGGGAAGAGGATCAGACCTGGTTGGTACAATATAATAATAAGAACTTTGGATTTTGAGTAAGAAGAACTTTATTAGCTGTATGCCTTGGATAAATCACTTCTCTCTTCGATAATTTCTTTTATTACAAAATAAGGAGTTCAAATCTGACTTCAGTAGGTGATTTTATAAAGTCCCTTTTAATTCTCTATATTATAATAAATAATAGTTAACCTCTATGATGCTTCCAGGTACCAGCCACTATGCTAAGTGCTGGAAAATAAAATAATAATTTTAATTTATATAGTGCTTACTATGTGCCAGGCACTGTAATGCCTCATTTGATCTTTACAACAACTCTGGCAGGGAGGTGCTAGTAGTATCCCCATTTTATAGTTGAGAAAACTGAAGCAAATAGAGATGAACTGACTTGACCAGCATCATACAGCTAGTACGGTGAGATCTGAACTCAGGTCTTCCTGATTTTGTTCACTGTGTCTTATCATAAAGGAGTTAACTGCCCTTATTAAAAAGATATGACCCCAGAAAGTATCTTGGTTAACATTCTCATCTTACAGCTAAGGAAACTGAGGCCCAAGGAAGTGACTTGTTTCATGTCACGAAGGTGTTGAGTTTCAGGGGCAGAATTTGAACTCCAATCTTCTTACTTTCAAATCAGTATTTTTCCAACTGCATCCCACTGTACTCCAACAAAGAAGAGCTGGGGCTGGGGCAGAGCTATGAGCCTGGGTCTCTGTCCTGCCTGGTGCTCCATAGTATTTTTAAGCTGGAAAGGACCATCTCATCTACCTCTCTCATTTTCTAGTGGCAGAATTGAGGCTAAGAGAGAATAATTTGCCCACTGCTACACAGAAAGATTTGTCCCTGGGCTTCACAGAGGAGAGAGCTGCTGCCCACATATGGGAGCGAGCACTCAAGTGAACATTCATACACAGAGCGAATTCACCAGACCCAGGACCAATGAAAGTCTCTGGGCAGTTTCTGCTGATGCCCATGGTTTTAGCAGAAACTCTGCTATAGCTATCAGGGGTCGGCTGGCAGCCTTCAGAAGGGTGATTCAAGAGTGATTGGAGCCCATGCTGCCTTTCGATAATAACTGATTTCATAGTTATGGCGGAGTGTCTCAGACAGTGGGACGATCTCCTAATTTAACACAATCAATAAGATAACAGCTCAATGCAAATGAGACGTGTAGTCTCCAGAACCATCTGTAAGTCATGCTCTTAATGCGTTTTCCTAATTAGCAAGATCAGTCCTTCCAGCCTCCTGGAGCGCACAGAAACAACCAGGCAAGAAAGGACATTTTCAATTCAACTCAGCAGACATTTATTTATTAAGTGTGACGATGCATGAAGCTCTGTGCTCTCAACTAGGGTTACAAAGATTGGCTCAATACAGGCCCTGCCTTCCTGGAGTTTGCAGTCTGAAAGGGGCAAAGACCATGCACACAAATAAATATGGGGTAATGTAAAATATAATGATGATAAAGAAGGAGACTAGGAGAAGTGCTGGCTTTGCTATTTATGAAATTACAGGCTCCCTTCTGCCAATGTAGATTACAATCTATCTGTGCCTCAGTATTCTATGCGATGTAGTTAGATGGCACAGTGGTCAGGAAGTCCTGAGTTCACATCTGACCTCAAACACTTACTGTATTACTCTTAACCCCTTTCTGACTCAGTTTCCTCAGTTGTAAAATGGGGATCATAATAGCACCTACCGTGTAGAGTTGTTGTGAGAATCAAATGAGATATTCATGAAGCACTTAGCATAGTGTTTAGAATAATAATATTCTAATATTAGAAATATTAGAATTAGAAAATTAGAATAATAATATTCTAATAATAATAAGTAAATGCTCGTTCCTAGAAATCCTTCATAGTGTCTTTTCAATGTGCTTTGTCTCTTATAATAGTAAAATCAGAGAGCTGCAAGGAACCATAGAGTTTAAAAGTCTCATTTTACAAATAAGGAAACTGAAGCCCACAGATGTAAAGTAATTTGTCCAAAGTTACACGTGGCAGGGCTGGCATTTGAATACAGATCCTCTAACTTTAAAGCTAGGACACTTCCCTTCCCATTGCACCACACTGTCTTTGGTTCTCTTAAGAGATAGTGAGGACCAGTATGGGCACCTTGGGCTCTCCTTAAGTTATTATTTGCTCTTGGTCATTGAGCCACCTCCTTTTACTCACTGTTTTTTACCTTCAACGACTCCCTCCCATTTTGGCCAGCATCTGCAAAACATGATGCAGCCGAGAGAGATCACTTCTAGTTTGGGGGTATCATGGAGGATCAAGAAGGAAAAAACGGCTCCTTTGCTAGTCCTTTAAGGAAGAAATAAATTGTAAGAGATGGAGATGAAGAGGAAATGGGCAGGATGAAAGTAATTCAATTTGGATGACACATGATGTGTGTGAAGGAGGGGGGGCAGTGGGAAATAAGGCTGGATATAGAGACTGAAGCTAAGTTGTGGCAACTTAACATCAAGAATTGATATTTTATTTAACAGATACCTGGGAACCCCTAAAGGTTCTTGAGTGATACGATCAGAACAGTGCCTTGGGGAGATTAATTTGACAGCTATGTGAAAGATGGTTCAGAATGGGGAGAGTGAAGGCAAGGAGATTGGTTAAAGTTATTATAATGTCCAGGTGAGAGGTGATAAAGACTGAAGTGAGGCTAGTGATAGAAGGATAGATCCTTAGAGATAAAGGAGGAAGTAGGATTGCAGCTTGGCAACTGATTTGATCCGGAGGGATGTCATAGGATAGTAGAGTGAATAGAGTGCTGGAGATAGGGCTTTCAAGTCTGGGATTAGAATGGATTCTTCCTGTGGTACTTTCTAGCTTTATGACAACAGGAAAGTCATTTAATCTATTGGAGGCTCAGTTTTGTCATCTGTAAAAAGGGGTTAAAAATCCTCATAGTGGCAGTTAGGTGGGACAGTGGATGTGCTGGGCCTGGAAACAGGAAGACCTGAATTCAAATTCAGCCTCAGACACTAACTGAGTGACCTCTAGCAAGTCACTTAACCCTGTTTGCCTCTGTTTCCTCATATGTAGGATAAGCTGGAAAAAGAAACGACAAATCATTCCAATATTTTTTATCAAGAAAACTCCAAGCAGGGTCACAAAGATTCAGACACAACTGAAAACTATGAGTGAACAATAACAAAATCATCATAGTTCCTATTTTATAGGGTTGCTACAAGGCTCAGATGGGATAGTGGATATAAAGTGCATTATAAACTTTAATGTGCTATATAAATGACATCTATTGTTACTATGCAGAGAGTGAAGGAAAAGGTCATCTCTGAAATTTTGAGCCTGAGTGGTTAAAAAGATGGTGACCTCATCAACAGAAATATAAAAGTTGGGTAACGGGCAGGTTCAGGGAGATGGAAAGAAGAGAGGCTTGTAGTTTTTTTTTTTTAATTAAAGCTTTTTATTTTCAAAAACAAATGCACAGAAAAATTTTCAACATTGATTCTTGCACAGCCTTGTGTTCCAAAATTTCCCCTTCTTCCTCCCATCCTCTCCCTAGATGGCAAGTAATCCAGTCTATGTTATGTATGTTAAAATATATGTTAAATCCAATACAATTTGTACAATTTTATTGCTGCACAAGAAAGATCAGATCAAAAAGGAAAGAAAATGAATAAGAAAACAAAATACAAATGTACAACAACAAAAAGAGTGAGAATGCTATGTTGTGACCTACTCTCAGTTCCCACAGTCCTCTCTCTGGGTGTAGATGGCTCTCTTCATCACAAGATCATTGAAACTGACCTGAATCATCTCATTGTCAGAAAGAGTCATGTCCATCAGAATCGATCATTGTATGAAATTGTCGTTGCTGTGTACAGTGATCTCCTGGTCCTGCTCATTTCACTCAGCATCAGTTCATGTAAGTATCTCCAGGCCTTTCTGAAATCATCCTGTTGGTCATTTCTTACAGAACAATAATATTCCATAATATTCATATGCCACAATTTATTCAGCCATTCTCCAATTGATGGGCATCCACTCAGTTTCCAGTTTCTGGCCACCACAAAGAGGGCTGCCACAAACATTTTGGCACATACAGGTCCCTTTCCCTTCTTTAGTATCTCTTTGGGATATAAGCCCAGTAGTAACCCTGCTGGATCAAAGGGTATGCCCAGTTCAATAATTTTTTCAGCATAGTTCCAAATTGCTCTCCACAATGGCTGGATCTGTTAACAATTCCATTAACAATGTCTTAGTGTCCCAGTTTTCCCACATCCCCTCCAACATTCATCATTATCTTTTCCTGTCATCTTAGCCAATCTGAGAGATGTGTAATGGTATCTCAGAGTTGTCTTAATTTGCATTTCTCTGATCAAGAGTGATTAAAGCCCCTTTTTCATATGACTAGAAATGGCTTTAATTTCTTGATCTGAAAATTGTCTGACCATGTCCTTTGACCATTTATGGCTTGAATTCTAATTTGAATCAATTTTTTATATTTTTTAGAAATAAGGGGCAGCTAGGTGGCGCAGAGGATAGAGCACCAGCGCTGAAGTCAGGAGGACCCGACTTCAAATCTAGTCTTAGACACTTAACAGGCAAGTCATTTAACCTCAATTGCCTTAGCAAAAAAAAAAAAATGGGGCCTTTATCAGAATCCTTAAATATAAAAATATTTTTGCAATTTATTGCTTTCCTTCTAATTTTATCAGCATTAGTTTTGTTTGTACAAAAACTTTTTAATGTAACATAATTAGAATTATCTATCTGGTGTTCAATTATGAGTTCCAGTTCTTCTTTGGTCACAAATTCCTTCCTTCTCCACAGATCTGAGAGGCAAATTATCCTATGTTTTTCTAATTTGCTTATAATATCACTCTTTATGTCTAAATCATGAATCAATTTCGACCTTATTTCAGTATATGGTAAAGCCTTATAGTTTTAGAGTTGAAGGTGACCTCAGTGGTCATCTTGTGGTTGGACAAATTTTTGTTCAACAATTTTATAGGCCAAGAGAGATACGAGTTATTCAGGTTCATGGTTAATAAGCTGAAGAGTCAGTATTTGGTTTTCCTTCCAACTTTGACCTATCTAGCAGAGCAATGAAAGGTCAATGCTGAGCCACTTAGTCCCATGTGAAGGAATATACAAGATATGATTTTGACTAACCAGGTAGAATAAATGGATGATACTTGTCTTAAAACTCACTGACTCTTAGGGACATATATGGAAATTTTATATTAATAATCTCTACCCATCTTCCATTGTATTGACTTGAACTGTCAATAAGGCACAGGCTAAACAGTGATGGCTTTCATTAATTGTCATGTCTAGCTAGATGGTCCAAGAATGACAGCTCAGGAAATCAGCATGAAGTAAGGCAGGAGCAGAAGCTGTTCAATCTACTTTAAGATGATTCTCATTGTTAGGAAGCTTTCCTTCATTGAATTTTAACTTTTCCTCTTTATAATATATTATTATTATATTATATTATATATAATATAGATTATATTTAATATTATATGAGAAAGTCTAATTGTCCCGTCATCTACTTATGTTCTCCTTTGAGTCTTCTCTTCAGCTCAGTCCTTCAGGCCCCTCACTGTCCAGCTCACCTTCCTCTGGGTGCACTTCTGCTGGTTGGTCCTTGTTAGTCTTTCCTGAAATACTAGGTCCAGATGTGACCTGAGCCGAGGACTCATTCTGTAGCCCAAGATCACATTGATTTTGAGGTTCTCTATATCACCAGGAGTATCTTCAGTTTTTTTTTAGTGAATCCCCAAGGTGCATGAACTTAATTGTCTTCACCCTGCTGGCTGATCTCCTCCAGACATTCTTTTTATCAGTGTCCTTCCTGGTTCCCAGTATTGAACATAGTGTGATGTCTGACCAGAACAGAGGCTGGCAGAATAATCATCTCTTTATTCTTGTATGTCATATGTTTCAACATAGTTTATAGTCTCAGTGGAGGTGACACAGTGTGCTGGGCCTGAGATCAGGAAGACCTGAAATCAAATCCAGTCTCAGATACTTCTTAGTTGGGTGACCTTGGCCAAATCACTTAACTACTCTATGCCTTAATTTCCTCAACTGTAAGATGAGAAATAGAACCTATAAAGAGGTACTTTGTTGGGAGGATCAAATGAAATAATATTTGTAAAGCACTTAGCATAGTGCCTGGCATATAGTAAGCATTCAATATATGCTTATTTCCTTCCTTCTTCCTTTCTTCATCTAGTCTTCTTGGTGATATCTCTTTATCATATTAAGTCCATATCACTGAGTTTCTATCTATACTGGCCTTTTTTTAATTCTATGTGATACCCCTAAATAGAACAAACATGACTACACTACCTGCTTCTTTTTACCTTGACTGTGTCCTGTGGGGTCAGGGATTTCAGAGAGGAATTTTCTTGTGCTGGCAGTAGTATTCCAACATTGTTTATAAAGACAGCATAGATATACTTTGCAGAGTTGTCTTACGGTAATTAGCTTGGTAGCTTTGGTAGTAGATTCAAATCCTACCTGAGAAACACCTTCTCCCCCACTTCTACTACTTCCTGCCCTTTCTCCTTCCTCAAAGTCAGGCTCTTAAGGGAGCCTTGCCTAGGAAGCCTTCTCAGACTAACCTACAAATTACCTGACTCCTGCTTTATTCTGTGGTTCAGGGGTTTTAGAGACACTGTATCCTCACTATACTATTGCTATCTGAATGAAATAATGCTGGTGTTTTCCATGAATGTGCTAATATCCAAACAGATGTCTGTCTCTTTCCTCCAGTAGAGACTATATACTTGTGGCTGAGAAAACAAATCAAAGGGAAATTCAAGGGTCTTGATTGGAAGAAAGGATAATTGAAGGAGAGGTGAGGCTGTAAACTCAATGTGAGTGAACGGGGTGATATAGCAACACTTAAAACTCATGTGACTTTTGGGCTGCAGAATGAGGAGAGAGTTAGGCTGTCTTCAACTCAAGTCTGGTTCCATCTAGAGTTCAGACTCTTATTTTGGACCCAAAATTTTAGGCATAAAGTAAGAAAAAAACTTCCTTATATTAGAACTGTCCAAAAGCAGAATGGGTAATCTCTGGATATACTGAATTCCCCATCTCTGGAGCTATTCTAGCAGAGGCTAGAAGATTCCTGGCCAGGGATGTGGTAGAAGGGATTTCTGCAGATATAGCTTGAATTAGATGATTTCTGAGGTCTATTCTGGATGATTTTGGAATTCATTTAACTTAAATAGAAGCTTGAAATTATGTTACAGAATTATAATTCTCAATGGATTTAGAAACAGAAGAGATTGCCAAGATCTAATTCAAACCCCCTCATTTTATATTCAATGTTTTATTGAAGCTTTGTTATTATTAACAATATTTATTATCCTCTACCTCTCTATTGGAAGGAAGAAATCCTCTGGAATATAGATTAATTTTTATATTGATGTGAGATTTGATATTTATACATGTATAAATTTATACATTTTTCTTTGTTGTAGTGATCATGGTGTATCTTCTCTTAGCTCTGATTATCTTGCTTTGTATCAGTTCATAGAAGTCTTCCCCAGTTTCTCTGAATTCTTCATAAATATCATTCTTATAGTAAAATAATATTTTGCTACATTAATATTGGGTTACAAGGTGGCACAGTAGATAAAGTGCCAGACCTGGAGGATTTCTCTTCCTGAGTTCAAATCTGGTCTCAGAACTTAGTAGCTGTGTGATCCTGAACAAGTCACTAAATCCTATTTGTCTTATTTTTCTCATCTGTAAAATGAACTAGAGAAGCAAATGACAAATCACTATAGTATTCTTGCCAAGAAAATCCCAAGTGGGATCATGAAGAATTGGACACAATTGAAAAATGAACAGCAACAACAATAATATTCCATAATTTTTTCAGTCATTTCCCAACTGCTAGGAACTTGTTTTCAGATTTTTTGCTACTACAGAAAGTGCTCTCATTAATATTTTGTTATACGTGGGAAATTATTGTCATTGCCCTCGTTAAGGTTATAGGTCTGTTACTATCACTAGGTCAAAGGGCATGAAAAATTTAGTCACTTTTCTCCAACTTTTTTATTTGACACATGAAAACATTGAGCTTCAGAAAGGGTGTGGTTTTTTTTTCCAGGGTTAGGGTAATTTCTTTGAATAGGGTTAGACAAAATCAGCTGAATAGATGTATCCACCCTAAGAACCTTAGTGAAATCTGTTTTCTAAGCTGGGGAATGTTAGACTATGATTCTATTTTTTGTATCTTTAATTATTGCCCTGGATGGAGTTTTTCCACTTCTTTTCACATCTTTAGGCAAGTAGCTTTTGCTATTCTCAAGAAAACTATCCTGAGAATGTTTTGTGGTAAAGAAAATGGGGAGTGGGGAAGACAGGTACCTTTCTGAGATTGTAGACATAAGGGATAATACCATAGTCTTGAGTGACGGCAACAAAACAATGCACAGATATTAATGTTTACCATGATTTCATCTAGACCTTCTTGTTTGGGGCTATATCTCCCTTCTCTGATGGGCAGCTCCCTGAAGACAAGAGCCAATATTTCCCTCTTTTTTTGATTTCCATAGAAATCAGGTGCTACATATCTAGTGATGCTGTAAGCTTCCTGATGACCCTTGAGAACAATGTGACACTATTTCATACCAAATCAGAGCTTTAGTTTAGAATTAACACAAAATCCATTTCTTCTGAGTTTCCTTGAGGTACATACATTTTCCCAGAATCTCAGGACTTAGGAGGTAGGGGAGGCTAAGTCTGCTTCCATCCTCTGTTTAAATATTCATAGGGCATTGCATAGATTACATGGCTCTGTTGGTTGTGAGAGACAAATTTTTTTGCCACCTCTTGTCATCTGCCACATCTGCACCTGGAACCCCTGAACCGGGAGTCCCTGTGCCCGGTGTACCATATGGCCAGAGTTGTTATTAAGAGGGGGAGTGTATTTGTTGGGAGGGGATCACTATGAAGGGATCAGCAGATGGATGCCTTCCGCCCATCATCAGGATACTCTGGAGAGAGTAGCAAAGTGTGCACCAGTTGGGCCAGCTGGTTTGAAACTCATTATCCAGCATCTTGAAAGAGCACTCCACCCCAGCTGATTGGGAAAAAAATACCCTAAACAAATGACCTCCTTCAATCCTTCTCCCCTCAGGCCCTATTTTGGTCATACTTGTCTGTGATCCAGTGCCTTTAGTTCTGGAGAACACTGAATGTTAAAGCTGGGAAAATTCTTACAGACTCCAACTCCCTCATTCTATAGAAGAGAAAACAAGTGCAGAGAAGAAAATGGCTTGATTAGGTTACATTTGATTTTTTGTTGTTGTTGCTTTGGAATCATAGGATTTCAGAATTGGCAGGGAATCCAGAGACTATTTGGTTGAATTTGTAACAATAACTATTTCCTCTGTAGCATCATTGACAAGTGCCTATCCGACTTCCATAAAAAGGTCTCCATAATGGGGAGCTGTTTACCTACTGCTGTAGCTCATTCTACTTTTGGGCAGCTTTTACTATGAGCAAGTATTTCTCATACTTAGCCAAAATCTGCCTTCTGGCACCTTTTGCCTATTTCTCTTATTCTTCTGGGGCTAAGCAAAAGGCAGTTAATCTCTCTTCCACATGACAGACTTCCCCAATGGGAAGGCAGTCGCCACATGCTCTGTCCATGTTCTCTTCTGCAAGTTGGACATTAACACTTGTTTCAACAAAATCTTGTATGGCTTGATTTTGAGTGCTTTTACCATTTTGACTATTCTCCCTTTTCCCCCAAACATGTTTCAATCAGTAAATGTCTTTCCTAAACTGTGGAGCCCAGAACTGACAAGAGCAGAGAATAATAGTATCTGCTGTACTAGCAATATCTTTCCTCGTTGTCTACACTATTTTCTTTTTCTTTTTGGCAGTCTAAGTATATAAGTTTTTAATTGGCCATTATGTTGTACTGCTGACTCATATTGATCTTGTAGACTATTAAAAAGTGGAGGTTTTTTTTTTTTAAAAACATGAGTTATTGTTTAGCGCTCTTTCTATCCATTACTTGTATAATTGATATTTTGAACCTCAAAGTAGAATTTACATTTACCCTCAAGTAAATTTAATCCTATTAAATTTGCCTAAGTGTTCTAGTACAATAGATATTTTGAGTGGTTGATATGTTTTGGATCTTGATTGTCATTTAATGTGTTATCTATACCTACCCTCGCTTCATATCACTTGCAAATGTACTATATCATCCAAGTTATTGATAAAAATATTCAATATAATAAACCTAAAGGCGAATGCATGGGGGTACTCTACTAGACACTTTCCTTTAAGGCTAGCCTATCTTTAGGAAGCCAGACTACAGAATGGAATATCTTTCAATCCTAGCTCCTGTCACTCTCTCCTGCCAGGTGCAGAAACAGCCTAGTCCAGCCTCCTGGCCCCTGGAACATATTCTATTCACTGTCCTTGAGATAACAAATTTTCACTAGCCATCTTCATTTATAATCCTAATTCTGACTTTTGAATCTATTTTAGCTTGATTCAAGAGGAACTGGAAGCTTCACAATTATCTTCATCATGTAGGTCTATGCTTGAACTCAATGAAAAATAGCTCTCCTCCAGTTGGGCTACTGCCTGGCTACTGACTTCAACATTTCTCTTAGCTCTTTAAATATTGTAGATAAAATTTTGAGATGATAGCTGAAGGTAAGCTCCAGCACTTTGATTCTATTCCATTCCATTCAATTTCACAAGCATTTATTAAGGCTTATTCAGCTTCCTCATTTTCCCCTAGCCCCAAGAGCAATTAGATTGTTAATAGATGCAAGTGTTAATTGCTAATATGCTAATAAATGCTTATTGACTGACTGACCGACTTCTCTTCCAGAAGCAGTTTAGCTCAGCCCAAGTCAGCAAGTGAGTGATTTTCAGATACTGGAGTTCTGACTGAATACTTCCCAACTTACCTGGGGGGCAATTTTTACCCTGTTATATTCTTTTTATGAGGAATGAGGAAACAAAGGGTCTGAGTCCTACTGACTACGGGAAAGAGGGAGCAAGAGGAACAGGAGTGCCTGTATATTGTTCCCCTAGACTCAAGCTCCTGGCCAAGGTCCTGTTGGCTTTGTAAATGGCCTCCCCTGCAAGGCTATGCCAAGCTCTATTGATGGGGCCACCTGCTGCATTAAAGTTATGTCTACTCATTGCAATGATGAGCAAATAAAATGTTTATCTCCTAGAGTTCAGACAATTGTGCAATTCTCTATCCAACATCCTTTTTGACTTCTCTGTGGTTTGGATCCTTTGTTTCTTTTTTTTTAATTTTTTAAATTAATTTTTATAATTATAACATTTTCTTTGACAGTACATATGCATAGGTAATTTTTTTTTACAACATTATCCCTTTTACTCCCTTCTGTTCAGAGTTTTTCCCCTCCTTCCCTCCACCCCCTCCCCTAGATGGCAGGCATTCCCATACGGATCCTTTGTTTCAAAGAATTTTATTCCAGAATTATTATTCTCCATATTATTTTTTGTAGATCTTATACCATGGCCTCTCCTCCCCAGTAATCACCTTCCTCAATTAATCTGACTTTAAACGCTTTGAGATCTTCTTCCATTATGATAAATTAGCTTCAGTCTCCCCATTATGTTTTCCAGCATCCTTTATTGGAGGAACTTTTGATAAATTGCCAATCTCAACCCCCAAAGTATCCATCTGAGGATTCCTTTTGAAGGAAATCTTCTTAGGTAGCCTTCGATAGATTCTCCCTGCTCCACATGGAAATTGTTTCTGCCTTTGGGCCCGGACATCCTCTCTGCCTGGAATGCTTTTTCCTTCTAGGTTTATCCCAGCATATTTTGGATCTGTTTTTGGAAAAGCAGTCCCATTATGGGTCGGACTCCCTTCAATGTCCATGTCACTCTGAGAGAAGCCTCATCTGTAACTGAATCATCCAAACTATCAAGAACCTGGGGAACTAGGCTAGTGGTCCCCAGCTAGATTTAGGCACTGTACTACTAAACATATATTAAAATAGGGTGTGGTGGAATGAGAATTCTGTTTATGGCTGAAATAAGAAATAATTGATATTAGGCTGGGAATATTCAGATAAGACAGCTGGCATTGGGGAGTTAAAAATCACAAGATATACAGAGGCACATAGACCATATAGAAACAAGGTTTTACCCCAGGAAGAGACCAAGCCTAGTACCCTAGAGAGTTCCCCTCCTTGCATTTAACTGACTGCATCCTTCCTTTATGAATATCTTATCCTATTTATAACAGAGAGAAATGAGCTCTTCTTCCTCAAATCTCTCATTGTTTCCTGCCCTCTTCTATTTACACCATTGGCATTCTAACACATTATGAGAGACAATGTGGATAGAGAGTTGGCTTTGGCATCTGAAAGGCCTGGGCTCACATACAGATTCTGGAATACACTAACTGTGGTGTGGATAAATCACCTAATTGTTCAGACTATTAGAAGTCAATGAATTGCTGATCTTCAGTGATGGAAGGAATTTCCATGCTAGGAGTTCCTCAAATGTTGAAGTCATAGATCTGGAAACCCTACCCTACCTCCAGTTGGTTTCATAGTTGCCTGTGTATATTATTCCCTTCCCCTAATTCAACATAAGCTTTGTAAAGGCAGGGTTTTTTTCCCTAGATGGTACAATGGATAGAATGCTGGGTCTGAAATCAGGAAAACCTGACTTCAAATCCTGCCTCAGACAAGTTGTGTGACCCTGAGCAAGTCGCTTTACCTCTGTCTGCCTTAGTTTTCTCAGCTGTAAAATGAGATAATGATAGGACTTATCTTTAAGGATTGTTGTGAAGATCAAACGAGATATTTGTAAAAGGCTTAACACACTGTCTGGCACATTGTGGGCACTTATATTCTTGTTTCCTGATTTTTTTGCCTTTCCTTCCTAGTTTTGTTCCTGGCACAAGCATCCGACAAGTGTTTGTTGAATTAAATGTCATTTCCTGGGTGTAAAATTTAGTCCTCCTGGATCTAGGATCCCTACTTCACCCTCTGGAGGACCCTTTGGTTCTAGCCTGATTGGTGTATAGGGAGCCGGCCAGGATAATCATGGGGCTTTTTTTCTTCTCCTTTCAGGGTCAGTTGATCTTTTGGGGGAAACATCTATCCCTTTAGGACCATGGCAGGGGTGTAATACAAAGGTCAGCTCTTAGTATTAGAAGCAGAGAGCAGTATCTCAGACCAGGAAATCTAAAATTTGTCCATCTAGTTCCAATAACTACTTGTCCCCACATTGTCAGACTGTGTTCTCTTGGTTCCTTAACTCTCTCCTGTCCAGCCTACCTTATATAAATAAATGCATTTCTCTGGTTCCTCTTTTTCCTTTCCTTGTAGTTGAATTTAAGAGAAGCAGGGCTGAGAGACCAAAAGGTACAAGTTGAAGAACATTTCTCTCTAATGAGCTCTCTGAGGGCCTCCGACTGCCCCATCTCTTTCCCAGTTCTATTCTCTTATTTATAATAGCACTTTCCCCTCCCCCAAGCTATAGCTATGAGGGGAGTGAGAGCCGACTGGCATTTTGTGGTGAGAAAGAAGAGGACAGGATGACCCAGGCCCAGAACTTGTTTGGGAGAGAATTTGAAATACTCTATCTTAGAAAATTGAATTAGATGATTTTTAAGGTCCCTTCTAGCTATAGAATTCTTTGGCCCTCTGATTTCAAGGTAACTACTTTTCTGTAGCACTTTGGGCAAATAGCTTGTCTCCTGATCTGTAAAATAAAGAGATTAGATTCAATGATAAGGTATTTTTCAGCTCTAAATTCCATGACCCTTTTTTTTGGGTTGGACCTTCATCAATATAAGGAGTTAGAATAAGGAACTTCCCAACCAAAGAACTGATACTTACTTTGCAACTTATACTCTTAGAATATGGCTTCTCAGCGTCTTTAGGTTATATGTGACCCTGGGTAAGTACTTTTCCCTTTTTTAGACTGTAAAGTGAGGGAGTGAAAGGAGATGACTGCTAAGGTCGCTTCTAGCTCCAAACGTTTTGAGCCTAGCTGAGATCTGTTTTTCTGTTGAGGGCAAGGCTCTCTCCACCACCCCATGCTGCTGTACCCTCCTTTCTGGGGAGAGCTGTATGAGGCATTTAAACATCAGCTTCCCCTCCTCCCCGCCCCTTGCATCACAAGAAGAATATCTTATTGAGATTCATCAGTAACCGGCATCTCTTTCCCCGGCTGTGTTTGACATAAATCTTGTGGCTATACAGCTGCCAATACCAAACGTACACAAAAATAGAAGCGATTTTATTCATGAACTCACCGCACCTCCTATTCATCCTTCCTCCTGCTCAAGGAGAAAACAGGCCTCTTCTCGCACCAGCCGCTCCCAGGAGTCTTTTGATGCTGAGCAAAATTAAATCATTTCTCATTATGGTGCTAGGACCTGGAACCTACTCCTTCAACTTGACATTTGTCATTTTACTGCTGGTGAGAGGGAAGCAGGGTGAGAGAAGGTGATAGGGGGTCTAGGCACTAATCCCCCTTAGATAATAAGCTTAGATTTGGAACTGGTCTTAGATTTCTGATCATAAGAACAGAAAGTAACCTTAGAACATAGAGTAGGATTGGGAATGAATTCTTAGAACATAGAACTGGAACACAGAGTTGGAAAATACCTTGGAGGCCAACCAGTATTACATTTAACAATGAAGAAATTGTCAGAAGAAGAAAGTGATTTGCCTGAGATTACACAGGTGACCTTTTCAGGGGCATTCAAACCCAGGTTCTCTGACTAGACTATAAGTAAGTCTAGGGTTCTTCCAACTACATTCAGGCTAAGTTAAAACTGAGAAATTCGAATCAGTAAATGATTTGAAATATATTCTGAATTGCATCTGCTTTCAAATAGGCGAAAGATTCTGGAATCATCTTGATTATAACTGTGTGATGATGTTGGGCAGACCCCTTTACCTTCTTTGGGTATCAGTTTCTGCTTCTAGAAAATGAAGGAATTGGACTTAATGTTTCCTAATGCCTTTTAGCCAGAATGTTCTTTGACTCTGAAGTGCTGGAGGGCAAAGGTTTGATGTACAATGTTAGAATGGAAGGGGTCTACAGACATCATGTAATTTAACCTTTTTTCCTCAATGCCTTTTCATAGAGGAACAAATTAAGGCCAAAGGGCATGAAAGGACTTACGTGCTCAAGTTTACAAGTGAGGAGAATAGTAAGGACTAGGATGAAGCTATTGGTACAGCGGGCAAGTTCTGGACTTGGGAGAAAGATCTGAGTCCAGATGGTTCCTCAGATAAGTACTTAGCAGCTTGACCCTGGACAAGTCACTTACTTCTCTTAGTCTTAGTTTCCTCATCTGCAAAATGAGAATAATAATAATAGCATCTACTTTATGGAGTTGTTGTGAGGATCAGATGAGAATACATATGTAAACCATAAGACAAACCTTAAAGTGTTTTATCAATGCTAGCCATTGTCTGCCTATCTACCTATCTCTATTGCTATCATTTATATATCTCTATCATTCATTTGTTCTCTGTCTATCTCTATCATTTATAAATATTTAAATTTATAAATAAATAATTCATTTATTCATTCAAGTATTTATTGAAACCCAGGTCACTTGACTGCAAAGTGAATCTGTATGCTCTGAACCCATGCTAACTGATGGAGTCCATGGGGAAGGCTGATCTGCACTATGCTAAGTTAGAAGGTAGTGGGGAAGCCAACTTGTGTTTGCATATTTAATATATGTTAATAAAAGAATAAAAGTTTTTTTTTAAGGAATGTATGTAAGCTAAAGAGGAGATGAAGTATATGAGTGAAAGAGAGATGAAAGATTCAGTTCCTCAAGAATTAGACAGTGGGGTTTGACCCAGAATTTCTTAATAGAAAGAAAAGCCCAAGGCTAACCTTCAAGAGGAGTTGATGAAAATGATTAGCTCAGATGACTTCCCATTTACCAGCTTGATTTCCCCTCCTTTCTTCTTGAGAGAGATGTGAGGTGGGTTAGTGTCACTGCCTATTTCATGGAAGTGAATTCTTTGGAGGATTGGGAAAGCAATATTTGTTTCTTTTCTAGATACAAGCACTTGATAGAGATTCTATAAATGGCAGGTTAGAACTACAACTGAATCTGCATACTGTAA
Organism: Sminthopsis crassicaudata; assembly: GCF_048593235.1. Lineage (NCBI taxonomy): Eukaryota > Metazoa > Chordata > Mammalia > Dasyuromorphia > Dasyuridae > Sminthopsis > Sminthopsis crassicaudata. The sequence goes on along the minus strand of NC_133619.1, from coordinate 590,491,666 downwards.
GTCCTGTGATTATCCTGTGACAATTGTGCAGTCCTAGGCTGGCTATAGGAAGGGAAGATAGGTGTGAAGTGGCTCAGGAGTAATGGTAGAAAGTTTGAGTGTGGATTAGCTTTCTAGAAAAGACTGGACAGCAGGGAATTCTAAGGCAGACCTTAGAAGACAGAATACCCAACAGTGAGGGAATACAGGGATCAGAAGGCACCATGGAGGACATGGTACTCAGGTGTAAGTAGAAAGGCAGGAGAATCAGGATTTTTCTAAGACAAGAAACCATTGAGAGGAGAATGAAAGTGGGGTAAAGAAACACAACATTTCTGTATCATCATCAATTTTCATCTCCTCTCTCTATCGCTCTCTTTTTGTCTCTGATTTTATCATTCTGCCTTTCCTCCCGCCCTTCCTCCCTTCCTCTCTCTCTTCCTTCCTCCTTTTCTTTGTTCCTTCCTTTTTCCCTCCCTCTTTTCCTTCCTTCCCTCCCTCCCTCCCTCCTTCCTTTTTTTTCTCCCTCCCTTCCTCCCTCTCTCTCTCCCTCCTTCATTCCTTCATTCCTTTCTTCCCTCCCTCTCTCCCCCTTCTCTTTCTTTCTTGTTTTCTCTTCTCCAGTTTGCTTGGGTGTTCACATGAAAAAGGTGGTATTAGCTTCAGTGCCAATGAGCTTAATGATCTTAGAATCATAGAATATTAGAGTTGGAATGACCCAAGAAACCATCTACACCTCTTACAACAAACACAACAAGTAGTCATCCAGGCTTTGCTTGAAGACCCTCTAGGGGAACCTACTCTTTCTTAGAACAGACCATTTCACTTTTGGATCCTCCTCAGTGTTACAATTCCCTTTCTCCATATATTAAGCCTAATTCAGCTTTACTACAAGTTCTGCCCATAGCTCTTTGTTCTATTTTCTGGGTTCAAGCAGACTAAGTCTAATTCCATATGACAGCTTTTCAAATATTTGAAGCTGGTTGTCTCTTCTGTTTAGTTGGTTAAACATCTCCATTTATTTTAGTGGAATCTCACATGGTATGATTCTCATCTTGAGAGAAATACCAAGCAATCAACAATGAAATTCTGAAGATGCAAAAGTATTCCATGAGGAGGAAAAATGGAAAGTGTCTAAAGAGACCAATTTGAATGTTATAAGAAACTCAGTGATCAACTTAGAGATTACAAACACATGTATAGAAGATGAAAGTAAAATTGAAAAGATAAATAAGAAAGTATGGGGTACTTTTATGAATACAATGTCAGAAGTATTAAAGCTCAAAATGAGATAAGGCTGTTAAGGAGTCCTAGGCACGATGAAAGGAAATTTTAAAAAAGTTGTATTGGGGGAAAGAGAAGAATCAAATAAGGGATAAGACCATTACTTGGAATGGATGGTATGATGACAATAGATCATATAGAGAAGGTAGAACTACTCAACTCTTGATTTGCTTTTGTTTTCTGTGCTAAGGAAAATGAATTTTGGACTGCCATGGTCAGAAGAAAAATGACTGATAAGAGAATTGTGAAGAGAGATGGGAAGACTTCCCCTAATGAGGTCAAGTCACCAATTGCACTAAGGGGCTCTAAGAAAACTGGTAGATATACCTTAGGAAGTGTTTGTTGTTTATACTTCATCTCTTTCTCTTGCTGGCATTCTCCCATAGACCTAGGACCTATTCTACTGACTTAGTGAATACTACGAAGCTCCACCTCCACCTTTTAGAGACGAATGGGAAATCTTTTATTCTGACGCTCAAGGACTGTGCTTTGAAAATCCAGACAAAGGAGATTCAGTTCATTGACTCAGTTTTCATTATGGCATTTAGTACCTGAGGATAAAATGGTACCTTCCAATTCTCAAATTCGTAATCATACAATTATATGATTAGGGATCTCACTGTACACATGCATATGTTCTATCTTTCAGTGAAATGGGGAGAACCTGAGATCTAGATTCCCAGTTCTGTCACTAACTCTTTCTGTGGCCTTAGGCACTCCTCTCTGGAACCCAGCTATGAAATGAAGCAGGAAGTGGTGTGGGTGAGAGGGAGGGCTAGATATATCTAACATTTCAGCTCTAACACTCTATGATTTATGATTTGTACCCACACGTGTATCCCCTTCTCACATTCATACACAAGTATACACAGACTATGTACTGTCTCCTCCCCTACAAATCATTTGTACACAGGCACATGTATATCTCACCCTACAGGATGACATATGTGTATGAACAAAACTTCAAAAACATAAGCATATTCAAACACAGCAGACACACACACAGTGATGCATACACTCAGGCACCACATACATGCCTATAGACATACACAATGTCCCTTCCCTTTCACACACACTTTGTATACATGCTCGGACATAAAGTATGCAGTACATGTGCTCTCGGAACAGCACAACTCCAGGGATCCAACTTGAGGGGACCTTTGGAAGTAAAACTAGAGGCCCTGGTTTATTTTCTAACAGCTACTTGCATTTGCAGAATCTGGGGCCATTTTTCAGCCTGTCGCTCCAATGCACCGGGGTGGGGCTACCGGGCATTTCTGACAGCTACAAGATGAATTGTGCTAAAGCCCACGTGCCTGGCCGTGGACATCAGCACCTACTTTATTTCCAATTTAATTTCAGCTCCTGTAATCCTGGGGGAGACACACTCTCAGGTCCAGTCTGAGTGTCTCATTTTCTTGTACCCTGTGTTGGAGGGACCTAGGGACAAATCTTTCCCCTTGTATCTCTGAAAGGTTTGCATGATTCCACTGTATCGGCTAAATGCTTGTGTTTAGAAAACTGATTTTTCTAAGTATTTCCACGGAAGTAATAGCCAGATGTCTTACTGGGTTTGTCTCTACACTTCCCCTCTGAGATCTGGACTCCTGATCAAAACTCACTCCCCTTGATTTTTTTTTTTAACCTGATGGATGTCTTTAGAAATAAGCTTAGAGAAACTCAAACCTACACAGAAGTAGGAGCTGTTCTCTCTAGATATGTCAAAAAGAGAACTCCTTGAAGACTTACAATCCCCTGTCCCAGAGAACCTTGTAGAAGTCAGGCACTGTGTGAATGATTTCCTCACCCAACCCCAGAGCTTTCCTGTCCTGAGCCTCCAGGGATTCCTTCTAACATAATTTCTTTACCAAGACCCTACCCTGCAGCCCAACCCAATGACTCACTGTTCCCTAATTGTGCTCTGCACATTTCTGCCTTCCTGCCTTTCTTCTACTTGATCTGTCCTCCCATGCCTGTCAAAATGTTATTAGCCCATACATTTTTCAAAGTCCAGATCAAATGCTTCTTCCTGGAAGCCCTCCCTGATTGTGCTCTATAAGAAGTGATCACTCCCCTCTGAACTCTTACTTCAGGTCTCTATCACACCTTCACTCTCCACCTCAGACACACTAGCATACACAAAGTCTCTCAGAAGGCTTTGTCTTCTCCAGTATTTTTCATCCACTGAAGTTTAGAGGTGGGGCAGTAATCAGAGCAATCTTTATATAGGAGGTAGCATTTGAGTGAGACTCTGCAGGAGGGTAAGATTTTAACAAGTATTTATTGCAGTGGGAAAAGGGGGGCATTCCTTTTGTGGGGAACAGTGTGAACAAATGGGGAGACCTGAAAGCTCAGGACAAGTTTGGGTGAGTGATTGATCCATTTTGGCTAGGCCATAGAATATAGGAAGTAAGATTGCCAAGGTTTCTTGGAGCTGTGGCGGGACCTGAATGCTGGGCTAAGGAGTTTGTATTTTATCTAGAAAGTGATAGGGTATCACTGAAAGTTTGTAAGTAGGAGAGCTAGAGCTGAATGTTAGAAAGATTAACCTAGCAACTTGTGCCAGATAGATAGGAAGAAGAAAGACTGGAAGAAATCAGTGGGTAGCTATTATGATGGTCTAGGTAAGAAGTCCTGGACTAAGGAAGTGACTGTGGGGATGAAGAAGAATCATCATGAAAAATGGTCTATGTGGATGTAAATCAGAGATTCTGTGAAGGTGGGATCCATAGGACTTGATGGCTGATGATGTGTCCTGCAAGGGAGAGAGCCCATGATTCCTCCTTCTCTGCTATGTATCAGATACTGAATTTGGATTCTTGAACTCATTCTAGGGTTCTCTTCTGCTTCCATTAGAACCACCCTTTAAATGTCAGTTCAGGTGGAAAGTGAAACTCCACGCCCATGAAAGTGGGCCCCCTTCATTGTTTTAGCTGAGGCAATTGAGGTTAAGTGACTTGCCCAGGGTCACACAGCTAGGAAGTGTTAAGTGTCTGAGACTGGATTTGAACTCAGGTCCTCCTGACTTCAGGGCTGCTGCTCTACTCATTGTGCCATCTAGCTGCCCCTGGCCCCCTTCATTTTAATTTAGGACACATAATGGTGGGGCCGTTGTCTTTTAGCTTGATCTATTTGAGGTAGAGTCCCCCATCGATTTCTGGTGATTGTGTTTCTGACCAGCCCCTTTCTAGTTTTTCTAGTTAGCTTTTTTCTAGTTTCTAGTTCTAGTCATTTGCTAGTTTCTAGTTAGGGCAGAATGGTATATTTGTGCATAAAGGGGATGAGGGAGGTTGAATAAAACCTGATGACCCTGTAGAAACCACTGATTGACCTCATCATCCTCTGGTGTTTGGTTTCATTTGAGTCAGTATCTCAGGGGAAATGGGTATTTTTATGTATGTCTCTAGAAGACAGGAAGGAAATAAGCATTTATTATGTTCCTTGCACTGTATATTTTACAAATATTATCTCATTTGATCCTCATAATAACCTTAGAAGTTAGGTGCTATTATTGTTCTAATTTAATAGTTGAGTTAACTGAGGCAAACAGAAGAGAAATGACTGATTCAGGATCACATACATCGTAAATATCTGAAGCTGGATTTGAATCTGAGTTATTCATCTGTACATAGTCCATGACTGGTAAGCAGGAATCTAGACTACTCCGATTTCATTTCCAAGGGCAGGTGTTACTGAAAAAACTGGTCTGGTTGGGCTGGAGTATAAAATTGGGGTTCTGAAGCCCTCCCCCATTTCTCTTACTGAGGGAGAGCTGCTGGGGAAGAGGCAGAGCCCCTCATCACGTACAGGATGGCTGGCAGGCTTTGCAGTTTCTCCAGTCACTCTCTCTGGAAACTTTAAGGTCTCCACTCAGCTGCAAAATGAATGAACTGCTCATCTCATCTGCAGGAAGCACATTTAAACCAAACTCTTCACTTCATTTTATGAATCCAATACATCTGCAGAATCACTTACCCATCACTCTGCAGACGAAATGGATTATTTTCTAAAAAAACTTTTTTTCCCCATTCCCCAAAAAACTTTTATTCCCTGGGTACAAATGGTTTATCAATGTCTTTAAAACCAGCTCTGATCTTCTTGGCAACCCCCAGTACCATAAAAGAAGAGCTGTGTGGATGCAAATGAATTTGAGTGCATTTAAAAAGCCACTTCTGCAGACATGAGGAGGAAGGAGCCCAGTGATAAACAGCTCACCGCTTTCTGCTGAGCTATTTTTTTCTCTTTATGGCCGCCAACGTCTTTTATATTTCATCTTTTGTTTCCGTTTACTGCTACTTATCAGCGGGGCCTGGAACAGCAAGAAGGGCTCTGGGGACCCTTTCCCAGGGGCATGGCCCCTCCCTCTCTTAATAGAATCCCAGAATGTCAGAGCTGCAAGGGACCTTAGAGACTTTCTTGCACAACCTCTCTCATTGTACAGATTGGAGTCACTGAGGCCTAGAGTAGGGAAAGGGGCAGTAAAATAGCTGCAGGATAAGAACTGGAATCTGAGTCTCCAAACCCTCACTAGTACAAGGCTTTTTCCATTGATTCACAATGGAGAATCCTTACAAAGGGAGAATGTTTAGCACTCCCAAGCTGGTTTCATAGGAGGCACGATGGCTAGAATGATGGATTTGGAGGCAGAAAGAACTAAGTTCAAATGCTAACTCAGAAACTTACTAGCTGTGGGATTCTGAGGAAGTCTCTTAACTAAGTCCCAATTTCCCCATTTGTAAAATAGGATAATAATAATAATAATATCTACACAGGATAATTATGAAGATCAAATGAATTAACATAATTAAAAGCTTTGCAAATCTCCTCCTCCTCCTCTTCTTCTTCCTCCTCCTCCTCCTCTTCCTTCTCCTCCTCTTCCTTCTTCTTCTCCTTCTTCTCTTCTCTCCTCCTCCTCTCCGCCTCCTCCTCCTCCTCCTCCTCCTCCTCCTCCTCCTCCTCCTCCTCCTCCTCCTCCTCCTCCTCCTCCTCCTCCTCCTCCTCCTCCTCCTCCTCCTCCTCTTCTTCTCTCTTCTTCTTCTTCTTCTTCTTCTTCTTCTTCTTCTTCTTCTTCTTCTTCTTCTTCTTCTTCTTCTTCTTCTTCTTCTTCTTCTTCTTCTTCTTCTTCCTCTTCTTCTTCTTCTTCCTCTTCTTCTTCTTCCTCTTCTTCTTCTTCTCTTCTTCTTCTTCTTCTTCTTCTTCTTCTTCTTCTTCTTCTTCTTCTTCTTCTTCTTCTTCTTCTTCTTCTTCTTCTTCTTCTTCTTCTTCTTCTTCTTCTTCTTCTTCTTCTTCTTCTTCTTCTTCTTCTTTTCTTCTTCTGATAAATTACAGAAAGGAACTTTTGAGATATAGAATTCTCTGAATGAGGGAGATGATCTCCTTACGCTAGTTAGGTTCCATCAGCAGTTGTTCTAGATGTTGTGTTTTAGGAAGGACTTTGGCACACTGGAAAACATCCAGAGGAGAGTCACCAAGATGGGAAATGAACTTGAAACTGTGCCATGTGAATGAAAAGGACTGGGAATGTTTAGTCTGGGATAGAGAAGACTTAAAGAAGAGACATGTTTATCAGTCTCTAAATATTTGAAGGGCTGTCTCATAGAAGAAGGTAAATTAGTCTTATTCTTTTTGACTATACAAGATAGGAGCAGTTGAGGGAAGTGACAGAAAGACAGATTTTATTTTCATACAAAGAACGCTGAGAGTCAGTGCTGTGTAAAAAAAAAAAAAAAGGAATACACTGCCATAATAGGTAGTGAATTCTCTATTAATGCATGTAATCAAAGACAAGAGGACAGAATAGGAAACAAGCACCTACTACGTACTTGGCATTGTTTGCTAAGCACTTCAGAATATTATCTTATTTAATCCTCATAGCAACCCTGGGTGGTGGGTGATGCTTTTACCCTCATTTTGTAGTTGAAAAACAAGAGAGCAGAGATGAAGTGGCTTGGCCAAGATGATACAGCCAGTAAAGAAGAGTTTCTGACTCCCAGACCCAGTGTTCTAGCCACTCTACCACCAGCTGTCTGGATGGTCACTTGTCAGGGATGTTAGAGAAGGGATGAGTCAATGAATTGCTCAAACTCAACATTTCTGAAGCTAAACTTAGAGCAAGAGGTCTCTAAGCCAACTTTCTAAGCCTGCTAGTATGGGGAGCTGCTTAAACTACTACCAAATGACTTCACCTGCTTCTTCCTAATTCTCCAATCTTGGACCCCGTCCCTCCCAGATAAGTTAGCCCTGGTTCTGAAAAGGGAATAGAATCTTCATTTGCAAGTTTGGCAGAGAAAGACTATTTCTGAGATTGTGTAGCTTGGTTCACTTTTGAGAATTTCTCTGTGGGGGAAAATTGCCCTTTTTTTGGTCAGGTGAAGGAGTTCTTGATTACCAGAATTTGTAAGGAAGCCTCTATTTGAGGTTATGTACTTTATACATTATATCACTCCAAATACTTTATGTGATTCTGGATTGAAAAGTTGGAGATATTTCACCTTGCAAAGATCTGACCTTTCAATTCCCCATTCCTCAATAGGGAACTTCAGGTGCTTTCTGCTGCTTCTAAGATAAAGCACATACTTCTCTGTTTGGAATTTAAAGCCCTTCTCAAATCTAGTTCCAGTTTGTTTCTAGATTAATTCAGATCACTTCCCCTCAAACACTCCACATTCTGATCAAATTGGTCTGTTTGTTGCTTTCCATATATAGCATTACATCTCTTGCCCATGCATCTTTGTATAGGTTGTTCCCTAAGCCTCAGATATTCTCTCTTCTCATCTCAGCTTTTGGAATCTCTCATTCCCTTTAAAGGCATGAGGTAAACACCTTCTCCTACAGAAAGTCTTCCCTTATCCTCAATTGTTATTTCCCTCTTCTCTTTAATCTTGGTATTTTCCTTATGTATGTTTTTTATTTATTGATTAAGAAAGCATGGCAGTAGATAGCTTTTGGAGTCCTTTTCAACTCTAGATCTCTGATTCTATTATCTCTGTGTGTTCTGCTTGTACCCTGTAGATTATATTCCTGGAGTCAGAGACTAATTTTTTTTTGGTTGTTTTTGTACCCCAGATCCTAAGGCAGTACCTGGTACCTAGCAAGTGCTTAACCAATAATAGTTGACTTGAGTTGACTATATCATCATCCTGCCAATCATGCTCTGTGCAAGACTCTATCACCAGCCCTTCTCTATCAAAATACCATTATTGTTCCTAGTCACCTAGTCTTTCTAATCAGTTATGAGTCCAGTTGAATCTATCTCTGAACTGCTTCTAGCTTCTGTCTCCTCCTCTCAGCTCCTATAGCCAGAATCTGAGTTTAGGGTTCATATTATTCCATGATGGAAATCTTTCTTTCTTTCTTCTTTCTTTCTTTCTTTCTTTCTTTCTTTCTTCTTTCTTTCTTTTCTTTCTTCTTTCTTTCTTTCTTTCTTTCTTTCTTTCTTTCTTTCTTTCTTTCTTCTTTCTTTCTTTCTTTCTTTCTTTCTTTCTTCTTCCTTCCTTCCTTCCTTCCTTCCTTCCTTCCTTCCTTCCTTCCTTCCTTCCTTCCTTCCTTCCTTCCTTCCTTCCTTCCTTCCTTCCTTCCTTCCTTCCTTCCTTCCTTCCTTCCTTCCTTCCTTCCTTCTCCTTCCTTCTTTTTGCTGAGGCAATTGGGGTTAAATTACTTGCTCAGGGTCACACCGTTAGGAAGTGTTTAATGTCTAAGGTTAGATTTGAACTCAAGTCCTCCTGACTTTAGGGCTAATGCTCTAGCTGCCCTTGATGACGGAAATATTTCAATAATTTCTTTATTGGTCTCCAGATCTTCAGGCTCTTTCCTTCTAATCTACCTGAGCATACTACCAATGCTATATCGCTAATACATAGTTCTAACTACATCATTTCTCAGCTCAAGAACTCTTCATGTTTCCCTGTTTCCTCAACCTGGCTTATAAACCTTTCATATTCTGGCTCTAATCTGCCTCAGCCGTTTTATCTTCTACTACTCCCTGGCCACATTGGATAATTTACAATTCCCTCTTTTCATCTTGCATACTCCTGCACTGTACCTTTGTTACCAATTTCCTCTCACACTATTCCTTTTGACGGTTAACTCAAATGCCACTTCCTCTGTAAGGGCTTCCTAGATTCCTGCCATACCTCCTTTTCCCTTTCTGTTTACCCTGCCCCAGGCAAAAATGATTTCTCTTTCTTTGGACCTCATCTGGCACTCAACGCTTCTATGTACTTAACGTGCTCAGTTTTGTGTTATAGTTACCTGAGTTTCCAGGCTCAAGCCTAGACAACATTGCTATGGAGACAAGAGATTCTCTCTTAGAGTTTTCCAAAAACCCAGTCCCAGAAAGTCATTTTAAAGGCATCAACAACTAGTGAACTCTGGGATAATGTCTGCTTGAGTCCATTACTCAAGAGCAGCATTATCTGGGCCAGTAGCTCTGTTGCCTCCATTAGACTGTAAGTTCCTTGAGGGCAGACATCATACATTATTTATCTTTATATCTCTAGAAATGGCAAACATGGTTTGAAGTTCTGCACAGAGGAGATGCTTATTCAGTACTGGCTATTTTGGACTGAGATCTTATGATCTCTGTGCATCCTGTTTGTTCTCTGTAGACTGTAAGCTCCCTGCGATCAAAGATTATTTTCTTTTTGTTTTTATATCCCTGGCTCCTAATTTAGTTCCTGGCACAGAGCAGGTGCTTCCTGATCTGGCAACTTTCCTTTTTTTGTCCCCAGGAATGCAGAGCCTATTCTCATCTCTGCAAAAGGAAAAAAAAAAGATGCTTTCAAAAAGGCCAGCTGTTCCACTGGCATTTCTCTGCAATCCAGAAATGCTCAATCTTCCACCCAGACATGAACTCTCATAGCTCCGATGTTATTGAGATTTCCAGCTTTGGGGCTGCCTCCCTCCCACTCAGCTGCAACCCATCTAAATCCACCAGAGCTGGTGCCACATTTTAGGGACAGTCCAGTCCCATCTTCCCCTCCTTTTTTTTTTTTTTTAAATGGGAGGACCATCTAGCTCCAGCTGAGAATGAAAGCAGGGACCCAGGAAACAAAAAGGAGGAAAGGGCTCCCTCCAGTCAAGGGCAAGCTCTGCTGCTTTCTGTCGCAGGGAAGAGCTGTTGATGCCATTAAGGCGGCTTCCTCTCCCAGAGCCATGGAAGATTGTGTGCCTGGATAATTGGGTAGCAAATCAGGTCTGGGAGACGAGAGCTGGGGGTAGCGTCTCTCTCATCTCCATTAGGGACAATATTCTGCCTTTCTCAAGTGCTTTATGCCTCCCTTTGTTTTGTAGAGGGAAGAAGCCTGGAGTTAGTGATGTGGTATTTAGAAATTGGGAACATTAAAGAGCTGTATTCCACCCCCTGCTTCCATGCCTCATTGGCGAAGCTCATGAACAGGGAAGATGTGGGGTCAGGCTAGAGCCTAAGTAAAGGTGACTTGCTCCCCTAGGCTGGAAAGAGAGATGAAGGCATGAAGTTGAGTAGGAATCAGTCAGCCAGTCAGTCATAATTTATGATCTGATCATTCTAGTACCTTAAGACTTTAACAGAGAGTTGATCTCTATCATTCCTCCCTCCCTCCCTCCCTCTCTTCCTTCCTTCCTCCCTTCCTTCCTTCTTCCCTCCCTCCCTCCCTTCCTTCCTTCCTTCCTTCCTTCCTTCCTTCCTTCCTTCCTTCCCTCCCTCCCTCCCTTCCTTCCTTCCTTCCTTCCTTCCTTCCTTCCTTCCTTCCTTCCTTCCTTCCTTCCTTCCTTCCTTCCTTCCTTCCTTCCTTCCTTCCTTCCCTCCCTCCTTCCCTCCCTCCCTCCCTCCTTCCTTCCTTCCTTCCTTCCTTCCTTCCTTCCTTCCTTCCTTCCTTCCTTCCTCCCTTCCTTCCTTCCTTCCTTCCTCCCTCCCTTCCTTCCTTCCTTCCTTCCTTCCTTCCTTCCTTCCTTCCTTCCTTCCTTCCTTCCTTCCTTCCTTCCTTCCTTCCTTCCTTCCTTCCTTCCTTCCCTCCCTCCTTCCCTCCCTCCCTCCCTCCCTCCTTCCTTCCTTCCTTCCTTCCTTCCTTCCTTCCTTCCTTCCTTCCTTCCTTCCTTCCTTCCTTCCTTCCTTCCTCCCTCCCTCCCTCTCTCCCTCCCTCTCTCCCTCCCTCCCTCCCTCCCTCCCTCCCTTCCTTCCTTCCTTCCTCCCTCCCTCCCTCCCTCCCTCCCTCCCTCCCTCCCTCCCTCTCCCTTCCTTCCTTCCTTCCTTCCTTCCTTCCTTCCTTCCTTCCTTCCTTCCTTCCTTCCTTCCTTCCTTCCTTCCTTCCTTCCTTCCTTCCTTCCTTCCTTCCTTCCTTCCTTCCTTTCTTTCCTTCCTCCTTCCCTCCCTCCCTTCCTCTCTGTTTTCTTCCTTCCCTTCCCTTCCCTTTCCTCTCCTTTCCTACTTCTATTTCTTTTTTCCCTTTTACCTATCAAAATTCCTTCCTTTTCTAACTACAGATCTCTGAGAGGTCAAATTTTCTTCATATATTTCAGATAAAGTAACATATTGCAATAGAAAGAATTTTGAAGAAAATATGAAAATTCAGTCATCTCCCATTAAGTCAGATATCAATGAGATTTAAAAAAAAATTAAAGTAAAACAATGCTACTTTTTTCACTAACATTTTTTTCCTTCGGTAAATATAATTATTTTTCATAAAAATATTATTTATAGGATGTATGCAATAGGTTTATTATTGTTATTTAAAAATAATTTATGCAAAACTAGTTTTAAAATAATCAGTTTGAATTTATAATGGGTGAATATTAATAAATATAATACATATAAACAAAAGCTCTTTGGGATCCTTAATAATTTTTAAGAATTTAAAGGAGTTCTGAGACCAAAAAGTTTGAGAACTGTTGTTCTATAGCAGTGAATTACAGATCCAGTCCCTATCTGTAATCCTATCCCTAGAAAATTACTATTTACTTCAGAAAGTAGGGGAGGCTGCTTGGAGGAAGTGGCATTTGGGCTGGAGGTTGGCCATTGATATCATTGATCCTCTTCAAGTATGAAGGAAAAAACGACAACAAAAACAACAACATGGTTTCTGACTGTTGGAGATTAGCTTTTTATCCCCTAGAAATTGTCTGGGTTGTTCTCTGGCCTTCCCTTCCTTTACTCCTTCAGACTCAGGACACTATTGACCACTTCTTGAGCCACCCTTTTCCTTTGATTTCTCTCTGATCTTTGAATTCCACCTCCAAAATATTGATCACATTTCCCCTGTCTTTTCTACTCTTATGGCCATTCTGCCACATCACTCTCTCTTCACTTCTTCCAGAACCATTATTAATAGTCTTCTAATTGTTCTCCCTACCTACTGTCTCTCTTTTCTATTCCATTCTTCACACCAGTGCCTGAGCAATCTTCCTAAGACAAGACTGTCACCATATACCTTTCTTGCTCAAAAGACTTCATTGGTTCCCTGTTTCCTAAGGGATCCAATCTAGAGATCTTAGATCAGCATTCAAGGCCAAATGCCATCTGTTTTCACCATACCTGTCCAACCTTATCTGCCAGTACTACTGCCTTCTTTGCCCTTTGCTCCAGTCAGACCAGAATACTGGCTATTTTCTAAATATATTCCAACCTTTTCTAGCTCTGACCTTTTCTTCTCTCTGGAGTTTACCCACAGCCCATCTCTGACTGTCAAAATCCTACTTATATATTATGCCTAGAGACTGACTTTGCACTCCTTCCCTTAGTCCCCCCAGATCCTATTAACCACATATTATTCAGTGTGTTTCAGGGTTTTTGTTTTTCCCTGTGGCCTAGACAAACCACAAAGATGCTTGAGAACCTGGGAATTCTAAGAACTCTGCTCCTATCTCTGGTATGGCCTCACATATGACAGAAATTTACCCATTTAACCATCAGGCTAATCCTTGGTGGGTTGTGTGTCTATGTTGTGTAGGTGTGGTTGAAGCTGCCCAGCCCATCAAAAGCCAGCAGTAAGTAGTGTGAGGGGAGAGCCTGTGTTTTGTTCCATGGCCTCCATTGGCTGTAAGCACATAGCCTTAATGAATCTAATGCTTTCTCTCTCTGCCCTCACATACCTGCCTGGCTGGACCCTATACCATGGAATAGATGACCATTAGGAAGAGCTACCACAGCCCTCAACAGAGATGTTCAGATTCCAGAGAAGCAGAGTTTTCTTTGGGTTTTAATGACGGCCACGGTGGTGGGAAATGCACCAGTCTGGAGAGCTGATTAAACTTGTTTCAGACTGCCTGGCTTAGCTCAGAACACCTTGATCTTGCTGTCTTGGGAACGTCATTGGACAAGGAGACCCAGCAAAGTTTCTAGATATAGCTCTGAACCTAACCTAGCTCTGTGATCTCTGGACAAGACGTTGACATCCTTCAACTTCGGTCTCCTTGTTTGTGTAATGGAGGTACCACAGGGTTGCCATGAGAGAGCATTGATCTGAGAGGACTTTGAAGAGCTGCACGTGTACAAGAGAAGCATGCTGTCTTTTCCATGCTGGAGGAGACAGAGTATAAAGAACAATGGATTCAAGAAATCCAGTCCCAGTCACTCACTATCCTTCTGAATTCACTTGTCATTCAATGCTTCTAGAGTTCACTTTCCCAGTTGTAAAAGGAGAGGGCTAGACTAGATGAGAATAGAAATCTCTCCCTCCTCTGACATTCTGGGTTTTCAGCCCCGGGCAGTTTCTGAATTCTATGTTCTTCAGTTTCTCCCAGGTCTGATATTCCATGTCCTAAGGATCTTCCCAGCTCTGACATTCTCTATCCTAAGCCTTCCTCTCCCCTCTTCTTTAGTTTGTATTCTGGGCTCCCTTCCTTCTCTGTGATTATTTCAGGGCTGCCACCATTGTCCTTTGGTCCCTGGTCACGTGGGCTAGTGCTAATTACATGGCACTTTCAGGTGATCAACAGGGTCCCTCCCATAGAATGTGTCTCTTATTGTTCTGCTGGGCAGAGAGAAAATTGCCTGTCTCTCTGACTTCCCAATTGTCAGAATTGTGGCTTTTCAGGGTGTGTGTGTGTGTGTGTGTGTGTGTGTGCACGTGTGTATGCATGTGTGTGGATATATTGAGTTCACATATGTTTGTGTAGTGCCACAGTGCAGTGCATATGTGTACATGTGTATGCACACATGCCATATTGTGCACTGCGTATGTGAATATGTGTAGTGCACATTTATGTGCATGCATGGGTGGATGTATGTGTGAGTATGTAGTGTATTGCATGTGTGTGCATATGTGTGTATTATGTGCACTGTGTGTATGTGTGTTTGTATTGCATTTGTATGTGCATGCATTGTGTGCATGAGTGTGCAGTGTGTGCTGCATGTGTATGTGTGCACATGCATGTACGTATGCACTCGTGTGTGAACAGGAGTGTTTGTGTTTGTGCCTTCTCCCCATCAGAGCCTCTTCATCTCTTCTTGCCCTTTTATTAGGTCACGCCTCAATTGATTGAAACGTTCCAGGCACCTTTGCTTAACTCTGGAGGTGATTATGACAATTATGATGATTATGAAATTTTTAAAAAGCGAGAAAAGGAAGGGGGAGGAAGGTGAAAGCAGGCGGGAAGACGGGAGAGGCAGCCCCACTGTCATCAGGTACATAGTGCCAGAGAGAGCAGGAGGCATCAGGAGGCAGTGGTAGAGAGGAGCAGCCTTTCAGAGCTGGTACATTATGCAGGGCTAGCCTGTGGAGGGAGGGGAGGGGGCTGGGGGCTCTGCAGGGAGGTATGGCATGTGCAATTAGGCAGTGACAGCCTAAATTATAGGATGTCTCATTGGTGAGACCACCTTTCCTTCTTTGATAATTATTCTGAAGGGCTGGAAAGTGGCCAGCAGCTACGGGGTCCTTGCCGACCCCTTGCTGACCTCCCTGGTGGGTGGATGGGTGGAACAGGAGGGAGGGAGGCAGGAAGGGTGGGATGTGCCAAAGTCATTCATCTCCACCATGAGAAGGTGGGGGGCTCTGCTTCTGTATTTTGGGAAACTCTCTTCTTTCACCTCCTCCCCTCTCCTAGTCTTTGAACACGGTTGCCACTCTTGCCAAGTGTTGGCAAGTGAGAAAGGATGGGGCTGGCAGAAAGGGCTGAGCCAGGGTCTAGAAGTAAATGAGCTTCAGCAATTTGGAAATAATAGTGATAACCCCAATTTCCTAGTGTCTTAAGGTTTACAAAGTGCTTTCCCCATAATAACCCTGTGAAGTGGGAAGAGGAGGACAGAATTTGTTTTTTTTTGCTTGTGTTTTTTGTTAGGTCTGGATCTGTGAATTTCATCCTTCTAGGAAATTCCTGGTGTGGGAATTCTTTCCCCTCATGAGAGTCAGCAATTGATCTCTAATTACTAACCTTAGCTGCCCACAGTGTCCAGAGGTTAAATGACTTGCTTCTGGTCCAATCCAATCCAATCCAATCCAACTCATTCCAATCTAATTCAACAAGCTTTGTCAAGTGTGTACTAGGTACTAGACATTAAGGATCCAAGACAAAATGAAAAGTATTCCTTTCATCAAGGCATTTCTGTCCTACTGAAAGGGATACAGTATGTAAATAGATAAGATAATTTAAGAGAAGAGAACCCACAGCTGGTTTATCCTCAGGGTGATTCCATATCGTTGAACTGAGGAAGGAAGGGAGAGTAGACTTTTACCCACTGTCTCACCATCATGGAGATACTGAAATAGCAATACCCATTGAGCCACCAAGGATGATGGACTGTGGGAACAATTAAAGGTTGATTGATTTGGTCACAAAGTTAGTTTAGGTCAGGGAGCTTAGTGATTCCAAGATTAGCCCATTATCTAATATTCCAGGATTCCTCCTTAGAGAAGAAGAAATAGGAAGAGTATGAGGAAGAGTGACTTTCCCATATTCACATGGCTAGTAATTTCCAGAATAAGATTTGAATTTAGATCTCCTAATTCAGGTGAATTGTAAATCGGAAGACCTGGGTTGGTACACTTGCTAGCCGTGTGACCTGGGGCAAGCCAAGTCCCTTCCCTGGATCCCACTGTCCTCCTCTATAGTATGTGGGTGATATTATTTAACATCTTAAGATCATAAAGTCAGAACAATAAGGGACCTTGGAGATCCTCTGGTTCAACCCCCTCATTTTACAGATGAGGCAACTGAGCTTTGAAGTGCCTCCGTGATTTGCTCAAGATCCCATAAGTAGTAAGCAGCAGAGTCAGGGATACGGACCCAGATCCTTGTAGTCCAAATCAAATGCTATCCAAGGGGAAGTTGTGAGGATCAAATCAGATATTGGATGTGAAAATCATTTTGATACATGAAAGGGAACAGTTGTTATTAACATGGAGTTTTTGTGAAGATCAAATGAGATAACAGATGTGAACATGCTTTGTAAGGCTAAAGCCCCATAGGAATGCTGGCCCCTCCTTCTGTATCTCAGACTTCCCAATACGGGAATTTGAAGGATGCCAGCCTTGAAAGCTCTTGAAAATCTGATTCTTTTCTTCCATTCTGGCATTTAAATATTTTTTACTTTATTGTCTGCCATGTACTCTGCAATCCAGCACCCTGGCCATCTTGCTCTGGCACATGATGATCTATTTCCTGTCTCCATGTCTTTGTATTGGCTGTACCCACCCCATGTCTATTGTTCTGCCCTTTCACCTGTGATTCCTGGTTTTTCTGATTCCCTTCAAGACTCAACTTGAACTCCACCTTCTACAAGAAAATTCTTCTGGTCATCTAGTGCCTTCCCCTCAGAGATTTCCTTCCATATCCTCATTTAGACCTTAGATCCTTATTGACATATTATCTCCCCCATTAGAATACAGAGCTGATTTTTTTTTTTGTTTTTCTTTGTATCTCCTTTGTTCCTGGAACAAATAATAAATGTTTATTGACTGATTCACTCCCCTAGACATTTTCAGCTACCAGCCTGGAACATTAGGACCAGTGATTGTCTGCAAACCTAGTTCCAGATGCATTTTTCTGACATACAGGGAATGCCAGCATGCCCTTCCCAAGGCGGGCCAGACTTTATCCTTTCCAGCATGTCAGAAACTGAAGATGCCATGTAATGTGTATGTACAGTAGTTGGAGGACTCAGGGACATTCTCTCTGAGTTCAAATCCCACAAACTTACAAGCTGTGTGATCATGGACAAGATGCTTAAGCTCTCTGAGACTCAGTTTCCTTGACCTTACTAAAATAAGAATAACAATTGACCTGCATTACGTACCTCACAGAATTACTGTGAAGTTCAAACACTCTGAATACCTTGAAATATATAGATATTAGTTGCCTCAAAATACATTTTTTCCTAAACTCATAGAATTTTGGAACCTCAGGGAATGAAGAGACCACAAAGAGTTTCTGGTGATGGCTATGTGGAATTGTAATCCCTTCTACAATATTTATCAACCTGTTTCCTTAGGAAGGCAGTCCATTACATTTCTGGACTTTTCTGGACAACTCTAATTATTAGGCAGCTCTTTATTATAAGCCACTGAAAACTGTTTCCCTGTAATTTCCACCTATTGTTTCCAGTTCTATCCTCTGGGGCCGAGCAGAACACACCTAATCCTTCTTCCCCATGATGGCCCTTTAAATAGTGGAAAGACAGTGATTAGGTTCTTTTTGATTCTTCTCTCCTTTGGGCTAAACATCTCTGGTTCTTTCAACTAATCTTCATATGTCATAGACTCTGCTAGTTGGCCTCCCTCCCCCCACTCTGGTTTATCAATGTCTTTTCTAAAATGTAGCCTCTGAACTGACCACAGCAGCCTAGATAGGATCTTCCCTTTTCCCATCACTCCTTGGGTTGGCACTCATTCTCCTGTCTCACTCATGCAACCGTCTGTTACTTGTATGCACTGGTTAGGGCTAGGCTGGGATAAGGAAGGGGAGAGAGGGCAAGGTTAGCTCTGGAGTCCTTTAGGTCCCAGCAAAAAACCCTTAGCTCTGCTCCCAAGCCTTGGCTGGCAGGATCGGGATACTTATAGCCTTGGCGGTGGCTGCTGCGCTGCTGCTGCTGCTGCTTTGGGCTTGTCTATTGCTGGCCGAGGACCATCTGTTCCCAGCTCTGGGTTCCAGCCCGTGCAGTTTTCAAGGACACTGGCCTAGATCAAGGATGGGCTTGGGGAGATGGGGGTCACCTTCGTGCTTTCTCTCTTTGTCTCTTTGCGAGTAAAGTTGAAACCCGTTTCCTGGAGCTCCATGTGCTGCTGTTTAGGTAAGTTTAAATGAGCTGTGATTAAGCTAATTTGGAGGTAATTAACTCAGGGAAGGAATCCTTTACTTCTTTAAATGCTGAGTGACTGACTGTTCACTGGGAGAGAGCTGGTGGAGGAGCCGCCTGGCTTTGTGGAGCACTGCTTAATTAAAACAGAAGAAACTCAACAACAGAGGGAGAGTTTACAGTCATTAATGAAAAATGAATATTCTTTATCTAATTACATGGCATAATTAATTGGGCCCTACAACCAGCCAGGGGAAGTGTGGAGAGAGAAGCACCACAGAAAAGCTTAGTGGGGATGTGGGCCTGAAAACTACAGTGGCAGGAACCTTACAATTCATCCTCCTCCCACCTTGGTCTTGTAGATAAGGAAATCAAGGCCCAGGTAGGTTAAGAGATCTCTTCAAATTCACACAGATAAGGTGTCAGAGCCAGGATTTGAA
The DNA here is from genome assembly GCF_048593235.1 of Sminthopsis crassicaudata. Classification (NCBI taxonomy): domain Eukaryota; kingdom Metazoa; phylum Chordata; class Mammalia; order Dasyuromorphia; family Dasyuridae; genus Sminthopsis; species Sminthopsis crassicaudata. The sequence continues at coordinate 590,472,757 of NC_133619.1, read as the reverse complement.
CATCTGGCTTCAAATAGTCTATTTTTTCCCACTGCACTAATGGGATCAGGATAATTTTGGTTTATGTGGCACAGTGGATAGAGTGCTAGGTCTGGACCCAGGAAAACCTGAGTTCAAATCTACCCTCAGATACTCACTAGCTATGTGACACATGATCCTGGATAAGTCCCATAACTCTGTCTCAGTTTCCTCATCTGTTAAATGGGAGTAATAGGAGCACCTATTTCCCAGAATTATTGTGAGGATCAAATGAAACAAGATTCATAAAGCTCTTAGCATAGTGCCTGGAATAGAATGGATACCTGATAAATGCTTGTTCCATTTTCCCTCCTTATGCTAATAAAATCAGAGATCCATTCTTCATACCCATCTATAAGTGTGAGATTCATGGATGGTGATGAAGGGGTATTGTCCTCCTTCCTCCAAAAGACTTCATCTCTTTACTCAAGGGAATAAGATTCCTGTCTAGGATATCAGACCACAAAGTAAGGGGGGGGTAGACTCATTACACATCCAGAATAGAACTCTAGAGAATTTTCTTTTTGTTATTGTTGAGGCAGTTGGGATTAAGTGACTTGCCCAGAGTCACACAGCTGAAAAGTGTTCAAATGTGTCTGAGGTCACATTTGAACTCAGGTCCTCCTGACTTCAGGGCTCTGACTGTAACTGCTGCACCATCTAGCTTCTTTTAGGGGAAAAAAAAATCTTATAGACAAAAGTTAGATTTGACTCAAGTCTACTCTCTTCCTACAAAAGATTAACAAGGTCCCATTAAGAAAGGCACTCAGGGTACAAAATGTATGCTGTATAGGATGGTTATTTATTCCTCTACCACAAAAGAAATGCTTAAAACACAAAAGACTAATAAGCTTACATTGACAAGTACTTAAAACCTATAACTCCTCTATTATAGTCGGAATGGAAAGATTCCTGGGTGATTTGTGGTCTATCGAGCGGACATTTCAGTTTTACCCAGATCTACACTTTGCTAGCAACTCATTCAATGGCCATATTTCCTGGCTAACCTTGCTCTGGTTGGAGGCTCCATTAATCCTTTCCTATAACACCCTCCTGTTGTGGTCATATCCTACCAACTCTGAGAAGCTGTTGTAACGATTACTACTTGCTGGTAATTACTACTCACACCCAATGGAGAGGCTACCTGAATCCCAATTGCCTCACTCTAAAGAGAGGAGGTAGGAGAGGCAGAAAAAGAGAGATGCATTATAGAGACAGAGACACAGAGAAGAGGAGGGAGAAGGGAACATGCATTTATTTAGCTCTTGCTGTGTGCCAGACACTATTATCTCATTTGATCCTCACAATTCTAGAAGGTAGTTGCTATCATTATTAGACTCACTTTACAATTGAGAAAACTAAGACAGACTTGCCTCAGTTAAGTGACTTGCCCAGGATCACATAGCTAACAAGTGTCTGAGATCACATTTGAACTGAGGTTTCCTTGACTTCAGACTCAGTTCTAGATTCACTTTGCTACCTAGCTACCTGGGAATCTAGAGTGAGGTGGAGGGCAGAAAAGAAGTAGAGTTCTCTACCTATTGACAGGGCATCTGGGGGTACAGTAGATAGAACACTAGCTCTGGAGTCCGGAGGACCTGAGTTCAAATGTGACTTCAGACTTATCATTTGTGTGACTAAGCAAGTTATTTAATCCTACTTGTTTTAAAAAATGAAGTTTGCTGATTAGGAGACTTTTTTCTGTTTAGTTTTGAATGATCTTTAACATTCCTTATTGATGGGGACCAAAGGATTACAAGGATTTTCTGGCTATACATATTCTTGGATACTAATGATAAGAACAGTAGCTAACATAAAGTGCTTACTATGTACTAGGTACCATGCTAAGCATTTTACAATGATCTCATAATAATCCTGGGAGTTAGATGCTATTATTATTCCCTATTTTATAGATGTGGAAACTGAGGTAAATAAAAATTAATTGACTTGTCCAGAGTCACATACTTAGTGTGTTCAAGGCTGGATTTGAATTTAGGACTTCCTGATTTCAGGACTTGTACTCTACCCGTGTGTCACCTTTGTCCTTTAGTATAGAGCATATGTGTCATCAGCAGTGGCTCCAATCATGTGTCCCAGCAGAAAGGCTCAGGGCTCAGATTCAGCTCTACACATAGAATGGACCATGAAAAGCTTGGTCTAGCAGATCCAGGGCTCTTCTCTGATTACTCCCATTACTTGTGCATTTAGTGTCTCCTCTGAGGGCTTGTAAGCTCTTCTGAGGGCAGGGACAGTTTTATTTTTGTCTCTGTATCTCAACTCTGTAGCACAAAGTCTTGTATTTGGCAGCTGCTTAATAAAAGTCTGTTGATTGGTTGATTGATATAGGTCTATAGACTTGGTCAATATGGCTCAACTCTGGAGGTATCTTTGGGCCTCATTTAATCTCAAACTAATTTATTGCCATTCCATTGGTTGGTTCTTTTGGAATAATGATTTAGAATGGGTCAATATTCATGGCTGCTTTTAGTAAGCTTCTTCCTCCTATCTTCAGGACAGGACTGGGGAAAAGTATAAATTGTGGCCATATAGCACCTCAACAGCTGTCTACTTCCAGTCTTCTCTGATATCACCATGACTTAGGAGTGGAGATAGGCTGTCCATGTCAGAGCTTCAGGGTCAAAGTGTGAGTCTCATTTTCAGTTCTGAGGCTACAAGTTGGGAGGACAGCGAGACCATTTGAAGCCTAACTTCCAAGTACAACAAATAGTTTTGTTACTGGCAGGGAGTATAATGAAGGCACCAACTATCACAATTAAGGTAATTACATAGAATAAGATTCTGCAATAATAAAAGAAACAAAATAGAGCATGATCAGAGAAGGGTGAACAAGATGATGAGAGAACTAGATACCCCATCATGGGGGATTAATTGAAAGAACAAAGTATAGTTAGCCTGCAGAAGAGAAGATATGGGGCAGGGATAGGGGTGTGTGTGAAATGGGAGTGGTGGGGTGTTGGGAGGGGAATAGGGAGAATGAGAGTGTTTCAGATGTTTAAAAAGCTGCGACCTTTTAGGGGATTTGAAGTGGGCTGCTCAGCCTCAGAAGGCAGAACTAATAGTAAAGGGCTGGGGAATGGGGGTGGGATAGAGAGAAAGTAGGAGGCAGATCTTGCTGCCTTGTAAGGAGGGGAGCTGTCCAACAATAATTGTTGCTGACATTATGCAACATTTAAAAATTCACCACTTAAGTCTAGGATTGTATGTAATAAACTTCTCTCCTGGCTCCTCTCTGTCCCAACATCCTTCTTACCCTTGAGATGTCTTCGTATCTGCAGACTTCTTCCTTCAATTGGTGAATTTATGCCTACATAAACCATTTAAAGAAGTGTCCCGGTAATCCATACTCATTTCTTTTTTCCAGACCTGCTCCTAACTTTCCAAGAATTTCCACCTTGTCCTCTTCCCTCTCCTACCTCTATTTGCTTTCCAGCTTTGTTTTCTGTTTTGTCACCTTCCATTAGGATAAAAGTTTCTTGAGGGTATGAACAATCTTTTTGCCTATATTTCCAATAATTATTGGCACATAATAAATGATAAAGATCTATCTATTTATCTGTCTATCTATCTATCTATCTATCTATCTATCTATCTATCTATCTGTCTGTCTGTCTGTCTGTCTATCTTCCTAATGCACTGTGGAAGGGAAAAAAAGGAGTGACCATAATAACAATTACTGATAATTTCTATATTCCTTAAGATTTATAAAGCATTTTATATGCATTACCTGATTTGTTCCTTTAATACCCTGATGAGGGAAGATAGATATTCACTCCATTTTAGAGATGTGGAAATCAATACACAGACGCTGGTATATAGTCAGTGCTTAATAAGAGTTGGTTGATTGGTTGGTTAAGAGCATGTGGCTATTGTGTCAAAGGCAAGATCAGTTTTTTCTAATTTCAGGAATGGCACTTGATTCACTCTGCCACATTGCCTTTCCACAACAGAGCAGACTGCCTTGTACATGGCGAGCTCCCCATCGCAGGAATTATACAAATGGGAGTTGGGTGATTACTTGCCTGGAATGTGGTAGAGCATATATTAGACTTAGATATGAATTGGTTTCTCATCATCAAGTTAACCATAAAGTGACTATTCAAACGAATACTAGAACTGGTGAGGAATTGGGCTCAGATTCCATCAGTAATGCTTACTGCCCATGTGACCTTAAAGAAGGCACTTTACCTTCATGAGTCTCAGTTGCTTTCCATGTAAAGTAAAGGTGTTTGACTAGATGGTCTCTCAAGTATCTTTCATCCCAGGATTTATAAGTCTATAAACCATCTATTAAAGTTTCAATCTGTATTGATAGAGGCAGTGTAGACTAGAATGCTGTGATTTAGATCTAAAGCAGCTGAATTCCAAGTTATTTCCCCTATTTCTCTCCATCTCCATTCCACCCTCCACATTGGCCGTTATGAGGAGTTATGATACAGGTCAGATGAGAGACAGTTTGAATAAGATTTTCCCCTGGTAGATTTGCTTGAAACCCAGCTGTGGGCCTTTTGGGCAAGGAGTATATAAGGACTACTCTTTATATTATTTTATTTTTAAAAATAGATTTTTGTTGATATCTTATGTTTTTACATTGCTTAAAATTTACTCTATATCCCTCCTTTTTCACTGAGAGCCAGATCTTATAATTAATAATTTTTAAAAGAGAAAAATAGGAGAAAAAATCTCAACAGAACTTATCAATATATTTAAAAATTTGACAATTTCTTAAGCATCTTCAAAGGAGTTGGAGGCATCCTCTACCTTTTCTTTGAGGCCAAGCCTTTTTTTTTTTTTTTGTAACTTTGCTAAATTCATTTTCATTTGTTTTGTGGGTATTGTCTTTTCTATTTGCATTGTAGTTGAGGTAGAATTTGTTTCTTGGTTTTGTTTACTTTCATTTGTATCAGTTCATTTAAATCTTGTTGTTATTTATTATTTTTTTTGAGAGGCAATTGGGGGTAAGTGACTTACTCAGGGTTATACAGCTACTAACTATTAAGAGTCTGAGGTTAGATTTGAACTCCTGACTCCAGGGCTGGTGGTTCATCCACTGTGCCATCTAGATGTCTTGATGGTAACTCTTTCCATGCTTCTCTGTATTCATTAGGATCATTGTTCTTCCAATATAATATCTCATTATATTCATGTACTACTCTTTATATAGCTATTCCCTAGTTGATGGAAATATATTTTTCCCAGCTTTTTTTGCTACCACAAAATTGCTGCTATAAATATTGTGGTACGTATTGAGTGTTTTATGTATTATTTCAAGATCACATGGAATCTCCTTGTGAGCTATTTTTACCTGGGGGTCACTGAATATTTTTTAAGTGGAATAATTGTTTATCTGAATTCTCAGGCGCCACATGACTCATTATAATAGAAGGGAAAACCAACCCTGACAAAGTGATGAGTCTCTTGGAGTATGGGCTAGGCTAAACAACATGTGCAATTCCTTCCAATCCTGAAATTCACTAAGTCTGTGAATTCATAGGTCCCTTGTTTCTGGAAAAAAAAGTACTTTGTAAATCACAAGACACTATAGGAAGGTGGAGTTTTCATAATCAAGTTAGTTTTAGGTGTCACCCTTTTAGGAAGGACACTTGACAAACTGAAGAGAGTCCAGAAGAGGTCAATTAAGATGGAGAATGGTGAGGGGTCATCCATGACAATCAAAAATTGTGTATTCGAAGGAACTGGGTGGCTTGGAACAAGGGGGGAGGTTTGGATCTTGTAGTTGTTTTCAAATGTTTGAAAGACTGTTGTCTGGAAAAGTGATTAGAGTTGTTCTGTTTGGCTACAAAAGGAAGGACTGGGAAAATTATGAAAAGTCAAGTTTAGGCTTGATAAGAGAAAAACTTTCTAATGTCAAGAGCTGTTTAAAGTAGAATGGATGCTCTGGGGCTTAGGGAGTTCCCCCTCCTTGGGAGGTTTTCAAGTAGAGTCTGGATGATCATTTATTAGGTAAGTTATAATGAATATCCTTTTGGAGGGGGATTATGGGTTGGGCTAAATGGTCACTAAAGTCTTTTCTAAGTCTAAAATTATGTGATTGTGATTATGACTTACCTGTTCATTTTTAAAAGATGGAGAAAGTAAGACCAGAAAGGAGACTTCAAAGAACATTAGGGTTGAGAGAGGCTATTGGGATCATCTTGTCTAGCCTCTTCATTTTATAGATAAGGTGCCAGTTCATCAAGATCTAGCTTTTCTTTACTCTGGTTAATCCGCCATCCTCTTTCCATTTCCTGTATCTTTTCTCCACAATTCAGCAAATAACCAGTTTAAGATTCTTTTTTCCTATATCTCTAAAATGTCTGTTTTCTTCCAGTTTCTTGGTCAAAACCTCATTGCTTAGGCTGCTTAGGAAGCTTGTTTTCTTTTTGATCTTGATTGTATTTTCTAAAATGTTTTCTTCTCTCCCTTTCCTTTCCTCTTTCCTTTCCCCTTTTTCTTCCTTTTTTTTTAAACCTGCTCTTTTTCATATTCCTCTCCCTCATTTTCTTCTCCATTCTCTTCTTGTCTGTCTTATCTGCCAACTTACATGAGTTAATATTTCTGTTCCCTCAGCTCTCTCTATCTTGCTCTTATCTTCTGGGGAAGATAGAAAAATTACTCCGAACAATCATAATTAGTTGTTATAGTATGGGGAGGTGGGTTCAATTCAGTATAAAGAATTCTTCTTGGGGAGACTTGAATTCTAATCTGATGCTGCCACTGACTCCCTATTTCTTTTTTCCTAACCCAAGATGGGGGGAGATGGTAAAAGGGATGATTTATGGTAGTTCAAGCTCTGTGCTAAGTTTCCTTTTTAAGTTTGTAGATATGGTTTTAACTTAATCTCTAAAGTGCTCTGACATTGGTAGGGCTGGTTGAAAATGGAAACAGCCTGGGGAGAGAAGGAAAAAGATGGATGGAGAATGGAGGAGTAAAGTGTGTGTGTGTGTGTGTGTGTGTGTGTGTGTGTGTGTGTGTGTGTGTGTGTGTAAGATAATTTGGGAAGGGCTGAGAGGCTGGGATAAAGGAGGCTTGGGGTGGGGGGAGAGAAATCTACAGCAAGCCAAGCCACCTGAGTAATTGGTGACCTTTGGAAGCTAGTTTGGAAACTTTCCAGAGCTTGGCTCCACACTTTGCCATCTTGGCTTAATTTTCACCATATGTAGGTATATGAGAATTTCAAAACTGTTCAGCAGTCTGAAGTCTAACCAGATTAAAGATGACAGTCTCCATTTGTAAAGCACATTGGAATTTACAAAGCTCTAGCTAACAATAACCATGTGAAGCAAGGAGGGCAGATATGATCAGACCCAGTAGACAGAGGAGGAAACTAAACCTCAGAGATGGGAGGAGGCTTGCTTAAAGTCACACAGCAAGTAAATCATAGAATCCCAGGACTGGAAGCAACCATCTCAACCATCTTGATAAGAAAAGTGAAACTCAGAGAAGAGGAATAAAAATTTAAATCACATAGCAAGTCAGTGGCAGAACTGGGCTAAGACCCAGGTCTCCCAATTCTTAGTCTTTGTACACTTTCAACCAGAAGGGGACAATGAAAAATATATTTGCTTCTCTCCCTTCTCAAGATTTGCTTGGCACAGAGGACAATTGTAAGAGGGCAATGTTTTAAAAATCCATTTTCCATTTTCTGGAAGAACATTTTCTTTGCTAAGAGGGTTTGCCTTGGGTCTTGCTGCCCCCTTCTCTTAGTCTGCTTTATTTAGGCTCACTCTGCTCTTTCTACTTTCATATCCCAATTATTACCGAGAATGTTTTTTTCTTTGAACATCATCTATAATACAAAGGAGTTGGATTAACTGAAAGGAAGAATTTTCCAGGGGGAGGTATAAGAGGGAGGTACTGGGATCACATACTTCTGGGTAGGGGATAGTGTCTCCCTCTCAGAGAAATCTTGACAAAGAGAGTGCCCCCATAGCTTGGATGGAGGCCTTAATGTTGCTTGGATATGGAAGGAAAGTCAAAATGACCTTGATAGTTCCCTGCTAATACCTTGACTCTCCCTTATTTCATGATTCTGTGATATTTTGTGAACAGTTAACTGTCTTCACACTAGTGGTTGGTAGAAGACTGGGAGCTGTGACTAATTCAAGTCAGCAGTCTTGACACTCATTAGCCACGTGACCTTGAGGAAAAATCATACACCCTTATTGAGTCTCAATTTTATCTTTCATAAAATCAGGAAAACAGTATCTGTATTGTTAGTATCAGAAAAGACTTGTATTTGACTCCTACATTTTATATTCACTAATTGTGACATGTTGGGTAAGTCATTTCTTAGCCCCACTTTCTTAATCTGTATAATGGGGATAATAATGCCTCTCTTGCCTGCCTCATTGGGTTATTGTCTGACTCCAATGACATAATGTTTGCAATGGATCATGTAAACCTTGATGCTAGATGGTATAAATGACTTGGAGTCAGAAAGACTTGAATTCTAAACCTACCGCCAACATTAGTTGTGTGATTTTGGACAAGTCATTTTATCTGTTTCTCCACATAAAAAATAGGGATAATAATAGTACCTACCACCCAGGATTGCTTTCAGGTCAAAATAAGATAATATTTGTAAAGTGCTATGTAAATGCTAATTATAATCATCATCATATAAATGCCAGTGTTATTAATATTACAAGAAAAGGGCATATTGTAAAACTTAAAGCGATAAAACAGTGATTTGTTATTATTGCTAGACTTTGGCTAGAACCTGGGTGCTAGTTTCAACTCTAATGCTCACTAGCTGCTTTACCTTGGGTAGGTCTTCCCCTAGATGGGGAAGTTTACTCATCTGTAAAATAAACTAACTGACCTCACAGGCCCCATTTAGTTATTTTTTCCCCCTGAGGTAATTGGGGTTAAGTGACTTGCCCAGGGTCACACAACCAGGAAAGTGTTAAGTATCTGAGATCAAATTTGAACTCAGATCCTTCTGACTTCAGGGCTGGTGCTCTATCCACTGCCCCACCTAGCTACCCCTGCCCTAGTTAGTTCTAATGCTAGGATTCTATAATGAGATGACCCCTGGGTTTTCTTCCAGCTCTGAAAACCTCTGACATAGAGCAGTCTGTGGTTGGAGGGTGATGGTGATGATAAGGGGGAGGACAAGCTCATCAAGCTGTCATTCAGTTTGCAAATACAGCAGCATCTGAAAAAACAAACATCAAAAGAAATTGCTGTCCCAAATGCAGAGGGTCAGCTTTCTGAGCCCCAGATTTGAGGTTCTATCTGCACTGAGCAGGACTTACACCATATTAAATAACACGAAATGGAATAATCCATATTCTTTCCAAGGTTACAGTGAATAAGAAGAATGCCTCCTTTTGTTTGTAAGGGACATGATTAAATTGCTTCTTCCTGATTAGTGAGTTAAATTAGGTCTTTCTGATTGGGGATTTAAACCATAATGCCAATCTTGATGAAACATGAAATGTACCAACTGTCAGAGCTGGAGAGTCCGCTAGAACATAAAGTGTCAGATTAGAAAAGCCTTCAGAATGCAGGACATAGAATGTCAGAGCTGGGAGGGATCTTAGAACCCAGAATGTCAGAGCTGGGACACAGCTTTAGAGTATAGAACAAAGCTTATCAGAGTGGGAGGGACTGTAGGATTTAGAACTCAGAATTTCATCACTGAAAGGGACTTTAGAGATAATCTGATTCAAACTTCTTTCTTAGATAAAGAAACTGAGAAATTTTTTTTCCCCTCAAGGTCACACAGGTTTTCTAACTCCTTCACCTTGAGGTCTCTGCATTACTGGTGATAAAGGAGCTACTTACACACAACTAATTATCGTATCTCTATAATTATTTATATTACTATAATATTTTAATATAATTATTACAAATCATAAAATTTGTGAGGATTAAGGTATTAGCAGGGAATCATCTATGATATGCAATAGCCAAGTGGTCTTCTAGCCATCACTGAAACTGATTGAGGATTGCCTTATAGCAAAGGAAGGAAAGTCAGTTTGATGAAGAGTAAGCCCTGGATTCAAATTTGGACACCCATACTAATCTGCTGCATGATGTTGGGCAAATCATTTCTCTGACTTGTACTTAAATTTTCCCAACTTTAGATTAATATAATAGGACCCAGATAGTCTCTTCTAGTTCTGATATTCGGAGTTCTGTCTCTCCCAAACATATTCTATCCCTAACAATCTGGGGTTTTAATTTGGTCTTTTTTTGAGAAGGCTATCTTCTTTTTATTTATTTATTTAGCTATCTTCTTTTTAGACCTGCCCAAATGCTGCCTTCAGTCCAAGCTCCATCTTTAGCTCTCTAAACTTCCATGGTTCCAGAAGAATGAAGGCTGTTAGATCCCCATAGAAACTGACCCATCCCCCCCTTTTGTTTGGTAACCTCCTTTCCTTTGCCCCCACAACGTGCCTTCAGGGAATTACTTGTCCTTTTCAATGTGCCCTTACTGTGAAGTTGCCCATGGCTATGCCCTTTCTGCTGGTGATGATCTCTAAAAGCTGTCGGTCTTGGCTCTAACCCTCTGTGATCGAAAGTAATCACTTCTCTGAGCTACACTGTCACGTTTTATTAAAATTCTTCATTGCCCGAAGCCTGGTTTCTCTTAGGTCCAATTTCCCTTTAATGTCCTTTCCTATCTTTGCCTGCCCATGCTGTGGCTTAGTCCTTTAAGCTGAAGAAAGGAGGAGAAAGAGGGAGACCATGAAATATATTTATTGCCGTGTTAGAAACATTGGGTTGAAGAATTGATCCCTACGGCTAAGTAATTTCCCTCTTTCGTGCAAAATATAAATAAGTCTGAGTGGCTTATACTGAGTGATGGGCCCCAACCACACACTGAATTTCACAATGGGAAGTGCCCTTAAGAGAGCTCCTGGCTTCCTCTTTCTGATCCCATGGAATGAGGTGTTATAAATAGTGGGTGCTTTTCCTTTCAGGAGGGGTCGAAGCTCCATGGGCTATTTCACTAAGTGCAGGAGACTTGGGAAGGTCTTGAAAAATTTTCCCCAGCTCAGCTCCCTCTGTGGCAGGTGCTGCCCTGAACTGCTGACTTCAGAAACATAAATAGACACACTTAATTATTGTTATTATTCTGTTCTCTGGGGGTAGGAAGGCTGGAGTCTTGGGGGATGTGATTTATAACATGGTTCACTGCTCTTTCTTAATAGTCTCTTCTTCCATTGGGCTGAAGGGGCCCAGACTTTTCTAAATGAGTCACATGGGGATTTTTGATCAGAAGACCTTTAATTCTAACAGGTTTCCCTGGAAAAATGGGGCTTGGGATGTTGGGCCAGTCCTTGTTCCCTCCCAGCTAAGAACTAGCAAAGCCCTAACCTCTTGTGGCCCAGATCTCCCTCCTTCTCACTAATAGAAAAGGACCCAAAATCAAGAAGTGGAGAGAAAGAACACTTATCTAATCTAATTGTATCTTATTTTATTTTAAAAATTAACTTTTTTTAGCTTTTGAATCACCCTAATTTCCATATACATGCATACAGATAAATATATATGCATGTAAATAACATATATGTATCATATATATGTATATAATTTCCTCCCCAACTCACACAGTATCCAAGTGACAGTATATATTATTATGCACCCATGTTTCCCCCACCTCTGTAAAAAAAATAGATAGGCATTTTTTCATTTCTCTTTTGGAACTAATCTTTGCCTTTAATATCATACATCTTGAATTTTTCTTTTGGTTATTCTTTCTGTTGATTTTGATGACGGAAAGTCATGATCCTGCTTCTTCTTATTTCATATTGCATTTGTTCATTGTTTTCCATGATTTTCTATATTCTTCATTGTGTCTCATGGTGAAGGAATATTCTATTCCATTCATGTACTGCAATTTATTTAGTCCTTCCCTAGCTAAATGACATTGCTTTTGCTTTTACTTCTTGGTTATTTCAAAAGGGGGTGGGGTATGAGTATTTTGGTGCATAGGGGATCTTTCTTTTTGCCTTCAATCTTCTTGGAGCTTATTCTGGAAGTGTGACCACTGGGTCAAAAGGTATGGACATGTTAGTCTCTCTCAGCAGAATTCTAAATTGCTTTCTGGAATGATTGGAACAGTTCTACCTACAGTGCATCACGATGCCTGTCTTGCTACATTTTTTTAGTTAACTCTTGACTTATAGAATTATTGGATTTAGCACTAAATAGGGCCTAATCCAATCCCATAATTTAAATTTCTTTTCTCTTTTTAAGTATTATGAGCTTGATAAATATCACCACTCCTACCATTCACTACCTTTCTTCAGGAACCTATATTGCTGAATGAAGTTGGAGATCACATAATCATGCTGGCTGGATCCACTACAGATTTGTGTTATTTAACCTTAACTGGACCCTCTCTGCTGCTAGGCAATCTTTAAACATCTTCTTAATCAACTCACTATCCCACTCAACACAGCAGCTCTTAAAAAGCTTTTCATCCCACTTCAACTCTTCCAAGGCTTCCTCTCTCCATCCTCTCAACTTAAAACGTTGCTTCATATTTTACTGAAAAAATTGAGGACATTTGCTGAGATATTTCTTCCTTCTTTATTTCATATCACTGAGTTTCTTTTTTATAATAATCTCCTCTTTTGTGATCCTCTGGCCAATGCAAACCGCTCTATATGCACAAATGACATTATTCAACTCCCATCTTTTCCTGACAGTCTATTAACATTTATTAAATGCTTTCTATGTGCCAGGCAATGTGCTAAGTATTGGCAATCAAACACAAGAAGAAAAACACAGTTCCTGCCCTCAAGGGGCCTACATTTTAATCTGTGAAGGAAACATAAAAGGAAGCTGAAAAAATGGCAGGGGAAGGAAGACAAAGATTTACAGGCTTGGTAAAGGAAGTCAGTTGTGCAGGCTTGAGAGGAAAGAACAGAGTACTCTTTCTATCATCCCTACTCTCAAATTATGCTCAGTTTCTCCCTGTGTACTGACTGTTTCTCTACTGCTTACAAACATGCTCATATCCCCCCCTCCCATACTCAGTAAACTTTCACTTGATCCATCCATCCATCCTTTCTTTTCTGGCTAAACTCCTTGAAGAGACTGTCTACAATTGAAGCTGTCATTCCATTCTTTCTCATTTTCTTCTTGACTCTGAAGATTGGCTTCTGACTTCATCATTCAACTGAAACTGCTCTCTCCAAAATTATCAATGGTCACTTAATTGATAAATCTTGTGACCTTTTTTCGTCTCTACTCTTTTTGATATCTTTGCAGGCTTTGGGATCATTGATCCCCCTTTTCTAATGGCTTTCATGGTATGCATCTATTCTTTGGCTCCTCCATCCTATGTGACCACTTCTTTGCTATATCTTCATGTGGGTCATGACCTACATCACCATGGCTATTGCCCAAAATCTCTATCCTGAGTCCTCTTCTCTTTTCCCTTCCTATTATTTCACTTTCACTATTATTTCATCAGCTCCCATGGATTCAAATGTCTTCTCTATGCAGATGATTCTCAAATCAACTTATCCAGCTTTAACCTCTATCCTTTTTCTAGTCTCAAACTTCCAACTGCCTATTAGACCTTTTGAATTGGATGTCTTATAGATATCTTAAATTCAACATGTCTCCAGATGAACTCATTATCTTTCCCCCACACTTTTTTCTCTTCCTAACTTTATTACTGTTGAGGGTCCTCTATCTTCCCAGTCACCCACACTGGCAATGGAGGTGCCATTCTCAACTTCTCTCTCTTTCACTCTCAATTTCTAATCTGGTGTCAAGTGTCACTTATTTTTACATTGACCAGATCTCTTAAGATACACTTTTTCTTTTTGATTTAGCTACCACTTTGGTGTAGTTCTTTATTATCTCACAATAGGACTATTGTAATATCTGCTAATGGGTGTGAAGGATGTAGAAGACCCTTACCCAAAATGACTAGTTAGAGAGTACTCAGTAGAAAGCAGAAAGATTATTTATTATACCTCCAGAGGATAAGCCATCACATCATGAGATAAGGAAGAGAAAGCTCATGGTAGGAAGGCTAAAGAATTAGTAAAGATATACAGCTTTTATAGGTTCTGTTACAAAGGATTAGATCATAGTTGGGGAGCATTGAGAAATAGGTGCCCTCTCCCCAATTGAATGTTAAACATTAGTGCCAAAAGCAAATTAGAATGGAATGCTTTGTTTCCCTGATTCCAAGAGGAATCATCCATCAGACCTTCAAATTTCAGATTACTGAGCTGATAGAATTTAATAATCTAAATAATGATAACATTGAACAAGGATAAACGTCATCATCTCTGGTTAAGTAAATATTGGCTAGCACACACCGTACTTATGTAGGTCACAGAGACATAGAAATAATAATAAAAAAAGATAAAATTCAGAAAAAGACTTTAAATACTCCTGTAAGTTCTTCACCTTATCTCTCCACCCCACACATGGGTTATTTCTTATAAGCTTCTCCCTACTCTACTTCACTTTCCACTCAGTTGTTGGATTGATCTTCCTATAATATAATTTAACCATGTTAAACACCCCTCTCAATACACACTTTTTTCCCCTGAGGCAATTGGGATTAAGTGACTTGCCCAGGGTCACACAGCTAGGAAATGTTAAGTGTCTAAGGTCAGATTTAAACTCAGGTCCTCCTGACTTTTGGGGTGCTCTATACACTGCACTACCTAGCTGCCCCCAACATACTCTTTTTTTTTCATTTATTTTTTATTATACCTTTTTATGTACAAAATATATGCATGGGTAATTTTTCAGCATTGACCCTTGCAAAACCTTCTGTTCCAACTTTTCCCCTCCTTCCCCCCACCCCCTCCCCTAGATGGCAAGTAGTCCAATACTAAATGTGTTAAAGTATAAGTTAAATACAATATATGTATACCTATCCATACAGTTATTTTGCAGCACAGGAAAAATTGGACTTAGAAATAAGGTAAAATTAACCTGAGAAGGAAATTAAAAATGCAAGCGGACAAAAACTCATTTCCCAGAGTTCTTTTGCTGGGTGTAGCTAGTTCTCTTCATTATTGAACAAATGGAACTGATTTGGTTCATCTCATTGCCCCCAATACACTCTTAATAAACTCCAATGGCTCTCTGTCTCCTCTAAGATATAACATAAAATCCTCTCTTTAACATTCAAAATCTTCCATAACCTGACCCTTCCTGCTTTTCTAGTCTTCTTCTATCTTACTCTTTCTCTAGTCTTAGGGAGTCTCTCTCTTCTTACTTCCTTCATGTCCATTTGGCAGATTTCTGCAAGAAATTGTTCCTGATCCCTCTTAGTTCTTCTGTTCTCCCTCTATTATCTCAAATTTCTTCCATCAATGCCTTATTTGTACATAGTTATTTACATGTTGTCTCCCCTGTTAGACTCTGAGCTTTATGGGAGCAGGGCTTGTCTTTTGCCATTCTTTATCATCCATTTACTTAGCTGAGCAAATTATGTATGTGATTCCTATATTAAGGATATTTTCAGGCTCTTCTAGCTCTTAGAAATTAACTGTAATTTTAGTAGACCTTTCCTTAATATCAGGAACCAGTTTTCTTTCAATTATTTTTCTCACACCCTGGTTCAGTATAGGAATTAGGTAGCTATTCAATAAATTTACATTGCCCTGAGGCGATGATTATGGTGGCTGCCTGGCTGACCTGGGGGCAAGGGCAAGGAGGTGAGAACAGAGTTGGTTTTTGATAATCTACCACAGAGACATAGGCAATCTTCCCATGACATTTCAGATCAACTTTGGGTCACTTATTCTGGATGCTTTTCAACTTTAGCTCAATATAAAGATCTTCCTTCAGCTCACCTCAAGGATCACCTTCAGTTGATTCCAATCAGTCAATCAACAAGCACACATTAAGTACCTATCATGTGTCAGGCACTGTGCTAAGTGCTGGCACATAAAGATAAAGTGAAACATTCCCTTTTTTCAAGGAGTTTACATCAAATGGCACAGATATGATATATGTGTACAGACATTTACTGAATATATGTATACATGTACATATATACATATACACATATACATGCAAAAATACAAGATAGATTGGGGGCACAAAAAAGTTAGGGGGATCAGGAAAGGTTTCATGTGAAAGCAGCTCTTGAAATAAGTGTTTTTTTTAATGTGTGTATCTCTCATTTTTATTATGTTTCCTGAAAGCAACATATTGTTTAATTCAAATATCTTTTATGGATAAATTCATTCCCTTTACATTCTAAGCTATAATTACTTGTGTGCTTTCTTCCTTCTTTTCCTCAGTATCCTTATGCTATTTACCTTATCCCATCTCACTCCTCTGCTTTACTTCTATTAGCTACTCCTTAACATATCTGCCCCTTAAGAGTCCCTCCCTTCTTCCTCTACCTTGTTCCCTTGATATCTTATTTCTTTCTGAATTTAGCTTTTATGCATTTCTAGATATATACATTGTTCCCTCTTTAACCTATCCATGATGAGAATAAAGTTCTTGAAATAAGTTTTGATGGAATTTAGAGATTCTAGGGGTCTGAGATGAGAACTGAGAACATTCCAGACCCAGGAGACAGGCCGATTCAGGACACAGAGATGGGGGTAGTGTTGGATTTGAGGAACAGCAAAAAGGCTGACTTGATTGATGGGCCAAGTACAACTGGAAACATAGGCTGGGACCATGTTAAGAAGAATGATTCATGATCTCCCCTCAACTCAGCTAGCTACAAATCTAGACCTTGAAGGGATTCTAGTCCAAGTGTCTCATTGTGCAAGTGACAAAACTGTGACCCATCAACATAAAATGACTTGCTGAAGATCATGCAGTGCCAGGATTTGAACATAGATTCT
Organism: Sminthopsis crassicaudata; assembly: GCF_048593235.1. NCBI lineage: Eukaryota > Metazoa > Chordata > Mammalia > Dasyuromorphia > Dasyuridae > Sminthopsis > Sminthopsis crassicaudata. Next base: position 590,455,913 of record NC_133619.1, on the reverse strand, counting down.
CTAACTCCCAAACCAACACACTTTCTACTGTTTCACTCCAAAGATCCCCTTTTCAGCTCATTCTGAGAAGAGGCAAAAAGAGAGCCTCTCCCTCAATTTTAGTTGGCACTCATGTTTGACATCTCACTTTGACCATATCACCATTGTTCTGTGAACCTGAGGACTGGTTGACTCCATCAGTACTTTCCTCAGTGTGGAGTAGAGTTTTGATATTAATTGGCTTTAAAGACCAGGCTAGAAATTGGAATTTTCTGGTCCCTCCCCCGGGGTCTTACCCAGCTACCTCTAATGCTCATTAAAGATCCTAGGGAAGTGGATTTGCTCCACAGACAGCTGAGGATGCAGTTCTCAGCGACAGAGAAGGCAACTGCTAAATTCTCTTGGGGCTCACCTTATGCTCTGCATGGATCAGTAAAACTAGCAGGGATATTGTAGTTCAGCCCCCACCCACCCCCTCATTTTACAGAGTGAGAAACTGAGGCCTAGAGATCAAAAGGGACTTATTTGCTCAAAGTCACAACTCAACACTCAGATTCAACAACAAATTGTGCAAAACTCCTGCTCTGTCCCAGGTAGTGTGCTGAGGGCTGGGGATTCAAACAGAAAACTTATATTCTATCAGGGAACATAGACCATAACACTTCCTTCCAACCTCTCTCTGTCCCTCCTTCCTTTCTTCCCTCCCTTCTTTCCTTCCTCCCTCCATCCATCTTTTCTTTTCCTCTCCTCTGCTTTCTTTTCCTTTTTTCCTCCCTCCCTCCCTCCTTCCCTACTTTCCTTCCTTTGTCCCTTTTCTTTCTTTCTTTTTTCTTTTCTCCTTTCCTTTCTTCTCCTGTATTTTTTCTTTCCCTTCTCTTTCTTCTTCCTTCTTTTTTCTCCTTTTCTTCCTTTTCTTCCTCTTCTTCTGCTATTTGTCTCTATAGACACATGTGTTTATATAGCTGTAAATATACACACAGATATATCTATAAATATCCTTTTATACATGTCTCTACAAAACACATTTTTCTTACATTTCACTTCCTTCCATGTATACTCCATGATCAAGCCATACAGGCTTCAAGGGAACACATCTTGTTCCATCTTCCACCCTTTTGCCCATGCTATACCTGTCCCATGTCTAGTACTATCCTCAGATTCTAGTGACTTCCAAATTACTTCCCTTTTATTTTATATATATTCTGCATATGTCTTCACAACCTGGATCCTGGAAGTCACTAGAATCTGAGGATAGTACATTAGGAAAGGCCTCGAGTAGGAGGTGATATATGAATTAGCTTTGAAAGAAACCTAAGAGATGGAAGTGAGGAGGAAAAGCATTCTAGACATAGGACAGATTGAGGAGGGGAAGTATATTCCAAGTGTGGACGACAGCCTGGGAAAAAGAAGTAGGTAGGAAGAGACAGACATTGGGGGGGGGGGAGTTGGAGAAGCCAACAAGCAAGTTTGGCTTGCTATGAATGGCAAATTATTTGTTTTGATTTCTTTCAAGGCCAGTTCAGAAAATACCTGATCACAGCTGCTCAAGAAGCGACAACAAATAATAGATTAAAATCTTTTCTCCTTATTTTTAACCAAAATCACAGGCCTGCTGCGAGTTAAAGTCCTTGGCAAATCTTAAAGTGTTATTGAAAAGGAGGATGATGATGATGAAATAATGAAGGATATTGTTGTAATCTGCTTTTTCTTTCACTTTGGTACAAAGGATGGTGTAGTGTGAAGAACACTGAACTCGGAGGAAGAAGAACTGGGTTTGAATCTTGGCTCCAGTACTTATGAGTTATGAGACCTTGGGCAAATCATACAACATTCTGAATTTCCATTTCCTCATCTACAAAAAGAAGATAATCATCCATCTATAGCCTAAATCACAGAGCTGTTTGAAGAAAACAACTTTGCTAACTTTGATGCACTATAAAAATGTCAGTTACTGTTATTATGTTACTTAGGAAGTCATTGAGTCCCACAGATAAAAATCCTTAAACAAAATTGTCTATCATCGCCTTGTCCTATAGGTGGAAAAACTCAGAGATTAAGCCTCAGAGATCACAGAAGCAAGCATTTTTAGAGAATTTGACTATGTGCTAAGTAACCTGGCTCTTTCTTTTCTAGTTTTCTTCTGTTCGATTGCCTTCCATGTATACTCTATGATCCAGCCATACAGGCTGTTCCTCACACATGTTGTTCCATCTCCCACTTTTTTGCCCAGGCTGAAACTGTTCTGTGTCTGGAATGCTCTCTCTATTCACTTCCATCTCTTAATAATGAATATCTCATTCTATCCTCACAATAACCATGAGAATTATTATTACTTAAAATAATAAAGTAACTATTATTAAAAATAATTAAATAATTATTATGATTCTGTTTAATATATGAGGAAATTGAGACAGATGGAAATTAAGTGATTTACCCAGGATTACATAGATACTAAATATCTGATGCTAGATTTGAATGCAGTTCTTTCCTCACTCCAAGTGAGTCCAGTGCTATACCACCTTGTACCACCTAGTTGACTTTGTCCACTAGAGAGTGGACTTGATTAAAGTCACCCAATGAGGTATTGCCAGGACTGAGATTAGAGCTCTTTAGCCAGGGACTTTCTGCCTGTATACTACATAGATATTTCCCACTGTTTCTGTGGGACCTTAACTGGACCTCATATCAGTCCCATCTAAATGATGACAATATTCTTCAGCACATCTAACTTCCAGCACTGGATATTTGGGTAATTTCCAAGGTTTTCTATTTATATATACAGAAAGTAGAGTATTTCCCAATACTCATGCACAAATTATTCAAATTTTTGCTTTTGAATTATTCTTGGAGACATGTCAGGAGTGGGTCACCAAGTCAGTGTGTATGGATTGGTTTTTTAACTTGTTTCTCAAGCCAAATTCTCTCCAGGAATACCTGCCAATGTGTATTGCTCCTGCCTGAAGTGAGTATTTCTATTTCTCTATAGCTGACTTAGCATTGGATTTGGTCATTTTAATGATGCTTTATTTTATTTTTGCTGGTTTGATGAATATGTGGTAGTACTACCGAGTTGTGCTAATTTTCACTGCTTTAGTTATTAGTGAAGCTAATATAGCTCTACATACATAAAATGAAGAAATAAATCTAGATAATTTCTAAGAGTTCTTCCAGTTTTAAAATTATTTATTGTACATTCTAAGATTCCTTCCAGTACTGATGCTCTATGTTCTAAGGTTCTTATGACTTTGATAGTTTATGTTTTAAAGTCCCTTCTAACTCTCAGATTCTGTGTTCTATTGTTCTTTCTAGGCTGGGGTATGCTAGTAAATAGTTAACAACATGCAGGAGAAGGGAAAATTGTATGTAGGACACACTTTAAAGCTTAATCTGCATTATAAACATTTTCCTCGTTACTTTCTTAAATCTAGGCAATCAACAAAACAACAAATCAGATGATTTGTAGCATTTGCCAAAAACTGAGGTATAAAGGCTCACCCTGGAAATTTAACAATTTAGTTCTCTCATTGGAATAAAGTCCAGCACACCCTAATACTAGTTCTGACTTTAAGGCCCCTCCCAGTTTTTATATTCTTATATTACTTGTTCTAATACCCTGCCCAGCCCTGACAGTCAGTGTTCTAAGTCTCCTCCCATTTCAGCCATTCTTTTCCCCGAAGGATCGCTTATTGCTTTTTTTTTTTTTTTTTTTTTAAGTCAAATCAATAAATGACTATTAGATATTTATATTATTTCCAAACCTAGAGAAGGCCATATTATTAAAAAAAAGTTTCTTTCTCTTTTCTATGGATGGAATGAATAGAATCATTATAGTATTCAGCTTATAAAACATATTCTTTTTGAACTACACTCATATTTAAAAATTATCATGATTATTAAGAGCTGACATTTGTATATCAATTTGGAATAAAACTATTTATGACATTTCATTTGATTCAGGATTTCAAACCCAGGTCTTCTGATTCTAGTTTCTGGACTGATAGTTTATATTTTAACAATGCTCCTCCTCCTAATGCTAGCTTGTACATAGCACTTTAAAGTTTGCAAAGTATTTTATAGATGTTATTCCATTTGATCAGTTGACTAGCTCTGGGGCAAACGTTGTTTAAAGTTCTGCTTTCCTTTCTTTCGCTCTATTCCCCCCCTCTCATTGAAAGGGTTTCTTCCTCTGGTGACCATTTAACTGTTTTAATAATTTTTCATAATGTAGTGAAACCACAGTAAATAGGCTAAACCAATCTCTGGTGTGTGTTTTCTCCCCTCTTTTAGTAGAATCAGCAAACAACTGATTAAAATATATTTTAAAAATGGATTCCAACCCCTCAGAGGGCTTGCATAGAGAGGGGACAACATGCTTTTTCATGACCATACGAAAATCCCTTGGCAATAAGGTAGGTTGTGTGTGGGCTTTCAGGTATTAGATTCAGGGATTTTTGTAATGAAGGAAAAAAAAATTCTCATTAAAAATATTTTGAGCATTTCTCAAGTCTCTTCCTCTAGAGTGACTTTTGGGAAGATTTTCTGGTTTAAAATTTGATAAATTAAAAAAAAAGAATTTCATAAGGGCTTTTAAAAATGGAAACTGAACTCTACCCTCATATTTTGAGCATTTCTCAAGTCTCTTCCTCTAGAGTGACTTTTGGGAAGATTTTCTGGTTTAAAATTTGATAAATTAAAACAATGAATTTCATAAGGGCTTTTAAAAATGGAAACTGAACCTCTACCCTGTTCCCTTCCCCACTCCCTTGCCTCTTCCCCAAGGGGAGGTTAGAAACCCTAGGCTGGAAAGGACCTTAGATTATAGATGTCAGAATTGAGAGGGATTTTAGAGCATGGAGTTGTTGTTTGTCCTTTGTTTTCAAAGAGGACCAATGATTCACTTGCACATGAATTAGATTTATGTGAAGAACCACTCCAGTATCTTATCATGAAAACCTCAAATGGGGTCATGTAGAGTCAGAATAATTGACTAAAAAACAAGACTTGTGTAAAATCCTTAGCCTAACTTTCTCTTCCAGAATAACTGAAATCCACTGTCAGGACAACTGGCGATGCCTCTTTGATGTCTGACCAAGCACTCTATTATACCTGTTTCAGTTACTTTCATGGATATTGGAACAAATTGTTCTCATCTATCCATTCTACTGGGGAGAGTCTTCAAATGCTTGGGGTAGACATCCCCTAACTCGCCAATGAATTTGACGACTGTTAGTTTGCCCTTAATCTACTTTAACCCATCCACTGAGATAATTTTTACTGGCATGTGACCATTGTGCATGTTGCAGCAGAGTATAGAGTACTTAGTTGGAAAGGGTCCTTAGGACATAGAACCTAAGCTAATAACAAGCATATTTATATAACACTTTAAATTCTGCAAAGTGATTTCTTTATAACCACCCATGAAGCTTTGAGTGATTAAATAATTTGCACAGGATCATGCACTCTTAAGTACTTGAGGAAAGATTTAACCCCAGGTCTCCTAACCCCTTGTCTATCACTCTATTCTTTAAACTAGGTACCACTCAGATATGCAAAATGGTAGGAAAAATTTAAGACCATGCAGTCATAGGATTTAGAGCTAGAAGGGCCCTTAGGCATCATCATCAATCCTATGATTTTATAAATGAGAAAGCTGAGATTTTAAAATGTTAAGAAATTCACTTAAGGTCACACAGACATAGTAGTTAATAGTATAGTCAGGTCTATTTATAATAGTAGTAATATCTACTGTAATGTTGGTTTAAGTTTTACAATGGGTTTTTTCCCCATAACCCAGTGAGATAAGTAATACAAATAGCATTACCCTCATTTCAGAGTCAGTTGAGTTAATAAGCTTTTATTAAGTCACCTACTATGTGCCAGGAATCATGATAAGCTCTGGAGCTACAAAAGAAAGGCAAAAGGCAGTTCCTGGTGTCAGAGCTAACAGTCTAATAGGAGAGACAATGAACAAAATATAAAAAGGATAAATTGGGGCCATCAATCACAGAAAATCAACAAAACAAACAATAAGACAATCTCAGATTTGTAGTGTTTGCCATCTGTGTGAGGTGTAAATGCTTGCTATGAAGAAGTAGCAATTGGCTTTCCTTGCTTGGTTTGAGCTGGCTCCAGCACAGCCTAGAGCAGAGGCTACTGAGAGTGTTAAGAAAGGGAAGGTTATGGGAAGGAGCTTGTGAACTAATCCGGTTTTCTGTTTTTCTCACTTTCCCTATCCTCAATCCTTTCTCTTACATCCTCCTATACAAAGGTCCATGCTCAAAAGAGGGGCAGGTACAAAGGCAAAAATGGATCCCTGTTCTCTTGGAGTATGGAAGATTATATGTAGGTCTAGGTGAAAATTTTAGAATATGGCAAACATACAAGAAAAAGACAAATTCCATTTATATAAAGGGAAAATGACTACTCTCTTCTCTCAGATCATCTCCTGCACAATTTTCTCAACAGATACCCTGGGCTCTATTCTCTTGATTATTTCCTGCCTTTCATGGAATATTATTTCTGGAAAGCTACAGTCATATTTAATTCATTACATTCTCCATAGGCTCTCTTGGCTAACTCTCTCATACTTTGCAAAGTTAGTGTACTCTTCCCCTCTCACCCATATCTGGAACTCCAAAGTATGCATGATCAAATCAACTCTGTTATTGTTCCAGGATGAGCTGTGTCATTTTGCTCATCTATGGGGTCCCCTTTACCCTTTCAGTAACAATTTAGGTCAAAAGTGCTCCTCTCTGGTCATTTACTCCCAATTATATGTTGTTTTTTCTCATTACAGTATAAGCTCGTTGAGGGAAGGGATGAATTTTGCTTTTGTATTTGTATCTTCAAAGTACAACAGTATGCTTGGCACATAGTAAATGCTTTTTTATCCGTTAATTTGTTTATTCATTCACACAAAACAATGATGCTCTGATTCTCTCTATTCTGCTCCTCAGGTTTCCAAAGAGTAACCCTCATGAATTGAGGTACCTTCTCTAATACCATCTGCTCAAAACCCAACTAATTATGCTTCTACTCATTGTTAGGTGCCAATTGCTAACTTCCAGTTCCATTTAACCACTTACATTAATTAGCTTTTTCAAAGGGATATTTCCTCCAAAAATAAAGCAAACATTAAAGTACAAATGTCTTTGCATAATGCCTCAGGGCCACATCCTCCCCTCTACCGCTTTCTTCTCAGTGAAGAGTAGGTTTAACTTGGCTCTGATCCTACATAGTCTTAGTCCCACTAAGTTCATGTTTACATGCATCATGGATGCCAGATGAATCCTTGGCTCAGCTACTGCTCTTGAAGGTACTGATTCTGTGCTGACTAAAGAGGTTCTCTTTATTCACTGTGGTAACCACAAACACAAACTCTGGAATTCTGCAATGCTGTAGTGTCCTCTGGATCTTTGCAAACCACAGGATTATAGACTCCATGCCTTAAAAGTCATTATGACCAAAGGAATCACTAACTCTGAGGTCAGGGACTGAAACTGGCAGGTCTTTTTGACTACCTTCCCAGTCAATCAAAGAGCCTCCTCTTTACTAGATAGTCAATCCAAGTGCTTGTAATTCTTTCCATGACACTTCCATTCCATATTATCACAACTCTCCTGGGATCATAGGAAAACAGGCTCACTAGTGGCTTTATATGGGGAGACAGTATTATAGGCATTCTGAGATGCACTAGAACTCCAATGCATTCCCATTTATTCATATTGGTTTGAGACATCAAGGAAGAGGAAGAACATGGCATTTCAGTCAGGCCTTAAAAGATGGAAGAATTTCAACAGCAGAAATGATGGAAGCACATTTTCTGAGTAAGCAAAGACTTATAGGTGATACATATTTGACAGACCATTAATGATCTAATTTGGCTTTATATGTATATGATATAAAATTTAGTTCTTAAATCTGTTGGGGGCCATCACTTCCATCTTCATTTTATGCTTTTTCCTTTTCCAGCTCATTGTACAGATAAGGAAACTGAGGCAGAGTTATGTGATTGCCCAAGGTCACAGAATTAGTAAGCTTTTGAGACCAGAGTTGAACTCAGATCTTCTTGACTCTGGGCCTTATGCTCTATCCACTGTGCCACCTAGCTTTTCACAATCACTCATCATTTATTAAATGCCTACTATGGGTGAGTCCTGTGTTAAGTGCTCCTATTTACTAGCTTACTAGCATGACCCTGAGAAAATTATTTAAGCCCTCTGATCGTCATATTATTCCTCTGCAAGATATAATGCAAGTAATGACAATAATAATATTTTTATCATCTGCTTCCCCATGTTGTGAGAAAAGAGCTTTGTAAATGGAGGGATGCTGCAGGGGGGTTAGGTGAATGATTCTTGTTAGGTGAATAACTGAGCCTTTTTCTTAACTAGACTCTTTGGGCTTTCTGATATTCTTCATCTTGCTAAAGGCAGGCTTTTGTCACACACTGCTTCTTAGAGGGACTCTGCTTTCTTTTCTTTGGAACATTTCAAAGTGCTATTGAACAGGATAGAACGCTGCTAGGGGAGGGGTTATCTTCACATCCTCCAATCTATCTTCTTTGTGTCTCTTGAGATCCTGATGGTAAACTCAAGATAGGCCCCCACCAGAGGTGCTTCTCCACCTTTGTTTGGTGGTGATTATGAGTTGGTAGTGATAATGGCACAGCTCTCATTTTCATAGCATTCTACAGCTCACAAAAGACTTTCTTTACAGGAGCTCTGGGAGAAAAATGAAAAACAATAACTATAGTGGCTGAGTCTAAATATTGGCAATCCTTAGCATAGTTTGTAAGGGATTCTGTATTTTCATAAATAAGAGTGGAAAGTGTAATCTCATCACAATTGGATAGGTATAAATGGACAAGTCACTTTACTTACTCTGGTTCTCAGTTTCTTATTCTGTGAAATGAGAGGTTTGACTAAATGCTCTCCAGAATCTTCTTTCTGGCATTAGCATTCTATATTCTGACCAAATGTGATGATGGGTGTGAAATGAATTGCAAACTTTAAAGCACTATATGAATGTTATTTGTCATCATGATGATGATGTTCTAAGGTTCATTATAGCTTTAAAATTCTATGTTTTAAGAGTCTAATAGGCCCTTTCCAACTTTGCCTTTCTATGTTCTAAAGTCATTTGTTTATGTATTTCAGTCATGTCTGACTCTGGAGTTTTCTTAGCAGAGATACTGGAATGGTTTGCCATTTTCTTCTCCAGCTCACTTCACAGATGAGGAAACTGAGGCAAGAAGGGTTAAGTGACTTGCCCGGAGTCACACAGGTTTGAACTTAGGGAAATGATTTTTCCTGATTTCTAACCACTTTTTATTTTTTACATTTAACAGTTTTATTTTTCTGTTAGTTTGACAAAGTGAATTGAATCAGTGGCTCTTTCTGTTATCTGGTTGTCTCTGTCTCTGAATGTCTCTGTCTTTTGGTCTGTCTTCAACATCCCTGAGCTAAGATATTACCTTCATTCTGGGAGGTAGGATGGTGTGGATAGAAGGCTTGCCTCTTCAACAAGATGTGGATTCAAGTGCTACCTTTGGCTATAGGATCCTAACAACTCGTTTTGTTTCTTAGTGACTCAAACCATTCTCTAAAACAAAGAATTAAAGCTGGAAGGGACCTTAGAGGCCACTGAATCTAATCATTCCTTTTAAAAGATGAGTAAAATGAGACTAGAGAGATTAGGAGGTAGCTAGCTGGTACAATGGATAGAATGCTAGGTTTGCAATTAAAAAGCTATTATTCAGTCATGTCCAACACCATTTGATTTTTTTTTGTTGTTATTGTTGCAAAGATATTGGAGTGTTTTGCCATTTTCTTCTCCAAGTGATGCATTTTTGTCAGGCAATCAGAAGTAAAAGATTTGACCAGAGTCGCATACCTAGGAACTGTCTAAGGCTAGATTTGAACTCTGCGCTTCCTAACTCCAGCCCAAGTTCTCTTTTTCATTGAGCCACCAGCTGCTTCTGTAATCAAGAAGACTTGAATTTAAATCCTGTATCACTCACTTATTAGCTATATGAACCCGGGCAAGTCACTTTAATACTTTGTGCCTCAGTCTCCTTGTTTGTAAAAAGATTGCTCTTGATCTCTAAGATAATTTTTATCTTTAAATTTGTGATCCTATGTAGTGACTTGCCTAGGATTCCACAGTAATGGTTTGAAGTGGGATTTGAATCCAGGTACTCCTGACTCCTAATTCCATTGGACTCTGTGTTGGACTGTATCATACTAACTAGTTACAAATGAATTTCTAGTCTTTATCATGGATAGGGTTTTCATATTAGGAATTCTCCATACACATGAAATCATAGAACCTTAATTATCATTCTGCCTCCTAAAATGAGAAAATGAAACACCAAAGATTAGAAAACTCTTCCATCTTTAACATTATGTGGTCATGAATCTATAAATGAAGGCTGTGAAAAGAGCATAGCATGTCAGAATTAAAAGGGATTTTAGATTATGGAACATCAGAATAGAAGAGACTTTGGAATAGAGAATGGCCAGAGAAGGAAGGAACTATGGAACAGAAAATATCAGAGATAGAGAGGAACTTATGTAGACAATTGTCAAAGATGGATGGAATCTAGAGACATCATATACAACCAGATCATTTTAAAGAAGAGAAAGCTGAGAGCCACATAGGAAAAGTATTTGCTTGCCTAAGGTCACAAAGTCAGCTTCTATTAGAACCCAGATCTTTTGACTCCCAGATGGATGTGACCTCCAGGATATATTTCATCTCTTTGATCCCTTGCATTTCCCAGTGAGGAGACAGAGAAATCTGGAGCCAGTGAGCCCATTGCCTGATAAATCAAAATTTCGATCATGACTAAGCAAAGCTTGAATTAAAAAAAAAATAGCACATCACGAAGGCATCCAAAGAGTGAATAATTGTGTTTATTGTATAGCTCTTGGTGACAGGCACCACATGCTTGTTTTGAAGTGAGCTGAGAAATGAAAGTGAGAGAAGTTAAAAGGGGACACAGCAGAGAACAGAATGTTCTCCAGCAAGAAATCCTTTCAAGGAGCTCTTTCGCTCCTCAAGATCTGACTAATTCCCCAAACTGGGGCCTTGGAGTTTTGAGCTTTTAAGGTGTCTTTCTCTGGTCTGTCCTTCCCTAACTTGAATCTGAAGGATTTCAGACATTCTCAAGATCTCTCATCTACTAAGTGAGGGCACATACTTGAGAGGTCAGATCCTTGGGCATGGAGGCAGGAAAACTGGCTCTGTGGCTTACCAGCCCTGGAACTTCAGCCAAGGCATTTGACAGCTCTGAGACTCTCTTTTTCCTCAGTTGTAAAGTGGGGTTAATTTTCCCTGCTCCACCTGCCTCATGACACTTTATATACTTTAAAGAGCCATAGAAACATGTCTGTTCATATTTGGAAGCAGGAGACATCAATCGTTAATCATTTATTTTTAAAATAATTTTATTTTTTTCAGTGAAAAATCCATCTCATTTCTTCCCACGTCCTCTCCGATCTGCATTCTAAGTCTAATCTTGTTCTATCATGAGAAAGGCAGCAGAATTCACCATCAGCCTTCTGGAGTCATGATTGGTCATTGTGGTACTCTTCAGACTTTGACAATTGTTTACCTTTACAATTTATTGTTAATTGTACAAATTATTCTCTTGGTTTTCCTCACTTCACTTTTTCATTAGTATGTACAAGTCTTTCTATTTTCTCTAAAACTACCTCTTTTATCCTTTCTTACAATACTTTAAAAAAAGATTGTTGTAGAATTGTTTCATTTGTGTCCCAAGCTTCATGAATCCATTTAGGGTTTTCTTTGCAAAGTTATTAGAGTGGTTTATCATTTCCTTCTCCAGCTCATAATTTCTTCTGTTATTCCCTAATTGTTTGGCACTCCCTTAATTCTTAGGTCTTTGCCATTACAAAAAAGGGGCTATAAATATTATTGTACCCATGGATCTGATTCCTTTCTTCTTTTTTTGATCTCTTTTGTGTGTAGGTCTAATACTGGAATTTCTGGGTTGAAGGGTGTGCAGTTTAGTCAATTTGGGAGCATGATTACAAAATCATTAAAGACTATTTAAACATTTACGATGTCTCAGGCACTGTGCTAGGAGTTGGGGATAAATGATAAAAATGACAAGAGTTCATCCCCATAGAACCTAGATTCTATAGAAAGAAGCAACATGTATACATGTAACTCTATATAAAATCTAGACAAAATGGAGTGATTTTGGTGGGGAGGCCCTAGCAGCTGTGGGGAATCAGGAAAGCCTTCATGTTAGGCTGAATTTTGTTGGAAACCAGAGATTCTATAAGGAAGAGGGAAGGAATGGAGGCAGTTCTAGCTTAGGGACTGACTTTGCAGAGACATGGAGACAAAATGGAATACAGTGTTTGAAGAACAGCCAAGTCTTTTTGGCTGAATTGGTGAATATGTCAAGGAGGGTAGTACCTAATATCTCCAGAAAGGTAGACTGTAGCTAGGTGAAGGTAAATACTAATCAGAGGAATTTGTATTTGATTCTAGGAGTAATCAGAATCACTATAATTTATTGAGTAGGACAGTACTATGGCTATATTTATACTTTACAAAGATCACTTTGTGTGGAAGATGAATTGTAGGGTAAAGAGTCTCTTACTCTCTATATGACTCAAGACAAGTTACTTAATAGCACTGAATTTTTGTGTCCTCATCTGTAAAATGGGTATAATAATAACCAAGTTACTCACCTTCATAAGAAAAATCCCCTGTTAACTGTGAGGGACTGTCAGCTGTTAGTGTGATCATTTTTTGTATTTACGTTCTCTTCAGGTCAGTCTTGCTCCTGGACACTCAGGCAGCAGATGTTGAAGGAGAACTCATCCTGAAAGTCAGAGTCAATAAAAAACATTTAACAAAATGGCATCTGTTGGATCAATTATGTGTAGTATAAAGTCTTTGATAAATAGTAGTGGTAACAGTAGTAGTAGTAGTAGTACTAGTACTAGTAGTAGTAGCAAGAGCAATAGTAACAGTAGCAGCAGTAGCAGCAGTAGTATAGTGCAGCAAGATTTACAAAATGCTTTATACATGACAGCTCATTTGATTTGTACAATAGTACTGGGAGGTAAGAAACTATTATTAATCCCCATTTTACAGATGAGGAAACTGAGGCTGAGAGGAGTTAAGTGATTTGCCCCAAATCACCCAGAAAATAAGTGTTTGAGGAAGGAATCAGGCTTTCCTGCTTCCAAGTCCAAAGCTCTTCCTTCTAGTTGCCTCATTCTCTTCCTGATTCTGGCATGTCACTTAGTTTTCTTATTTGGCTTTCCTTGTTTCAAGTTATCCACAGGTTGACTCAGCACACCCAGCATGCTTTCCCTGCCTTCAGCAACATTGTTGATAGAAATGTTGAGCAGGACGTTTTCATCAATGACTTGTGTGAAGACAGACCATGCTAGCTCATTGACCTTAATTTGGTCACTTTTCTGCTTCTTCTTGTGACAATTGGAAGAACAAGTCTCTCCTGCTGAGACATGCATATTTAACAGTATTATCAAATGTCAGAGAGCAAATATTTCCAAAGCGCTGGGAGGCAGCAGGCAAACATCTCCATCCCCTCCAGTCACTCCTTGCCTGAAGCAGATAATGAATTTCTCCTCTCCCAATCAATGTTCCAGGGATTTGAGGACATGATACTTGGATCAAATAGAAACGGAGTAAGATCCTTGGCAAATGACTGCCAAGTAGAACTGGAATACACAAAGGTGACATGGCCTAATGAAAGGTCTCTGAACAATAGTCTGGAGTAGAATTCCCAGAGTTCTTTGCAAAGAACTTTTGTACTTTATTATCAAGTAAGTGCAATGAGAGGCAGTTTGACACAGAGGAAATAGGAATGGCTTTGAGTTAGACATTGAGATTCAAACCCTGAATTTTCTATGTAACCCTGGACTCAGTGTCCTCATCTGTAAAATATTTGGTTGGATTATCTCTAAGGTCCCTTCCAATTCTAAATTATCTATATTTGTTGTGTTACCTCATAGGATGAAATTTGGTTCCAACTTTTCTGCAGGTATCACAAATAATTTCCCCCTTGTTTAGATCCTGTTGCTAGTTATTCTGCCAGCCCCCAGGTCAGTTTCCCACATTCAATCAGTCAAGCAACAAGCCTTTATTAGAACACTAGGTGCTTGGCACATCGAATATAGAGACAAAAAAAGGACTCATGGGCACAAAGGAATTTACATTTTACTGGGGGAGATAGCATGTATATTGGCGAGCTCCTCTGAGGCTGTCATTTTGAGAAGGGGCCCATGCTGGTCAGCCTTCATTCCTCTCTTGGCTTTGCTTCAGACTTTCAAAACTTCAAAACTATGCCCCTGCTAGAGTACTACCCCTGTTCTTCCTATTGTCCACAATTTTTAGCTTCCTTTTGTGTGTTGTATTCTCCTATTAGAATGTAAGCTTCTTGAGGACAGGAACTCTCTTCTTTTTGCTTATATTTGTATCTTCAGCACTTAGCACAGAACCTGGTACATAGCAAGCACTTAATAAATGCTTTCTGCTTTGCTTGCAAGTTTAAGTAAAATAGGTACAAGGTATTGGGAATGGGGTTGGAGGAAGCCATTTTGGCAGGGAGGAAGAAAATTGCTTTTTTCTCTAACTTAAATCTTGGAACTTTAATTTGTACTTTAGCTTCTTTCCTCAAATTTCCTGGTTTTCTAACTCATCAGTCTCTTTGATTTCCCATGTCCTTCTCCTTTCTATCACCTCAGCCATAATTAGGGATGGTTACACTCTCAGTCTTACTACCACCCACAGATATTTTACTTCTATGATCAAAAATTCTGAAATGTCTCTATTTGACTATCACCTCGTATCGTTCCATCTCTCCCTATGCTTCAGTCCTCTTAAACTTACATTTGATCCTCAGTGATTTCCATTACCTTCAAGTCTTAGCACTCTCTTAGACCATCACTGCTGCTCCAGCGTCATTCTTTTATTTTTTCCTGATCTTTAATCTATACCTGGCCAGTTCAATGTCATATTCTTGAATTCTTCCTCTCTTTTATCATATTTTAGTTTATACCTTGGCAAAGGGGATTACTCCTACCATCTATTTCCTTTGTTCTTATTCACATACTGTTGAGTGGCACTGGAGGGAATCGTGCAACTCTTCTGACTAGGTCCAATACAAATTGCATGTTTTTTAATCTGAAATAGATCCTTCCTGTCATGAGGTCACCCCTTTACTCTTTCTTAATTGACTCAATCAATTCCACTGAATTTCACATCTCTTTTCTTTTCAAACTTCCATTATCATTCTTCTCCATTCTCTCTTAGCATAGGACCTTGAATCATATTTTATTGAGAAAATGGAGGCCTTGGGCCAAAAGCTCCCTTTCCCCCTTCTCTATCTCAAAACCTCTTGATCCCATTGCTCATTTTCTCCTCTACTTCAGTCTCTGATGTAGAGATGGCCCTTCTCCACCTTAAGGCCAACTTATATCATTGATTTCATCCTCTCCTGTCTTTTCCAGTCTATTGCCACTGTAACCATCCCTCTTTCTCTAATCTTAAATCTCTCCCTATCTACTGTTCCCTTCCCTGTTTTATACAAACATGCTCAAGTTTTCCTATCCTTAAAGAAACCTTTACTTAAGCTTGCCATTCCCTCAAGCTATAGTCATATATCGTCTTCCCTTTCAAAGACAAACTTCTAGGAAGAAAAAAAAAACCAAAAAACTGTACTCATTTCTTGTCTCTCCCCCACCCCACCCCCACTCCTTAACCTCTTGTAATCTGGCTTTCAGTGACATTACTCAGCTAAACCTGCTTTCTTCAAAGTTATTATTTTTTAATCACCAAACCTAGTGGCTTTCTTATCCTTTTCCTTCTTGAACTTTCTGCAGTATTTGATGTTGTTCATAGCTCTCTCCTGGAGATTCTGATCTCTGCATTCTTTCTTATTCTGCTTTATCATTTCCCTTCTACTTGTCTGGGGGCTTCTTTTCAATCTCCTTTGATGGATTCCTATCCATGCTCTAACCTCAAGTGTTATAACAAGGCAGTGTTATGATCTCAATTCTTTCTTGGTGATTTTATCAACTCTCATGGATTCAATTATCATTTCTGTGTAGATGAGTCCTAAATCCTGAATTTAGCCTTAGTCTCTCTCCTAAAATCCAAATTTATATCCGTTGTTCTTGAGTCATTTTTTAATCATGTCTAACTCTTCATGACCCTCTTTGGGGTTTTCTTGGCAAGGATATTGATTTGCCATTTCCTTCTTCAGCTCATTTTACAAATGAGGAAACTAAAGCAAACAGGATTAAATGACTTGACAAGGGTCACATAAATAATAAATGTCTGAGACTGGATTTGAACGCAGAATGACTCAGATGAATCTTTCTGACTCCAGGCCTAGTACTCTACCTATTAGGCTACCTAACTGCTCAAATTTATATTGCAGCTGCCTATTGGACAATTTAAAATGGAAATGTTCTATAGGCTCCTCGATACAAAATATCTAAAATGGAATTTATATTTTTTTATCCCTCCACCTGCCTTTCTTCTGAACTTCTCTAATTTTTGTTGCGAGCACAGCCATCCTTTTGGGTACTCATGTTCACAATCTTGGAGTCATCCTGGCCTGCTCATTTCCCCCTTATCTTCCATATCTAATCAGTTACCAAGTCTTTTTGGATTTGTTTCCACACTATTTCATATTCGTGCCTAATTGATGTTCAAATAGTCACCATGTTACATAAGTTAAGCAGTTTTTCTACTGGACTAATGCAGTAGTCTCCTAATTGATTTTCCTGCCCCCAGCCTCTTCTTACTTAAAACCAGCATTCCCACAGCACAACTCTGAACATTGTCATTTTCCTGCTCCAAAATTTGGTGCTTCCTTATTTCCCATGGAATAAAATACACATTCCTCTAATGGGCATTTTAAGCCCTCTACAATTTGTTTCTAGTCTACTTGTTCAGACTTATTACTTATTTGTGGATAGCTGGATGGTACAGTGAATAGAGTGCTGGAGGTGGAGTCAGGAAGATTCTGAGTTCAAATCTAGCTTTAGATACTTACTAGTTGTGTGACTCTAAGCAGGTTCCTTAACTCTATCTGCCTCAGTTTCCTAATATGTAAAATGATCAGGAAAAGAAAATGGCAAGCCACTCCAGTATCTTTTCCAAGGAAACCCCAATGGAGTCATGAAGTCAGACATAACTGAAAAATGACTGAACAATTTTGCTTGTTACAAAATACAAATTAACTCTAAGACTTAGCCAAACTTGCCTACTTGTGCGTTCCACATTTCATCTCTGAGCATTTGCGCAAGCTGTCCCCTCTGCTTAGAATGCTCTTCTTGCTCACTACTGTTTCTTAGAATTACTAGTTTCCTTCAAAACTCAACTCCACTGCTATTTGCTATATCAGGTATTTCCATATCACTCTCTCCCCAGATGCTAGTGCCTTCCTCCTGAAATGTCCTTTCATTATCTTTGTATATATTTTGATTTACGTGCATGTGTAATCACACATGTACACACATATCATACTTGTATATTTCTATGCATACATATCATTTACACAAATAGAATATAACCTTCTTGACGATAGGGACTATTTTTTTTTGTGTCTTTATATCTTCACTGCCTAGTATGGCATCTGACATAGTAAGTATTTAATTGATTGATTCAATTGGTTTTGCTTAATTCACTCAATCAAGGAATCTGTGAACTAGAACTTAAGTAGCTTTTTTCAATTGTGTCTGACTCTTCATATGTCAGTAGCTTAGAAATAGTTTATATTATGTATAAGCTATTGCATATACAAGTAAAGAATGGGGACAATATGGCTAGACGATAATTCCTATGAAAAAACAGGGGATCCTAGTGGACTACAAGCTCAATGAGTTGACAGTGTAATTTGGTAGCTAAAAAGTCAATCTGTAATATTGTCAGTATGGGTACTGTTTCTCCTGACAGAAAGTGAACTCCCTGGATAAGTTGTTAGCTGACAAATGTATTTCTTATTCCTCTCCCCCCAACCTAGGGAAAAAAACAAACTCTAGTTTGGTGATGAGGCCTTAGGAGAAGGAGTAGCAGCAGCAGTAGTAGTAATTACTATTTATTACTAGTAACTAACACTTAGTGATTAAAGCTATACAAAGTACTTTACATACCTTTATTTCATTTGGACGTATACAACAATCCTGTCAGATTAGCAGAGAGAGAGCGAGAGAGCGAGAGAGCGAGAGAGAGAGAGAGAGAGAGAGAGAGAGAGAGAGAGAGAGAGAGAGAGAGAGAGAGAGATATTAGAGAAGTGACTGATCCAATATCACGAGTGCTGGAAATTGAATGGAGACATGGAGATGAGCTGGTGAGCTGGATCTTACCTAGATAATTTTTGCTCAGTTCCAGATAGTTTAGAATTAAGGTAGGTTCTGAGGAGGAGGACCAGGGTATGAAGCAACTGGAAATCATGATAAAGCTGAAGGAATTGGGAATTGGAGAAAAGAAGGCTGGGAGAAAAGCATGTGATCAGTATCTAAAAGGCTTACTTTAAAAATGGGGAACCTCAGTGATATAAGGAGAGCAAAATACTCTTTATTTAGAGGCAGAAGTCTTTCTAAGTTTCTGGGCCTCAGTTTTCCTAGGCATAAAATGAGGGGACTTAATGAGATGCAAGACTCCTCTTCTCCCTCATTTCTTGACAATGGCCTGAACCAGGTTAAAATGTATTTGGGAAATATTTACAAAACATTTTACAAAAATTTACAAAATAAAGATATAATAAGATACAGATAATAATAAGGCATTACATTTGAAAACAAAGTAAATTTGTAGCCCTTTGATGAGATGCAAGGCTCTTTTTCTCTCTTATTGCTACAGTCTGGCCTGACCAGATTGAAATGCATTTGAAAAATACTTATAAAATACCAACACATATATAATGACACATTGGGACATAAAGATACACAGTGACACACTAAAGTACCTATAAGCAGACATATGCTGACACATTGTGACCTACAAGGACATAGTGGTATATACAGTTTCTCATCTGTAAAGTGAGCTGGAGAAGGAAATGGCCAATCACTCCAGTATCATTGCCGAGAAAACTCTAAATGGGGCCCAGAAGAATCAAACACTACTGTAAAATGACTGAATCATGTTAAATGTTTTACTCCAGAAGAGTAGGTATGAAAATATCTTTTTCTAAGTTTGCTGTCTCTTACCAGGTAGATTTTCTTTTGATTTTCAAGTAGAGTATTGTAGGATCACAGTTTTAAAGAGACCTTGGAGATCCTCCGGTCTAATCCCCTCATTCTGGGACAGTGAGCAAGTTAATAGAAAGATGGACTTGGAGGCAGGGAGATCTGAGAGAAAGAATAAATGAGGAAGGAAGGACTCTTACTAGTTGTATGATCCCAGAAAAGTCATTTAATCTCTCAAACTAAGTCTCGTCATTTATGAAAAGAATACCATAGTATCATCTGCCTCAAGGATCAAATGAGACATGTAAAATGTTTTGAAAATTCTAAAGTGCTAACTGTTTTACTCAGTGTCACATAGCCAGGATTTGAACCTAGTTTTTCTTATAATTTACTTCCTCTATTGCCCCTCAAATACTCTGTTTCAGTGACATTCCTGCTTGCTGTCTTTCATAAAAGACAACCCATCTCCCTACACTTTGTATTTTCCAGTGGCTGTCCCCATAGCTTGGAATACGCTCCTCATCTTTGTTTACTGGCTTCCTTCAAGATTCAGCTAAAACCTCATTTTCTGCAAAAAACTCTTCTAGGGCTAACACTTTTGATATATTGATCATCTCCAATTTATCTCATAAATAGCTTGTTTGAACTTAGTTGTTTGCGTATCATCTCTCTGATTAGCCTATGAGCTCCCTGAAAGCACAGCTTGTTTTTGTCCTTTTTTTGTATCTCAGGACTTAGCACAGTGCCTGTTTGGTGCTTAAATGCTTGTTGATTTGATTAGAAACCATAGAACAGGAAAAGTTTGAGGTTCATATGAGTGTGGGGTTAGTCTAGCTGCTTTTCTCATCAGACTAAAGTTTTATCTGAAGGGAGAGTAGGAAGACTGGCATGTGGGATAGCAAGCAGGGGCTTGAACATGCTCAGATGGAGGCAGCCTTTACTACCTCTGTTCCCAGGACTGAGAGTGAGCTTTTGAGCTAGAAAAGGCTTCTTGGAAAAGTTACCTGGTTTGAAGTCTAACAAGAATGGGATACACATATGTATTGATGCACACAGACACATTCACAGAGGTGCACATATAGATACAGATAAGGAAACACACATATCCACTGATACTTTGTTGCTATTGTGTGTTTGCACACAGACACATTCACAGAGTGGCACATATAGATACAGATAAGAACACACACACATACCCATTGATACTTTGTTGCTATTGTGTGTATATATTAACACATAAAACAGTCATATATGTGATCCTCACAAATATATTTGACACCCAAAGGTGCTCTTTTATACATTTTTGCAGATGGATACACACAAACACAATGACATCTACATGGCTCTGCAATGACATATACAGATACATAGGATCATATCAACATGTTGACATGCAATTGACACACATGGATATACTGTTACACAAATACACCTAGACAGAGTGATGCATAAACACACCGATATATAACAATACCAAGCAAACACACCAGTGCAGAGATGTATGTTATACATTGACATATAAGGTACACATGTGTCGACCCAGTGGTACATTAATAGATCCCTCGATATACATGGACATACTTGGGCATTCAAGGAGACACATGGATATACACATTTATATACAGACTGGTCACTGAGATACTTTAACGCATGGCAATGCCCTGATCTCCACATAGGGATACTGATACACTTGCATACACACTGATAACAAATGGTGACCGACACACACTGCTCCCCATAGATACAAACAGATACCCAGGATCACACGAAGCCCCTCCTCCTGCTCACACACAGTCACAGGCATTTATATTGACAAAACCTCTCCCTCCCTCTTGGAGACTGACAGAGCTTCTTTCTTCCTTTGACTGGATGTTTCCTTTAAAAACCTCCTCGGTTGGTAACAGATTGGAAGCCAATAGGCATTTGTCAGAGAAAAGTGTACCTAGTCATGCTGGAAATGGGCTTTGGGATGAGTGTGGGAGCTTGAACCCGCCATAAAGGGGAGAAGCCTGGCACCGAGCAGGCTCTGTGATTGCTACAGTGCTGCAGGCTGGCCCAGTGCTGTTATCAGAGGTGGCAGGCGGCTCTAACCCGGAAAGGAGCACATTACAGTAAGTAATAGCTTAGTTGCAGCCAGTTTGTAACAGAGATGACCTCCCTGCGTCCCCTGCTGGCCTACCCTTATGGATCGATGGCACTTCTCAGTGCCTTGACTAACAGCACTCCATCCCTCTTTTTAAGAGCAACAATCAGAATGGGGAAACCCCACAAAGAGTGGGGGAAATCTATTTGGACTGCTAGGAGAGGGCGGAAGATGATGTCTTTAATATAGGATGTTGCAGCATATAGGGAACTTAGAGCTCATTGTAAGAGCTGTTTAAACCCTTCAGAGGCTTCCTTGTCTTCCCCCTCTGCCTCTGGGCAGCACAAGTCAAGTGTAGGGTGAAGAGGAGGTAAAAGGCCTGCTGTGCTTCGTATGGCCCATTTGTCAGATTTGCTAAAATGGAAATGCTTTTTTCAACCATGGGTTTGAGTGAAGTGGTCTCTGAAGTCCCTTAAAGTTCTAAGACTGTGAATTTTGGCAGTCCATTGCTGACAATACATCAGTCTACTGTAGGAAGAAGATTCCCCAATTTAGTTAGAATCTTTCACAGGACAAAAAGCCTATCCTAATAGGAAAAGGAGGATGAGGCAGGATTTCTTTGTTTAGCCTATAGTATGCTCAACTCTACACGTTATCAAGATCTTAGGATGCTGAGTTGTGGGCCCTTTTAAACATCTCAGGACATGGATCTGATACCTAGTAGCATTAAGAAAAGGAACTGATGTTATGCTCCATCCCTAGGCAATTTGTCTTGACATTGACCAGCATTCTCTTCTTTTCCATGAACTCTGGCTCTTGTCTGGCTCTCTTTGCTTCCAGTTTTCCTTTGATATATCCTCTTGAAATCATGCTCCAGCTGCTCCAGTTTGGATTTCCTCATCTTCTGGCTATACTTGGTGTTTATATCTGATTTTAAAATTTCAATCAAAGGCACTCCCAGCATAAATCTCAGTGCTGTATTTGACTTTTGACTCCCTCTTTGCCCCTCACATTTAGTCAATCACTGAATCCTGCTAATTCTATCCTCAGAACATCTCCTTTCTTTTTAGAATCTCTATGTGATGCTCTTTATATCAGAAACCTCAAAAAACTCACAAATATGAGTGATCCCAAAGATGATGGAATGATGCATGGTTGCACAAGGAAGCATTTTGAGGATGATTAGATTATAATGATGATATACTTACAGAAGTCTCTAGAATGCTAGATTTGATGTTGGAGGACCTGGATTCAAATGCAGGCTCAATGGTATGACCTCAGTGAAGTTACTCACCTCCTCTGAGACTCAGCTTCCTAATCTGTTTAATGTAAGAGGTTTGAAGAAGAGGTTTGGCTCAATAATTTAAAAGGTTTCAATCAATTCTAAATCTGAGTTCACATAATCCTAAATTAACAAAAATGATGACATGGAGAACATATCCTATGTATGACTGGAAAAGGAGATAGGCTGGTTTTGATGAAGAATGAGACATAGACCAGATGGATAAATGGAATGCTGCAATAATATTCACAGAATGGAACCAAGGGAAGGACTCCTTTGTATTGTTCTGATCCTTGTTGGAGGATTCTTAGAGAAACTTGAATAAGAACAGGTTGGAAAAAGAGAGAGGAGTTGTGATCCTTATTGATGGAGGTGCTACCCATATTGATAAAAGTATTGGAATACTATTTCTTTTTTGTTCTTTCTGCCACCCTCATTGTTTAGGGCCTTATCTCTCATTAGAACAGTTTCCAAATTGGCCTTCCTGCTTCGATGCTTTCTCTTCCAGCCCATTTTTTACATAATGTCCCAGGATCCTTCATTCATTGCTTTGGCATGCTCTCTCCTTTTCCTCCTCCTTTTCCTTCTTTTCCTCCTCCTTTTCCTTCTTTTCCTCCTCCTCTTCCTCCTTCTCCTCCTCCTCTCCTCTCCTCCCATCCTTATTCTCCTTTTCCTTTTCTCTCCCTCTCTGTCCACCCCCCCCTCACCCATCAAATATCTTCAGGAAGTTTGTGGTTGGAATAAAATTCATATTCATCATTCTGATGGACAAGGCCATCCACAAGCTTCTCTGACCTGTTCCACCCCTATCCCTGCCTCCTAATTTCCTTCTCACATACTTTATGCTCCATCCAAACAGGTTACTCATGATCCAGCACTCTTCTGATTTTTCTGCCTTTTGTTTGCTGCTTTCCTTTGCCTGAAATGTCTTTCCTGACTCTAATCCTCACCTGTCAAAATTCTATTCATCCTCTAAGCCTCACTTGATCATTGTTTGGGTCTGATGGCTCAGAGTGAGTGTAAATATTAATTGTTTCTGTTTTGACCAGAAAACCTGAGCATCTTCCTTTCTCAGATTGATTTTTTAAAACTAGGTAAAAGAGACCATTCTTTGTCTTATTTCTTACCCAGCCTTAATCACTGAATGGGAATTGCCTCAATTAAACTGAGACATGGAAATATCTCCCATTGAATCCAAAGCTATTTCCAGACATTCTGATCTGTATCTTGCCCTGGATTCAGATGACTGGTGACTTTGCACAATTCTCCCTCCCTTAAATTCAATTCACTTGCATGTCATGGCATTACCTCCTTGATGTCATAGTCCTTTTTGAAAATTACCTCTAATTGGAACCAATTGGAAGGTAGCTCTCTCTTCTCTGGTCTCAGAAGAATTTTTTTTTTTTTTTTTTTTTTTTTTTTTTGCATAGTGGGCAGAACACTCAGAAGATCTGAGTTCAAATCCTAACTTAATCACTATCTGTGTGATCCTGGATTGATCATTGAACTTCTTTTGGCCTCAATTTCCATATCTATAAAATGATAATAGTAGCACTAATTTTACGAGTTGTTATGAAGATCAAATGAAATCTGCCTCTTCACTTTGTGTCAATTCATATAAATCTTTCCAGGTTTTTCTGAAATCCATCTGTTTGTCATTTCAATTCATTACAATCATATACCACAACTTGTTCGGCCATTCCTCAGTTGATAGCCATTCCCTCAATTTCCAATTCTTTGACATAACAAAGAGCTGCTATAAATATATTTCTTTTTTTCTTTTTTTATTAATTTTTATAATTATAACATTTTCTTTGACAGTACATAATTTTTTTTTTTTTTACAACGTTGTACTCCCTTCTGTTTCGAGTTTTTCCCCTCCTTCCCTCCACCCCTCCCCTAGATGGCAGGCATTCCCATACATATTAAATATCTTATAGTATATCCTAGGTACAATATATATGTGCAGAACTGAATTTTGTTGTTGTTGCAAAGGAAGGATTGTATTTGCAAGGTTATAAATATAGTTCTACAAATAAGTCCTCCCCATTCCCAACCCCACTTTTAAAGACTCCCTTAGAGATAAAGAACTAGTAGTCGTATTACTGGATTAAAGAGTATATAGAGTTTTATATCTCTTTGGGTATACTTTCAAATTACTTTCCCAAAGGTTAGATCAGTTCATACCTTCACCGGCAGGTCATCAGTGTTCCAGTTTTCCCACACCTCCTCTCACATTTATTATTTTCTTTTTCTGTCACATTAACCAATTTGAAAAGTTTAAAGTGGTAACTCTGAATTGTTTTAATTTGTATTTTGCTAATCAATAGTGATTTAGAGCATTTTTAGATATTATAGATAGCTTTGATGTAATCTGAAAACTGCCTGTTTGTATCCATTGACTGTTTCTTAATTGGAATAGCAAAATTTATTAAATACCTTTTATATGCCATGGTAAGAACAGGGGTTAACAAGTCCACTAGAATGGAGGCTGAGTGAGTGGTCACTAAGGCATGGATGTGACATAAGAGTGCAGGTAGAATTGACAAGACTTGACATAAGGGCTTGAATTAGAGTAATGACCTTGTGAATAGAGAGAAGGGAATGTAATAGAAAGATACCATAGAGGCAAGATCAAAAAGACTTTGTCAATGAATTATGTGAGGGATGAGGGAGAGAGAAAAGTCAAGTTGCCCCCAGGTTGCAAAAACCTGGAGTTAGGCTAAAATCAGAAGAAACACGTTTTGAGGGAAAGACAATAGTTCAGCTCTGGATATCTTGAGTTTGAGGAATTAGAAGGACATTTGGATAGGGATATCTTTTCTACATATGGAGATGTGTATGTTGCTTTCTCTGAAGCTTAGAAGAGAGGTCAGAGCTGGATGTATAAACCTGGCAGTTATCTGCATAGAAATGATAACTGAAACTGTGAGAGTCAAAAGCAATTACCCTTGAAGAGCATACATAGACAGAATAGGGCTGAAGGTACACCCTTTGGAAACCCTTACATTAATGAATGGGGAAGAAGGTGAGGAACCAGGGAAGGAGGTTAGATGGTATACTTAGAGAGGTAGGAGATTTTGAACCCATTCTTCTGGAAAACCAAGAACAATGGCTGAAAATTACAGTGTGTAAAAGATCACACAAAACAATATGCAATTGATTAAATGACATCCTGATAACTATCATTTAGATAGTATTATAAAGTTTGCAAAACACTTTCCCTACATAATCTCATTTGAGTTTCATAGCATCCTTGTGAGACATATGATCTCATTTTACAAATGAGGAAACTCAGACTTGGAAGGATTAAGTAGCTTGTTCAATGTCTCACAACTATTAAATGTTAGAGGGGAGAATTCAAGCCTAATCTTCTTGACCTTGAGTCTGGTAGACTATTCACCATACCATATTGATAAGAAAAATATCAGGAAAATTTGTTAATTAGAATATTTAGAGCTGTTAAAAATAGAATAGACTGTCTTATGAGGTAGTGAGTTTCCCCATTAATGAAAGTATTTAACCAGTTGCTGGATTGACAGTTTTTAGGGAAATCATAAAGGGGATTGCACTGAGGTATTTTTCCAGCAAAGATTCTATGAATTAATTTACTCTCTGTTGGTAAGGAAGCAATATATTCTATTTTTAACAGAAAAGGTTTATACATATTTGACAAACTATTCAGTGAGGATATTCCTTTAGAGAAAGCTTATAGTATCAGATCTAGAGCTGGAAGTGACCTCAGAAATCATATGGTCCAATCTTCTAATTTTACAGAATAGGACATGACAACAGAAAAGTTTAGTCACTTGCCCCAGGTTGCACTGGTAGATTCAGGAGCTCACATTTAAATTCATGTCATTTCAATTCTAAAAGATTCATGATGGGAAATGCTTTCCATATCCAGAGAAAACA
Source organism: Sminthopsis crassicaudata (assembly GCF_048593235.1). NCBI lineage: Eukaryota > Metazoa > Chordata > Mammalia > Dasyuromorphia > Dasyuridae > Sminthopsis > Sminthopsis crassicaudata. Next base: position 590,429,446 of record NC_133619.1, on the reverse strand, counting down.
GATAGAAACATGCTTTTTCACTTTTGTTGTTTCATTTTTCTCATGGTTTTCCCCCTTTCTTCTGATTCTTCTTTCACAACATGACTAATGAGGAATTATGTTTAATATGATTGTACATTCATAACCTGTATCAGACTACTTGCTGTCTTGGGGAAAGATGAGCAGAAGGGGGGAGAAAAAATTTTAAATCTTATAAAAGTAAATGGCAAAAACTAATAAATAAATTAAATGAACAAATTCATGTCCTTTGACTTCAGTCCTTCCCCACTGTACTATATTGCTTACAGGTGTTTATGTATGGTTGCTATTTTTTAAATAATAACGATAACTCACATTTCTAGTGGTTCCCACCAAAGAGATGTACAAGCCAGTTCATAATAGGGAGTCTATTTACACTGTGTGTAATGAACTCAATGTCCATTCTTTTATTCATGTTATAATATATTTAAGAATGTTGTCTCAAGAAGTCATGAAGCTGGAAATGGTCAGAAAATATTTTATCTAAAATCCTCTTTTTAGAGATGAGGAAATTCATTAATTTATTCAATTATCAGACAAACATATGTGGAATGTTTCTGATGCCTTGACCTGATGGAGATCTGACCATGTGGTCTTGAAAATGATACTAACAGATTACAACCTTTGGCAGATTGAAAAGTCTTTGAGGACACGATCAATGATGTATTATGCATCTATTGTTCAATTTTTGATAAATCCGGAGTCACTCATCTCCAGATTAGCTACAATTTGAAGAATGAATTGACTATCTGATAAATATCAAAAGACTAAAATTTTAAGAAATAGATTATTAAGTCATTATGGAAGGGAGATGATGTTATTGTTTGTTTCAGTGGATGGAGAACCCATGTTGATGAAGTCATAGGTAGTTGAAATAAATGCAAGAGACTAAGAGGAGTAGGGAGATGAATTGTAGATACAGGAGAAATCTTGGGGATACTCCTGAATGCCAGAATGCTAATGTGCAAATAGAACAGAGGGCATATGAAGATGGAGGAGGTGGAGGTTCAAAGTAAAGGATGGGTCAGAGTTGGAGCTGATAAGAGTCTGAGAAGTGTGAAATAAGTATTTTTTGCTCTGCCCCCTAAAATGAGTTCTGGAACTTACATTTGGTGAAATAGCCTGGCAGAGAAGACTTGTAGAGGATAGGCACAATGACTGTCTAAGCATTTAAATGATTGTTTTGGGGAAATGGGACTAGACTTGTTGAGTTTCAAAAGGTCGAACTGGAACCAGCACTAGGTTGAAGTTGTAGCGGCAAATATGAGTTGCATATGAGAATTTTCTAATTAGTGGAGCTGCCCAAAGATATTAGAATGGGTTGAATTTGGAAGGTAATAAGCTTCTCATTACTCAGAAATTAGTGATGACAATTAGAAGCTAGAAGAGACTTTGAGTCCAAAATCCTGTATTTTACATCTGGAAAAAAATGAGATCTAGAGAGAAGAAATGACTATCTCAAAGTCACATAGTAAATAACAGAGCCAATGTCTGAACCCGAATTTTCTGAACCCCAAGCCAGGACTTTTCCTTTTGGGAGAGACTGGATGGCTTTACTTGCCTGTCCTCTGTTTCTCTTGCCCTATCAATTATGCTAATGAGGCAATCTTTGCACTGAATGAGTGATGGACTTTATTACATTGAAGACCTTGTCAGAACAGAGTCTCTAGCTTTCTTGGGCAGGACAAAGTTTTGTTTTGTTTCACTTGAGGGGATGGTCTTCCAGGCTAACTGGACTTGATTGTTGTCCCTGATACTCACTAGCAAATCATTTACCCTTTCTCAGTCTCAGTTTCCTTATCTGTAAAATGGGTATAACAATAGCACCTACTTGTAGGGTTATTGTGAGGATCAATAAAATAACATGTAAAGCGTTTTGAGAATCTTGAAGTGCTATATAATTGCTAGCTATTTTTATAAAGCACTTTTCATATGTTTTCTCAGCTTTGGTTGTGATTATGCAGCCAGATCAATGAGAAGCCATACTGTTATCACAGATTCCAGGCTGAGCCCTTCAGGTTCAGCTCCATGGGGGAGAAGCTCCTTTCCAGAGTTAGCTCTAAGCCTGAGCTGTCTGCTAAGAGACAGAAACACAATTTCAGGAATGCAATATTCTGTGTTACTTTTTATTCACCAGACTGTGATATCATCTCTCATTGCTTTAGGTTCCTGAGCTGTTACCATTGAAAACAAAAATCAGAAATCTGGCATTCAGGCAGGTGGCTATTAAGTGCTGAATTGCAATGATAGGAAAAATAATTTGGTTCAGCCAAGTCTTGGAAGAATTTCAAAATAAATAGGCCTCTTCTTTTCCTGTCCCCTTAGATGTTCACCCCCTCCAGTACTCATGAAGGGCTCTTGCTTAGAAACAGAAATTCCTAGTTTGATATATTTTCATCTTTACTTCTCTGCATGAGTGTAAGTGCCCTGAGGGAAGGGATGGAAGTTTATTTCACCACTATCCTCTGCTCCAGTCAGGTCTCTTCTGGACTTCTGAACATCCTAGAAAGGTTTTAAGGAGGATTTTTAGGAACTGGAGCATGTCTTAGAATGGAGGGATTGGGAAGTCTGCCATAGGAGCATCTGCAGTGGGCACCCTGGAGAAATGGGGAGAGGGATCATTATCATTGTTTTTAAATAGTTGCAAGTCTTTATATAGTATAAGTTGAGACTTGATCTCATAGAAAAGATTTGGGAACAGTGGGTTACAAGGAGGGAAGTAAGCAATTAAGGGGCTGCTAGGTGATATGGTAGATAGAGTATTTGGCTTGGAGAATAGGTGGTCTCATTTCACATCAGATCTCAGTCACTTACTAATTGTCACTTAATTAGTTATCCCATCACTTAAACTCTGCTTGCTTCCATTTCTTTCTCTTTCTTTTTCTTTCTGCTGGGATAGTTAGGGTTAAGTGACTTGCCCTAGGTCACACAATTAGGAAGCGTTAAGGCTCTGAGGCCATATTTGAACTCCGGTCCTCCTGATTTCAGGATTGGTACTCTATCCACTGCACCAACTAGCTGCCCCTCTATTTCTTTATCTATAAAGTGGATAATAACAGTGGATGGGACTGATTGGATGAAGTTTCCTCAGTTTGGGACAAAGTCACATGATCCCTATTCCCAGAGCAGGGAGATCAGGTCTTGAACCCTGGGTTGCAGTGAGTCACATGGTCTCTAAAGGTTAGACCCTCCGGAAGTGATGTGATCTGTGGGAAGCAGATAACATTAGTAACCATTGGTCAAGGATGGTTATGTTCTTTTAGTCTAGCCAATGAAAAGGCTTGGGTCTTTTGGTTTTTAAAACACCAGACAAGCTGAAGGCTGGTCAGGTTCCATGAGTAGGTGGTGGGAGCACGATGGTTCCCAGGTGTGTGTCTGGGCCTCTCCTTCCAGGGACTAAATAAATACTTTCTCTTTATACCCAAAGATGTCTCTGATTAGTTAATTTGGGAAAGGGGATCTGGTACCTGTTCCACACAATAGCACCTTCATTGTAGAGTTATTTGAAGGATCAATGAGATAATAATTGTAACTCATTTAACACAGTGCCTGGCACATAGTAAGCACTATGTGAATTTTAGCTATTGTTATTATTATTTACAAAGAAGCATATTTCAGCTCAGTATTAGAAAGAATTAGCAAACAACTGAAACTGTTCAGCAGTTAAATGAATGTTCCATCTTTGGAATTCACATTATCATAGAATGAAGGGATGAAAATAAATGAAAATATTTATTAACTACCTGCTAACTTGTGTCAAATACCAAAGCTACAAATACAAGGATCAAATGGGATATCTATAAAGTGCTAAGCATAGTGCTTAGTATATAATAGGCACTTAATAAATGAAATTAATTAAAATTTAAAAATTAAAATTAAATTTTCTCCTTTTTTCTTCAACCAAGCAGTTTCTACCTTCAAATGGTAGTTTGCATTTTAATGGAAGAAGACTATAAACAATGAGATGGTAGATAAAGTTGGAGGTAGATGTATTTTAGCATAGTTTAAAAATGACTGGGAAGTGCTGGGGTGGCTTAGTCTCAGCCTAAGGTAAAAGCTCACCTATCAGAATCCAGGGTCAGAGGAGAAAAAGTCAGATTTAGAGAACAGAAAACATCTAGTTCTCTAATCATCAAGATGAGGAAATTAAGGCTGAGAAAACTTGCCCAAGGTCTTATACCCAACAAATAACAGAGCCAGAATGTGAACTCAGGTCCTCTCATTCCATAACCAGTGCTCTTTCTGCAACAATGCATTGCTTCTGTGGAAAATAGAAAGATTGGAAAATGAAAAAGAGAGGATTGATGTCTACTTTGGGGATTCCATAGAGAGAAGATATTTCAAATAGTTGCTGATTTAGAGCTTATAGTATTACAGAATCATAGTACATTAGAATTGGAAGAGACCTGAGATATCATGGTGTTCAACCCTTTCATTTGGCAAATGGGGATACTGAGTCCATGAGGGGGGAGGGCATTACTCAAGTGATTTAAGGGAAGAGCCAGAATTAGGACCCTGTCTTCTGTCTTTCAGTCTAGGTCTCTTTCCACTGTATTAAACTGTATGCAAACTGATTAAAAGCTTTGCTAATTACTCTAAGGATAGCAACCAATCAGATTAATTAGGAAGCTGCCATGGAAAATAAAAGTCTCACCAATTTAGAAGGGGAGTGGATCTTCTCCAGGATCTTGGTGGGGTTTGTCCCTAGGATGTATATCATCCTGCCTCCAAGCACTGGGTTCCCTTCCCCCTCCATGTGAAATGATTTAATTATTTATTTAAGAGTCTTTTTCTTTCTTCTTTCTTTTCTTTTCTTTCTTCCTTTCTTTTTTTTTTTTCTTTCTTTCTTTCTTTCTTTCTTTTTTTTTTTTTATAACAGCAAGCACATTTTATAGCGGCCTCGCCTTCTTCATGCAATTGGGGGAAGTTTATTCTCATGCTAATTGCAAAAGCTAATTGTTCTTATTGCAAAATCCATTATATAGTATATTTATATTGCCGATAATGAGATGTTTGGATTAAATAGCTCACTAAAAGTCAATAAAAAGAAATTCGCTTTACTATTCCTCCTCTCATTTTTCTCTGGCAGCGGGAACACGTTGTTGTTTCTCCCCGAAGGCTTGAATTCATTAAACTGCCTCGAGGAGAGAAGAGGGAAATAAATTTTTTGTTTGAAAAGGCATTAGGAGGAGGGGGGCAGGAACACAAGTGACAGGACATTTTCTCCAGGATTTCATGACACTCAGGTGACTAATTGATAAAATGCATCTTAATTCTAGCCTGAAGTAGGGTCTTCCAACTAGAAAGGCCTTAAAGGTCATTTGCTCCAACCCAAACTGTGCTGTATTGCATTGGAGTGGAGAAAGCCCTGGTCTTGATCTAGAAAACCTGCTTAGAATCAGGTTCTGCTATTTAACATTTGAGTGATTTTGGATAGGTCACATCATCCATCCCTCCATCCATCTACCCATCCATCCATCCATCCATCCATCCATCCACCCATCCACCTATCTATCTATCTATCTATCTATCTATCTATCTATCTATCTATCCATCCATCCATCTACCCATCCATCTTTCCATCTATTTATCAAGTGTCCATTTGCTGGGCCCTTGTATTAGGTACTGACAAAAATGAAAACATCCCATTCTCAAGAACTTTTGGCAAAGAGAATTTCAGAGTACTTTGGAACCAGAGGATTTGAGAACCAAACCAAATGCTGTTATTTACTCCTTGTATAACTTTGAACAAATCATTTCTTATTAGATCTTGGTTTCCTTATTTGTCAAATGAGTGATTTCAATTAGATGGCTTCTATGACCAAAGTAATTTCAAAATCTATGGAAAGCAAATACAAAGGGATTTTGCCTGAGTGTGTTGAGAACTCTGACAAGACAAAGGTTAGGAAAGTCCCCTTGTAGGAGATGGGTATAGTTCTGAAGAAAGCTTGGAACTCTGGAAGTCAAAAGAGATGAAGGAGAACATTCTAGACATGAAGGCAGGAAATGGAACATCATGAATGAGAAATAGTAAGCAAGGCAGTTTGATCAAAATATATTATGGGGGATGTATAAGGGGAATAATGTGAAATTAATCTGGAAAAGTGGAGCCAGACAGTGATGGACTTTAAATGTCAAATAGAGAAGGTGGTAGTGGTTGTTTTTGATCCTTCATCCTCTAAGGAGCCCAATGACAGCACAGAGATGATGTCTTGACTTGCACATGAATTGGATTTAAGTGAGATACAATTGTGTAAAACTGTCAGCCTCACTCTCTCCTCCAGAATCCAAAGGAGTTTGTAATTGATCCTAAAAATAAAAGGGAGCCATTGGAGGTCCTTGAGAAAGGGAGTAACATGGCCAAAGATTGTGATGCTTTACAAATATCACTTTGATAGCTGTTGGGAGGATGGATTGGAAAAGGGAAAGACTGGAGACCAATTGGGAAGCTATTTCATGTAAGAGATGATGAAGCCTTAAGTTAGAGTGGTGGTCATGGTAGTGATGAAAAAATTGCAACTTTGAGAGATGTTGAAGCCCTCATTTTCCTCATCTGTACCATCTGAATTAAATGATCTCAGTAGAGTCTACTAGCTCTTCATCTTATAATCACTCTCACTACAGATAAGGAAACTGAGGAAGAATTTACCCAAGATCATACACTGAATTCTTGGGACTAGAACTGGAATTCCCAATCTGGTTACTGTTTATACTGAGCCTCCTCAGATTCTTTGAGGTTTTTTTGAGCAAAAGAATTGATTCTGATAGGACTCATCCACTTGCATTAATTGGGGTGGGGGAGGAGGGGGGAGAATCCCTTCTTATTGGAGGGAAATGGCATGGAGAAAAACTATGAGTTACTATTTCCTCTGAAAGCCAGAGGCCCCTGCAGCAGAATGACTCCATCTTTAAGATGCCCACCATAAAAATATTAATAGTCCCCAATTGATAGCAATTGTACTAGTTTATTTTTTCAGTCATATCCAACTCTACATGACCCCACTTGGGGTTTTCTTGGCCAATATACTGGTGTGGTCATTTCCTTCTTCAGCTCATTTTACAGATGAGGAAACTGGAGGTATCTGAAGCCACTTTGAACTCCCTGACTCCACACCTGGCTCTCTGTGCACTATGGTGCCACCTAGCTGCCTGTACCACTATTAAAAAATTAATGATCCCCAAACTACTATTAATTTAATAATGTTTTCAAATGAATTTGCACTTTTTAAATCATGGTATTAAATACCTACTATGAGCCAGGAATCGTGCTGTTCTTGAGGAATAAAAAGACAAAACCAGTTTGATTGAATCATAGTATACCTGGAAGGAGAAAACTCCATAAAATGTGGACAGGAAAATTAAGCCTTGGATACAAAATTTCTGTCAAAAAGGAACAAATATTTGATTGTTGAGGTAATAGGGAGCTACTGGTATTTACTAAGTAGGAGAGTGACATAGTTAGACTTGCACTTTACCTTTGAAATTCTATGCTTTAAGCTACCAATTCTGACATTTTATATTTTTAAAAGTGCTTTACAGATCTAACATTTCACGTGTATAGGAGTTATTATTAGGAAAAATAAAGAAATGAGAGGGAAAGAGAGAGTCAGAAAAAGAGACAAAGAGAGAGAGAGAAATAGACATAGATGAAAGAGGAGAAAGGAGAGGAGGGCAGAGAAAATGAACACAGGAATGAATGACCTCGATAAAATGTAATCCAGTCACTTCTCTGTTGTCTGGCTAAAGAAAAAGAAAACCTATCCCCAATCCCAAATTATACAAACCTGATTTATGTTAGGCTCTGGAAAGAAGAAATACTGGCATGTTTCTGAGTTTTTGTTGCAACAGCAGATTTTCCTCCCTAATTATGCTCAACCTAGACTTCTGTTCAAATGTTTGTATTCCCTGAGCACACACACAGGGTGGGTGAGTGAGTGGGAGCATTAGTGGGAGTATGCCAACTGTGCATGACTTACAGAAACTCTGGGAAGGTTGTGCTCTCTGTGAGCAGAGGACATTAAGCCTCTGAAACTGGGGGAGAAGATATTTTTGTTTATTCAAAGGATGTGATGGCTATAGGCAAATAGATAAATACCCTCTTACATTGCTGGTGGTATTGCAGAATAATTTCTTCAGAGCTATGCACTTACATGTATTTACTTACATGATGCCCTAGAGATGACTCATAGTGGCTTTGGAAATTGACTGAGAAAATCCCATTATGGGCTTTTTTTGGGGTTGTTTAGATTTTAATCTTAAATTGCAGGTGCAAAATGTCCATGGCACTTGTCTATCTCCTCTACTTACTTCTTTTCCAAGTAAGAAGTAGTATTCTTTCCTATGGTTTTTTTTTTGAGTATTTGTTAGTTTTTTAATTTTCATTTTTTTCATCACCTTCTTGATGAATAAATCTCAAGGATGTTGGGGTTACTGACTTTCTAAAACTTGACATTTAAAAATAAGAACTCAAAAATATGAATATGGAATACATTACAGATTCCTTAATCCTCACTCAGAACTACAAGCCTCTATTGAAGAAACTAAGTATATTTAGCATGAATAGGAGAAAACTTGGGAAGGACATGAAGCTGTCCTTAAGTATTTGAAGGACTATGGTGGAAAAGAGGGATTTCTTTGATCCTCTTGGTCCAGAGGACAGAAGTAGGGGCAAAGGATGATGTTGAAAGGAAGATTTGGGCTTGATAAAATAAAACAGTTAGAGTTTCCACAAAGTGGGAATGGATGCTTAGAACCAGGCTGAATGTGACAGGAATGTCACAGGGAAAATTCATTCCTATTTAGGTATGGGTCAGACTAGATGACCCTGATTCTGTGCTTCTATGCTTCAGACTTTTGAGAGCATGATCTGGCAACAAACAAGAAGAGGTTATTTGTAAATCATTTTTTAAAAAAAGGACCTATCTACATAAGAGCTATTTATAGCTGCATTATTTATAATATTAAAAAGACAGTGGGAATAACCTATGTGTCTGCTGATCAGATGCCTGAATAAATAAATGATCGTATACTAAGTAATGGAACGTTATGGTATAATGCTACAAATGAAGAATATGAGATAACAGAGTAGAGTCTTCCAAAAATCATGAGGCCACTGGCACATAATAGGGGCTTTAAAAAGGCTTGTTGATAGATAGATTGATTTCATTCCCAGAATCACAGTTTTTGCATCCATAAAATGAAAAGATTGGATTAGATAGTTAGTGTTTAAGGTCCCTTATAGCTCTCAAATTCAGTGATTCCTAGTTTACAACTTTTCTCTGAGTCTCAGTTTCTGCATCTAGAAAATGGATATAATATAGTTACATTGCTCCTCTTACAGAGTTATTGTGATGATCAGATGGAAGAATGTATATGTCATTTTATTAACTGAAAATTAACCAATATTATCTGGTATTAAGATAGTTATTTAATTGATTTAATTTCATTTTTATTTAATTTATTAATTAATAGTGAATATAGTTAATATTTAATTTAATTGACTACTTAACTGGAAAACACTAGCACGATCACTTAGTCCAACTATAATATTCTTACAGATGTGGATCCTGCAGTCCAGAAAGTGACTTACAGTCATTTGGGTAATGAAACTAATTGCTATTATGGAATCAGGTATCTAAAGCTAGCAACAACTTTCTCATTTAATAGAAGGAAAATAAGATCCATGAAGGTTAGAATATTTACACAAGATCACACAGGGATTCCACAGTAAAAGAGAGCCTAGAATAGGTAGCTTGACTTCCAGTTCAGAACTGCTGCTATGGTCGCAGGGCTAAGATTTGAATGCAAATCTTCTGAAACCAAATCTCTTATGAAGGTTCAGAGAATGTCAGAGCTGGAAGGAGACTTAGAGACCCTCATCCCACTCATGGAGAAATTGAGATAAAATTTTGCTGAAGCTCCTTTGCTGACTGAAAGGCAGAATTAAATCTAGAGCTTGGATATCTTGACTCTTGGCTCAGGTAGCCTTTCACTTCTTTTCCTTTAATCAGAAAAGTGTTAGAAGAAAGCTCTTAATCCAAGGATCTTCCCTGTTTGAGGGTGAGAGTTCTGGAAGAAGATGAATCTGAACTATGAAATGCTACAATTATATGACTATTCTCGTGATTCCCTCCCCTATCTGTATTATATTGCCCCTTCTGCCTCTGAATGCTGGGGGCCTAAGGTGACATAGATGAGACCTAAGTGTGTGTGTGTGTGGGTGGTGGTGGTGGTGGTGGTGGTGGTGTGTGTGTGTGTGTGTGTGTGTGTGTGTGTGTGAGTTCCAGTGTGCAGAAATTTACAATAGGCCTCTTCATATAGTGTGGAAACAGACAATCCCTCTCCCCCTTTTTTAGAAATATTAAGAAAATATTTTATAGCTTTCATAGTTTTAATCCTTTGAATTGAAGGCTTTGAATTTTGAACTTTAATCTGAAAGAAAAGCCCTTATTAATTTTTCTTTAACTATTAACTTCAAAACAGTGTCCTGCTTCCCTTTCTCCAGATCAGCCAAAAAAAGATTCCCTCCCTGAGGTAGTTAGGGCAAAAACCTGAGAAGGGGCAAGGGCCCCTATTGATTTTTTCAGCTTTGCCTCTTTATGGAAGGATTAGGATAATGATTCACCTAAGAGAAAGAAGAAGCCTTTGATTACTTCAATTTAGTAGAAGTGCTTCTTGAGTTCTTCTTTGACCAGCCAGAAAGGGCAGTCTTTGAAAGGAGTGGTCAAAAAGGGATGAGATGGTTTCAGGTACATGCTTCTCCAAAGGTGTGCCAAAAGTTAAACATCTATCATTTTGTAAAATGCAGAGAACTATTAACTAAACTGTGACTTATATTTTGAGCCCTTGCTCAATCTTTTCCAATAATCTTATAAATTGTGGCTTGACTTCAAAATGATTCTTCTTAGAGAGACATCTGCGAACATGAGGAGACTGTCAGTTTGGACATTTCTCTCTCTAAGCACAAAAAAACTTAGATTTAGTATAATCATAAATTAATAAAAGTGGTTTCTGACTGGTTTGTGCTTGAAATGCAGACTACAGTATCTTTCTTTTACAAGAGTCTTGGAGTTTAAGAAGAGAAACTTATTCCATTTTCCCTCATCAGACATCCCAGCTTGGTCACTGAAAAAATTAGTAGGTTTTACACTTTGGAAAATCTAGATTTTTTTTAACTCTAAAAGGAGGAGGGGCTCTGTGGTGTAGTTTGCCCCAGCCTCAGGAAATCTTTTGTTCCTTAGGATCAGAGGGTCATACATTGAGTATTAGGAGGGACCCTAGAGCCATCTATTCCAACCCATTTGTGAAGAAACTGAACCTTACAGAGTTTAAGAGAATTGGACTGTTGGCCTAAAATCATTACTCAAACCAGACCATCATCAATCCCATCAATAAGAAGTAGTCTCTGGTCTTTTATAACCTCCCTACCCACATAGACTCCCACGCACAAAGCTTAACACTAATGCATCTCTACTCTTTCAGGAAATGGGAGATAAAGGGATACCAGCTCTGGGCCAAAAAAATACATCCAGCAGTGTCTCTGCTGGGTCTGTATCCCAAACAAATAATAAAAAAGGGAAAAGGATCCATATATGCAAAAATGTTTGTAGCAACACTTTTTGTAGTAGCGAGGAACTCAAAACTGAGTGGATGCTCATCTAACATATCATAGTAGATGTTTTGGATCCTTCTTCTCCTCATATGTTTCGGGGTAGGAGGAAGAGCATAGTACTTGGCAGTATGACTTCTGTAAAGGTGTTCTTGTGATTACAATCCTCAGAACTCTCTTACTGAAAACACTGCTCAGCCTGTAGAAGAGGCTGCAGTCATTGGTAATTATCTGGGGGATGGTTGACTCCTGGGTCTTATAATGTGTTTTGGTCTGTAATGTCAGTGTAGGTGGAACCCTGGGTGTGCCCAACACAACATCTGCTATATGGAAGTGGAACACAGCTCTCAAAATATTGGGTGTAGGGTAGGCAGGGAGAGAGAAAGGTGAAATCAGTTGTTTCAGTATCAAGAACAATGGTACATTGCATGTAGTAGATACATAATTGTTGAATGGAATTACAGCTCTGGGATGATTTAGCACCATAATCAGTAGCCTAAGTCATTCTTGTGGAATGGCTCATCCTCACAGTTAACAGCAAATACAGGGATACATTATTACAAACCATGGACTGCAAGTGGTATACATTCAGCATCATGACTACCACCTTCCCCCCTCCAATTGCTGGCTTGTGTAATTCTGTACCATGGCCATTGGCTATAATGGATATGCAGAATCATGACTAGCAGTCCCAAGCCATGGTGCTGATGGTTATTCAGGCAGTGACTTAGTATGGTCTATTCTATGTCTCTGATAGTTTAGTACAGACTTGCAAACATGTTAGATTCAGCAATAAAATAAGAATGGAAAAATACAAAGCACAAAATGAAAAGAGAAAATAAGTCTACATGAAATGTAAGTTCACAATTAAAGGCAGCTGAGTCAGGAGTTGCCCAGCCCTCAGGAGCTATTGAAACCCTTGGAAGCAAATCTAAAGTTGTTGTAAATTCATTTCATCAGGGGTTGGTGATGATTTGCTAATACAAGGCCATTCTCCAAGCTGTCAGTGGAAAAAATAAAGTTGTATTAGGTTTTTTTTCCACTTTGATACCCTGAGACCCTGGAGCATCTCTTTTCTGGCTCTCAGACCTGGGCTCGGGCTTCACCTGCTGTTGGGAGCTGTGGATGTCAGGGAGCAAGCACCTCCCCTATGCAGAAAGCAGCCTAAATGACAAGAGGAAAGAGCAATTGGAGAGTCTTGGATCTCCTGGTGTGACTGAAATGGGTGTAATTTGCAACCATCTTTGCTTAACGACTTCAAAGAAAGATGGGAAGAAAGCAGGAGGAGGCAGGCAGGGAATGGCTCTCATCAAGAACCCAGGAGTATTACCAAGATCAAAAGGAAATGGGCGAGAGATAGGGGACATGAACACATCTTCCTCTTGTCTTCCTCGTATCCCAAGATCTGAGCTCTGGCTTCCAAGTGGAAGGTGTGAAACTTGGCTGAGGTGTGTGTGTGTGTGTGTGTGTGTGTGTGTGTGTGTGTGTGTGTGTGTGTGTGCGTGCGCGTGTAACACTTAAAAAGGAGAAAAAACCTCTCTATGAAATAGTCAGATTGATAGTAATAATAATAATAGTAAACGTTAACAAGCATTTTACATTTACAAAGGACTTTGATACATCACCTCATTTAGGATATATAGCATGATAACAGTGGAAAAGTGATGGATTTGGAGTTAGAAGATATGGGTTGAAATTCCAACTCTACTCTTTTACTAATTGACTGACTCTGGGCACAAACACTTGTCTTTCCTGGATCTCACTTTCCTCATCAGTAAAATTAGGGAATAAGACTATCAGACCTCCAAAGTGCCTTTCAGCTCCCAATCTATGGTTCTATCCTCCTCAGAGCCAATAAAATAAAGTCAATAGTTCAAGTATTTCTACTTCCAATTTCTACCTGAGTAAATTGAGCCACAGTTCTGTTGCATTGGGTCAAAGAGGTAGTGAGTGTTAGAGAAGGAATTTGAACCCAGTTCTGGCTTCAAGACCAATGCTTGTCTGACTTCTCTTGGCTGAGAGAACCACAAATTTTTGAATTATGACTGTAATGCTGGGACTTGAAATACAATCTTCTGGGACCAGGAAAGAACTAATGTCAGGGACTGTACCAGACCATTAAATTGGCAAGCTTTAGAACCCTCTGCTCTAAACATGTAACCTCTGGCATGGTTGTTCCAAAGTTAGTTTTCCAAGTTGGGGGAATTAACCTTGAACATCTCCCCCTTCATATCTAACTATTAACTCTTCCCAGAAAGAGAAGCAGTCAGAAGCAACTAGGTGGAATCCAGGCAGAAAGACTGTACCAGTCAGGGTTCCAGTGATGAAGAATGGGGAGGGAGGAGGCACAAAATGTATCTTCTCGACCTCTATTTGATTTTTAGCTTCATTGATTAACATAAAAGGAAGACCAAAGTGACAAACGATTCCTCTCTTTACCCACTAAGATTGGAATTTCCTCACCAGAATCTCTGACAAGTGTTTGGCTTCTTCTCCTACAATTCTAGCACTGTTTGAGTTTTCTGGATGTAGATTTGACTGCTTAATAAGGCAGTGATCTCCCTGTCATGAGAAGGGTTCCCAAACAGTAGCTACCAAAGTATCATAGAAGGGATTCCTGAATTAGATAAGAAGCTATACTAGACAATCCTGACTTCCCTTCCAGCTCTAAGATTCTGTCTTCAGAGAGTTAATCACTAGAGCTCAAAAACCATTTTTAAGAAAGTGATATTGAATCTCTTAAGGACGAAGAAATAGGATGAGGGCACACATGGCATTCAGTGCCAGCTTAGGAAGGATTGCAACAAAAAAGATAGTGCTGTGCTTTAGCTGCCTTCTTGCAGTTTTTGAGTCCATTATTGAGGGTCTTTGGGGACTAGAGAAAATAAGATTCTGGTTGCTTATCTCCAGTTTATCAAAGAGGAGGGGAAGAGGGAAATCTGGGGAAGGGGAGAGAATGAAACCAGAAAGAATGCAGGGAAATGAATTTTGTATATCTGTGTGCACACATGTATGAGTGTATGGAAGTATTTATGTGTCAGTTCTTATGCAAAAAATGTGAATATATATATATAAACATGTGCCTATATATGCCTGTATTCATGTGTGTCTGTGTCTGCACATGTGCTTAAATTGTTGATGGAAGGCCAATGGGGTTGTGCCCCTTTGGGGGTGGGTATTATGTAGGGAAGGGAGTGTGTGCATGCAGTGTGGCAGAAATGACAAATGATTAATCTATAGAAATCTATATTCTATTCTTCCATGCGTCCAGTCCGCTCCACTCACATTCCCATGCATCACCTCTGAAAATCCATCGCCTCCAACTCCTAGCCAAGGACAGGCTTAGAGTAATGAGCTGCATTCTTTATTGATGAACTTGCCTGGCGTTTTTTATATATTTGTATATACGTCGCATATATATTTTTCTTTAGGGGCATCCAAGGAAAATTGCTTGGCTCCCCTTCCCTGACTGCCAATCATTCAGAAGGCTGGCCAGGTTCCCTAGTGCTGAACTTTACATTTCCCAAGGTTCTTTTTCTTCCATGCTACTTATCTCACCTCATCTAACCTCAATTTAAATCAGTTCTTCTCCATGAAGTACAACCTTCTATAAACAAAGCACTGTGCTAGGCACTGGGGATATGATGCCGAATGAGAAACCCTGCCTCAAAGATAGGGTCTGATATATTGATAGGATCATACATGTAGAGCTAGAAACTACAATGAATGACACCTGATTCCAATCTTTTCATTTTATAGATGAGGGAGGCCCTTGGAAGTTAAGTGACTTGCACAAGATCACTCATCGAGTAATAGGCTGAGTCAGAATTTGGGCGGAGATCTTTCTGATTCTAGATCCCAGATCCATGACATGTCAGCCATCCCAAGCTGCATCAACATTTTATTTGACTGATAGAGCATTTTCACAGATCGAGTGAATATAAGACAGTTTGAAGATGATCAACTAACAACTAAAGGAATCATGAAAAATTCCCTCTGGGAGATGGCATCTGACTTGAGCCTGAATAGAAGTTAAAGATTCTAAGAGACACAGGTAAACAGAGAGTGATTCCAAACCTCCTCCTCTTCCCTAGATGATTGGGACTGTCTGGCTCCAGCACTCTCCCATACCTGAATGATGAATACTATGTCTGTACAATTCCTCCTTTCGAATGGGCACCATTCCAACAAATTCAGACCCTAATGGGAATCACAATATTATTAGCAACCATTTGTAGAGTGTTTTACAAGTACACTTGCAAGGGCAGTACAGATATTATTACCTACATTTTGTCAGTGAGGAAACTGAGGTTCAGAGTGGAGCAGACTTGGCTGTCATCACACAATGAGTATTTGCGGAGTTAGAACTGGCATCTTGTTTTTATTTTTTAAATTCCAGTTCAATGCTTTCCCCACCTAACTTTATATTATGATTATGATATATATTGATAGACATCAAGAGATCATTATAAGCCTGATAAAGTTTTTTTTTTAACCTTTTTTGAGTGTGTATCATGGACCCCTTTGGAAATCCATGACATGAATCCCATTTAAGAAATCATGGTGGTTTTTTTTTTTTTTGGAAAGGCACTTAAAGTTAAGTGACTAGCCCAGGGTCACACAGCTAGAAAGTGTTAAGTCTCAGAGACTGATTTTGAACTCAGGTCCTCCTGACTTCAGGGCCAGTACTCTATCCACTCAAGAATCATGTTTTTAAATGCATAAAACAAAATAGATTACAAAGGAAGTTAAGTTTATCTCAATAAAGACATATAAATTTGATCTTCATCCAAGTTCATGAAGCCCCTGAAATCTATCCATGAACCCCTTAGTAGACAGCAGATTAACAAACCTTGATCTAAATGACTTCAAGCCATGGGGGACCTCACTGGTCTCTATGTCCATCATGGTGCTTTAAGGGTTACAAAGCACTTCATATATTCTCTTGTTTTGATCTTCACAATGGCCCTTTAATATAGTGCTGTTGTTATCTCCATTTTACAGATGAGATAGCTGAGGCCCAGAGAGATTAAATGAAATTGAAAGCAGAGGGGGCAGTAGTAGCATGAGAAGCCAGCTCCATCCTGACTCTAAGACCATTCCCTATCCACTCCAGCGGCTGTCTCCCTGAACAAGAGGGCTGCGATTGCTCAGCTGAGGCGGACAGTTCCCACTTCTCTCTAAGTGCAGCTGGGAGAATGGGCGTTGGGCTCAGCTCAACCCTGTCAAAGTCCCCTAATTATTTAACTGCCTTAACACTGGGAATGACTAAGCTTTCCAAAAGGGGGTATTTACTCTTATTTTTTTCTGGAGCGGCCAAACAACTTCTAATCTTGAAAGCTTTCTTTCCTTCTATTTGCTGCTACTGTACTTGGACAAAGTCCTGTTTAGCAAAACATCCTTTTAAGATGCAGGCAGAGTTGACACTTATCACTGGAAGAAGGAGATATTTTCTCTCCTTCCCCCTCCCGATTGTAGTGTTAGGATTTTTTTTTAAGCCTGTGATAAAGAGGCCTCTTTTCCAGGAACAGTAAGAGGGGAGAAGCTGAGGGGCGCATTGCATACTGGGGATCCTATTGTAAAAAGGAGAAGAGGGGGAGAAAGGGAGGAGAAGGAGGAAGGGAAGGGAAAAGAGAGATGAAAGGAAGAGAAAAGGTAGAAGAAGGAAGGAAGACAGAAAAAGAGAAAAGGGAGGGGGAAAGAGGAAGAGAGAAAGGGGGAAATAAAAAAGAGAGAAAAGGAAAGGAATTGAGAGAAAAAGAAAGGGAAAAGGGGAAGGGAAGGAAAAGAGAGGGAGAAAAGAGAAATTGGGAGGGGATAGAGAAAGAAAATAGGAAAAGGGAAGGGAGGGGGGGTAAGAATTGGATGGGCAGAGGGAGGGAAAAGGTGAAAGGAATTGGGAGGGGAAAAAAAAGAGGGAGAGGAATTGGGAAGGAAAGAGGCAGAGAAAGAAAGGAAAGAAGAAGACGGGGAGGGAGAGAGCGGTCTTGGCTGGCGCCAGGGCCCAAGAGTAGAGCCCTGATTAGGAGCGCAAGACCAAGCGGGGCTGCCGAAGAGCACAGGGGCACCAAGGAGAAGTCTCCGCCAACTTAGAACGTCAATGGCTCGGAACCCATCGGTCTGCGGAGAGGGAGCTGCGGCGGCGCCCAGTTTCTCTGCCGTGTTTCGCTCACAATTTATCATTATCCAATTTTTTTCTTTCCCCTGGGGTCTTCTCTCTCAGACATTTCTTATCCCAAGCTGACAGCTAAATGAGGAATCACCCAGCCTACGTTCTCTATTTTGTTCTGAAATTAATTCTGTCGTGAAACACTGCCAAGTGGTTAGAGCCAGCGGGAGCTGGCGGGCGGCGGGGCGCAGGCAGGGGTGGGGTGAGGGGTGCCGTGCTGGTCCAGGATGATTTCAGCCTCGCCGTCAGTGAGAACGAAAGCCCCCGACACCCCCTTTCTATCCCCCTGAAAAGAATGGAATCTGCCGAAGCTTCTCACTACCCTTTCCTTCCCTCCCTCCCGCCTTTAAGAGACAAAACGTGATGTGGAAAGAATTGAATTTCTGCCTCATTCTTTCCAGCACTGAAGAACTACTATTCATCAGCTTCAGCCTCACAGGTCAGAGGTCATTCTGCCCCTCCCTCTGCCTTTCAGCAAGAAATTGGTCCTTGATAGGTATCGCTCCCAGGAAAAAGAACCCATTCAGGCAGCGTCTATGAACACCCACTGTAGCGAAGCGGAAAGATGCTTCTCCTCCCTCTCGCTGCTGGGTCGCAGTCCAGACGTGTCACTTATTGGTAGGTCGGTGCCTTTGGACAAGTCATCGTAACTCTCTTCTGGAACCAAGTTTTCTCACCTCCCAAAGTGGGAAGGATAATTGAGGCTTTGCATAGCAGGAGGTTGTGAGGGTCAAATAAGGTGATGGATATAAATGTCTTTAGACTGGTAAGGTTCTCTCTTGTAAACTATTAATAAGAATAGTGACTAATTCTTTCCAACTGCTGTTTGTCTATTTCTTTGACAGCTAGCATATATGTATATATAGTATCAATTTCTGAGGATATATATATGTACATATATATATGTATATATGTAATCTATACCCTTTATTTTTCAAATAGAGAAACTGAAGCAGAAGCTAAATGACTTGCCTGGTCACAAAGTTAGTATCTGAGGTCAAATTTGAACTCAGGTCTTTCTTATTCCAGATCAAATGCTATCTGCTTCACCAGACCTGGGCTCTGGGAAGCAGAGGTGAAAACTGAATCCTCAATGGGAAGCCTAGGTGGCTTTGAATCTGTGAGAATCTGTCCTGTGTTGTTCCTTCAGGACAGTTGAGAGGCAGAGGCTTCCCAGGGATGGTAGTAAATAGCCTCAGCATTCCCTCTATGATTTATGTTGCTCACTCCAATCACCCTGACCCAACTTTTATGGGATAAGAAACAAGGTATAGTGTGAGTGTGTGTGTGTGTGTGTGTGTGGGGGAAGAACGAGGAAGAAGGGAAGAAAGGAGGAAAGGAGAGTGAAGAAATTATTGATCCATTTTATAAGGGAAGAGAAAAAGAGAGACAGAGATAGAGACAGAGAAAGAGAGACAGAAAGAGAAGGAGAGACAGACACACACACACACACACACACACACACACAGGAGGGAGAAGGAATTATGGACCCATTTCAGAAAGGGAAAATTGAGATAAAGTATGTTTCTGAAGCTCATGTAGTTGAAAGTAGAGGGAAGTGAGAACAAGTCTATTTTCTCCAAGGTACTATTCACCACTCTTTCCCCTTTTTTGTCCTCTTCCTCCTCTCTGTCCTTGATGGATACTTAAGACTGATGTGGCCACGTGAGCTTCCTAGTAAGGAAGCAGTCAGCAGCTGGGCCACCAGCAAGGGCTGAGCATGATGGTTGTCATGCGGTGGAAGGGTGATAATTTATTCTGATTGCCATTGGCTCTGAGTTAGAAAACAAAATATGTGGCTGTTTCAGAAACCTCATAAAGGTAAGTCATTGGGTACCATCACTACCTCTGTCTCTTTACCCCCTAGGGAGCTACCAGGATTTGATTGGGAATTATCAGTTGGTAACATTAAGCAACTTTATTCATCTCTTTGAACATCATCTTTCATCTGTAGAATGGGTTTGATGATAGTTTGAATATATGAAATTATAGAAAATTATAAATATAAATACTAAAAGGATCCTTAAAAATAGAAAGTCCAAATGTAAGGGACTGAAGAATCTCAGATTCAGAAAGAATCTTAGAACATAAGATGCTTGAACTGAAAAAGACTTTGTAACAAAAAGCAAAGAAAGACAAAGCAGGAATATTAGAGCTGGAGGAGACCTTAGATATAATCTACTTCAAACTTCTCATCTTAACAAGGAGAAAATTGTGGCCCAAAAAAGACAGGTAGAGCCTCATTCAGGATCACCTCACCAGTGAGCTTGGTAGGCTTGTATATGAGTATTTCAACATCAGGGATGTCAGACTAGTATCAGCTGATAAGTAACTGGCAGTACTCATTCAAAAGGCCTCTAATGTGTTCAACTGTCACCACAAGGGCATTGAATCTCTCTCCATTTCAGTTCAGCTTTCACTGGGATTCTGACCCCAGCTGCCTTTGATTCTGGCTCCCCCTTTGATCTTCATGCTTGCCTCAGTGTCTCCTCTAGGGACCACATTAAATCGAATAGCCTCAGACTTCATGATATCTTCAGTTCCTGTCTCCTCAGACATGATTCTCCTTGTCTTCTCTGAACTTAGTCACCCCATATCAATACATGCTATTTAATTTTAATTCACTTAAATAATTCAACAAGCATTTATTAAATTGCTATTGTGTGCAGGATAGTAGGTTTTGAGATGACCTACTTGAAATCCAGACAGCTATTCATGGTAAGTGAATAGAACTTGTGTCTGACTATGATTGGTAAATGCTTCCCAGGTTGTAGAAGAGATAACATTGATGATTGTTGCTTTGAGTTCCTATGTGAGATCTTGCTCTTGAGTGTGGAGTATAGATTTTGGAGAATGGAGTGTGGACAGAGTGGAAATGTTGTGGTTGGAGCCATGAAGGAATAGTATCATTTTACAGGTGTATACTGAAGACAGCTGGAATTTTTTTGGGAAAGCTGATTGTTAAACATTCAGTGTAGCACTTACATATCGGAAATCAGCAAGCATTACAAATAAAGACTTTATTGTTTTGTAGTTTGTTCATGTTTAATAAAGCCATGGAGACAATGTTAAATATGCATATTAAATTTTAAAATGTGTCATGCATACATTCCCCACCTCTCCAGAGCTGGTTGTTAAGGTTTAACAACATTCCCATAGATGTGAGTCAAAAGAGAATAGTAGCCATGAGTTAGTGAGGAAACGAACAGGAGAGAGTGATAATATATCTGGGTATAGATTCTGAGGTGCAGGTGGTGTGCTCTGGCAGTTTGTGAGTGAGCCTTGATTTGTGGAGATTTTGTTACTTACTACTTGTGTGACTTTGGGCAAATCATATAACCTACTCTAAGATTCAAATCCTTTTTTAGAATAAGAGGTTTGGCCCAGAGGATCTCTAAAGTTGGGATCCTGTGATCCTGTGATACAGAGGCAGCCCTTTATACTTTGAGACCACTCTAATGATTAGGAAGTTTTGCTTGTGATATCAAGTATGAATTTGCCTTTTTGTAATTTCTGTCAAATTCTCCTGGTTCTGTCCTTCAAGACCAAACAGAATAAATCTAAAACCTTCCAATTCTTGATGACAGCTATCGTGTGTAATCTTCCTTTCCCTTTATGTCCCATCTTTTAGGTTAAACATTTTCACTTTCTTCTCTCGATGTTCATATGGCATAGAATCAAGGTCCTTTACCATTCTGGTTCTTCTTCCATTTTGGAGCTTCCTGTGTGTCTGTGAAGGGGAGGGTTCTGCAGGCTCTGCTTTGGAGAGGGGGAGAGAGGTAAGAGGCAGCTGAGGCTCTTGTCATTTCTCCTGAGCAATGGAAACATATGGAGGGCAGTTTGCACTGCCTGTCATGGAAAAAGAACTCTGTGAGGCTAGAGCTGTGAACTTGAGCCTGTCCCCCTCCTCAGTCACTCTGCTTGTCTTCTTTGTGAATGGCTAATGCATTCCAAGCAGTGGGAGAGAGATGTAAAACTAATCCACGCTCTAATAAAAACAGCCTCCCGATTAAATATGTATGAACACATATTGATTTGGGGATTAAACAGAAAAGAAAATTGAGCCTGTAATTGAGCCTGGGAACATGTACAGGGCAAGATTCTCAGCGTACTTTCCCAAACACACCTGCCTGATCTTGACTAGTTGGGGGAGGGTCTAGGCAGGTGCAAAGGGCACCCCATCCACGCAGCTGATTGAAGGTGGGACTGGGGACTTCCGTTGTTCACCCCCCTGGTAGGCAAGCACATCAAGAGAACAGAGCATAGCTGGCAGTGGTCCACTGGTGAGAAGCTCCTGTTGTTGCCTCTCCAAGCCAACCTGTGGAGGAAGGTGACTAGAGATTGGTTTATTTCTCAAATTGGTCCCATGATGCTCGTCTGCATATTGGAGTCTGGTCATCAGATTTTAAGGGGCTGACTCATCCTCATTGCCAAAAGGATATAAAGCTATTTGTTCTATATAGTTAGAAACAAAGCAAAACAAAACTCTTAGAGGCTTCATTTTTCTGATCTGTAAAATAATACAATTGGACTAGCAATTCTCTAGAGTTCCTTCCTAATCTGCTACTATAACTCTGGGGATTCTCAGTTCTTAAATTCTATATCCTGTTTTGAAAATGTTTTTTTTTTTTACTCTGATGTTCTAAGTTCTAAGGCCCTTTCCAGCTCTGACTGTCCTAGAACCCCTCTCAGCTCTGACATCATATGTTCTAAGGACCCTCCCAGCTTTGACATGCTTCCCACATAAGAAGTTCTTAACTTTTTTGGTGTATCATGGAATTGTTTGGTAATGTGATGAAGTCTATGAATCCCTTCTCAGAATGATGTTTATAAATGTATTAAATAAAATATATCAGATTATAAAAGAAACAAATGATTTTGAAACATAGTTTCCAAAAATAGTTTTAAAAATCCATGGACCCAAGATAAAGAAACCCTTCCATGTTCATAGCACACTCACATTGCACACACATACATGTAAATATAGATATATATGTGCATACAGAATATATACACATATGTACATGCATATGTGTGTATTTATATACATACACATATCTCTCTATATAAAACATTTATTAATCACTTTATATGCCAGGCACTGTGTTCAATTCTAGAGTCACAAATATAAGCAAGCAAGTTGTCCAGACTGGAGTGAGATGGTGTCAAAGATGGGGAGAAGAACAGAGGGAGCAGAGATGGGAGTGTATCAGGAATAATTTATCCCCTTTAAAAAATGCTGATCCAGGTTAGGGAATGGAAATTTTTCTGGGATGGGAAGGTGGCTTATGAGGTAGAGAAACCTTCTAAGGAAAATAAGTCATTATGTTCATCTAGACCAGCACATATCCTTGAGGAAGAACTTAGAATGAAAGAGATCTGGGGAATCTTCCAATCAAAGCAGAGCTTTGCAACCAGCATAAGGAGAGGCCCTAGGAACTTAGGTGTAAAGTTAGAAGGACGTTGGAGTGCATCATGGTCTACCTACTTCATTTCATAATCTTGAGAGGTTAGTGCCTTGTCCAGGGTTGCACAAATAGTGTCTGATACTGGATTTAAACTAAAGTCCAGTACTTTATCATATCCAAATGGGAAGAATAAAAACACCCCAGTTGGACCACTGGCTATCCAGGGAATCATCATATGTTTAGAGCCACAAGGGAACTTAAAATAACTCCTTTTCTTTGGGTTTCAGTTATCTGAAAAATAGGGTCCATAATGCTTGTATTACCTACTGCAGCATAGGGCTTATTTGAGAATCAATTGAGATAGTGGTTGTGAATTGTAAATATGAATGAACATGGAGAAAAGGAGAAGAGAATCCTGGACTTGGAACTAGAGCTATGGAATCAATTACTTGCTCTGAATCTTGGACAAGGCAATCATTTCTGAGTTTCAGTTTCTTCATCTGTAACATAAGGATTATATGCTTGTACTGCCCAGTTCACTGGGGAGGAAGACCAGAGGAAGATGCTATAAACTGTGAACTTCAGAGAAAGATATTATCTTATTATTTTGTTAAAGATCACCCTTGCCTCCAACCTCTGAGACATGCTTGACCCTCACCTGTGTTGAGTTGGACCTGCTCATTCCTGTCAGGTGGAGTTCTCAGATCCTGCCTTATTCCTCTGAATTCTGCTCTATGGCTGTGTATCTAAAACAAGAGATTTGTCATAATTTGTGACCTCCTTGGTGGACAGACACTCTTAGAAGAAGTCTGGTCAGCCAGTAAAAGTTCTAATTTTTTTTGGTAGAGGTGTTGGGGATGTTGGTAATTATTTGCAAACTTATACCCACTTCTTGCTTTACATCATCTGGAAAAGGAAGACAACTCACAAGAAGAATGATTTTTCCCCTTGTTCAAGCTGTGTCTTGGTGCCAGTGCTAGAATTATGGATTCCCTTCTCTGTCCCTCAGAATCTTCTTCCTCCTTTGAGGCTTAGCTTAGGGTTCACCTCTTCCAGGAAACCTTAATTGATCCCTGCCTCCTCTCTCCGGTTGTTATTAGCATTCTTTCCCTCCTCAAATTATCTTGTGTTTGCCTACCTATATACCTGATGAGACACAAGAAGAGGATGTCAGTGGGGGAGCTAATTGATAAAGATGAAAATAAACCCTTGTCTTTCGACAGTACTTTTTAGGTTTCAAAGCATTTTCCCATGAGCTCATAGATGTAGAATAGGAAGGGAACCTAGAGGTCTCCTTATCCAATCCCACATCTTACAAAGAAAGAAAAAAACAACAATGTTCCCTTACAGGGAATATGCTTTTCCCAAGATAATAAATGGAAGCTTTGGGATTTGAATCCAGGTCCCCAGCTTTCAAGTCAACCTCCCAGGCCACTGCACCAGGATGTTTCCCTTAATCCATTTTAATGATTATTAAATAGTCTCATGAAATGAGTGTAGGGATTATTACCTTTACAGGTGATGAAATGATAAGTGGCAGAGAGGTAACTTGGTCTCAGATCTTCTGGACCCTAGTTGGGTTCCTTTCCCTCTCCCCTCCAGAGGGACTACAATAGGAAGCTCTGAACTTTCATGGATGATATTTCGATTGCTACTTAGGGGCAGATTGATACACTCTCTGAGATGAGCTTACTCCTGACCTGTGGTTGTTCAGTCATGTCTTTGTGATCCCATTTGGGATTTTCCTAGCAAAGATATGGAGGGGTTTGCCATTTCCTTCTCCGACTCATTTTACAGATGAAGAAACTGAGGCAAACAAGATTAAGTGACTTGCCCAGGGTCACACAGTCAGTAAATGTCTGAGGCTAGATTTGAACTCTACGAGTATTCCAAATTGTAGACACAGCAATGGATCCACTGTGCAACCTACTTTCCCCTTGATGACAGATAACAAAAATTATTTTGAGGTATCCATAGGCTCATTCAGATTGCCAAAGGGGTCCATGAATAAAGGAATGAAAAAAACCCCAACATTAATTAAGCACATGATTATATGCCAGTACTAAGCACTGAAGATATAAACAGAAAAACTTTGAAAGTCCATGCTTCTAAGTATTTGATGTGATTCCATCATTTGAGTTATATGTGACTTTTGTTACCCTATTTGGGGTTTTCTTGACAAAGATACTCGTCTTTTTCACCATTTCCTTCTCCAGATCATTTTACAGATGAGGAAACTAAGTCAAACAAGGTGAAGTGACTTGCACAGGGTTACACAGCTACCTTAGTAGCTAGAGGTAGGACTTGATTTCCTGACTCTAGGCCCCATTACTCTACTGATTGTGCTATCTAGTTGTCTCAAGGAACTCTCATCATACTGTAGGAGAATACCCCCAAAAGGTTAAGAACTACATCATTTGTAAGGCCCCCTTTTGAACTAAAATGGTCTGTTTGCATCCTTGCCATTCTCCTTTCCCCCCAAATTAACTGCCTGGGCCACAGTACCCAGCTCCTGCAGGGTCCCTAGGAGGAGGGGACACTGGCACAGAGACTAACCCTGAGAGCCTGAGGGGAGGGAGGAAAACCCCCAGAATTCCACTGTGGTGTCTAACTCATCTTCCATTTCATTAAGAAGAGTTGGTAAATATTGAAGCCTCGGAGCCTCCCAGCCGCTGCCGGCCTCTCCCTGTGCTTATTAAAGCAATGAGTTAATTCCAACAAGGGCACGTTCATTCTCCAGAAGCTGCTTCTATTTTGGCCATGATTAAAAGAATGAATCAGAGAGAGGACAGATACTTGTCTCTTGTGAGGGCTAGGGGGGTCTAACCAAGCAAGGTAAAGGAACAGTGGAGGAGTGGAGAGCCAAGCAAACTCAATGACTCCGCCATGATGAAGTCTGGATGTGGCCCTTTGCTTAGACTTGTCCAGAGCAATGACCCTGGTGTTGTAGGGATGGGAGAATGCAATGGTGATAGGGTTCCTCATGCATTCAGCAATGCTAGCTTTGTTTAGGCATTCAGACATAGGGTCAAAGAGCCAGAGATTGGAGGGGCCTGAGACAGTTGAAGAGATGGAAGCTCAGAGAATTTGTCATTAGTACAAGATCACTTGAGTCAATTCAATAAGCATTTATAAAATACTTGATGTGTGACTGGAACTGTAGCCCTGGGGGAATAGTCAGAAAGCCATAAGTCTCTGCCTTAGTCCCTGCTTTAGTCCTCACAGACTTAGGGGGGGGGCAAACAACTGTGTATAAACCCACTGTAGACAGGATAAATGGAAAATAATCTCAGAAGGAAGAGACTAGCACTGAGGGAGAAAGACCCATGTGGCTGGGACTTGATGAAATTACCAGAGATTCAAATCAAGCACTCTCTCCACTGCACCATGCAGCCTCAATCATGGCCTGCCTTAAGCTTCAGACATGATGGTGCTGTTCAGGTGTCCCATCTTTCCTTGTTAAAAATATTACTTTGATAGCAAAAGACTATAGAGAAAAGAAGTAACCAGTGTTTTTGAGTAATCAATGATTAGGCAGCTAGGTGCAGTGGTCAATAGAGCAGCAATCACCTGAGTTCAAATCTGATCTCAGATAGATGATAGTCATGTGATCTTAAGCAAGTCACTTAACCATGTTTGCCTCAGTTTCTTCATCTGTAAAATGAGCTAAAGAAGGAAATGGCGATCTACTCCAGTATCTTTGCCAAGACAACCCCAAATGGGGTCGGCAAGAATTGGATACAATCAAAAAATGATTGAAGAACTACAAATTCTGTATACTATATGCAACACATGACTCAAGAAGAGTCTGACAAAACTGAAAAGACCGAACAACAACAAAACCCCCCATCTGGGGATTAATATGAGAAACAGTAGTTGTTGAGTGTTTCCTGTACCTTTAATCGATCAAGGCTATTGGCTTACCTTTAGGTTCTTAGGAACATAAATTTTAGTGTAATTTAGTGAAGATTCAAGTCAGTTGAATCCTCCTCCAGCATCCTTCCACATATGAAGGTGACCTTGTCAATGGAGCATAAGATCTAGTAGCAGGTACCAAGGCAGAAAGGCTTTGAAGTTGGTTTTATATCCCAGATGCCCAAGCACCAGCTTAACTCAGCCTAGATAGCATTCCCAGGTAGAGTGATGAGCGGAGAGTCTCAGAACAGAGAGATATTCTCTAAATTGTAGAATGGCTGTGATCAGCATGACAGGATGAAGTACCTGTGTCATTGGAATCACAGATTCTTGAAGTATATACAGCACAGTCTAATGGTCCCTTTGGGAAGGAGATGCAAAGACTGATCTCTTAGGAAGCTGACAATTTAATATCCACTTCATTTCAGCAAATAGTTATTAAGTACATAATATTGTGATCTCTAGGTGCTGCAGACTGCAGGTGCCCATAGTTGTTAGACTGTAAGTAGATGATATACATAAATGTACACATATGTGTACATATATACATATACACACATATATATGTGTCTGTCTGTGTGTATATATATACACATACATATATGTATATATGTATGTGTATATATATATATGTATATATAGTGAGATAGCAAATTTATAGCATGCTGCACCTGGAATCAAGAAGATTCATCTTCCTGAGTCCAAATCTAGCCCCAGATATTAATTAGCTATATGATTCTGGGCAAGTCACTTCACCCTGTTCGCCTCAGTTCCTCATCTGTAAAAGGAGCTGGAGAAGGAAATGGCAAACCACTTCAATATCTTTGTCACGACAACTCCAAATGGGATCGAGAAGGTTTGGATACAACTGAAAAAATGAATAGCTACAAACACATATATTATATGTGACACATGAGTGACATATGTATATATTACATATATATGTGTGGTATATATTTCTTCATGTGATGTGATAAAGTTTATATGAAGATATTACTATATCTATAGTTTCATATATTCACCCTATATAATGTGATATAGTTCATATGAAGATATATCTATATATCTATTTTCATATATTCATATCTTTGTGATATGATGAAGTCTATATGAAGATATGTTTACATCTTCATATATTTACCTCTGTATGATGTGATAAAGTCTATATGAAGATATTACTATATAGTTTCATATATGCACCCTTATATAATGTGATGTAGTACATATGAAGATATATTTCTATTTCTATCTTCATATATTCATATCTATATGATCTGCTGTAGTCTCTATGAAGTTGCCTTCCTAGCTAAATCACTTAGCTGTTGATGTTGTCTAAATCTTATATATTGTAAACCTCTTTTTGGACTTATTCACCTTTACAAAATGATCTAATAAATTTCTTTCTAAAATTATTTCAGATTTTGGGGTTTGTTTTCTGAGATCTTTTCCAACCTTGAGTTTCTGGGTAAAGCAGAGATCCTTGATCTTTTTTTTTTTTGTCGTGGAAGGCTGATAAAATCTGTGGATCCCTTGTCAGAATCTTGTTTTTAAGTGCATTAAATAAAATGCATATGTTACTGAGATAATTAATAAAATAAAAGTGCAATTCTCAAAATATTAAATAAGCAAGTTTACAAATTCAGGTTGAAAACTTCTGATTTAGAGAACTGGATAGGTTCTATATGAAGAAATGATGAATAAGAATCACATAATTGAATTAATAATAATAATTAGGAAAACAAGCATAATTAATAATAATACTTTGCATTTAAATGGTACTTTGAGTCTTGCAAAGCACTTTACATGTTAACCAATTTGATCCCCACAACAATCTTGTGAGGTTGGTGTTATTATTATGCTTATTTTACAGTTGAGGAAACTGAGGCAGACAGAAATGAAGTGACTTATCCAGGATTACATAGCTTATAAGTGTCTGAAGCTGGATTTGAATTTGAGTCTTCCTGTATCCAGGTCCAGTGCTTTATCCATTATGACATCTTGCTGCTAATATGAATTGCTATCTGCAATGATATAAAGTAGACTGCTCAGGACTGGGTATATACATAGATGAAAAACACAGTTCTTACTCTCACAGAACTTACTTAAAGAAGGGGTGGGATATGGTATGAACAAAAATAAGTTCAATATAAGGTAAAGTATGATGAAGGTAAAGGAGCAATTAAGGGAAGAGGGCCACTTGGAACTGAGGGAGAAGTGGGGAGAATCAGGAAGGCTTCATAGAGGAAGTGGCACTGCAATTAGACTGGGAAGGAAGACAAATTTTAGCAGGTGGAAATGAGAGAAGGCATTCTGGACATGGGAAATTTATTTAAAATTTTTTTAATAATAGCTTTTTATTTTCAAAATATGTGCAAAGATAGTTTTCAACATTCACTCTTGCAAAACCTTATGTTCCAATTTTTTTCTCCCTGCTTTCCTCCCATCCTCTCCCCTACACAGCAAGTAATCCAATATATGTTAAACATGTACAATTCTTCTATCCATATTTCCACAATTATCATGCTTGAGCATGAGCAATTTCCTAGGGAGTGTAGGATAGTATTGTCCAAGTTGGCTGTAAGATAGACTGTGAAAAGAAATAATGTAAAATCAGTCTTGTGAATAGGGATGTTTCATTATATTGTTTGGAAAACGTATTAATTATTATACTGTTTAAATTTAACTAGAGCTTGTTTAAAGTCAGAATGTCACCCTGGCCTCAGTAACTCTCCTGGTATATTGGAATATATTGGAGATGACTAAGAGGAATGTTGTCTTCCCCCCGGTCTGGATCCACATTCAAGTTTTGTTTTGGGTCTTCCCAAGCTTGTGGCTTTGTCCAAATTTTATTCAAAAAGGGAAAAATGTGAATTGAGTTGATTGCTCGGTGAATGTGTTGCAGAGTGGATTCTATTAGGGGTATAGCCGGATCAGATAGCAGCTGAGTTTCCTTTCAGTGATGAAATTCTGAAATTTGGAAATCACGGTAACAGGTCTGGGGCTGGGGCAGATCAGCATTAGGAAAGCCTTTATGGTGGAGGGAACCCCTGAATTGGAGCCTTAACAACTTCAGATCATAGAATTCTGAACTGAGAGGGATGTAATTTGTTATACTAACACCCTCAATTATTACACATGAGAAAACTGTGAATGCGTCAGTGATTTACTCATAGGCACATGGCAGCAGGGATGAGATTTGAACTCGGGCCTTCTCCCTTCAGAGCCAGGGCTCTTTTCATCACTGCACGATGGAACAGATAGAGTGTTGGATTTGGAGTCTGGAAAAACTGGAATTTAGTCATTCATCTGTTTTTTAAAAAGGTGAGTTATTGTAGTAGGCAAGTCCCTTCGAACCTCAGTTTCCTTTTCCATAAAAAGCTTTGCAAGCTTTAAAGCACTAGATTATATGTGTATGGAATTGTTATTGTCATTATTTTATCAGAGTGCCTCTCACTGTGGAGATGAATCAGGCTGGTCCCTTCTGAGCATTGGGAATGAGTTATCTATAAAGTCTTAGAATCATCAAGTCCAAAGGTCAGAGCGGGCCCCTGGAGAGATCATGCTATCCATCCTCTCTGAATTTAGGGAACTGGGCTCTAATCAGAAGGGAAGAGGGAAGAAGAAAAGACAGCTCCTTTTGTAAAACAGTGAACTCCTGCTCTCTCTTGCATCCCCTTCCCACTCCCAGCACACACAGCTGAGAGAACAAAATAAGATCTTTGGAGAGCAGGTGGGCAGGCCTTCCCAAGCCAAACCTGCCATTTTTGCTCTTGGCAAGGCCACTGTGAGTGAGTCCAGGGGGAGGATTCCTGCTTTCCTCAACCTTTCTCAGCCGGGACTGCTGTACAGAAGCTGGCCAGTCTCCATCTTTCCCAGTGGCTTTGAAAGCTCTTGGCATTTTCCAATTTCCCAGGACCACCCACCTGGCAAAGGGAAATAACATTCCATCATTTCTACACCCCTGGGTAATGAGGCCCCCACATAGGCGATGAATGGGCCATGTGTGGCTCCTTGATACTGGGGAATGTGGGGATTCAGTTCAACAGATCATTCCCTAATGAGAATGCAAAGATATTCCTGTAATGGGGGTGGGGGGTGGGATGGGGAGAAATCCCTTCCTCCCCACCCCCACCTTCCACCCTTCCACTGTCACACACTGTTCCAAAGGGCGGTTTGCTAATTGCTGCCTTGTGATTTGGTCCAGAAAATAATTAGCAGGGCTCTTCCTTTGATTTTCTGCAGCTGCAGATAAAGTAGTTGAAATGGTGTGTACAGGGAAAGGGGGAGTGCTCAGCCTTTCCCTGGTTTTACTAAGAGATGAAGAGTGGAATTTCCTGAAGGTAGTGTGGTACAATGGCAAGAGTCCTGGTGAAAGAACCAGGCCATGAAGTCTCTAGACTTTTTTCTCTAGTCTTTTCCCTGATCCAGCCCCACCCTCCTCATCTGTAAAATGACAGACTTAGTGATCTCAAAGATCTTCCCCAGCACTAACATTTTGTGTTCTAAGACTCCTTTCAGCTATGACAATCTATGTTCTAAAAAGCCCTTCTAATTCTGGAGTTCTTGGTTTAAAGGGTCCTTCTCTATCCAACATTCTGTAGTTCTTGGATTCTATTGGATTCAATTTCCTCATATTTAAACAGTATAATAATTAATAAGTTTCCTGAACAATAGAATGAAGTATTCATATTTCCAAGACTTATTTTACATTATTCTTCTTTATGCTGTCTATGTGAGCAACTATCAGAGATACAAAGTGGGGAGAAGCTGGCGAAGTGGGGACTAGGGGAGAAAAGGGGACAGTCCTGTTGGTTTCTCTGAGGGTTGAGGTTCAGGACTGGATCAAAAGTAAGAGAATCATGGAGATGATGCTTTCCCCTTCAGATTCAGACACAGCATCTTAGCATCTGCTTCCAATCCTTCTACTCAATACTGCAAGGTATTAAGGTATTAATATACCTGAATGGAGAGTTAGTAAGGGGGAAGCTGAAGTGCTAGGGTAGAAGTTTAATGGCTCTTTCTAAAACCCATGGTAGAGTCAGAAGGCATCTCAAAAGGCATCTAATCCAATGGAGCAGATATTCCTTCTATGAAATCTTGGAAAATGTTTGTCGTTGTTCAGTCATTTCAGTCACGTCTGACTCTTCACGACCTCATTTAAGGTCTCCTTGGCCAAGATCCCAAGTTTATTGGAATTGTCTATCTTAGTTGATCATCACACAATGTTGCTGTTATTGTGTACAATGTCCTGGTTCTGTTCACTTCACTCAGCATCAGTTCATGCAAGTCTCTCCAGGTTTCTTATAGAACAATAGGATTCCATTACATTCATATACTATAACTTATTCAATCATTCCCCAACTGATGGGCATCCATTCAATTTTTAATTTTTTTCTATCACAAAAAGAAGTGCTACAAACATTTTTATACACGTGAGTCCTTTTCCCTTTTTATAATCTTTTTGAGATACAGATCAAGTAGTGACATTGCTGATCAAAAGCTATGCCCATTTCTAACTTTGTGAAGCAAGTTGTAAATGAAGGATGGAATCTGTAGTCTGTTCTCCACAAGTCACAGGGAAAGGGTTGGCCAAGATGGGCCAGGCTTGACTACGTTCTGGGCTGGCTTTTGGATTCTGAACTGGGCTTCAGGTTCTTGGGTTGTTTGGGCTGGAGTAGGCAATGGATACTGAATTGGACTCTGAGCTTTGGGGTGGGCAGAGGCCCTCACTGCAGTGCAGCTGGCTACCGTACTGAGCTTCCAATTCTTCTGCACAAGAATTAGCAAGTACCACAGTCAGAAAGAAAGCAAATTTATAAATTGTCTTTATTCTTTTATCCTGTCTTCCCTCTCATTTTTTCTTAAAGGGCTTTCTGAGGACAGAAGTCATACACCCTTTAATCTCTATCAGCCCCTATATTTCATCATCAGCAAACATTTATACAAATAACAATTTATCACACAGGCACAGAACGTTATGGTTTACATAGCTCTTTCCTATCTATTATAATGTTTGATCCCTGTGAAGCAGGCAGGGCAGGAATTATCTGTGATAGAAAGAATGCTGGATTTGGAGTCTTAAGATTTGAGTTTGAATTCCCTCTCAGTGTCTTACAAATTATGGGAATTAGGACAGTTCATTTCATTTCTCTGTGTCTCAGTTTCTCCATCTATAAAAGAAGGAGGTTGGACTAGATGACTTCTAAGGTTTTTGCCTGCTATAAATATATGATCTTGTGATTCCTATTTTGTAGGGGAAGAAACTGGGAAAAGGGAAGTGACCTAACCAAAATGGGTAAGCAGACACTGGTTAACAGATACATCTGGTTCTTTGATTCCTACCTTCCAGGGCTTGAGAACCTTTTGCCTTATTCACATTTTCTCAGGAGAGTTTTCTGTTTTCCTGGGAGGTTGTATGGCTGAAAGTTAAATGAGATGCGTGAAGCCGACCCCGATGGATAATGAAGGATGGCAGTGACAGGCCCCTAGCCATAGGTCATGTTGATATTTTCACAGCAGCTTTCCATTCTTATTACATTTTGATGGATGGAGAGAGCAGGGATTTTTATTGTAATCTTACCCCTGCTTTAAACTGCTAATTCATGCCCTGTTTCCTTCTTCCATTTTGTTTCTACAAATTCAGTCAAGTGTTGATGAAATGAAGATTTAATATCTAGCAGGAAGAGGAGATGCATTGATGTGAAAGCATTAGCTGCAGCAAGGTTTTTTTTTCTTTCTACAATTCATATTAACTCAGTCTAATGATTAAAATGCCTTTTTTGGGGGTGTGTGTGTGTGTGTGTGTGTGTGTGTGTGTGTGTGTGCGCGCGTGCGCTTTCAGAATCTCTTCACTAACAATAATAGAGGTATAATATGCTCCTTAGACTGCTTGACCTCTCTCCAGTATTTGACATTGCTGACCTCTTCTGCCTTCCATGCAGTCTCCTTCCAGATTTAATGGCACTGAGCTCTGTTAGTGTGCCTCCTACCTCTTGAATCACTACATCTCACTTATTACCCTTGTCTCACGCTGCCTCCATGCTTACTCACATATAGGTCTATATCAGGACTCTGTCCTGCCTTCTAATTCTCACACATGTATAATTTCTCTCTGCACATATATATTTTCCTCAGGAATCTTCTTTGCTATCAGTTTTATGTAGATGGCTAACAGATCTACACATACCCAGTCCCCTATTTGTTCCCTGAACTATTACTAAAGACTCAACTGATTATTGGACATATTCGACAGGATGTCATGTAAGCATCTAAAACAGAGCTCATCTTTCCCACAGACTCTTCCTTCTTTCTAACTTTTCTATTTCTGTCAAGGATGCCACATTCCTACTAATCACCAAAGTCACAACTTTGTTCACATTTTCCACTCTTTCTTCTCCCTCGCTCCTCCCATTTAATCAGTTGCCATGCCCATATATTTATCTCTCTCTTTTTCCCACCCTCTCACACCACAACCATCTAGGTTAGATTCTTGCTGGGACTATATTTTCCTGTCTCTGATCAGTTTTCCTGTCTCATCTGTCCCTTCTTCAATCCATCCTTAGCACAACTGCTAAAACACAAGTCAGAGTTCTGGTGACTCCTTGCCTCTAGACTAAAACTAAAATATAAATTTTTTGTTTTGGCTTTTGAAGCCTTCATGTGTTGCTTTAAACTCTCTTCCCAGGATTACCATATGTGGTGCTTCTTCATGCTCAGGTTCATTCCATCTTACACAGCTTACTATTATACAGGTTCTCCACACCATACTTGGAATGCTTCCCTTCTCTTTTTACGGGGAATTCCCGACTTCCTTCAAAGTTCTATTCCAGTGCTGGTTCCTAAAGGAAGTTCATACTGATTCCCCTACTCCCAGTTGCTAATGTCCTTTCCCCAGAAATTACACTGTGTACTCTGATAAGTGATGCATAGCACAGAATACTGGTCTTGGAGTCAGAAAGACCTGAGTTTGAATGTTGCTTCACTTATTAGCTGTGTGACCCTAGGCATGTCACTCCATGTTTTCCAATCTCGATTTTCTTGTGTGGAAAATGAGGAGAATGATGGCACTTTCCTCATCGATTTGTTATAAGGATCAAATAAGATAAATATTTAAAGTGCTTAGAAATTTTAAAGCTAAAACAAAATAAAACATAAGATATAAAAATATTGGTTACTATTATTATTGAATTATTGAAATTTCCACCAATAGGATATAAACTCTTCCAGGGCAAGGATTTTGTTTATGTCTTTGTATCTGCAGAATGTAGCATCCTGCTTGGCATTTATGGTAGGCACTTAATAAATGTCTGTTGTTGTTTGCCCTTAAAGAGGATCATGAATGAATGAAGAATGTTGAACCTGGATTCAGGATGAGATGACTTCATGAAGTTTCCATCTCTGACATTTACTGGTTGTACAACTCTACTTGTTGTTAAATCATATCCAGTTCTTCCTAACCTCATTGGGAGATTTCTTGGCAAAGATGCTGGGGTGGTTTGCCATTTCTTCTACAACTTATTTTACAGTTGAGGAAACTGAGGGGTGCAACATCGTGAAGGGCTTCAAAAGCCAAATCAAGAAATTTCCATTTTAATTTTAGTCCAAAGGCAAGAGGGAGTCACCAGAACTCTTTGACTTGTGTTTTAGGAATATCATTTTGGCAGTTGTGCTAAGGATGGATTGAAGAAGGGACAAATGAAACAGGAAAACCGATTAGAAGGGTATTGCATAGTCCCAGCAGAATCTAAATCAAGGTGGTTGTGGGGTGAGAGGGAAAAAAAAGAGAAATAGATATAGGGACATCACAACATGGGAAGGGTGAGGGAGAAGAAAGTGTGAAAACATGAACACGGTTGTGACTGATGATTTGGAAGGAAGATGGCACCCTTAACAGAAACAGAAAAGTTAGAAAGAGGAAACAAATAGGGTGAAATGACTTGTTATATCTATTTTACTGCTGAAGAAATTGAGGCAGACAGACCTTAAGTGACAAATATCTGAGGATGAATTTGAACTGAAGTTTTCCTGACTCAAGATCTTATGCTTTTTCTGCATCTCATTACCTAGGGAGAGTTAAGAAGAAAGAGCACTCATTCAATGTTCGGGGAAAGATTGTGTAAAGCTATAAGCTGATGTAGTGGCTAGGGACCTGAGCCTGGAGTCAGGAAGACCCTAATTCAAATCTGCCCTCAGTCACTGATTGGGCTGCAGGACCCTTACCTGCCACATAAATAAAATAGGGATAATAATAGCACCTACCTTCTAGGGTTGTTGTGAAGATGAAATGAAATAATAATTATAAAGCTTTATAAATGCTAGCTATTTTTGTTATTGGTAGTGTTATTATTATTAGCTGTGTGATCTTGGACAAGTCACTTAATTGCTACCTTTTCCATTTCCTCAATTGTAAAATATGGATGATAATAGCATCTGTCTCTCAGGGTTGTTGAGAACATCAAATGAAATTATATTTGCAAAGTACCTGGTGCACAGTAGGCAATATATAAATGTAGGCTATTTGTCTTCTTAAAGATACAGAGATGGAAATGGAATAATTGAGGAGCAGTTTGGAGAGCAATAAGATAGCTAGTTTGGTGGGAATGCATTCTGTGTGAGGGGGTGTAATGTATGATCAGCCTGGAAAGTTATACTGGCACCAGATTGTGAAGTGCTTTACATTTCTAACAGAGGGATTTTTTTTAAAGGGACCAGAGCTAATTATTAAAGTAGAGGAGGGACTTGGTCAGACTTGTTTTAGAGATCCTCATTTGGCAGCTTATATAGAGGGGAGGGAAAGAGACTAGAGACTGGAGGGCCAATAAGGTTATTGGTATAATCCAGACAAGAGGGATGAATGCCTATATTAGGGTGAGTGTAAGGTAAGGCTTCTTAAACTTTTTTTACTTGCCACCCCTCTTCATCAAGAAATTTTTATATGACCCCAAATAGGAATAAAAATCAAATATTTACTGATAAAAATCACAATTTTGTGACCCATATGGGATCATGACCCACAGTTTAAGAAGCTTTGCCTTAAGTTGAGAAAAGCTGATAGTTTCCAGAGTAAAATTGACAAGATTTGGTGAACAATTACTATGGAGAGAAAGTAGGGAAGAAGGTTTCAGGGACAGATAGATATTCTAGATGAGAAAGCCCCAAGCTCTGAGAAAAGTTCCAAGCTGAAAAGGAAGGAAACAAATGTTTATTAAGCACCTACTATGTGCTAAGCACTGCCCTAAGGACTTTACAAATTATTACACATTTGTAATCTATATTGGATTACTTCCTGTCTAGGGGATGGGGAAAATAGAAAGGGAGGGAAAAATTTGGAACACTACTTGAAAACTATTTTTGTATGTATTTTGAAAACTAAAAAGCTATTATTATAAAAAAATTATTATCTTATTTGATTCTCACAACATCCCTGAGAGATAGGTTCTATGATTATCCTAGTTTTGCAATTGAAGAAACCGAAGAAAATAGCTATTAATTGATTTGCCCAGGGTCACACACTGGTAGGTGTTTAAGACTGTGAGGAGGCAATGAGGCTTGGGGTTAAAGTCTGAAAAATCTGAAGAAGAGCCAGAAGGGAAATGAAGCACTTAAAAAAACCTAGAGGTCATGGAGTCCAACCTCTACCTCTTTGAAGTTTGGAATCCAGATCCTAGTGGTGTGTCATAGTAGACAGAGTCTCTGACTTAGAGCTATGAGACTCTGGATTCAATCCTGCCTCAGACACATTCTTGAGTTGAGCATTGCTCATTCTTTTGTGTTTCCCTGCTGAGGAGAGGTCAACTGACTCCTCTGATTCAGAGCCTCTATTACAGGATTTGGAACTGATAAGACTAATTAATTGAAGTTGATGGCCATCTTCATGGGTGCCTGTGAAAAGAATACTATACACTTGACAGAAAGGAAGGCCAGTAAGGCACATTCCTGGGTGATTTCTGGTCAAGGCCTTCCAAGTTTTCATCCATAATCATGACAATTATTGAAGATACAAGGGGCAACATGGACAGAGGGGCTGGAAGGGTTAGAGGGCTAGCCTCAGCCTTGGAAAGACAAGTACAAATCTGGCACTCTTGGGCTTCTTGACTCAGGATGAGCCTCTAATCCTCTCAGGCCCCAGGCAGCTCTCTTAAGACCATATATTGCAGACACTGAGCTGCATTGTAGAGAAATGTCTATATTAAAAGCAATGAGAGCATAATTTGTAACTATCCAATTCCTCCAAATATTAAGATTCATGCTTCTGGCCTCTGTGTGGAGAAGCAGGATTAATTTAGGGGAATCGGACAGAGAGTTTCTATGTTCACTAGCTTACAACTCAGGAGCTCTGGGTTCTAGTTCTACACCCAAGATGGCCAGGTGATATTGGGAAATAATAATGGAGCTCATTTCAAACCCTTCCCTCACAAATATCTCTATAAGGTAGATAGTACAAAAATCATAGATTCATAGATTTAGAGCTGGAAGGGACATCAGAGATCATCAAAGTCCATTCTCCTCATTTTATAGGTGAGGCACAGAGGGGTGTGTGGGTGTGTGTGTGTGTGTCTGTATGTCAGAGAGAGAGAGAGACAGAGACAGAGACAGAGACAGAGAGAAACAGAGAGAGAGAGAGAGAGAGAGAGAGAGAGAGAGAGAGAGAGAGAGAGAGACAGAGAGAGAGAGACAGAGAGAGAGAGTGAGGAGAGAGAGAGAGAGAGAGAGAGAGACAGAGAGAGAGAGAGAGAGAGAGTGAGGAGAGAGAGAGAGAGAGAGAGAGAGAGAGAGAGAGAGAGAGAGAGAGAGAGAGACACTTGTCCACGAACATAAACAACTAGTGTCTGAGATGGCTTAAGGCTTCCAATTCTTTATCCACTATTCCAGAGATGAAATGAGTTACTTGTGATCATATTGTAAATGGCAAATCTCTAAAATTCTCTGGGTCTCAATTTTCTTTTTTATAAAATGAGGAACTTAGACCTTATAGCTGATGTTCCACCCTCTTCCAGCTGTGCTATTCTTTGGTTCTTCATAATCCCTAAAGTTCATTCTGATTTCTCTTCTTGTCTCTTTGTGTACTTAAGTTTTTCCCTTCTGACTTTCTCCCAATGTCTCTGGTGCCCCCCACCCCCCCACTCCTTCCTGTCTCTCTTTTCCCATCTCTGTCTCTGTCTCTCTATCTCTCTTTTCAGAGAATAAATATGACCAGACTTGGCATTATCTTTCTGTTTCCATGGAAATGAAATCTGTTTCCGATAATGACCCTTCTCCGATTGTGGTGAATTTTGGTAATTTTAGAAACCCGGTTGCACATGCCACCTGCATTTCAATTCAGATCCAGACAGGATTGGGCTGATGCTTTCAGGTTGAATAGAAATAAGGGAAAGTGCTAGGTCTGGAATTTCTGGGATGTATAAATGCCTGAGAAGCAATGTTGGGGATTGGGGGGGGGGGAATGTACCAAATATATCAACTGTATGAGCTAACATAAGCTTTTAACTTAAGAGAGCCCAGGTAATGGAGGACTAATCTCTTCTATGATAGTGCCTTTGCCAGGGAAGTACCCCAAAAAGCTTCTTTTGGACATCCAGAAATGTTAAAGGCCTTTGAGATTATTTAGTGCAATCTAGTTATTTTATCTTCTCATCAGAGATTTTCTGAATAGTTAATTCAGTTATTCCTGACTCCAGATAAATAAAGCCAGCAGAACTTTCAGGATTCAGATGCTGGGTATCTGACTGGGTTGATAAACCCCAGAGAGTCAGAGAAATTTGCACAATGACTAACACCTAGGATTCACAGACACAATGAGCTGCATGTTTGCACTGTGGGTAGAAACTGCCCCCAGTACTTGCTACCTCCTCCTAGGACAACATGCCCTCAATAACTTACTTCTGTAGACCTCAGTGAGTCCTGGAATCATCAATAGCTTCCTACTGCTGGAATTAGAGTGATATTCAATAACTGGGAAGACTGGGTGAGAGGAGGAAGAGGAGGGAAGAAGAGAGGGGAAAAAAGGAAGAGAAAAAAGGGAGCAGAGAGAATGGATTCATAGATTTCATAGAATACTAAAGCTGGAAGGGACTTAGGCATTAGTCCAAATGCTTCATTTTACAGTGGAATAGAAATTGTGGTAGATTTGGAGATGGAGGACCTGGATTCATATTTCATCTCCGAGATTTATGTCCTTAAGTAATCGATTTTCCTTCCTTAGGTCTCATTTTCTTCATCTAGAAAATGAAAGTTTTGGGTTAGGTCTCGTGTCCCACATCCCTTCCTGTTTCCAATCCTATGATCTGAAGACTCAGAGAATTGAAATCAGTTGTTTATGGTCATAAAACAAGTTTGTAGCAGAGCTAGATCTTGAACTGAAGTCTCCTGGGTATTTGTTTATTATTCTTTCTACCCCCTGAAAGCAGAGATGAGAGAAAAGCCTAGAACCATAGCAGTTTTTGAGCTGGAAGGTTTATACAAATATTAAGTGGCCGAGTCAGGGTTCTCTGACCCATTTCCTATAGGATGCTTAGCACTTTGGAGATATGTCACTGTTTGGGGGTCCTGTGTTCGAGGCCAAAGAAAATGCTCATAAGTTCTGGGGAGAAAAGTACTCAGATTTTCCCAGCCTGACATGCCTGTATCGCTCTTCACAGGCACTACTGATTGGTTGTCACTCACCCTTGCCCCCACCTCCATCTCAGGAGACAGTTTGCAG
Organism: Sminthopsis crassicaudata; assembly: GCF_048593235.1. NCBI lineage: Eukaryota > Metazoa > Chordata > Mammalia > Dasyuromorphia > Dasyuridae > Sminthopsis > Sminthopsis crassicaudata. The sequence goes on along the minus strand of NC_133619.1, from coordinate 590,388,629 downwards.
AAGTTCTGATCTTAGGTAGAAAATTTTCAGGCTCTCCCTGGGACAATGAGGAATTTATTAAAAGTCAAGGAATCTCAAAGCTGTACTTGAAAGGAGAAGAGAAGAAAGGGCAGAGGGGAGAAGAAAGCATCTTTTCTTTTTTTATTTTCCTGGGGACGAGCAGAAGATAGGTCTGGCCTCTGGTTACTGCGGACCTCTAGCCCTACCTCCCTCAGGACTTAGCCCCGGCTGTGACAGAGGCTTTTGTTCCTGTAGGTTCTAACATGTCACTGAGCCAGGATGATGTCTGCCCACCGAAAGGCAAGATTTAAGAATCAGAGAATGTCAGGATTGGGAGGAGCCTCAGACATCATAAAACCTTCATGTGAAGAGGAATCAATTGAAACCCAGAGAAATCAAGGGACTTAATCAAGATTGCACAGCAAGTTAGTGGTAGAGGTGGAATCAAAGCTCAGGCTTAGAGAGAAAGCAGAGCATGAATGCTGTTCTTTAAATTAGAGGACCTGGGTCCTAGTTCCATTGGGTGTTTAGTCCTACCTCAGATGCTTATTAGTTATGTATTTTAGACCAATCATTTTTATGCAGAAAATACATAATTATACTGGATTATATATTTATAGATGACCAGATTTAATTAGTTGGTCAATAATCATTTATTTATTAAGCATCTACTATGTGCTAGGTACTTTGGGGATACAAAGAAAAATTTATATCTTTTTAATGGGAGAGATATGTTGTTTTCTCTTTTGTGACTCCATTTGGGATTTTCTTGGCAGAGATACTGGAGTGGTTTGTAATTTCCTTTTCCAGCTCATTTTAAATGTGAGGAAACTGAGGGAAACAGGCCTAGGTAATTTGCTTAGGGTCATGAAGTTAATTAATATGGATTTGAACTCATAGAAATGAGCTTTCTTTAGTTCAAACCTAACAGTCTATCCACCAAGCCACCTAGCTGCCAAAACTAGGTACAAATAAGACAGGATAAATTAGAGGTAATCAATAGAGAGAAGATACTACTACAATTATAATAATAATAATAGTTAACATTTATATAGCACTATATACCAGACACAATGCTGAACATTTCATAAATATTATCTTGTTTGATATTCACAATTACCTTGGGAGATAGGTGCTGTTATTATCCCCATTGTACAGATAAGAACACTAAGACAGACAAAGCTTAAAGACTTGTTTAGGGTCACATAGCAAGTTTCTGAAATTGGATTTGAACTCAGATCTTCCAGCATCCAGGCTTAGTACTTTACCCACTATTCACCAGAAATTTTAAAATCATTTTTTACTTTAATAGTATTTTATTTTTCCCAATACATGTAAATACAGTATTTAACATTCGTTTTTGTAAAACATTGTATTGTAATTTTTTCCCCTTTCCTTCCTTACCTTGCCTCTCCCCAAGACAGCAAGCAATCTGATATCAGTTAAATATATGTAATCCTTGGGGCAACTGGATGGTGCAGTGGATGGAGTCTTGGAGTCAGGAGGACCTGAATTCAAATCTGGCCCCAGACACCTAATACCTCCTACCTGTGTGACCCTGGGCAAATAACAACCCCAATTGCCTTGCCCTTCCAAATATGTGCAATCCTTTAAAACCTATTTCCATATTTTTCATGTTTATGCATTAGCATTTTAAGGGAGATCAGGAAAGACTTCTTGTAGAAGGTGGGATTGTAGCTGTAATTTAAAGGAAGCCAAGGGAGCCAGGAGACCATGAGGAGGGAAAGAATTCCAGGAATGGGAAAGAATTAAAGAAAATACTCAGAGCCAGGATATGAAACATCTTAAGGGAAGTACAGTAAGAAGACCAGTGTTACTGCATTTCAGAATCCTTTGGGGCTGTGGAAAAGGTATAAGACTTGAAAAGCTTGAAAGGGGGTTGGTTTTGAAGGGTTTTGAATAGGAGGCTTTATTTTTGATAGCAATGGTGATTGGAAGCCACATAAAATATCTGATGCCTTCAGAGGACTACGAACCTGATTTAAGTGAATAGTGTGATACAGAAAGTAAAAAACTCACGAATCTTATGTTGCATAAATAGGAAAAAAATGTCCAGAACAAGGAAGATGTATTGTGTTCATTTTGAAGGCCACATTTCAGAAAAGACATTGACAAGGTGTTGAGCACAGAGAAGGATATTTGTGAAGATTAGGGACTGTTTATTGTTACATAAAGACCAGTTGAAGAACTGGAGATTTTTATCCTGAAGAAGAGGAGACTTTCAGAAGCTTCAAGTTGGAAGGGACCCCAGATTCCCTCTTATTCAGCTGGCAATGAACTGAGAAGACCATGGCTTTGGATATTCCAAACAGATGGTTACCCAGTTTTTGCTTGAAGACCACTCATGAAGGGGAGCCTCCTGCTCCCGAGGTCACCCTTTCTGCCTTTGGAGAGCTCTATTTTTCAGCAACATTTTCCCTACATCAAACCAAAATTTGCCTCTCTGTGACATAAATAACAAAATGACATCATGTTTATAAAGCTTTTTGCAGATCTTAGATTGCCATCTAAATGCTATTGCTATTATTTTGGCATTATTGTTATATCTATTTCTCTCACTTCTACTCTCTGGGGTCAATCAGAACAAATCCAGTTCTCTTTGTATGACAACCCTTCCTACACCTGAAGAGGGGTATTCTTTTTAAAAACATTTTTATTCAGAACTTAATAAACACCAAATAAAGCAGCTAGTTCTATAAAAGGATTACACATAAAACTGTAGGTCTCTAGTAAGCATAGATTATATTTCTTTTCTTTTTTCTTTTTTGGCTTTGCTATTTTCTTTCTTTTTTATTAAAGATTTTTGTTTTCAAAACATATGCATGGATAATTTTTAAATATTGATCCTTGCAAAACCTATATTTCTTTTAAAGTAATCAGTTCAAACTATAGCTTTTATCGATGTTCTACTTACTCTATTCCTTTTGGCCTTCTATTCTCTTTGATGCAGTAAGAAAAAAAAGATGCCCCAATGGTCCTTTCCCCCCCCTATTTTTGGGGGGCATTTCATTTGTTTGCTCTTTTCCCCTTCCCTTCTCCCACTGGAAAAAGAAGGGAAAAAAATGCCCTTATGACAGACAGACATAAAGTTAAACCCACACTCACTGTTTCTCAAAATGTATGGAAGACAATGATCATGACCTCAAGTCCTTCCTTGTCTAAACATCCCTAGTTCCTTCAACTGAACTTGTTTAAAACCTTGAAGCCTTTCATCATCTGGTTGCCCTACTCTGGATGGTCACTGGCTTACAAATTCCTAAAATGGAACAAGAAGCTCTAAACACAACATCCTAGGTATGGTCTGTCCGGAGTGTTTTGCTTTCCTTAATGTAGCCAAGATCAGCCTTTTATTTTATTTATTTATTTTTATCAGGGGACGGAGGAAGAACTATGTTGTACTGTTAATATATACAACCTTGTGGTCCACTAAATCTCCCAAATCTTTTTCAAATGAATTGCTACTTAGCTATGGGTCCCCCATCCATATTGCAGGTATAAAATTTATGTGTTGGAACGCGAGTATAGGACTTCCCATTTATCCCAGTGACATTTTATCTTATTTGATTTGGTTCAGTGTTCTGGTCTGTTTGGAGTTATCTCTCTTAGCTTTTTGAACTCTACAAATTTAATAAGTGAGCCATTTATATCTTCTTTCAAGACATTGATATAAATGTCAACATTATTGGGACAAAGACATATCCCTAGGGCATTCCACTAAAGACCTCATCAAAGTTGACATTGAGTTGTTAATGACTACTCTGATATTGATCATTCATCCCATTCTGACTACACCTAACTATTCTAACATCTAGCCCATATATCTTTAGCTTTTCTATATAAAATAGCATGAAAGATTTTTCTTTGCAGAAATCAAGTTTTTAAAAATAAATATATATACATATGTATATGTACATATACATACGTTACATACATATACATATATCTTTTCTCTGGAGATACAAAGAAGCAAAACTGTCCCTGTCTACAATGAGCTTATATTCAAATGGGACCGCCATTTATACAATAGCTTGTACATAAATAGTTACATTCAAGATAAATACAGAAAAGATGAAAAGAAAAATTTTAGATGAAGATATGGGGTAATATTTACAAATTTGAGCTGTAGGTAAGGAAAAACTTATCTTAGAATGATAATCTTCAGTTTTTGTATTGGTAAAATGGGGATATTGGTCTACATTATCTGGAGGGTGACATCCAACCATTTTCATTGATTTCAATTTGTGATCCTAGCCTTAGAATGGAACTTCATAAAATAGTTAAGTTCTGAAGAAATAATTAAAGTCACTCTCTGGGCAAGTCCTTTTAGCCTCTCAGTATTTATTTATGTATTTATGTTTTGCTGAGGCAATTGGGGTTAAATGACTTGCCTAGGGTTACACAGCTAGGACGTGTTAAGTGTTTGAGGCCAGATTTAAACTCAGGTCCTCCTGACTCCAGGGCTGGTTCTCTAATTACTGCCCCAGCCTCTCGGTATTTTAAGAAATTCTAAGCTGCAGAGAAGATACCAATCTACATTAACAGAGTCTCTTTATTCTAGAGTTTGCTATATCAATAAAATAATAGATCTAGTCCCCATCCCTGTATTTACAATAGAATAGACTATTGTACTTGGGAGTCATAGATTCCCATAAACTGTCATGGGAAGTAGTGAACTTCCTGTTCTGAGGCTAATAGACCAGAATGTTTTTGAGGAACTCCTGCCTATTTAGGCTAGATACCCTCTAAGGTCCATTCTAACTGTAAGAGTCTGTGATCTCCTTTAATGAGATGCTCCCAATATATAGTTAAGTAGGTCATGGGCTTTGAATTGGGTCTATTTTTCTTGGCAATGGGGATGAGATACATGAAGCTATCTGCATTGTTTCCTCCATTCTTCCTTGCAATCAAGGGCTAATAACGTCTGTGAGATGGTTAATCAGATTGTTTGATGTTAGATTCTATATACATACATTTATATGTATTTACATGTGAATATGTATGTATATTTGTGTACATGCATACATAATACATATATACTATTTAGGCTAATAGGCCCTTTGAAGGTATTAAACACATGACCTCATTCACACTATGTTTAAAAAAAATCTGGAATAGGTAACCAAGTGAGACCTTCAAGATTAGGAAGAGTCTCATTGGGCCCCTTTTCTATAATTATACCAAAACCACTCAGCCCATACCCTCATTACCTCTTGTCTGGACTATTCAAATAGCCTTCTAATTGGTCTGTCTCCATTCATCTGTTCTCTCTTCAATCTATCCTTCACATAAACATCAAATAGATAGTTCTAAAGTTCAGGTCCCTTGCTCGAGAAGCTCCCATGGCTCCCACTGTCCTTAAGATAAAACACAAACTCTCCTATTTGATATTTAAAGCCCTTCCTAACCTGGCTTCAGTCTATTTTTGAAGACTGATTTCTCATCACTTCCTCTTTTATACTCTATTCCAGTAAGCTTGGCCTACTTGTTAGCTTCCTGAATGTAGCTATCTTTCATTTCCACACAGACATTCTCCTTTGCTTAGAATGCTATCCTTCTTCGCCTCTGCCTCTTGAAAACTTTAGATCTTCTCTCAATCTCAGGCTCAAGTGCCATCTGCTTCCAAAGGTCTTTTCTATTTACCCAGTTAGTGCATTGCCCCCAATCCTGTTAAGTCCCGGTATATTCATTATATATATATATATATACATATATATATGTATATGTGTGTGTGTGTGTGTGTGTGATTATATATATCCCCTTCCCCTGCTGCCTCCCCTCAGTGTAATGGAAACTCGGTGATGCTTGGAGTTATTTCTCTTCTGCCTTTGAATCTCCAGCTGGTTAGCATAGTGCTTGTCACATGGTAGGCACTTAATAAATTCTTGTTGAATGATTAGCTTTTATTTATTTATTTTTTAATCCAATTAGAAGCTTCCAGAAGGCAGGGACAAAGTCTCCAGCATCCGACTAGGAGTTTCTTGAAGGCTGAAAAGTCGTTCCCTCAAGATAGGAAATTGGCTTGGCAAGAGTCTGTTTTCTTGTCCTGTCTCTCTACCCAACCCCCAGTGCAAGGAATTATTTGGCTAAGTTCAGGAGTCTGAGCTGCTAGGGATGAATACATTGTCCTTGTCTCCCACCAACTTCACCAACTCATCTCTAAGAAGGAGTAGAGCTTTCTAATTTAGTGTCCCATCAAGCAATAACTGTCTTGTTTAAACTGTCTCTAGGATTAGTCAAACAATCAGAGATCACAGCCAACAGCTTCCGCTGTCTCTCATTACTAGGTGCCTGTAATTAATATTTATAAACCAAGAATGCTCTTTTCTCTGTCTCAGTATCTTTTTTTTTTTTCTTCTTCCATTCTTTCTCAGAAGAGGAGAAGAAATGGTAGGGGGAAAAAAGAGCAACAAAGGATTACAGGATCTTCACTGCCTCCCTCCCTCCCTCCCTTCCTTCCTTCCTCTTTTCCTCCTTTCCTTCGATTCTTTGTTCCTTCGTTTGTTCATTCCTTCCTGTCTTTCTCTTTTTTCTTCACTTTTAAAAATTATCTTATCTTTTTCTCCAAATTAACAAGCAATTATTTTCTCCCCCTTTTCCAAATAAGATTTACATTTTTGGACATGACCAATGTAGGAATTTGTTTTGCTTGATGATGTATATTTTTTACAAGGGCTTTTTTCTTTTCTTTCTTTGAAAAGAGCACTAAAGTTGCTTTCATGGGGTCCGGGCATAAGCTCCCAATATAATTCCTGTGAACCCAACCTTGGAAAGGGCTTTAGTTGCTGGGTCAGATGCATTTGTCATTTTAGTTGGATTTAGAGAAGAAAGAGTTCAGAAAGAGAAGTGGACAGAGAAGCACTGGGGCATGTGTATGTGAGAGAGAGAGAGAGAAAGAGAGGGGGGGCGACAAAGTAACAAAGGGAAAGAAGAGAAGGAGGTTTTGAGAATGATTAGAAGGAAGAGAAGGAGAAGAAAAAAAAAAAAAAAGGTGGGGGAGCCAGTGTAGAAAAAGTCTAGCTTCTTAGACTCTGGTTTCTGATTCCATATGGGGTCTTATAATTGAATGTGGGGGTAGCAAAATTATGATTTATTATCAGTAAATGTTGATTTGTATTCCCATTTTATATATCTCTATACAAAGGGTCACATAACAATTTCTCAAGCAAAAAGGGGTTTAGTCAAAGTTTAAGAAACCCTGTTCTATAGTAACAGATGTCCTTCTCTGTAGCTTTTCCTGTTTCCCTCAGATCCTCTAGGCTATTTCACAGATGTATGTCCTTTGGATAAATATATGTGTTCACAAACACAGTCACACCCAGTCATACACGCTCAGCCCCACAGGCACAGTGTAATCCTGTCTTTTGAGCTCTTAGAGTCTTTTTCTGCCCACAGCCCTTATCCAGGTACAGAACCCCCAAATAGCTATTTGAATTGTCCTTTGTAAAGCTATTATTAGCCGCTAGGTGGCAGAGAAGATAAAGCACTGGGTCCCAGAGTCAGAAAGCCTAGTTCAAATCCAGCTTCTGACATATACCAGCTTGAACAAAGTCACTTAATCTCTGTCTACCTCAATTTCCTCAGCTCTTATACAGGAAGTTATCCTCCTCCCTTGATAAAGGTTCAATGTCAGCTTGGATTTGAGTTTCTAATGAAGTGACTTAGTCTTATACTGTTTAATATATATATATATATATATATATATATATATGTGTGTGTGTGTGTGTGTGTGTGTGTGTGTGTGTGTGTGTGTGTGTGTGCGCGTGTGTGTGTGTGTTTATAAGTGACTTGGATAAAGGTTTAAATAGTATATCGAATGAGAATGAAAAGAAGTATGGGAGAGCTAATACATTGGATGACAGAGTCAGGGTTCAATACTCCCACCCCAAAACAATCCTGATGATGAGCTAGATATCATCTAATGAGACTATACTGGGTGTCCCAAAAATCTTAGTGCACTTTAAACCAATTCAATCTTTTGAGACCTCTTGTGCTTCTTGACCCCTCCATAACACACTTTTCTACTCAGACCAAAATCATTACCTCTTCTCTATGGATAATTTGAGTAGGTCCCTCAGCACTAGTAGCTCAGCTCTTTTGCTTTATCTGAAAGTTTAGACATCCATGAAACTTTCATATTATTCTGTCTCCTGCCTTCTCCCTTTTTCTCCTCTAAGTGCCCCTTTACTTGTTATCTTCACCCCTCATTAGAATATAAACTCCTTGAGGGAATGGATTTTCTTCTTAATTTATATTTGTGTCTCCAGTAGTTAGCACAGTTTCTAGCACATAGGAAACACAAAACAAATGCTTTTTTCTATCAGCCTCTCTCTCATTTGTTATTTATGTTATCTATCTATTAACTTATTTATCTCTGTCTATATATTTCTCTTTCTATCATTTCTCTATCATCTATTCACTTATCTCTTTATCTCTTTCTGTTCATTTATTTCTCTTTATCATCTTTCTATCATCTATCCAGTTATCTATCTCTTCATCTATTTCTCTATTTCTTTTACCATTTATCTCTATATCTTTCTATCATTTATTTCTATATCTTTCATTTATCTTCTATCATCTCTTCATTTATCTATCTGTCCTTTCTGTCTACTCTCTCTCTTCCTCTCCGTCCCTCTCTCCATCTAAGATCTTACACTTGATTTAAAAAAAAAAAAAAAAAAAAAAAAAACAGATGTAAAATGGGGAAAGCATGGCCAGGTAGTTTTTTGTTTTTTTTTTTAAGTTCAGTGGGCTTTGGTGAATGGCAATCCCAATTTAAGTCAAGAGTGGGGTAATATAGCACCTAAGCAAGCCAATGTGATCTCAGATCACATTAAGAACAGCACAGTGTCCATATCCAGGAATGGGATAGTCCTTCTGCAATGTTGGGCTTTGTCCTTGGCAGCATGGTTTAGGAAGAATGTTGTCAAGCTGGAAGGGTCCAGAGGAGGATAATGGACCTCAGGTCCCTGACATCGAGGACCAGTTGACAGGACCTGGAAATGTCTTCCCTGGAGAAGAAAAGGCTTGGAATTGAGTGGGATTATCAGCTCTTGTCATGTAACTGAAAAGCTGTCCAAGGGAAGAGATGTTAAATTTGTTCTGCCTTAAAGGGCAGAATGATAAATAACGGGTAGAAACTGGAGAGAAAGAAATCTAGACTTAAAGTCAGAAGAAACTTCCTAATAACTAGATCTATCCTACAGAAAAGTAGTCTCCCTTTCACTGGAGGTCTTCAGGTAAAAGCTTGTCAGATAAATTGGCATAGTGAATTCTTGTTCATGTATAGTTGGACAAAGTGTCTACGAAGGATCGCTTTTTATTTGGGCAAAAAGAATTTCTGAAATTCTGAATCATCCCACAAATGTGATCATTATGATCTTAAGATAAGGCAAAAGAACTGAGCCTACTAGGGTCTTACTCATTGAGAGGAGGTAATGGTTTTGGTCTGACTAGAAGTTGCATGGTATGGAGTGGGTTAAGAAGTACAACAGATCTCAAAAGCCTGAATAGCTTTAAAGCGCACTAAGACTTTTGGGACATCCTCTATAATTTCATTAGATGGCATCTAGCTCATCAGGATTGTTTTGGGGTGGGGGTGGTTGAACCCTGACTCTATCATCCAATGTATTAGCTCTATGACTTAATGAAACTTAGTATGAAACTTCCTTATATGGAAGAGCTCAGGACCAAGGTGTATTCTGCTAAAGATCTTCCTCCAGAATAAAATAGAACCATTATTTGGATGTGTTCCCTCAACCAGTTCAGAATCTAACCAAATAGCTTGTCATCTGGCCATTATTATCTCTTCTTTTTGTAAGATAAGGATGTTATGACCAAGCTTCTTTTCCTTGGGTCTCAGTTTTCCATCCTGGAAAGTTACATTAATTTCTTCTCTCACAGGGCAATTATGAGGATCAAATGGAAGAAATATATGTGAAAGTGTAAGATCATAGGATCAAGAGCCAGAATTGAGTCCATCTGGTCTAACCTCTCTTATTTTTCAGATGAGAAAACTGAGGCAAAAAGAAATTAAATATTAGCCCAAGGTCACATAGCTAGTGAGCATTAGAGGCAGAATCCAAGCTTTTTGGCCCCAAATCTTTCCACTATACTGATTTCCAGTTTATAAGCAGTAGGTCTCTCTATTTGTCAGGTATTTGTTTTGCTCTTGGGTGTTTGACTTTTTTGAAAATGCCAAATCTGTTATTCATTTGAAATTACAGAACCCACTAGAGATTACAGGAGTTTCTGTCTCTATCTTCCTCCTACTTTTGCTTTGGTTTGGTTCCACTAAAGCCTGCTGGGTCTGTTTGAATGGGGCTAGATTAAATGCAAATATTGTTATTATTTTAACATTACACATGAAGCCCAAAATCTGCTGTGTCATTCAAAATATTTTCCAGCTGGTGGCTGACAGGCAGCCTTCTCCATCTTGTCTAGCCATTCCTCCACCAGACAGGGCCTTAAGTTTTGGAACTCTCTGTGGCTGCTGTCCAAAGGCCTGATGTTTGTAGGGGGTTATGCGTGTGACGTGCCTCTTTGAGGTTCAGAGCTGCTGAAATGTTAGAATCCATCCTGTTAGAGATGAGGAGATTTTAGAACATAGTACATGCAATGTCAGAGCTGGGAAAAATCCTAGAACACAGAACAAGGAATGTTGGAGCTGGAAGTGACCTTAGAATACCCTACATGGAATGTCAGAACTGGGAGGGAACACAGAAGGAAGAATATAGATTTGGGAGAGATCTTAAAGCACAGAAATAATGTTAATGCTCAATAAGACTTTGGAATATAAAATATAGAATGTTCAATTTGGATGAGGTCTTAGAGAATAGAATTTGGTTATCACAACTGGGTAAGACTTTAGAACCAAGCCAAAAAGAAATCAAATATTAGGATTGAAAGGGACCGTAGAGTACACAATATCAGAGCTAGGCAAGAACCTTAGAACATGGAATACAGAATAATACAACTAGAAAGGACTTTAGAGACCACTCAGTCCAATCTATAATTTTACAGAGAGAGAAACTGAGGCCCAAAGAGGCAAAGATCTCAGTGCACATTAGTGACAGGACTGGATCTACTGCTTCATTGGAAGGGATTCAGCTGGGCCAATCTAGAGACTAAACTGCATTTCTCCCTCTGCCTCTTGTTAGTGTTGCCACTTCCTTCTGGTGGGATGGGGCTATCTCAAGGAAAAGAGATTCTTTGTTTCAAGGCTCTTGTTTGTGGTCACTGAAAACCTACTTCTCTGACTCTGTTGATGATTCTTACTAGTAGCCAGTCCCCATGTCTCCCCACTCCCTCTCCCCTTCCTTCTTCCACTTATCCCCATGTACAAAACAATGCATCTTACCTTCCAGATAACACCTTTATCTCATCTCCATTGGTTCCTCTTACTCTTTCCAAGCCTTAAATGTCTTCCCCCTTGACTCTGGCCTCGCTTATCTCCTATCTCTCTCTCTCTCTCTCTCTCTCTCTCTCTCTCTCTCTCTCTCTCTCTCTCTCTCTCTCTCTCTCTCTCTCTCTCTCTCTCTCTCTCTCTCTCTCTTGTCTGCCTCTCTTCTTTCTTTTTCGGCAAACTTATTTACTCCCATGACTTAAATTTTGACCCTTATGTGGATGAGCCTTTAATATATATATATATATGTATGTATATATATATGTGTGTGTGTATATATATATATATATGTATGTATATATATGTGTGTGTATATATATATATATATATATATATATATATATATATATATATATATATATATATATATATATCCTGCTCCATACTTCCTTCTGAGCTCTGGTCTTGCATATTCCACTGGGAGCTCCATATCTCCACTTGGATGTTCTTCCAACATTTGCAGAGAACCTAGGCTCAGATTCCAACTTTTCCACTTACTAGATATGTGACCATGGATATAGAATTTAATCCCATAGAGTCTCAGTTTCCTGGGACTCAGAAAAAAATATAGATTTGGGAGAGATGTTAAAGCACAGAAAGAAGAATGTAAAAGAAAGAGGGGCTTCTTTAAATGACCTCTAAGATCCCTTCGAGTATAAATCTTTGTCCAAAATTAAACTCGTCTTTGTCCCACTTCCTACTTCTGGCTTTCTTAATTTTTGTTGATGATGTCATTATCCCTCCAGTCACCTAATCTCAAAATTCAGAATCATTTTTGACTCTCTCTTCAATATCAACTTAGTAATAAGAATTGACATTAGAAAATGTTTAAAGATTTGCAAAGTACTCTATATATCTTCCTGTTTTTGAGTTTGGTGACCACTCTGGAGGCAGAGTGTTGATATTTCTGGAGTGAGAAGGCTGCTGGTGGAGAAGTGAAGTCCAGAGAATATGGAGGAGTGAACTAGAAGAATTCTGGATTTGGAGTCAGAGGTCTCCAGAAAGGGATTCATCAGAATCTTACTTGGCTACCTACAAGCTATGTGACTTGGTAAGTCACTTAGTTTTTCTGTGACTTATTACCTCATCTTTAAAGAGAAAAGGTTAAAGCAGAGGAGTCCAGGTCCCATACACCTCCAAGATCCCTTTTACCTCTAATATCTGGTCCTAAATCTAATCTTTGTTTCACAAGACAATCTTCAAATACCATACTGTTACCATAGTATCCTAATCAGAGTCTCCACTTCCAAGAATCCATCTAAAAAAACATAACTCTGATCATATCCCCTGTCCCTCTGACACATTGCATTCTCAGCCCTCAGTCTCTGTCCCCATTCATATCCTCCTCCCTGCAAAATAAAGTCCAGATTTCTTATTCTAATTATTCACTTTAGCTAGTGAATGTCACCCAAACTAGACTAACCTTGCATTTACTAACACTGTCCTTCCTTTGCCTGGAATATCTTCCCTAGTCAAAAATTGACAAATTCCTAACTGTTCTTCAATGCCTGATGAGATATCACCTCCTCCAGGAAGCTTCCCTTAATCTGTGCTTCTCCCTTTTCAGAACTCTATTCTGTCCCCAGTAATCTGTCCTTTTACTGAAATTTCTAGTTCTTTGCCTTTGTGTCTTGTCCCTTCTTCCTTTCTTTATTAGACTGCTATTAGGGCTGGACTTTCTCTTATCTAATTCTGTCCCCAGGTTTCAGCACTGAGACTTGCAGAGGAGGCTCTCCATGAATATTTATTAGAAGGAATGAATGATCGAATCAACAATAGAGTCAAAGGTTCTTTCTGGACCTGATTGGCCTCTGCTCTGCATATTAGAATTCGGCAAGATTCCTCCTTCCCCTCCCCTCATTTTCTGCCCCTGGGCCTCAGTTTAGCATTAAGAGAAGAAACAGAAAGTTGCCTTTAAAGTTTGATTCTCTCTCAGGGGCCCTGAACTTGGCCCCATTGAAGGCTAGCTTGTAGCACATTAGTATTTCATGAGGCTGGCTGGACGGTGCTGTTGATGCTTGAGAAGGGAGGAACCACTTCTGGGAGAGACAGCCAGATGGGGGAGGAGGCTTTGAAGGGTTAGGCAGATATTTTGCACACCTTCCAGAGACCTTGAGGATTATAGGAAGGCAAGAAAGCTTGGGTAGAGGTCAGGAAAGGAAGAACTCTGCAAGAGAGAGGAGGGTTGGCGCTACTGGGATAAAGAGAGAAGACTGGAATAAATAATAGTGGGTATTGGAATGTGCACACGTACATTCTACAATATAAGACAGGCCATGATAAGCACACACGATAGGTGCAAGCAGAATTAAGGGGAAAAAGAGCATGCTGTTAACTGGTCAAATCAGGGAAGACTTCATGAAGGAGGTAATAAGAAGTGGGCTTTTCAATAGATGGAAGGGATCAGTCTATCTGAAAGAAAGAAAGCCTTAGGTTTAGAGTTAGATGATCAAACAATGGGTCAGTCAACAAACATTTATTTACCAGATGCCAGATACCATGCTAGGTATCTGGAACTGCAAATAAATGAGGGGAAAAACCAAAAAACAAACAAACAAACAAACAATAACAACAAAAAAGCCAATTCCTATCCTCAAGAAACTTCCATTTTGTCAATCTGGGCTTGATTTGTGGCTCCATTATTTCCTAGCAAGCTGTTTCTATGGGCAAATTCTGGACCTTTTCTGAGCCTCAGTTTCCTGCGTGTTACCAGAAAGAGCCCAGAGATTAGTATCGCAAGACCAGGATTCAAATCCTAACTGAAAGGCTGATTATTGCCTTCAAATAGGCAATAATACTTGTACTACCTTCCTCAGAGAAATGCTGCAAGGAAAATGCTTTGTAAGCCTTAAAGCACTATACATCTGTAAGCTATTTTTATTACAATATATGGAGGAATTGCTTTGAGCAGAGGCAGAGAGACAGGTGGCTCAGTCAGCTTGGCTTTCTCTTCCTTGAGGCTTTAAGATGGGAAACAATAGTTGCTTTCACTTCCTTTCACTCTCTTTAACTCTCTAAAATCTGACTTCCAACCTCATTATTCAGCTGAAACCATTTCCCCCCAAAGTTATCAATGATTTCTTAATGGCCAAATCTAATGACCTTTTCTCAGTCCTCTTTTTTGTTGTTGTTTTTAGCCTTTGAAGCTGATGATTTTCTTTGTCTCTTTGGATATTCTCTTGTCAAATTGTTGGTTGTTGTGACACTATTATCTTCTGTTCTTCTACACATCCATTCTTCCTCAGTTCTTTTTGCTGAATCTTCATCCAAATCACATCCACTAACCATAAGTTCCCTGCAAGGCTCTGTCCTGGATGCTTTTCACTTTCTGTATTATTTCTCTTAGTGATCTCATCGGTTCCTATCTATTCAATTATCATTTCCATGCTGATATTTTTTCAACTCTTCTTAACCAGACCTAAGTCACTTTCTGATTCACATCTCTAACTTCCTTTTGGACATCTTGAACTGGATGTCCTGTAAGATATCTAAAACTCAACATGTACAAAATTGAACTCATTTCCCCTCACTAGTCAAACTTCTCTCTTCTTAACTTCCATTGCTGTTGAGGGTTCCCCCAATCTCCTGACCATACAGACTTACAACCTAACTGTCACTATCAACTTCTCATTCTTTTTCACTTACTCCCCTATCTAATTTATTACCATGTTGTGTGAGTTTTATCTTTGTACACCACTTCCTCTTCTCTTTCTTTCCTGATATTGTCATCACTCTACAGATAATTATTATATTATCACAGCATTATTACAACAGCTTGCTATTTCGCCTGCCTATCTGCCACAACTTTCTTCCAACCCCAGTCCATTTTCCACTTAGCTGCCAAAGTGGTATTCCTAAAGTGTAGGTGTGACCATGTTACTTCCCTGCTCAATAAACTCCAGTGGCTCCCTATTACTTTCAGGATCAACTATAAGACCTTGTTTTGATGTTCAGAACTCTTCATAACCTGATCCTTTACATTTCCAGTCTTCTCACGCTTTACACACTACTGTTCATTCTGCCATCCAATGACAATGACCTCTTGGCTGTTTCTCGAACAAGGTATTCCATCTCTCAGCTCTAAACATATTATCTGACCTCATGTCTGGAATGTCCTTCCTCCACATCTCTGCCTTGCTTTTTTTTTTTTTTTTTTTTTTTTTTTTTTTAGCTTCCCTCAAGTTCCAAACTATAGGAAGTCTTTCCAATTTCCCTTAATTCTGACATAGGGTGCTGAGGACTCTTTGCACTTCAAAGGGGAGTTATTAAAGATTTTTGTGCAAGGGAATAACCTTATAACGGTGTAAGGGAGGATGTTTCCCCAGAGCACCCTATCTCAATTAACCTAATTAACCTAGGGAAGGTAGTTCTGTATTTCTCCTTTCAATTAACCAAATAAGTGTAAGGACATGATGAAGTTTTAAAAATTGTTTACATCCTGTGAGTCGTTTAGGAGGTCTAAAGTTCTTTCAGGAAGGGAACAGCTAATTAGCTAACCAAGCAAGCTAACTATCATTCTCTCTCCTCCTTTCTCCTTGACCATGTCATAAGAGAGACTGGCTCAGTAGCTGGCAATGAGTACATCCAGATGGGACCAGAGAAAATGGACTAATAAGACACAACACCTAAGCAAAGGTAGCTTCATTGATTGTGACCCCTTGTGGTGAAGATAAGTGTCACTTATATGCTCAGTAAGGGCATTGACTCTTGGAACCCAGTAGAGGGCTACAACTAATGGGAATTTCATGAGGATTCCATGAAAAGGACTTTCAGTAAGTAGAAGTTGTGCCTTACCTCTTTGTCACATGTTTTCTACATGTGTGCCTCAAGTGAACATGGGCTTTGTAATGACTATATGGTAGAACTTCACAGGGAAGTAGGACAATAGACTTACTCAATTAGAAGGATTTTTGGACCTCGGGACTGCTTGATTTACCAGTGATCCTTTTTGAGTGAACTGAGTGAATTTAGAAATGCCTGTAGCTGCCAGAAACTACAGATCCAATCTTGACCAGCTCAAGAACAATCATGACTATCAAATGCAGACTCAATCTTGCTCAGAACTTTCTAAACATCCTGCTTCCTGGTTTATTGTGTTGACAGATTTTTTTTCTTATCCCTAACTCTCAGACCAAAATCCTCTAGAAACTATTAATGTCCTACCATTTTTCATTCCCCTATGAGAAACTGAGAACCTTCTTTCTCTTTCTTTGCTCCCTTGAAAGCTCTTCCCTCTCTTGCAAGTTCTTCTCAGACAATAAAAGCTTTTATAATCTGTGATGGGACACTTTCATTAAGCTCTCTTTTTAGGGCTGGGGTTTTCCTTTAATACTCATTACCACTGGATTTTAAGTTAAGGCCCACTTTACCCAAGGATCATGTATGTATTTGTGGAAGAGTTCATCTCAAACTTTTGAGGGAAATATTTTTAGAACTACTATTTTTGACCTACAGTTAGTGGGAAACACATCGGTGGGAAACTGTGAATGCTCCAACTAGGAATCCTTGACTGGAAGGATGAAGATTTGCCTACCCAGAGGAGATCCAAAAGAATGTGCTAAGAATCTTCAAGGCTGATGACTCTTCCTAAAGAAGAACCCAGATTGTATTTGAAAAGGGCCAACCCAGAAGAGAATCCATGTGTCATCTTGAGGAGAATGCTCTGAATGAAGACAGCAGTTATATGGACATATAAATGCTACTCTGTGATTAAGCATGTAATAACTGGTTATTGAATCGAATTAGATTTTTTTAGAGTATTTGGTTACTATAAGTGTTCTGCTGGACATATAAACACCCTTTGGAAAAAAGTTAGAAATCATGTAAATGCCAAGTTGACTCTGAAACAATGACCCAACACAAAGCTGTGATATACTTAGGCTTTGAGAACTTTACTTGACATCTGATCTTGGGTAAGGGTCTGTTTATAAGGCTTAATTCATGTTAGCACTAATAATCCTATTGATTTTGAATGGCTCTATTAGGGAAGGGGCAATCTGACCATTTGTAGAGGGACAAGCCCATCAGAAGATAGGGTAATTTCCATACACAAGCTATGGGTCCCAACATGTATTTTGTTATTATTATTTTTATTATTTTGTGTGTGTGCTTGGTGGTAGTGCCTTGCATTTTGGTCCATGAGTATTTTCCTGGGAAGCTGTGTCAGCCCTGCAATTAGCTCCCTCAATCAGGAAAACTGCTCACTGTGAGATTAGATACATCTCTGAGGCTGATTGCTGGAAAATTTGGGATAGAGCTGTTGGGTGATAATCTTTCTTTCTTTCTCTCTTGCTCTCTTTCCATTTTAAATAACTGCTTGATTGTAAAGAGGGATGATTCACAGCTCAAGATTTCTTCTGTAACTTTGTGGGGAGATTAGGAGAAAAGAAATGCACTCCTCCCCCCTCCTCCAATTCTCGTGAATATTCCAACTCTCCATCTGTGGTACATTTCATGTCGAACTGATGTATACCAGTTGCAATCAGCGTGTAAGAGAAAAGGATGCAGAGTGTTCAGGTGTCCTAGAGCTCAGGCCCTGAGTAAATAGCAGGTTTCCCATCCCCTTCTGTTCCTGGATTCTGAAGCTCTGCCTTGTGGACAGATATGTTTTCTGATTCTAAAGCACACTCCCTCTCTCCACACCTGACCCCTCCATAGGGTGACTCACAAAGGTTGATTCCTTCTTCCATTCCAGTGGCAATGTCACTGTCAGAAAGTACTCTCTCGGATCTATCTCTATTCCCTCTTGTTACATTTTAACCACATTTTGTCTTGTTTTATCCTCGGGAAGTGACAAAGGACAACTAGTTACATCCTATGTATAACATCTCTTCAATTAAAAGATTCACATAGCACTTGCTTCAGGCTTCTTTTCTCTAAGATAAGCAATCAATCCTCGTTATTTTAGGTCATGGCAGTGGAGAAATTTTTGGTGAAAAGAGTATAAGCAAAGAAGCAGCTATTCCAAAGAATAGAACAGAGAAACACACCCTGGAGTCATCCACCTTTTATCAAATGAGAACTTAGAAGGACAAATTAGAGAATTCAATCAATGATTTCTTTTTAAGTATCTAAGGCCTTTTTTTTTCTTTTTTAAATTTCAGAAGTTTCATTTCCCAAATTATTTTTCTTGACACTTGGGGACTTTCTACATTTTCCTAAAAGCCACCTAATGATGCAACTGTGCAATTAAGTCTAATTTGTTTGCAGAAATAATGGTAAGTTACTTGTGCTACAACTGAAAAAATACTCCCAGTACTCTTATTATTACATTATTATTATTATTACCATTATTATTACTCCGGCTGAAAAAAAAATCAGGAACAAAAGGGGCAAATATCTGTCTTTTAGAAGAATGGAAAATAGGGATGTAGCTGTGGAACTCAAGAAATGGGACAGATTCTGTTTTGGTGAGGGGAAGGGAAGAAATAACTCCTACACGAGGCCATAATGGAGCAAAGATATAAGCTCCATGAAGACAAGAGACCATTTTCCATTTTGTCATTGTTTCCCTAATATTTAGTGAAGTGTCTTACATATAGTGCTGGTGTACCTAATTAAAAAGTATCATATTGTACTCTATTGTACCATATTATGCATCGAATATTTAAAATGTATCACATTGTGCTCTTTTGTACCATATTATGCATTGAATATGATTCTCTCTAATCTTTCCTCAGGATTCTAGGGAAATAGCAAGAGTTTTGCAGTTTCTCTTCTCTCTTGCCATCAGCTTGCCTCTACATCACTTCCATTTAACCACTTAATGTCAATTAGTTTTTACAAACGGATATTTACTTTGAAAATATAGTAAGAACAAAGGCATAAACATTTTCCTACAACACCTTAGGAGCACATTCTCTTCTTTTCCACTTCATTTTTCTCAGGAGAGTGGGCATAAATTTAGCTAAGTTTCTACAGTTTGGTCCCACCAAACATCCAAAGTTCACATCCAAAAGCAGCAAGATGAGTATTTGTCTTAGCTACTACCGTTCTGGGTCCCTTTCTTCTTGGAGTATAGATTCTGAATTGATTGCAAAATCCAAAGGCGGGGTACTGTCCAGACACTCTCTTCTGACCTGGACCTCATAAAGTCAGATTCTTCATTCTAGTCTCTCTCCTTATTGCAGTGTCTCTTGTCAGATGCTATTAGTGGAAACAAGCCATCCTATGAAGGTAAGAGCTTTGCTCAGTCACATGACTGTTGAGTGGCAGAGCTGAGATTTGGTCCTAGGTTCTAAGAGTTCAATCCCAGCACTAGACTACTTTGATTTTCCATAGGGAGATTTCTTTGAGAGAAAGGGTCTCCTTGGTAGCCTGGGACATCCTGAAAGAAGATGCTGAAACTGTCATAAAAGAGACTTTTCAGTGGCTGTTGAATTTTCCAAAACAACCTGTGTCCTTGAAAAAGAAGGTATATTTCATATTGTCCCCAGCAATGGATTTTTCCTATCTGAGGGATGGGCAGTTGAGTAAGCAGAAATAAGGAAGAAAATGTTCTGAGTGTATTTGAGTGCTTGCCATCTGATTCCACTGAGGTCAGGACAAAAGTAGACCATTTAAACATTTAAAGAGATTCAGGTTGTACACTAGGGAGAACTTCCTGATTGCTGTGTATGAGATTCTTGAACTAGGACCAAGGAAGGTAATCGAGATTGCTTCCTTTCTGCAAACAAGAGTCCCAGAATGCCTGAGTTGGAAATTGATGTCAGAGATTATTATCCAGCACAAATCTAAACAATACATTTCCTATAAAAGCCCTAATAAGTATTTATTTAGAAGCTGCTTAAAGACCTCCATGAAAGTGAGCCCTCTGTCTCTGGAGGCTGCCCATTTTGCCTCACTTTCACCTGTAATTGTTCACCTCTCATTTCACTTTTGCTTCTGCTCCTGGAGCTAAGGAGACTAAATTTAATCCCTCTTCAAAGATCTTCAAAGCCTTGAAAGATACCTATTGGGTTTCCTCCTAAATCTTCTTTTCTCTAGACTAACCATCTTCTCTTCTTGGACTGATCCTGAGCTTCTTATTAACCACATAGGGTCTCCGTGGCCTGGTCAAGTTGAAGGTCAAAGGCAAGACCCCAGAATCTTTGGAATGCTGGCAAACTACTTGCCCAATAAGTAGTTTCCCTTCCCCAAAGTTTCTAAGACAATGATTCTATGAAAAGGCCTAAAGGTAGGTTGAGTCAATTAATATTTATTAAATGTCTACTATGTGCCAAATACAACACTAAAAACTGAGGATACAAAAAGAAGGAAAAGACAGCCCTGATCATTTTCTTTTTTTTAATAAAGGAGACAACAAGAAGATATATACAAAGCAAATTATATACAGGATAAACAAGAGATAATTAACAGAGGGAAGGTACTGGAATAAGAGGAGTTGGAGAAAAATTCCTGCACACGGTGGGATTTATTTGGAACTTAAAGGAAGCCAGGGAGGTTAGGAATCGGAGCAGAAAAAGGAGAGCATTCCAGACATGGGGGACGATCAGAGAAAACGCCTGGAGCTGAGAGATGGAATGTCTAGTTAATGAGTAATATGTTCCATGTGTAATATTTGGCAAGTCACTCCCCAACTTGGGGGCCTTTGAGTTGAGATGGTTCCCTTCTTAGGTGGCCTTCCAAGTGCCTTTTCTATTATGTTGTGATAGCCTATTGCCACTAAATGTGGAGTCCAGTATAAGTGATGTCAGACTGGGCTGGACTGGGGTGCAGGGCACAGACTTTTTTTATTTTAATTTTTTTCCTCATTTGGGGGTGTTACCTTGGCCCATTAGCAGCACAGGTGTCAAGTAAGGTGAGAGAAGTTCAGGAGGGGTGTGTGAATGTGTGTGTGTGTGTGTGTGTGTGTGTGTGTGTGTGTGTGTGTGTGTGTGTGGACTGCAGGTTAAGAACTTAAGAATCCTGGACTAGATGGAGGTTTCCTTGACCAGTAAATTCATGGCCCTCTCCCAAGGGTAGATGCCCAGTAAGGGTGTTGGAAATGTCAAAGCCTTCTCCAGGTATCTATAGGATGAAGATTTACACTTGTTCTATTGGGACCCCAGAGGACAGAACCAGGTGTGATGGATGCAAGTTGTGCAGAGGTAGATGTAAGCTTTAAGTCAGGAAAAACACCTCCCTCCCCCTTAATTCTGAGGGCTGGAATTGGCTGGCTTCTCGGGGAGGCCCAGTGCTTCCCACAGCAGAGGCTAGATGACCCCTGGGCAGGTATGTTACCGGGAGGAGTTCTAGTTCACGAGTGGGCTGAAATGGGCCGCCTCTGGAGGTCTCTTCCAACACTGAGATTCCATGTGACAAACTGGGTGCATCTCATTCCAGCTGAAGCAGAGGCGAGACTTCCCTCAGCTCTTTTGATAAGAGGTGGTTGTTTTCGTAGGGGGTGGGGAGGAGGGGAAAGGCAGTGGTGGGGAGGAGGCAGGCACAGCTGTAGGGTGCCCTGGCCTTTTTCTGGCCCTGGTGACATAGGCAAGCAGGCTGGTTCAAGCTCCCCAACTACCCCCTCCCCTCCATCTTCCTGATGAAGAGAAGTTCTTTCTGATTGAGCTAATTATGCTGATTGAATTTCCTCCCTCTCCCTTCTGCAGCTCCTTCCCACCCCCACTCTCCCCTCCTCTCCCCTCCCCTAGCTGCTGCCAGGACTCCCTTTGGAGAAAGGAAAAGGTTTCCTTAATCTGATGGGGGTAATTGTTATGCACACAGTGTCAGATGTTAATGTGGGCCTGACTGACAGGTAATCAGCCCCTCAGCTGTACAAAAGGAGTGAATAACTTGGTAATTTTATTTCCCCTGATTCCTCCGTGTGGGATGTCAGGAAAATCTAAATTAGCAATCAGGGGAGCCAACGCAGCGGCAGCGGCAGCTCCGCTAGGATGGGAGTGAGTGGAGCCGTAGCTACAGCTGCATAGGCACGGTGTCATTGTCCCATGTGGGGGCTGGTGGTCTGGGGCTGGGCTCCAGCCTGCCTCCTGGGGAGTAGGGGCTGCTTGGGGGGAAGTTTGGCCTCTGGCAGAAAGAGTCCTGGAGCTTAGGGTCTGGTCTCCTTTCAGAGAACCTCTCTGGGCCTCAGTTTGCCCATCTGTAAAATAAGATGACGAGGCTGGGAGAGATGATTTCTGGAGTGCCTTCCAGGACATTGTGCCCTGTTTAGCTGGTACTTTCTGGAGCCTGGGCTCCCAATTTCCCCCCAAAGCAGCAGAGAAATAGAGAGGGAAAAAGCTATGTCTGCTTGTCTTTTGGGTCATCCATGCATGGTTACCTGTTGGGGAGGCTAGAGAAGAGATTCCTTTTCAAGAATGAGTTGGCCTAGTTGTCCCTTGAGGACCCTTTAAGCTCTAAGATTCTGCTTGTCTGAACTGTAGGGGGTGGTGGTGAGGGAAGGATGGGGAGCTTCTGTCACATGGTGAGTGACAGGTTTCCCCCTCCCTGAGCCAACTCCATTCGTACCCTGGGATGCTCAGGACATGTGACCTTAGTGCTCACGTTTCAGCTGAACTGAAGCCAGGTGCCTCTATTCATCTTCATAGAATTTAGCTTCTGTATCACCTCAAATTTAATTGAGAGTTAGCATGATTTTTTTTTTAATCAGGAATACCTAAATTCAACTTTGCTTTAGCCACTTTTTTTTTTTTTTTTTTTTTTTTAAATCCAGGTAATTGGGGTCAAATGTCTGAGGATGAATTTGAACTCAGGTCCTCCTGACTCTAGGACCAGAGCTCTTTCCACAGTGCCATCTCTGTCCCCTTAGACACTTAATTGAGAGTTGACCCTCAGCAAGTCACATAAAAAATTAAGTCAAATGAACAAACATTTCATTAAGCACCCATCAATTGTCAGGCACTAGGCTAAGCCTATCTCTCTGCCTCAATTTCTACAACTGTAAAAATAGGAGTAATAATAGCATTTATCCTAGTAGAATTGTGAGGATCAGATAAGATAATGAATGCAAAGTGCTTTCCTAATCTTAAAGAACTGTATAACTGTGAGCTATTATTATTACTTTACTGAAGGCTAATCATTCTGGGATTGTAGAAATACCAATTAATGTTGGTCCCTAGAATAATGGGATTCTAGAACTGTCAGAACCCTTAGAGTGGGAGAAAACAATAATTTATTAAGTGCCTAATACATAGATTATCTCTTCTGATCTTTAAACAATCCTGCTGGAGGAAGTGCTATTATTCTATCCATTTTACAATTGAGGAAACTGAGGCAGAAAGCTATTTAAGTGACTTGTTCAGGATCACACAGTTATCAAGTTCTTGAGGTTGTATTTAAGATTTTCCTGACTCCAGACCCAGAGCTCTATCTACTGCACCACCTAGAAAAATGTTAGAATATAGAATGTCAGAGATGGAATGCCTTTTTAGCTTAACTGCACCCTTTTTTTTTTTTTTTTTTTTTTTTACATATGAAGAAAGGGAAAGGTCTTGGGGGGTAGTAGTGCCCAACAGTAATTTTTGGAGAAACAGCTACTGTTGGAGCAAAGAAAGTTCAAGAAATGTTTTCAATCCTGGAATTTTCCACTCAGTGGAACTCTGATGGAGGGCGGAGCATTGACCAGCCTTACACTGGCAGAGCTCCTTCCCATCAGAGCTCCTCCCCGCCACATCACTGAGCATCTCCCAACCTGCTGGGAATCATAGCTTGGGATCAATTAGGATGAGCAGGAATTGGAATCTTAGTGCATTGAAAGAAATCGACAGTTTGAAGAGGTGGCCAAATCAGCTAATGCAAATAGAGGCTACATTGAAAGAGGCAGGAAATCCAGAATAAGAGAGGGAATGGAAGATGATCCCATCTGGAGTACAGGTCCAATTCTGGGCACCAAGGAAAGATCTTGACAAGCAGGAGAAAGTCCAGAGGAGAGTGACCTTGCTGGGGAGAGGAACTAGAAATCATATATAAAGGGACTAAGCAGGATGAATTGAAAGTTATTCAGCCAGAATGAGAGCTGAGGTGGGGCAGGGATTGTTTGGAGAGGATAATCATTGTTCAAGTATCTGAAGGTGGAAAATATGGGAAAGGGGCTAAAATAAACAGATTTGGTCCCAGCGTTTAGAACTAGGATCCCCAGGAGAAGTTGCAGCTCAACAATCAGGACCATCCCTAAATGAAATAGCCTGCTTTAGAAAATAATGCTTCACTTGAAGTATTCAAGCTTCTTCAGGAAGGCTGATAGAGAGACCAATGCTTGCATCCTTGGAATAAGAGGGACAGTTATACCAAGGTCGAATTTGGCCCTGAGATTTTCCCCTACTGATGGAGGAGGGTGTCTGGGGCTGTATAACTCCAGTGACTCTGAGCTCACTGTGGGTGGAGGGTCAGAGTGGAGGAGAGATGAAAGGAAAAGGCTGTTCAAGAAACATATCTCCTTCAAAGTCACCAGAGTGATAATTTGAGGTTCTTGAGTTTTTCTTTTCTTTTTCTCTAAAATGCACTGATTTTCCAAGCAGCATCAGTTTTATTTAAGACCAAGATATAGGAGGGGAAAAAAAAAAAGGAAATAATTCTGCTCACTGACTGCTGCTGCAGTGAGTCTTCTTTGGCATATTTTTAGATCAGGGGCCTGCCTAGGGTCCTGTCCCCATAATACTGACTTTCAGACCCCCTACTCCTTAGGCAAGCGTCTCTCCCCATAAAGAGGTGGAGGAGGGGTTATCTTTTCTCTGGAAGTGCTTATTAACACTAAATGGCAAGAGGAGAATAACTCTGGAGTGGAGCTGAGTGGGCGGGCTTCATCTTCCTGCTCCACGGAATCACAATAGGACTGCCTTACCTTTAGACAGAGTGGGTAGCTGCTTACACTAGAATGTTTTTAGGATGGGTCTGAGATCCTGAATGCTACAGTGATGGAGCACTGGACTAGGAGTTGGGAAATTTGAGTTCTACTCCTGTCTGTGGCACTGAGTCTCTGTGTGATTATGGGTAAGCAGCTTCCTGTGACTTATCTGGATCTTGTTTTTCCTATCTGTAAAATGGGGATAATCATCCCTGGAAATAGTTATCATTATTATTATCATGACTATTTCAGGTTCCTGCAATGAATGGCAGAGCTTGTGGACCCTATACAGGAAAAAACTTTTCCTCTAACAAATGTTGTTCAGTTATTACTATATGGGAACTCAGAGCCCCTGCTTAAATGTAGTGATATCCAAAGGAATCTCTCCCTCACTTTCACCCTATCCTGATTCCTCTGAGTCTCTCTCCATCATTTTCTCCCATCCTCCCAACAGGAGAGGAGTCTGCCAAAGGGAGGAAGAGGTGGAGGGGAGGGGACCTGTCTTCGGACATGCCTCTAGGGGGCAATAGCATCTTTTCTAGCAGAAAGCTCATTCTTTGGAAGCTTATTTCCCCATGTGAGAAGCTGAAGCTTCCCTTTTAGAGGGAGATGGGATGACCCTTTTTTTTTTTTTTTTTAAATTTTCTAAAGAAATCCTCTTGGGTGTGAGGAAAAACAGATGAAGCTTTTTATTTTTTATTTTTTATATTTTTTAAGGCTCCCTTCATCCCTTCTAGAAACCCTTTATATATAGATTCCATTTTTTCTTATTTGCTTAATGACAAATTCATTCATCATTTATTCATTCAAACTATTAATAAATAGTCTTTATGTAGCACTTTAAGGTTTCCAAAGGGCTTTACATGTATATGTTAATTCATATGATCTTCACAATGACCCTAGGAAGTAGGTTCTATCGTCATCTTCCTTTTCTAGATGAGGAAACTGAGGCTGAAAGGATTAAGTGACACAGATATTCAATTTCTGATACAGGATTTGAACCCAGGTTTTGCAGATTCCAAGTCTTAAGTTCTCTACATTGCAATATCTAGCTGCCTCAACAAAGATTTATTGAATCCTGTCAGGTCACAAAGCCCCTGTCCTTAAGGGATATACAAATAGACTCATAATTTCAGACTATCTCTGAGTTATCTATCTGGTACGGTAGGAACCAGATACAACAATATAATCTTCCCTGAAAGTGGGAAATCCAAGCTTTTGAAAGTGTAATTTAAACTTTTGCTTGAATAACAGAGATGGGAAACTCACTACCTTTTGAGGCAACTTGTGCTTTCTTAATGACTTCAAACTCACTATGATAGTTTACCAATGGATCCTTGTTCCTCATCATCCTCACAACTCCTTAGTGTGGATGCCTCTTAAATTCTGTCCTTGATACCCTCCTTTTCTTTGATTTTATTCATCCCCATGGCTTTAATTACTGTACCTATTCAATGATTCTAAATCTAGTTGTCAAACCCTGAGTTCTACTGTTCTTCTTTCCCTTCCCTCTCTCCCTCTCTCCCTCCCTCCTCCCCCTCCTCCTCCTCCTCCTCCTTCTCTTCCTCCTCCTCCCCCTCCTCCTCTTCCTCCTCCTCCTTCTCTTCCTCCTCCTCCCCCTCCTCCTCTTCCTCCTCCTCCCCCTCCTCCTCTCCCTCCTCCCCCCCTCCTCCTCCTCCTCCCCCCCTCCTCCTCCTCCTCCCCCTCCTCCTCTTCCTCCTCCCCCCCTCCTCCTCTTCTTCTTCTTCTTCTTCTTCTTCTTCTTCTTCTTCTTCTTCTTTTTCTTCTTCTTCTTCTTCTTTTTCTTCTTCTTCTTCTTCTTCTTCTTCTTCTTCTTCTTCTTCTTCTTCTTCTTCTTCTTCTTCTTCTTCTTCTTCTTCTTCTTCTTCTTCTTCTTCTTCTTCTTCTCTCTTTCTCTCTCTTTCCCTTCCTCTCCTCCTCTTCTTTCTTCTACTCCTTTTCCTCCTCTTCCTCCTTCTCTTTCTCTTTCTCCTTCTCCTTCTCTCTTCCCCCTTCTCTCCTTGTCTCTCTGTCTTTGGCTGCTGTTTTTCTTTGTCTGGTTCTCTGTCTCCTTTATGTCTTCTTCCCTTCCTCCCTCCCTTCCCTTCACTTCATCCTTAGGCAGATGGGTGAAACCTGGGGGCCCTTTCTCAGAATAATGTTTTAAAATGCATATTATAAAATACATAGAATTATGAAGAAGGAAACTAATTATATTGAAATACCATTATTAAAATGTTTTTAGAAAGTTCATGGACCTCAGCTGAAGAACCTTTTCTCCAGTTTTCCAATTGACTGCTTTATTTTTTCCATTTGGATATCCTTCCTGTCATCTCAGTCACATATCTAAAATTAAACTCATAATGTTTCTTCCTAAACTAGTCTATACTCTTACTTTCTTTATTTCTTTTGATGGGACCAATATTCTCCCAGTTACTCAGGCTTAGTCATGCCTTTTTCCCCTCATTCCCCCATCATCTTTAAATATTTTTTCTCCCCTACTCCCTCAGCACAAATTGTTCTTGTAGGAAAGAACTGGAAATTAAGAGAATCCCATAAACTGGGGAATGGCTGTAAAAATTATGATCTATGACTTAAATGGAGTATTATTGTTATGTGTAGCATTATTAAAGGGTTTCAGAGAAACCCAGAAAAGGAAGACTTATATGAACTGATGCAGAGTGAATAAAACAGAACCAGAGGAATACTTTATATAACAACAACAGCACTATAAAGAGGGAAAAAAAAACAACTTTGAAAGATTTAGAAACTCTGAACAACAGAGTGAATAATTATGTTTCCAGGGGGCTAATAGTGAGACATATCACCAATCTCCTGAAAGAGAGGATGATTACTAGAATAAGATATATTTTCAGATGTGGCCAATATGGGAATTTACTTAATTATTCATATTTATTGCAAAGTTTTTTTTTCTATTTCATTATGGGAGGAGGAGGGAGTCAGAATGAAAAGAGCAGATGGTGATAGGGTTTCCTACCAAAAAAAAAAAAGAGGAAAAAAACACAAACAAATGATTCTAATGAATTTCATTAGGAATGAACTGAAGAGAACAGAAAAAAATCAAGGAGGAAATCAATCAATCACCTAGCATTTTATCAGCCATCTATGTGACAGATCCTGTGGTGAGTATTGGGGATACAAAGACATACTAAAAACAATATTTGGCTTCAAGGAGCTCAGGCACTTTAATGGAGAAGACATCATGCAAAATGTACAAACAAGATATAGCCAGGATAAATCGGAAATAATATAACAGAAGGAAGGCAGTAGTATTAAAAGGATTGGAGAAAAAAGTCCCTGACTTCAAGGGGCTCATAGTCTAATGGGAAACAGACAAGCAAGATAACTTTGAAACTTAGATGTCAAATTTTTTTTGTACATAAAAGGAAAAGCAATCTGCATGTAATAGAAATTCAATTTCATGTATAATCCAATTTTTCTGTTCTACTTTTATATGGAAATTCATTTTATTTGTTGCTAATTTCAGAAAAAAGAAAAGAGAAAAAAATAAACAAGTAGAGAAAAAGCCTTCACAGATATATAGGACTAAAAATCTTTCTCTAGAAGATAAATAATTAAAGGAAATGAATAAACAGTTCCCTCCAAAAGAACTGGAAATAAATAACTATATTAAAAAATGTTCCAAATCACTAATAAGAGAAATGCAAACCAAAACCACTGTGAGGTTCTGGTCAATGTCAAGCGAACTGGCAAAAATGAGACAAGATGGAAATGATCAATATTAGAGGGCTTATGAAGAGAGAGGCATTTTAGTGACTTGTTGATGGAGCTGCGAATTGTTGTATTCAATTACCTATTGAAGGTAATTTGAAATTACGTTAGGAAGAAGATTAAAATGTCCATTCGATTCACTCCATAGTTCAGCAATACCCCAAGAAGGCTAATTATAAAAGAAAGATTTTTCAATGTGTATCAATTTGTGAATTTGTTTTGTGCATGTAGTACCATGTTCTGATTTCTAGAAGCTTTTTATCTATTGAACAACTTCCTAAATTCCCTATTGACCTCTGGATTTTCTTTGATCATCCAGAATCAATCATATGATATTACATCAATACAAACATTTTCTTTACTTAAAATAGAAAACAAAGCATATAACAAGAAATAAGAATCAAGCTCATCATTGATTTCTCAAACTACAACTTACCAAAATTCCAAGAAACATTGGTTGTGAGCTTTCAGTGTCCTACTTTTGCAGATAATCTTATTAAATCTGGCACTATTGTTTGTTGTTTGATTGTCTCAGTCATGCCCAAGTCTTTATGATCCAATTTAGGGTTTTCTTGGCAGAGAAACTGGAGTAATTTTCTATTTCGCAGATGTATAAACTGAGGCAAACAGGATAAAATGACTTTTTAGGGTCACACAACTAATTAAATGTCAGAAATAAGATTTGAAATCAGTTCCCCTTTGACTCCAAGTCTAGCACTCAATCCATTTTTCCAACTTGCCAACTGTAAAAGTAAGATGCTTAAAAAAAATGTTATCTCCTTGAGGGCAAGAATTTTTTTTTCCACATCAAAAATTCCTAGCAAAGTACCCTCCACATATCAGGCATTTAATAAGTACTTATTAAGTTGAATTGGAAACTGCATTGAAGTTGCAACTAACTCCTTCCTTCTTCTACATTAGGAAGTAATGAGTAAGGATAAGTTTCCAGTTGCTATTCTATCCTAGGATGTTCCATTTATAAGATTTTTATAGATCTGGAACTAAGATACTGAGTATCTTAGTACTACTGAGTTCAGTTGCTAGACAAATAGTATCCTTTACTCTGCCTTAGATTACTAATCAGAAGAGCTTGAGGAAGAACAGAAAGAAGGAACTCAGAGGTAGATTTTTCCTATTTGATAGGCGCAGTAGACAGAATACTGAGTCCAGAGTCAAGCAAACCTGAGTTCAAATTTAGCCTCAGTCATTTACTAATTGACTTGAAGTTAAGAAGTCAAATCCTGCTTCTGACACTTACCAGTTGTGTGACTTTGGGCAAGTCACTTTATTCTGTTTGCCTCAATTTACCTAAGTGTAAAATGAGCTGGAGAAGGAAAAAAATCACTTTAGTACCTTTGGCAAGAAAACCTCAAATGGGGTCATGAAGGCTTGAGCACCACTGAGACTGAATGACAACAAAGGTAAAGCACGAATTTGCTCATCTATACAATGAGGATAAAAATAGTATCAATCTCACAGAGTTCCTTTTAAGGCTTACATGAAATAACATATGGAACGAGCTTTAAACATCATAAATGTTAAGTAAATTCTAGCCATTGTTATTATATATCTTGATTTTACCTCACTATTTTTGAGTCATCCCTTGTAACAAATGAGAAAGAGGGGAAAAAAATCAATGCATACATCTTGTCTGACAATATATACAATATCTCATACCCATAGTCTCCCACCTCTTAAATGAGGAGATGGAGGTAGAGTTTATGTTTCACTAGAGCAGCTGGTAAATATTTAATAAATCTCTGTCTCTGTCTCTGAGAAAAACATGTACAAATAGCATACTTTTAGGTTTAATCTTCATCACTAACAGTTTTCTGCATCACTTTCTTAGGTCTAGGCAATCAACAAAACAATAAATTAAGCCTCATTTATAGCAGTTGCTGATTCTGGTCTATAGCACACCTTTATACCAAGGGAATACTATATGTACATATGTATCTATATTTGTATCTTTCTCTGTTTCTGTCTCTCTGTCTCTCAGTCTTTCTGTCTGTCTGTGTCTCTGTATCTCTGTTCTGTTTCCATCTCTCTGGCTCTCTCTTCTCTGTCTTTGTCTCTGTCTGTCTGTCTGTCTGTCTCTCCCTCTTTCCCTCCCTGCCTCTCTCTCTGTCTGTCTCTGTGTCTCTCTCTTTGTCTCTGTGTCTGTTTCTTTGTCTCTCTCTGTCTGACTTTCCCTCCCTCCTTGTCTTTCTGTCTGTCTCTGTATCTCTTTCTTTGTCTCTGTGTCTGTCTTTGTCTCTCTCTGTCTGACTCTCCCTCCCTCCCTCTCTGCCTCTCTGCTTGTTTCTGTGTCTCTCTCTTTGTCTCTGGGCCTCTGACTCTCTCTTTCTCTTTATTATATATTTTATATATATATGTATATATGCACACATACACACAATCATACATATACATATAATCATTTGGTTGTTCAGTCATGTTTGACTGAATGGAGTTGTCCATAAGGTTTTTGGCAAAAATGCTGGAGTGGTTTGCGATTTCTTCTTCAGTGTGTACCCCTATTGAGGACTTGATGCAATTAAGTGTACCCAGATCACGCAGCTAGTAAGTGTCTGAGAGTGGATTTGAACTCGGGTTTTCCTGACTCCAGACCTATTACTTTATCCATTGCACCATCTAATTGCCACATGTACAATCAATCATACACATGGTGTTTGTTCTTGTCTTTTATTCTTGAAGAGGACCGATGACATCCTGAAGGTGGTGGTAACTTGGGAAGGGAGGGAATACTGAGATCGAAAAGATCAGGAAAGGCTTCCTGAAGGAGATGGCATGCAAGCTGAGTGAATTGGGGATTTTAAGGAGTGAAGGAGAAGAGGCTGACTTCCTGGCTTGTATAAACTATGGACCAGTTTGATGAAAAAGGAGACTATATCAAGCGGAGTGATGGGTAACAAACTTGGAAAGTTAAGCTGGAGGTAAATTAGGAAGGGCTTTAAATGCTAAACTGGGGTAATTCTAGAGGCAATAGGGAACCATAGAGGGTTCAATACAGAAATATGGCATGGACAGAATTAGATTTTAGAAAGACTGTTATTATGTAGAGAATGGATTGGAGAGGGGAGAACTGCAAAGCTGGAGTACACATGTTTTCTTCCCATTTCCCTGCTTTATTCACTGTGTTCTGGTCCTTTGGTAGGAGTTAAAGCAGGAGCTGGAACAGGGAGAAGATGGCTTGGAAAAATAGTGGCCATAAGACTAGTGCCTCAGAGACCAAGTTAGAGCTTGGGAGGCTTAGGAGCAAGGCCTGCTCTTTTTGTATAGCCTGTGAACTGTGATAAAGCCAAGTCCTACCTCTTGGATGAGGCTGGCCAGAGGCCTGTGCATGAGAGAGGACAGGAGGGAAGGAAGGAAGGAGGAAAGAAGAGAAGGAGAAAAAAAGGGAAGGACAGAAGAAAAGAAGGGAAGGAGGGAAAGAGGGAAGGAGGGAAGGAAGGAAGGAAGGAAGGAGGGAAGGAAGGAAGAAAAAAAGGGAAGGAGGGAAGGAGGCTAAACAGCTTGGTCAGGGCCTGGGTAGTACTTGGCTGCCCACGGAGCATATTTTCTGCTCAGACACAGTAATTTGGCCAATTGCTGAGTCCATTAGTGTGAATAGTATTGAGTTGTTGGCACTATAGAAAGATAGTTTAGGGCCCCACAAAGTACAGCTTATATTTCTTCCTCTCCCCCACGGAAAAGAAAGGGAAAAGTATTGGATTGAATGTCTGGATTGAGCTGGATTCAAATTATGGATTTTGTGCTTATCTCTATCATTTTGGGAAAGTAATTTAACAATCCGAAAGCATTTATTAAGCACCACTTTTGGGCAGGGGGTGCTTTGGGTTCAGTTTCCTCCTCCATTTAATGAAAGCATTGATCCAAATGAATGCAAAGATTCTTACCAGTTTTAAATCCTTTGATTTGATAGAATGCAAGCTCTTTGAGAATGGGGACTCTTCTAATTTTTTTTGTCTCCCCTGTTGTACCTAAAACAGTCCTAGGACTCAGAGGCTGTTGGGGTTTAAATTTGCTCAAAGATCATGCCCACCCCTCCACTGTCCTGAGGCTTTCTTAAATGACCATAGCTCAGCATTCTGTGCTCAATAATTCTTCCATTCTGCCTCTATCACCTCCAAATGCTGACCCCCACCCCATCATGTCAGAGATGTTTCTTAAGGGAAGGCTGATGCCCAAGATGCCCAACACGAGAGATGAGAGTTAGATCTGGGAGAAGCTTTAAGAAGTCATGGAGACCAACCTCCACATTTAACAGATGAGGAAACTGAGGCTCAAAGAGTTTAAGTAACATACTCAAGATCACATGTCGAAGCAACTGAGTGGTGGAATGGTTAGACTGCTAAGCCTGGAGTTCAAATACGGCCTTAGATACTTATTAGATGTGTGGTCCTGGGCAAGTCACTTAATTTCTGCTCATTTTCTTCCCCTGAAAAATGGGAGTAATTTAACAGTGTTTATCCCAACAGCGCTGTTGTGAGGATTAAATTATGAAGCACTTGGTATACTGCTTAGCATGTAGTAAATGCTACCATTGAAATGCTTATTCCATTCCTCTCCCTAGTAGGTATCTGAGACAAGATTGAAACCCGTCTACCTCTCTCTAAGTCCAGCACTCCATCTGCTATCCATTACTTTTTCTTCTCAAAAATAGATAAGAACTCCATTGCAAAAGCCCATAGAAGGAAGCCCACCCATCCCTACTGCTGTACATTTTGGGGCACTGGGATACTCTTCCCCTTTCTGGAGAGCTTTGGGAGAGCTCCATTCATCCATCTGTGGAGTAGAGTGACTAGAGAAACAGCCGCTCTGCCATTCATTTTCTGACTCTTGTTGGAGGGATGCTGCCTATTACTGGTATGGGAGGGAAAGGGTTTAGGCTTCTGACATTTTGCCTGTGCAGGGGACTGACTTCTTGGAGACAGACCCAGCTGGCCTGTGGGACATGGCCCTGGGGGAAGACAGAACAGCTTGGACAGTTCCGGATAGTCCAACCTTAAGAAACCTAAGCAAGACTATTCTGATTTTAGCATCACAGGCTTTAGAGTTATGGATCTAGAGCTAAGGGTAGGACCCTAAAAATCACCTAATCCAATCCTCCCATTTTACAAATAATGAAACTGAGAAGGGAGATAAAATGTTATATCTACGATCACACATGCTGTGACTGTTGAAGCTGGATATCTATAGATAATATAATATATAAATCTACAAAATATATACAAATATATATGTATGTATAGACATACATATGTGTATATATATAAATATATATATATCATAAGTATATATATAATATATACATAAAATGTATACAAATATATATGTATGTATATATATGCACACCTCTATATAAGTGCCTGTATATATGTCTGACACATGCTTGTGTTTGCATACCCATATACATATTATGTACATACATACACATATATGTGTATATCTATATATGTGTGTGTATATGTACACATACACACTTATATAAAATTTTGTATCTACGTCCTTAAATTATGAATTCCCATAATATCTCTACCTAAGTGATAAGCCTAGATTAAGAGGAAATTTTTCTTTTTCTTTTTTCTTTTCTTTTCTTTTTTTTTTTTTTTGACACAGTTTCCCTGGAAGTACAGCAGTTACCCACCAGCTAGATCCCACTGCTGATTAGCATGGAAGCTTCCCCCTGCTCTGTTTCTGATTTGGGACTGATTTCCTCCTCCTGGCGCACTCTGGTCCCCCTCACTTTTAAGGCTTCCCTAAATTGGTACTGAACTTAGTTTGGGCATCAGGTTGACTTTAGCTTTCCTGTTTCTCAGAATCACAGAGTTAAAGTGATCCATCTGCCTTGGCAGAGGCCAGTATTGAGGGAGTTCATCATTATCTAGGCAACATTCTTTAAGAAACAGTTTTAGTTCTTTCAAATACCTAATCTATCTTTAATCAACTGGTAGCCAAGTGTTTGTAATTAACATATTGATTGTTGGTGTGAAAATGGGGTTGTCAAAAGTGCTTGAAAATAGATTATCATAAGATGGTGGGATATTAGAGCTAGAAAGCTATTTAGAAATTATTCTAATCCACTTATTTTTTTCAGGTGAGTAAACTAAAATCTGGAGAAGTGACTTAGCTAAGTTC
This sequence comes from Sminthopsis crassicaudata, assembly GCF_048593235.1. Classification (NCBI taxonomy): domain Eukaryota; kingdom Metazoa; phylum Chordata; class Mammalia; order Dasyuromorphia; family Dasyuridae; genus Sminthopsis; species Sminthopsis crassicaudata. Next base: position 590,353,530 of record NC_133619.1, on the reverse strand, counting down.
ACGCAGAAGACTGAAAATTTAGGGTCTTGTCTTTTAGTTCGGGATTCTTGCCACTTTTCTACAGTTGTAGAAAGAAAATATGTTTAGTTGGGAAGGGTTGAGTCCCTTGGAGGTCCAAGATCTGTGACTCTTATAACAAATTTCTTGGGAAGCTAAGGAAATCAGTTTAGTTAGAACTGAGAGAAAAGGGGTGCAAGCATTTTGAGAGACAGTCCAAAGAACAGAAATCAATTCAATAAAGAAAAAATATTATTAATTATCTGAGACTACCTATTCTAAACCGTACCCAAACAAAATCTCTGAGATATGCCCGACAAGTGACAGTTTTTGATTGTAATTAGAAACTTGTTATGTTGGAAGACAATTCTTTCTATCATTAAGTCATTTTAAAATTGTGTCTAATTCTTTTGTGACCATATTTGGGATTTTCTTGGCAAAGATACCAGAATGGCTTGCCATTTACTTCTTCAACTCATTTTACAATTGAGGAAACTGAGGCAAACAAGTGCAATGGAGGGAAACTGAGGCAAGATAGAGATTAGAAAGTTTTTAATATTTTATTTGGGTTTCTGAGAGGGAGAGATTTTCTGGAGGGCAGATCAGAATCCATTATTCTCCCCCCCCCCCCCAAGGCTGAATTGTACTTTCATCTCAAAGAATTCAGCATTGAATGTGAGATTCCACTGATTTTTATATGGCTCCAGAGATCAGAGAATACAAAGGCAAGGGGTGGAGTCTGAACACTGGTGAGAGTGGGAATTTCCAGGAAGGGACCATCAATTGGGTTTTGACAGGTTGGAGGTAGGACCATAAATTCTGATAACTTAGGAGGACTTAGGAGCCAGGATGTCTGAACTCCCCCTTATTTGAGATTAAACATTTATAGTTTATGACCTTAGAATAGCCAACCTTAAGTTATATCAGTCCTAATAATCAGGAAGGGGAGTTGCAAGTAGGGGGATTGAGGCAGAACAAGTCAAGGAATTGAGGCAGGGCAATTTAGGGAAACTGAGGCAGGGCAATTTAGGGAAACTGAGACAGGGCAATAAAAGGAAACTCTGGCACACCACAAGGTTAAGTGACTTGCCCAAGATCACATAAACTGTTATACCCTGATAAAAAGATTATGGCTATTCCCCTTCCTTGCCAGTAGGACTGGGAGAATTGAGTCAAGAAAAACCTTGGAGCTCTGATCACCTTTACATGCTATTGTGTCATAAAATCCAAGTACATTATCTTGGATAATTGCCCCTCTGTTTGATTATTACCCCTTGCTTTACTGTCTCCTGCCCTTGAGCTTCTTATTTTGATCCTTATCCTGTCAGGATTAAATTATGATCCTTTCCTGGAATTATGGCTTGTCCGTCCACCCAGTATCCTCGCCTCTCTTATATGCCTTTGTTTCCCCTATAAGATTGTATATTAAGTTTACATATTCTGTTTGCAAACCCTAGTTAGTTTAAACCCTATATAAGCTCCCTGATTTGGTTTATCTGTATTGAAAATGCTTTGGACAAAAATCCCATTTCAGTTGCCTAGCCAAAGTTCTCCACATTAAAAGATTAAAAACAAATCTCCGTCTTGCCTCAGTTTCCTGGTATTACAAAACGAGAAAATATTTGAAGCTAGATTTAAACTCAGGCTTTATTGACTCTAGGCCCTGTCCTCCATTTACTGTGCTAACTGCCCCTATATCTATTTCCATTTGCTTTATTTAGAAATTAAATCTAATAAAATTTTAAGATATAATTTCATTTAAATAATATTACATATAATATATAAATAATAATAAAAAATAAAATATAATAATAATAAATCCATTATTTGTTAATACAAATAACATTTAATGTCATATTTTCCAAAACAATAATAATTAGAAGAATGGCATAGTTTTACACATTTTTGTAAATCTCTTAAACGTCTGTCTTCATAGTGGACAGCTGGATTCTCCTATCTGCTTCTTCATTCAATATATCATATGTTGTTTTAGTTGAAGCATCTGAATAAAACCTGGTCTCACCAAGATATGGATGTAGATAGAAAAAGGAGGGGTATTTTAATGAGCAAAAAAAAAATGTGTTACTATTACTGTACTGTAAAAATAATTTTGACATTTTAGATTCTCTGAAAGAGCCTTACGACCCCATGAAAGAGTGTCAGAGATTCTTAGGAGTCCTCAGGCCACATCTTCAGCCCTAATGGACTAACTATTAATAGTTTCTTCAACCAATACTATGGCACAATTTCAAAGTCCTCATGAAAGCTCTCTAGTGTGTCATTGTAGTTCCTAAAATATGGGACCCAGAACTGAACATTGTACTTGTTTTGCAGATGTGTCATATCCAGGGAATAGTATAGGGATAATGTTTTACCTCCTAATTCCTAGGTACTAAATTTCCCTGGACAGGGCAGAAGATCAGATTACGTTTTTGGGGACTACTTCATCTGTTGTTAAGGATAGCTAAGTGGGGCCATAGAGCATAGAGCACCAAGCCTGAAGTCAGAATACTCATAATCCCAAGATTGAATCTGGTCTCAAGACATTGTGTAACAATTAACAAAGCATTTAATCCTATTTGTCTCAGTTTCCTCATCTGTAAAATAATCCAGAGAAGGCCTCTTTTCTCCAGTATCTCTATCAAGAAAACCCCAAATGGGGTCACAGAAAGTCACACATGACTGAAAGATGACTGAATAACAACAAAATCTTACCCTTGACTCATTTTTGTTCTTTCAGTTCTCTAAAACTCCAGGATTGGAGTGAGAACCACTCACTGTCTAGCTCTGCACACCTCCTTGCCTGGTCCTTATGAGGTTCATTCATTCATTCATTCATTCATTCATTCATTCATTCATTCATCCTAAGTTACTTGAAACAGAGAATGAACTCGACTTAGGGTTTGGGTTACAGGTTGTTAGCCAAATTGAGGCATCTCTATTGGAATTGGCTAGACCTGTGGCTGTCTAGCTTCTAAACAGTTTGGACCCTTGTATTTCTGTGTGACTATTTGGTATCATTTGCCATGTCACAGAACTCCAGAGCTGGTGGGGACCTCACCTCGGAGGTTACTTAGTCCAACCTGTAACTGAGTTGGAGTTCCTTTGGTAGCATGAGCAAGGGGTCACCTAACCACTGCCTGAGGAGCTCCAGCTAAGGGGAATCCTGCTCAAGATAAAACTATCCTGAGGTCGGAAGGGCTGCTTACCTGGCCCAATCATCTTGTATATGTGTGGGGGATAAGGTTCTTTTTTCCTAAACTTTTCCAAGAAGAACATCCCAGTCCTGCTCTCTGTTCCAGTGTATCACCCTCCTCTCAGTGAAGTCCTTTCCAATGTTTATCCTGAAATGGGAACTGTGGGGACTAAGTAAGGAGGCCATATCTCAAAGCTGCTGCAAGTAGCACCATCTGTGTATGGGTGATGAGTCCCCCCACCCAAGCCCTCCGAGACTCCCCTATAGTCTGAGGGAGTGGGAGAGGAGCAGGGAGCTAGGTAAACGAACACCAGGTAGCCTATACTTTCTGGCTTCACTGGGGTCCCTTAGGCAGAATGAGCCTTAGTAAAGCTGAATAACTTCTCCAATTTAAAAAATGAGTACAGACATCTGCATAGCTATATCCCTTTGTGAACCTCTCTCTCTCTCTCTCTCTCTCTTTCTCTCTCTCTCTCTCTCTCTCTCTCTCTCTCTCTCTCTCTCTCTCTCTCTCTCTCTCTCTCTCTCTCTCTCTCTCGTGTGTGTGTGTGTGTGTGTGTGTGTGTGTGTGTGTGTGTGTGTGTGTGCATATTTAAGCGAGCCATGCTGGGCTTGGCTTCTGATGACCCATCTCTGGGTTTATTTCTATTCTGGATGGCTGGAATAGAAGGTTCCCTGAGGACCTTCTTTTTCTCTTCCATCTCCTCCCTCTTAGTTTCTCACTGAGATATTAGTTGCTTTTGAGACCACAGTGGAAGGACTGACTTTGTACCTTTGGGACCACCCTCTCTCACCCTAATAGTTTTCCTTTCACCTGAGACAGATTCCATCCACCTACATCTCAGTAACACCTACTTAATTCTGAGCATCTGCCTGGCTTTCTCTCCCTCTCCCCTTTCTCTCTACCCCACCTTCTCTCTGTCTCTCTCTGTTTCTCTCTCTTTTCCCTCCTTCTCTCTGTCTGTCTCTCCCTTCCTCTTTCTCCTTTCTGTCTGTCTTTATTCCTCTCTCTCTTTCTCTCCCTCTTCCTCCCTCCCCCACTCCCTTCTCTTTCCTTCTCTCCCCTCTGTCTCTCTGTCTCTGTCTCTCTCCCTGTCTCTTCTCTCCTCTTCTCATTTTTTCTGTCTCTCTTTCCCTTCCACCTCTCTTTCTTTCTCTCCCTTCTCCTCTCTCTCTGTCTCTCTCTCTGTTTGTCTCTATCCTTCTGTCCCCCTCCCCCTCTTTCTCTCCTTCTCTCAGTCTCCCTTTCTCTCATTTCTGATGAGCTACTTTTCTTTGCAAATGAGGAGAGCTCCCTGGTGATCATGGCCCATTCCTCAGCTCAGAGCTTCTGGATTTAAATGAAAGGCACGAATCTGAGTCACAAGGGAAATAGCTTGGCTCCCCTGCTCATCCTGCCCTCCCCTGACCTCAGGGGAACAAGATGGAAGCTTTCTATTTTTTCACCTTGTCTTTCTTACCCAGTAACCAATACTGCCACTCCCACCCCCATCCCCACCCCATCTCCCCACCATCTCCCTCCTTCACCTGCCCACAACTGGGAGACTAAAGAAAAAGAGAAGAATACCCGTGATTGCATGAAACCCCAATTGTAACCAGCTTCTCTCAGGATCAATGGATTGAAAGCTAGAAGGGGCCTTAGGGATGATCTAATCCACCCTTCCTTCCCCATTAGATACATATCCTCAAACTATAACCAAAAGCATCTCAGAGGCCATTTAGTCCAAACCTTTCTTTTTAGACATAAGGGAAGTGAAGCAAAGAGCATCAGTGTCTTGGCCAAAGTCACAAAGGTAACGGCATCAAAGATGGAATTTGAACTCAAGTCCTTGGTCCTCAAAAATCCATGTTTTTTTTCTATTGCTTCATGTCTCAGGAATCAGAATTTGAACCTGTTTTATGATTCTTTACTCTGCAGCTGCTTTCCATAATTGAATACTCCCCTGCTCTCCAGCTTAGGGTGGAAGAAAGGCTAAGAGTGCAGAGATTCTAAGGGGAAGTCAGTAGGGAGAAGACAGTCTGGCTCCCAACAGCTTCTGAGTTCTGGGCAACCATAAGCTCCCTCTCCCCCATTTCTAATCTGGAAGCCTGTGTGCCTCTAAATATTTAATAACAAGGTACTCTTCTAAGCTTAATCTTCCCTATTAAATTTTCTCCATCCCTTTAAAGTCTAGAAAATTCACAAAGCAATAAAGCCCCAATTTGTGGTATTTGTAAGATTTTCAAGGTATATATGAAAGTTAGCAATTGATTTGGGGGGCCCTTCTTTCTTCTTCTTTTTCTTTCTTCTTCTTCTTTCTTTCTTTCTTCTTTTTCTTCTTCTTTCTTCTTTTTCTTTCTTCTTCTTTTTCTTTCTTCTTCTTCTTTCTTTCTTCTTTTTCTTTCTTTCTTCTTCTTTTTCTTTCTTCTTCTTTTTCTTTCTTCTTCTTTCTTTCTTCTTCTTCTTTTTCTTTCTTCTTTTTCCTTCTTCTTCTTCTTCCTCTTCTTCTTCTTCCTCCTCCTTTCTCCTCCTCCTTCCTCCTCTTCGTCCTCCTCCTCCTTCCTCCTCCTCCTCCTTCCTCCTCCCCCTCTTTCCTCCTCCCTCCTCCTCCTCCTCCTCCTCCTCCTCCTTTCTCCTCCTCTTCCTTCCTCCTCCTCCTCCTCCTCCTGCAATTGGCTCAGGGGTCACACAGCCAGGAAGTGTTAAGTGCCAGAGGTCAGATTTCAACTCGGGGCTGGTACTCTATCCACTGTACCAACTAACTGCCCCTCCTTCCTTCTTTTTGGAAGGTAATTGGCGTTAAGGTCACATAGTGACTACCTGTTAAATGTCTGAGGCTGGATTTGAATTCAGATCCTCCTGACCAGAGCTGGTGCAATCTAGCTGCCTCAGACCCTTTATTTCTCACACTGTTCTGCAGTTCCTTTACCAGCTCAGGTAGTAGGAATATCCACACCCTTGTACATATCAAACTTGTGGCAATTCATTGAACAAACTTCTCCTGAGCATCTTCTAGATAGTGGGCAGCTGTTTTGAGAACATATTCCAGTCAATTTAGTCTAGAAGGAGGATGTCACATATACAATTGAGTAACATAAGACAATATTTCATAAGCTCCACAGGAAACTTACCAAATAATATATTAGTTTAGAGCAGCTGTTCTCAGAGTGTGTGGTTCTTGTACTCTGGGGGGGGGGTGTTTTTGACACTCTTTCAGACCATCTTCAAAGTCAAAATTATTTTCAAGATAATAGTATTTACTTATTCAAATGCTCTGCCCTTTTCCAACTATATATATGTGTGAGACCAGTTTTTCATTTACTTCAACCAAACCAAAACATCACAGCAGATTGAGTGCAGAGGCAGACAGGAGAATACAGCTGTCCTTGTGTGTTAAACCAGACATTAAAGAGATTTGTAAAAATATGTAAAACAATTCTGCTTTGGTTTGAAAAAATATAGTTATATTTCACAAAAATAAATTATATTAACATGTAACTACTTTACTATTGTTATTTTAAAATGAATTGACAAATATTTTAAAACTTATCAGTTTTCATTTCAAAAGGGAACTAACAAGAACTCTTTGGGGACATCAAATATTCATTTTCAAACATAACAGGGTAATGAGACCAAAAAGTTTGTGAATTGTTGACTTGTTCAGAGCTCATTTGTGGCTGGGGAGAAATCAGTGAAATCTTCATGAGGCAGTATGGTATGTGTAATTTAAGAATTCTTAAATTGCAGTCCAGGAACTTAAAAAAAATATTTTGAGAACTGTTTCAATATAGTTGATTTCCTTTGCAATCCTCTGTATTTTGTGCAGTAAATATGAATAAGAAACTATATATACATAATATATAAATTTATATTTATATACAAATATAGAAAGCACATAATAAATTATATAAAAATAATGTCATATGTGTGTATACATACACATACATACACAACTTTAAATTCCTTCTCAGAATTTTATATACATATACGTCCCTTTCACAGAATTATACCAGATTGCCAAAGGGTATCTAGAACACAACAACAGGTTAAGAACTTCTGGATATAATACTAGAGAAACTGAGGTAAGATAGAGATTGTTTTTTAATCTTTTAATGTGGAGGGTTTGGACTAGCAGACGAGATCCAACTCATGCCCAAATCATTCTAATTCCTAGGAACTGAGGCAGGGAACTTATATAGGTTTTTAGCTAACTAGGGTTTGCAAACAATACATAACCTGAATATACAATCTTATAGGGGAAACAAAAGCAGAAAAAGGGGGGCAAGGACAGTTAGTGGGCAGACAAGCCATAATTCTAGGAAAGGATCATAATTTAATCCTGACAGGATAGGAATTAAGATAAAAAGATCAAGGACAGGAGACTGTGGGGTGAAGGGCAATACTCAAAGGGAGGGGGAATTATCTGAGATAATGCATCTGGAGTTTATGACATAATGGTATATAAAGATGATTAGAACTCCAAGGTTTTTCCTGACTCAATTCTCCCAAGAAAGGGAGCCATAATAACTTTTTTTTTTTTTTTTTTTTTATTTTTATTCAGGGTATAACATGGAGAGAGCACTAACCTTGTAAACAGGAAGACTTAAGATTAACTCTTGATTATTATCCTTACTAGCTGAGTGATCATGGGCAAATCACTGAAACATCTCTGAACCTTGGTTTACTCATCTGAAAAATGGGGATAATAATAGCTACCAGAGAGAGAGAGAGCATCATATGAAGTCATGTATGTAAAGTGCTATAAAATTGTCAGTTTTTAATTAGTAGGAAAAGTGCTTACTTTGAAGTTATAAAAACATAGGAATTTGAAAGGGTCTCAGAAATTACTTACCTAGATCCTTATTTTACAGATCAGGAAACTGAGGCCCAAAGAAATCACAAATATAGATAGAGTTTCCTCATCTGTAAAATGAAGAGGATGGATTGCATGGATTTTTAAAGGTTTTTTCCCCAGTTCTGAAATCAACAGATTATATATTTGTTTTGTACCTTCAGAAAACCCCTCAGGAAAATGGTAGAGTTTAGATTTGAATAGTCTCTAAGATTCTTTTAGCATTTGTTCCTATATTTCACTAATGGATTCATGAAGGGTGATGAGTTAATTCCTGGGAGAATGGAGGAGAAATAGACTCGGAGAGGGGAAAGGGTGAACAAAGGCACTGGGAAACCCATATGGCTCACTGGGATTCTAAGGAGGAAGGTTTGCTTTTCTGTTTGATATTTAAAGGGGATAGAAAACAGGGGCATAAGGAAAAGTATCTTTAGATTATAAGTAGGAAAGTCAATTTACATATAACTGAAGTTGTAGATGGGAGAGGGATCTGAGGAAGATGAGCAGCAGTGAGGTCCAAGATCTAGCTGTCAGTCATAGAAAAGGGGAGCTGGCCATGGCCTCGGTACCCTCAAGCAAGTAGGAGGAAACCAGAAACATTTTACAAACCTTCTTAGTTTAGAACTCCCATTTACAAAGAGGCTCCTGCTTCTGCCTCCTTTCCACAGCAGCTTTTACCTCTATTCAGATATAGGAATTTCAAATGCAGCAAAAATAAATATTTAAATCCTCCTGGCCTGAGTCTAGGGGAGTTTTGAGAATGCTAATGCACCGCAGCTGGAGGGAGCCCACGGGGCCTGATTAGCATACAATTAGGGCCTGATTAGCATACAATTAGGATGCGGAAATAACAAACCCCTACAAGTCTCCCTGGAAGGGAGGCCCTGAGTGATGAAGTGTGTTCTCCTAGGTCTATTCAGGGGAAACAAGATGAGGACAGCTTAGAATCCTGGGAGTTGCAGTTAATGATTCTGGATGATAAGTGACATCCTTTCCTTCCCCCCTCCCACCAAACCCCCCACATTACATGTTGCTGTCCAGCAGAAAATTGGCTTGTGTTAGTAGGTGAGATAAGGAAGGAGCAAACTAGGTGACATCTTTCTCCCTTCTCTAAATATATTTCCCTTCCTGGTAAAGCACTCCCTGTGGGGCGATTTCCTATACTCCTATTGATGGGTTAGGGACCCAGAGGTCAGCTGAGTTTTACCCTTGAGGTTCCAGGGATAACCTTGAGATGTTGAATTACTATTGGTCATGGGCCCCTACTAGTGTGTTTCCCATTGATTACTAGCTAGCAATCTTAGCTAACTTTTAGAAAGGGGTATTTACCAAGAGTAGTAGTTACACCAGGGTCACATTATTCCCTTGTACAAATAAAGACACTGGGGAGTGCAAGTGCAAATTTAGAGAACAATGGGAGTAAGACATATAAGTAGAGAACATATGTGCCTAAAGGGCAAACTCACAATTTCTAGTTATGGCAAGCATTTTTCATTCCTCACAGAGTCTTTGTGAAATTCTCCTTAGATATAAGTCTCTGCTTGACTTTGGAGGATGATGCCTTTTTCATTGTCCATGTGAAGGGGGAGTGAAACTGTGTTCCTTTAAAATTATCACTCTGAAACTGTGTTCCCTTTTGAGTCTCAGGTCCTCTTGGGATATCTTTTGGGGATGCCAGACCCTTTGATTCAATTAGAAATCTTGGTTAAAAAGCCCCCCTTCAAAGGGGGTGGGTGCTTCCAATTGGAGATCTGGGCCAGATATCATCAATAAGCATCTAGGCTTGGGGACTTTGGCTTCCTTTTCAATCTGAAATCTGAAGCCTTAAGACTCCTTTTTTTTCCCTGAGTCTGGGGTTAAGTGACTTGCCCAGGGTCACACAGCTAGGAAGTGTTAAGTGACTGAGACACTTTGAACTCGGGTCCTCCTGAATTCAGGGCTGGTGCTCTATCCACTGCTCCACCTAGCTGCCCCAAGACTCCTTTTTAAATGGCAATTTCTGAACTCATTCTTTGCAGAAGGTCCAAAGTAGGACCCTGCTGGCTGAGAAGGCATTCTCTTCTCAGTGCCAGCCTCCATTTCCCTAATAGGACTTTGCCACTAAAGAAGTCAGTCTCTTAGCAAAACTGGCTTCCTATCCAACAATAAACTTCCATTTGTGCCACCTAATACACTTCAGGTTTGTGAATTCTTTCACTTTGGACCTTTGTACAGACCAAAAGGGGATTTTAACAACTCCCTGACTGCCACTAACCTCATCACATGGATGGCATATTTCCCTTCAAGGGTTCTCTAAAGTTATTGCCAACCTTAGGTCTGTCTTTCCATATTTAAGTGCCCTTTCTCTGTCATTTGCCTCCACTATATTCAGAAACCATTGCTACTGGCTCTACTCTCTGGCACTACAAATCCCCTAAACTTAAACAATCATCTGAAGATGAGAAGGGGAGGAGGGGGGAGGAGCTAAATAAATAAATAAATAAATGAATTTATACAGAGAGAGAGAGAGAGAAGAGAGAGAGAGAGAGAGAGAGAGAGAGAGAGAGAGAGAGAGAGAGAGTGAAAGTCAGAGACAGAGAGAAAAGGTCATCTCAATGAATGGTGGCAAACTCAAATAGAAATGGAGATCACTGAACCATACATAAAGACTTACAAAGCCACCTAAAACATTATCCATGTTAATATTAAATTATTAATGATTATGAATATAATCAATATTAGTTACATTGTTATATATTAATTAATATTAAATATTTCCCATTATATTTTAATCTAGTCTGGCCATACTGGTGTTATAGTCAGGTGTTTGACACTCTTGATCTAGGACAGTGCCTTCATAAATAGATAAATAATTCATTAGGCATTTAATATATGTTAGTCACATTGTTGTTATTGCTTGTCCTTTGTTCTTGAAGAGGACCACAATATTAGGGAGGTGATGACATGCAAGTGAATTGGAATCAATGAGGGAGGGCTGTGCTAAAGCCACTAGTCTAATTTTCTCCTCCTGAGGCCTCTGAGTCCAGTGGCAAGATAGAGATCAGGACAACTGGAGATGGTAGGGATATAGTGGGAGACCTTGTTTTTAAGCTAAGGTCTTTCCCAGAGAGAAGTTTGACTGAGGCAACACCCAATCAGTGATTAAGGCTAGCTAGAAGGCTAACAACACAAAAACAAAAATTTAAACCGTAAATGGGGTCATTAAGAGTGTGAAACAACTGAATGATATACAACATTATTATCCATGAAGAAAGGGTTTGCTGAGGTATAGGATGAGGGAGTAGAGAGGAGGGACAAGGAGCTCATGGCTAGCATGGGGCTACTGAAATAAGCACTGAACTTGGAGTCAGAAGATCATAGGATCATAAATATAGATGTGAAGAAAGACCTCAGAGGTCTCATTCAACTATAAATCTAAAACTCTGTTGAGGAAATGAAAAAGGAATGCATTTGGATTTAGAAGATGAAGATTCAAATCCTGCCTCAGATACCTACTACCTGTATGACTTTAGTCAAATCATTTTACCTTTTGGGGCCTCAGATCTATCAATTATAAAACGAAAGGATTAGTAGGATTCAAAAGTGTTGATGAAGTCTGCTTACTCACTTCCTGGAAGAAGGGTGATGGACCCAACATGCAAAATGAGGCATACAGTTTTGTACAAAGAAAATATATGGATTTATTTTGCTTAACCATGCTTATTTGTTATAAGGATTATGTTTTTCTCCTTGGTAACTTTTTGGATGGAACTTGTAGGATAAGAAGATAATCATGATAGTGTTTCCCAAAAAAAGGAAGAAAAAGAAAAGAAATAAAAGAAAAGTTAATGATTTATAATTATTAATTTATTATTAATTAATTAATCAATTAATTAATTATCATTAATTAATTAATTAAAAATTTTATGCCCCATAATAGTGCACAGAAGAGCACAAAAGGAATTTCAGAGCAAAATAGGCAAAAAAGAGGGTATTTAAAGTAACATGTTCAGTTTATAATGTTCTTTCATTTAAAAGAAAAGCTGTAGTAATAAAGATTCACAGTTTCATACATAATTCTCTTTTTCTGTTCTAGTTGTTATGCCTCAGGTTCCCTGAATTGTTCTGCCTCAGTTTCTCTGGTGGCAACCCCCCCCCCCCCTTCCTGGCCATTAGGACTGAGATGATTAGGGCTGTGGAGCTCTGGCCACTCTGGCATTCCAAAAAGTCATAAAACTCCAGATAGCTTATCTCAAATACCTAAATGCCACCCTCTATATTTCCTGGCCCAGACTGCCTGTCTCCTTCTTGACTACTTTCTTCACTCCCAATTTATTAGAATTTATGATCCTTCCTCCTTATCCCCAACCTGTCAGACCTGAATTATGATCTTTCCTGGAATCTCCACTCACCCAGAGTTCCCCCTTTGCCTTTGTTTCCCTAATTGCTGGAGCCCTATAAAAGTCTTTGGAGTTACTTGCTCATGGCTGAATACTTTGAGACAAGAGTCCGATCCACTTGGCTGGCTATGGCTATTGCTAGTATGGCTTCTCCAGTCCAAATTCTCCACTATTAAAATATTAAAAACCTCGAATCTCTGTCTTGCCACAGTTTCTCTGGAATTACATACTTTGTATATAAAAATGTTCTCTCTGTATCTTTCTGTTCTTCAGGTGTGTAGAAGGGACTTGTACTAGATGACTTCAAAGGTTCTTTTCAATTCTACATTTCAGATCCTTGATCTCATGCAACTTACTCATTTGACAAAGAAACTGACACTTAGAACAGGGACAAATGGCTCATCCAAGTAAGCAGCAGAGGAAATCTTCCCTCCCTGCTGTGATTGAAAAAATATAGTTTTTGGAGAGAGAAGACTTGGGTCTACTCCTTACTGCCTATATGATTTTATGCAAATTAAATTACCTTCCCTGGAAGATGAATGGATGTCCATCAATTGGAGAATGGTTGGGTAAACTATGGTATATGAATGTTATGGAATATTATTGTTCTATAAGAAATGACCAACAGGAGAAATACAGAGAGGCTTGGAGACACTTACATCAACTGATGCTGAGTGAAACGAGCAGAACCAGAAGATCATTATACACTTCAACAATGATACTGTACGAGGATGTATGCTGATGGAAGTGGATTTCTTCAACATAGAGAAGAGCTAATCCAATTCCAATTGATTAATGATGGACAGAACCAGCTACACCCAGAAAAGGAACACTGGGAAATGAATGTAAACTGTTATTTTTACCTTCTGAATCCAATTCTTCCTGTGCAACAAAAAATTCGGTTCTACACACATATATTGTCTCTAAATTATACTGTAATATATTTAACATATATAAGACTGCTTGCCATCTGGGGGAGGGGGTTGGGGGAGGAAGGGAAAAAATCTGAATAGAAGTAAGTGCAAGGGATAATGTTGTAAAAAATTACCCATGCATATGTACTGTCAAAAATGTTATAATTATAAAATAAAAAAAAAATAGCAATTAGCAATTAATATATGTTTTCTCTACAATCCCAATACTTTATTTTTTATTACTTGATGGATGTAAAGTGCTACCTTAAAAAATTGTTTCAAATTGTATCTCTGATTACTTGTGAAATTGACCATTTTTTCATATACTTAAATGAATATTATTATGTATCTTTAATTATTTTCTTCATATTCTTTAACCATTTATCCATTGTGCATTGGGAGTTATCTTTGTAAATGTTTGTTTCTAATATTTTTAGATCTCAATTTTTTGTCACATTGATCATAAATATTTTTTCTCATATTTTGTATATATCATAAATATTTTTATTTTTCCAAAAAAAAAAAAATTACCTTCCCTGGGTCTTGGCTTCCTCATCTATAAAATAAAAGGACTGCTTCAGAGTAGTCTCTGAGATACTTCCCAGCTCTAAATCTATGATCCTTGGGCTAAGATAATTCTCTCCACTCACTGTGTGGCTTTGAGCCAACTCTTTTCTTTCTCTAATAAAATTCCCACATTTATAAAACAAGAATGATATGTTTGTACTGCCTAAATCACAGGATGGTTGCACAGAAAGGGAGTGAAAGAAGCTATGGAAACACGAGCCATTATCACCCTTGTCCAGACTTTCTTTACTAGGAACCTATCTTATCAATTGGAGGGTGAGGTGTAGTAGAAAGAGTTCTGAGTCTGGAGTTAGGATGACCTAAGTTCAAATCCAGTCTCAGAATTTTGTGACCCTGACAAATTGTTTAATTGCTATCTGCCTTATTTTTTTCTGTATGTAAAATGTGGATAATAATTGTACCCACTCGTCAGGGTTGTCATGATGATCAAATAAGATAATAATTTTGTAAAGTGCTTTGCAATGATATAAGCCTGGAGTTAGAAGTCAAGGCCCTGAGTTCAAATATGGCATTAGGTACTTACCAGAAGCCTGGGCAAGTCACTTAACCCTGTTTGACTCAGTTTCCTCAAGTGTAAAAATAAACTGGAGAAGGAAACTACTTCAGTATCTTTGCCAAGAAACCACCAAATGAGATCACAAATTGTCTCCTCCATTAAATATAAACTCTTTGAGGGTAGACACTGTTCCCTTTTTGCCTTTGTATCCCTCATCTAGCCCAGGGTCAGGCACTTGGTAGGTTTGCATACATCAATAAGTATGTACTAATTGATAAACCCTTATAAATCCTATGAATATGCTAATTACCAACTTAGTTACCAATATTTGGTCATCCTGGATTTCTCCATCTCTCAGGAATGAAGGTAGAAAGGGCTATAATTTAGGGAATGCTTTCTAAAAAAAAGGAAGAAAAAAGATAAGAATCTTCTCTATAGAAAGAGCTTCAGCAGGGCCATAAACTAGCAATTGAAAGACTGAAGTTGGGGGTGGGGTGGGGGAGGGATCTTGGTACTGAATGGGACTGGAGAAAATAAACCCACTTGAGCTTCTCAGGAAGCAATGAGCGCTATAAAAACTGGAGGTGGCTCAGCTTGGACTCATTGATTAAGGGACCGAAGCTTAAAAATCCAATAAAATAAAATCCGTGAAAATATAGCAAGAGGGTGGGAGCTACAGGGGAAGATGCTGCAGAGGCCAGTCAAGGGGAGATTCAATAAAGGGGAAGTTGTTGAGCAAATAAGGTTGGAAGCTTCTCCGAGTGCCAGACAATGGGAAGGAGGTGGTGGAAATCAGGTGTGTGTGCAGGGCTTAGAGGGGAATCTGGGATCCTCAGTGGGCCTGTGAACCATCTAAGTGAACTTAATCTGATGTACCGGATTAAAGACATTGAGGGATAGATTTGGAGTCATGACCAAGCTGGTATCCCTGCTTCAACACTTAACTAGCTATTGATCTTGGATGTATTACTATGCCCTCCCCAGGCCTTCAGTTTGCTTGTTTGTTTGTTTGTTTTTTTTACAAAATGAGTATAATACTTGCAATATCTACTTTACAAAGTTGATGTGAGGAAAGGACTTTGTAAACATAAACTCTAATTGGACATGTGATTTCCTTTAAGGAAATGGATTAAAGCCTTTCCATGTCCACCCATCCTGTGAGACTATTGCATGACACTCTATGAGGTCACCATAATGATTGGAGGCCTCATTCACATTCTCCTGATTTCACCAATGAAGCCCTCTAGCCACCCATCTCAGAACCCTCAACAGAGAACCAGCCCATCTTCTATCTCTCATTACTCCCTTTCCTTGAAGATGTGAAAGCTTTGGAGAAATGGGAGTTGTCATTTGGGATTGTAGAGTATGGATTTCAGCCCTAGCTCTGGGACCAGCACTTGGGTCAGACCATGGGGGACTGACAATCCTCTCCCTGATCCTCAAATTCTTTATCTGTAAAGTGAAGAGGATGGACAAGGTAGTCCTTCAAATAATTTCCAGATTCAAATCCTGAGATCTTATAAGTGTAACCAAGCTGCTAGTGCTTCCTGACCTTGGATATCCCCCACTTTGCCAGGTCTAACTGATGGCTTTTTTTTCCTTATTGGTTAAACAGCCTGGTTTGGCTATTGAATCCTGGTGGTCTCAGGAAGAAGACTCTAAATAGAGGTGCTATTCAACCTTATTCATCAGTCACATGAAGCTAATAAGCATTTGTTAAACACCTACTCTGTGCCAGGCTCTGTGCTAAATGCTGGGGATATGAAGAAAGGCAAAACACAGTCCCTATCCTTAAGGAGTTCATAATCTATTGGGGAGACAACATGCAAACAGCTCTGTACAAACAAGATAATGACAGGATAAATTGGAAATAATTTCAGAGGGAAAGCACTAGCATTAAGTTAGAGGAATAAGAAATGTTTATGGGGAATTCCATCCAAGGGACTGACTGTCTTAAGTAGGAAGTTTGGTACAAGAGATGGGGTTTGGAGATATCCAAGAAGATGGATAGTGAGAATGGAACTGGATAGCCTCTGATGGTCTTAAAAAGAAGGTCTATTTTAATTCAAAGGGAAGGGGGTGATGGTCAAAAAGAAACTAAGTTTGTTGGGGAAAAGGAGCTGTCTATCCAGTCATTGATGCTTCCTCTTCTCATTAGTTCAAGGGGTATCTTCTTCCATCCTTCCAGAGTCTATCCCTGAGACCTCTCTATCAACCCCCCAGCCCAATTCCAGCTCTCTATTGTCATTTTTTTCCTGTTCACTAGGCTGCCCTCTCTCTCCATTGTCCTACTTTCATATCCATTCTTCTTGATTCCAGGATTTGATTTTTTGCTTTTTCCCTCAAAGGTTCCTTGTCTCTTGAATTGTTTTTCCTTCTTGTACATGATTGCTTCTCCTTCTTTGCTCTCTTCTCTTCTCTCCTTCTTTTTCCTCTCCTCTTCTCTGTCCTCTCCCTTTCTCCCTTGCTCTTTTTCTGTTTCCCTTCTTTTTTCCCCCTTCTTATTATTTCCACTTCCCTTTTACCTATCATTTCCCCCCGTTTCTTCTCCCTGTCCCCTCTTCTCCTGTTCTCTCCCTTTCTCTATCTGTTTTCCTTTTCCATCTACCCATATTGTCTTTATCTCCTTTTCCCTCTCCCCATTCTGTTCCTTCCCTTCTTCCTTCTCCATCTTCTCTCTTCCATCTTCTCTATCTCCTCTTATATTCTCTTTGTCCCCTCTTTCCTCTCTCTCTCTCTTGTTCTTTCCTTTTTTTTCAGTTCCACTTTCCCTCTACTCTACCTCTTCTTCTCTCCTCCTTATCTCTTCTTTTTTCCTCCTTGTTTCTTCCTCACTTCCCCTTTCCTCTCTCTTTTCCTTTTCCTCTCCCCTTCTCCCTTCTTCTCCCTTGCCTTATCTCTCAAGCTCCCTAGGTTTCCCTTTTGCTTCTTGGACCTTCTTTCCTTAAATACTATATAGCTCTTGAGGAGTTAAAACAAAGCTGCTGCCTTTCTGCCCAATGAACCAGGTGATAGGATTGCAGTTAATGGTAATTTGAACAAGTTTGGTCAACTAGAAATACATAACGAGATTGAAACATGAAAATGCCCTATGAATTTATACAATTGATATATTGTGACTCAGCCGGCTGTTAACTTCCATTGCACGAGATGCCTGGAATAATTTGCAACAAAACTCCCATTTGTTTACTGAATCTTTGCAAAGGAGTGTGGCATTGTGGGGAAGATGTTTGCCATGGGAAAAAACCTTCTTCCTGAAATCAGACTTTCTGCCATCATCGAGCCTCACTGGCCATGCCCTAGAATACCTGTTGTGGGGTGAAATGAAGAGAAAAATAGAGCCCCAAGTGATCTGAGTTTGTAGCAATACTGATTCAGGAATTATTGGTTCCAAAGCTGAAAAGAATCTTCAGGGATCACCTTAGCTCTTGTATTTTTCCCCCTATGCTGGCCAAGCAAGCCACCCAGAGCCAGAACCCTGTGATTCAGGCAAGGGGAGTTTGTAAGCTCAGCCAAGTCCCTGCCCTCTGTGAGCATGGCTAGGTCTCTCCTTTTACTTAGATCTATTCCTGCTTGAGGTTGGTTTAGAACATCCCTAAGAGAGTCCCAAGAGGCATGAAAGATCATATTTTTAGAGTTGGAAGCAACCTCAGAAGTCATCTTGTTTAATTCCTTCATGTTATAGCTGAGGAAACTACAGTATGATAACGGTGTTTGTCCCCAAGGCTCTATTTCTTCTCCTTTAGCAAAGGTTCTTATCCTGTGGTCTGTGAACGTGTATTTTATTTTAAAAAAATTGATAAATGCATTTCAATAAAATTTGCTTCCTCTATAATCCCATGTATTTTTATTTTATGCATTTAAAAACACAATTCTGAGAAGGGTTCCACAGGCTTCATCAGACTGCCTAAGGGGTCCATGACACACAAAAAGATAAAGTACTTCTTGCTTTAAACCATCTCTTGCTTGATGATCTCATTAGCTCCCATGAGTGTATCATCTTTATGTAGAATATTCTTGGTTCTTTATTTTCATTCCTAGTCTCTCTTTTGAGTGTTAGTTTTTGCACCACCCAATTGTCTGTTACTAGGTCTTTCAAAATGGAGATATCATAGTCATCTCAAAATCAATATGTCTAAAGCACAACACATCTCCAAGCCTTCCGCCCTTCTGAATTTACCAGTTACTGTCCAGTCAGTCACCCAGACTCACAGTCTTGGTATCACCCTTGATCTATCACTCTCACTCAGTCTATGTAGTCATTCATTTGCCAAATCTTGTCATTTCTACTTTTGCAATATTGCTCATATAAGTGATCTTTCCACTCACATATTTGCTAATATGGTTCTATTTGACTCAGTTTCTTCAATTGTAAAATGGAAATAATAATAGCACCTATTTCCTTGGATTGTTGTGAGAATAAAATTAGTTAACATTTGTAAAGGGTTAAATGCTTTAAGGCTCTATAATAATAATAAAAATAGCTTATAATAATAATTATTATTAAGATATAGAAAGAAAAAAATACAATTACTTCTTCTATCTTCCAATACCTGTGTCCCTATTCTTCCCTAAATCATCTTGATCCCTTGAAGAATGGACTCAAACTGAGTCTCATCAAATTAGCATAGCTTCTTGTTGACTGCCTTCAATCTGTGCTAACAAGTCACTTGAGACTTTATTCCTCACATGTTCAGATTCTGGCATATTTAAGCACAGAACTCCAAATCCCCAGTGACCTTCTGTTACCTTGCCATTCTAAACTTTCCAAGTTCATATCTGTTTCCAATATAAGGTGATGTACTCATAACTTTGTGATGACTCCAGGAGAGAGCCTCATTTAGACCTTCTGAATCTCCTGTCCTTCTCATGTAATGCCCGTCAGAAAAAGAAAGAGCCAACCAAGAGACTTCTTTTAATCAGAAAGCACATTTTGTATGTACTTCCATTCTGTTCAATGAAAAAGGCTCCTCTTCACTACATGCTTAATGGACTAGAATCAATGATGGAATCTCTGTCCATGCTCCAGATCAGAGAGTCAGACCCTTTCATTAAATGCCACTGTAGCTATATGGAAGCAGGATCTCCAACCTTTCCACACAGGGTTTGCTTTTACTAAGATGCTCACTGGCTCCCCCTCTCACTGTGATCCCTTGTGTTAAATGGACCCATTACTGAAGAGATAATAAGCAACAGAGCTGGGATTTGAACTGAGATCCACTGAACCAAATCCTAAATGCTTTTTGCTATATTATGATGTCAAATCTCTTTAATTGGAAGAGCAAGGAAGGCTTCCTTGCAACTGTTTGAGAGATCCAGATTTTTAAGAGAAGTAGTTCCTTTCCCCAAAGTCCATGAATAGATGATTAGGAGTATATCTTAGAGCATGAAAAGAAATATTTACAGATCACATATTTAGCTTGAAGGGAGCTCAGATATCAACCCCTTCATTTTATAGAGGAGAAAAGTGAAGTAAGGAATCTTGCTCAACATCATATGGAGGTAAGAGGCAGATTCCTTGTTCTGCTGAATCCATAACAGCTGAGAAACCTAAGACCCATGTAGGTAAGACTCATTGTCACAGAAGAGATTAGAGACAGAGAAGGGCCAGAATCCCACTGTCTTGCCTCTTTCCCTCCCACAAACTGCTTGTATTGTCAGTCTGTGATTGAATGTTGCAATACCTCCTGAATTGGACTCATATGTTCTGTGCCTCACTAATTCCCTTCCCCTGCTTCCATAGGGATCATCCTCTGCTTTCTTAGAGGACAACCTACTTCCATCACTCTTTTACATCCCCACATTAGAAAACCAGTTTCAAATCCCTCCTCTCCCAAAGGACTCATTTTCCTATAAAGTATTATGATTCTCTACCTGGGGATTGGGAATGAGATTCTCCAGTCCTTGTTGGGGACCAGCAAAAGGGTCACAGATCAGAACCAAAGGTACCTCTAACAAATGATCCCATTTTCCTTATTTCCTCAATATTATATTCTCACCAGGTCACATTAGAGGAGATAATTTTTGTGACATGGTATTATTTCCTTAATGGAAAGGAGTCTGGACCCATTCAGACTTCTCAGTTCTCTCATTCTTCCTGATTCATGCTATCAAACTGACTATTTAATTGGTCCCCTTAATGGCCTACAGAAACAGCAGCCACTCTTCCTCCACCCTCAACCCCACCATGACAATATAACAACATGCAACACACCACAATGCCAGATAATGAAAGCCCAACCAAAATCATTGTATTCTAATGTCTTGACAGGCAGCTGAAAAGTCATAGCCTTACATGGGCTCTGTTCATCCAATAAGGTTAGCTTTATAAGATAGAACACCTGAGTTTTGAGGGTTATTTTTCTTTGAGGGCAGAGATCTAAAGGCATAGAAAATGCCCCATATGTATGAGAAAATTTATGATCCCTGAATAGGAAAGACTTGATGTTGTTGGCCCCATGAGTTAGAACTAGTAGCAACAGGAGAGAAATTATAGGAGCTATGGAAGGCCAAAAGAAGACCTTTCTAAGTATGAGCCCTGCCTAACAGAACATGGGCTTCTTTGGGAGAGACTGAAATAACTGCCAGTAGAGGTTTTCAAGCAAGGGCTAAGTGGCCACTCATCAGAGATGCCACAGAACAATGACCATGTCCCTCCTCTGCTCAGTAAACTCCAGTGGCTCCCTTTACTTTAAGGATCAAATGCCTTCTTTTGTTTGACAGTTGTAGCCCATTACAACCTGGCCCATGCTTCCTTTCTAGATTTATTATTCATCATTCCACTTTACACACTATAAACTTTAGCCAATTTTTCTTGATGTTTCTTACATAGTGCTAGCACCTGTCTCTCTATTATAGTAAACTGTGCCACTTGCTTAGAAGGTGTTCCCTCCTGGCCTCTACCTTGTAGGATCACTTTCCTTATTTATTCAGCTGCTAGGACCTTTTTTTAAATTAAAGCTTTTTATTTTCAAAACATATGCATGGATAATTTTTCAACATTGACCCTTGAAAAACCTTATGCTCCAAATTTCCCCCCTTCCCCCATCCCCTCTCCTAGATGGCAAGTAATCCAATATATGTTAAACTATATGTTACATGGGGCAGCTAGGTGCAAATTCCTATTAGGCAGCAAAGTCCTATTAGGGAAATGGAGGCTGGCACTGAGAAGAGAACGCCTTCTCAGCCAGCAGGGTCCTACTTTGGACCTTCTGCAAAGAATGAGTTCAGAAATTGCCATTTAAAAAGGAGTCTTGGGGCAGCTAGGTGGAGCAGTGGATAGAGAACCAGCCCTGAATTCAGGAGGACTCCAGTTCAAATCTGGTCTCAGACTTAACACTTCCTAGCTGTGTGACCCTGAGCAAGTCACTTAACCCCAGCCTCAGGGGGGAAAAATATATATGTTACATCCAATATATATATCCATATTTATACAATTATCTGTACAAGAAAAATCAGATCAAAAAGGAAAAAAAATTAGGAAAAAAACCAAAATGCAAGCAAACAACATCAAAAGGAGTGAAAATACTGTTGTGATCCACACTCAGTACCCACAGTCCTCTCTCTGGATGCAGAGGGCTCTCTTCATCACAAGATCATTGGAACTGGTCTGAATCATTTCATTGTTGAAAAGAGCCACATCCATCAAAATTGATCCTCATATAGTATTGTTATTGAAGTATACAATGATCTCCTGGTCCTGGTCTTTTCACTCAGCATCAGTTCACATAAGTCTCTCCAGGCCTCTCAGAAATCATCCATTTCTCATAAAATGATAATATTCCATAATATTCATATACATAACTTATTCAACCATTCAACATATGGGCATCTATTCAGTTTCCAGTTTCTGGCCACTACAAAAAGGGCTGCCACAAACATTTTTGCACATATAAGTCCCTTTCCCTTCTTTAATATCTCTTTGGGATATAAGCCCAATAGAAACACTGCTGGATCAAAGACTATGCAGAGTTTGATAGCTCTTTGGGCCTAATTCCAAATTGCTCTCTAAAATGGCTGGATTAGTTCACAACTCCACCAACAATGTATTAGTGATGCTGTTTTCCCACATTTCCTCCAACCATTCATCATTATCGTTTCCTGTCATTTTAGCCAATCTGGGAGGTGTGTAATGGGACATCCGAGTTGTCTTAATTTGTATTTCTCTGATCAATAGTGATTTAGAGCACGCTTTCATATGACTAGAGATGGTTTCAATTTCTTCATCTGAAAATAGTCTGTTCATATCCTTTGACTATTTATCCATTAGAGAATGGCTTGAATTCTTATAAATTTGAGTCAATTCTCTATTTTAGAAATGAGGCCTTTATCAGAACATAAAAATATTTTCCCAGTTTATTGCTTCCCTTCTAATCTTGTCTGCATTAGTTTTGTTTGTGCAAAGGCTTTTTAATTTAACATAAATAAAGTTATCTATTTTGTGTTCAATAATGAATTCCAGTTCTTCTTTGGCCACAAATTCCTTCCTTCTCCACAGATCTAAGAGGCAAACTATTCTTTATTCTTCTAATTTGCTTATAATATTATTCTTTATGTTTAAAATCATGACCCCATTTTGACCTTATCTTGGTAAATACTATTAGGTGTGAGTCAATGCCTCGTTTCTGCCATATGGGACTTCTTTTGAAATAAATCCTGGCAGCTGGATACAGTGAATAGAGTGCCAGGTCTGGAGTCAGGAAAACCTGGGTTCAAATTCAGGTTAGCTTGTGATTCTCAGTTTCCTCAACTGTAAAATAGGAATAATAATTGCATCTACTTTACATTGGAGTAGAATAGCATTGTGAGAATCAAGTGAGACAATATTTGTAAAGCACCAGTGCTTGGCACATAGATGATACAATATAAATGGTAATTACCTCCCCCATTTCATTTTTATGTATATATTCATGTTACATAATTTCATATATATATGGTAATGCATATACATATATAGGAAAGCTTAGACTGTACTAAGACTTTTGGGGACACATACATTATCTCTCTTAATAGAATGTAAGTTTCTTGAGGTCAGGGACCTTTTTTTTTGTTGTTGTTGTTCTTTGTATCTCTTATCCTTAGCTTGGTTCCTTTTGTTCAGTCATTTCACTCATGTCTGACTTTATGATCCCATTTAGGCTTTCCCTGGGATAGATATAGGAGCCTTTTGCTTTTTATTTTCTTCTGTAGCTCATTTTACAGATGAGGAAAGTGAGACAAACATGGTTAAGAAATTTACCCAGGGTCACACAGCTAGTAAGTGTTTGAGTCTAGACTTGAACTCAGGTCTTACTGACTCCAGGCCTAGCACTCTTTCCACTGTGTCACCTATCTGCTCTGAGATGTATATTATATTCCTAGCATCTAATTCTTCTTTTGTAGGCTATTAAAGGGACCAGCTAAGCAATCAGTAGGTAGCATGAATCAGGAAGGATGGGAAAACTGGGAGATCTAAATGGGTCCCAGACTTCTTTCCATTAAGGAAATAATACCTGATGGATGGACCCATGTCATAGTTCTCTTTCTCCTCATCCTCCTTCTTCTTCCTCCTTATTGCCCTTCTCTTCCCTCTCTTCCTCCTTCTCTTTTCCCTCCTTCTTCTCCTTCTCCTTCCTGTGATTTTATCAATATAAGAAACCCCTCAAGCAGAAGATCTTCTGAGATCTACAAATGCCTACAAAATGCCTATATCTTTGGGAAATACTTGGTTCACTGAAAAGTTAAGTGAGTTAAGGAGGATCACACCGCATGTGTTAGAGGCAGAACTTGCACCCAAATTTTCCTGATATTGAAGAAAGTTATCTACGAATGCCTTTGGCTTGGCACATACTAAATGCTTAATTAGTGTTTATTGTGATTGACAGAAGAATTTCTGCTTCAAGAAAGGGTTAGACTAGATGACACCCCAAATCTCTTCCAGCTCTAAATTCTGTGAGCCTATGAATAGAGGACCTAGTTTCAAATCCTGACTTTGTCACTAGTTAGCTTTGTGCTTGAGACAAGTCACTTTTTCTCATTTTTCTCATCTGTAAAATGAATAAACTAATAATATTTTTATTTACTCCTAAAGGGACATTATGTGGGCCAATAACATGCTGAAAGTAAAGCACTCTATGAAATGATAAGTGTTATTATTAGTGTTCTGATTGGTTGATGGGTAGTAAGTCTAACCAGGTAGTGAGAGCATAGGATTTAGAGATAGAAAAGGCCTTGAAAATTACCAGATTCTGTTTAAGAGTCCAGAGGTTCTTAATCTCTTCTGTGGCATGGACTCTTTGGACAGTCTAGAGGTCTCATGGAGCCTTTCTCAGAGTCATGCTATTAAATTAATAAAATAACGTAATTAGGAAACCAGTTATATTGGAAATAATTTTCAAAATATTTTTTAAAAATCAAGTTCATAGATCTTGGGTTAAGAATTTTTGATCTGATTCAAACCTCTTCATTTTACATGTAATAATAACTTCCCCCCTCTATTGTGTTGGACAGTTTTCAAATGATTTTCACAGTACAAATATTCATTCAACAAACATTACTTACAAGACCTTTTATTGGGTTCTGGAGTTATAAGGATTAAAAATTACTATTCCTGCCCTTAAGAAGTTTACATTAATCTTCTTTCACCCTTTGAGATAAGAAATATCAATGTCATTATCATCTTTTTACATATGTGGGAACTGAGGCCCAGAAAGAGTAAATGATTCATTAAAGGCTCTGCATGTTTCCTCTCATCTCTAGCTCCACTGTATTAATTACTTAGAATTATCACTTTTGCCAATTTTGGGCCCATTGGTGGGATGGGTGATGGGTTGGGAGAGGAGGAGAAGGAAGATATTAGGACCCAAGTTTTCTGATTTGTGGGTGGAACTTCTCATATATTTGCCTTGGGAATTGCTCTGGGAATAGAGCTAGAGGTTGAGGAAACTGAGCTCTGAAAAATAGGGTGAGCCCAACCACCACTACAGAATAACAAACCCTAGTCTTCCTTGTCTACTCTTCCTGCCTTATTCAACAGATGGGAAATTGGTTCAAAGAGGGGAAAGAATTTGCCCAAAGTAACACAGCAAGTTAATGGGAGAACTTGACAAGATCCCTAGTCTTTTTACTCCTGTCTGTTAGAACATGCAGGTTAGAATCCTAATGATGAAGAAAGGTCATTTCAAATGATTGAATGATTTGAATGAACCAACATTTAATATCATTTACTGTGTACAATATTGGGTAAAAGAATATCTAAGAAAAGGTAGTTCCTACCAACAAAGAGCTGATAGTCTGGTAGTAAGATAGGACCTAAAGGGATAACTATGATCTAAATGACACATGATGAGTACTTTAGAGAAATGCTAGTCAAGTCCTGTTTGAGATATAAAGAGGAAGAACATTGTGAGAAGTGGGAGAAATTGGGAGGTTTCCACGGAGGAGGTGATTTTTAAGTTGTGCTTTAAAGAACATATTGAGATCCAGCAGATATAGGGAGAGGTTATTCCAATCATAAGGAACAGAATGGATAAAGACATTACTTACTTCTCAGGATTGTTGTGAGGGTCAAATAAGATGCTATTCATTATGTGCTTAGCACAGTACTTGGTATTCAGTAAATGCTTAACAAATGCTCACTTCCTTCTTTCTTATAAATTGAAGTAGGCTGAGATAAGGCTGGGTTGGTAGCATGGTACCAGGTTATCAAGGCCTTTTAATGTGAAACTAATGAGTTGAAATTTTATCCAGTAGGCAACAAATTTCATACATCCCAAGGCACTTGAGGCATTCAAACAGGTGGTGTAATATAGTTGAAAGAAAACTGGATTTAGAATCTCCAAGGATCTGGGGTTAAATCCTGACTCTATTACTTGTACTTGTGTGACACTTAATTTCTCCAGAGCCTCAGTTTCCTCATCTGTAAAGTGGGTGGGAGGTGGGGTGGTATTGGACAAATGCATCTCTTGAATTCTCTCCAACTCCATATCTATGATTCTGTGATTTAGGATTAGAAAAATTGATTTTGAATCTCATCTCAGCTTCTTATTACTCCTTATGTGAACTTAGCTTCTGGACCTCAGTTTTCTCATGTGAAGAAAGGAAGGTTTGAACAGACCAGTCTCTCAGGTCCTTTCCAGCTCCAAGTCTATTGATTCTCTTAGGCAGTTCCTCAGTCTCTTCTCAGGTAACAGTTCCTTCATCAAAAAGCTTCTCTTCTAGTTAAGGGGGGGGAAAAAGAAATCACAGTAAAAATTCCATGGGGAGCTCCTTGGATAGATGATCCCTGTATGTTTTATGCTTTTAAATGAGGGAGAAAGCAAACCTGCTAATGCAAACTGTGAAGGGAAATTTGCTAACAGTATAAACAGTAAAGGTGGGGGGGATTCTAGGGGAACACAAGAATGGGTTACATAATTAGGAGGCTTCACTGAGCCCATCTTTCACCATCTGTCTGCCCCCTGGTTATAAAGGCAAGAAAGTTGCTTCGCCCAGGTAACGAGCTCTTCAGGATTCTGCTGTTGTCTTTACTTGGAATGTTTGGCAAATGGAATGGAGCTCCATTCTGTAGGCCTTGAAGAGACAACTCCTCCCAGAAGGTGGAAGAAGAATCAGCCCTGGATTCCAGAATCTCAAAGTTGGAACAAACCTCAGAGGGCATCTAGTCTAACTTATGTCTGAGCAAGGATTCCCCTGCTCCGACATACCCAATAGATGGTATTTATTTCAAGCAGAGGTATTCTCAGCCTCTGCCTGAAAATCCTCTGTTTTCAAGGAATATGGAGAACTTACTACTTTGAGCTAGACTGTTCTGACATTGTATGATCCTATATATTAAACAATTATTTCTTAGTCATCTATTGCCCCTAATTCTATCCTCTGGAGCCAAAAAAAAGGGTGTGGAATTCTTCTTCTATGCAATATCCTATGAAAAATTTGAAGGCAGTTCTCATGGTGGAGGCTATATACAGAAATGTAGATGGATTTGCTACCAGTTGTCCTGGATCCCAAATTTTCTCCTTACTAACCGAGTAGTTTTAAGCAATTCTGGACCTCCATTTCTAACCCTGGTATTGTCACTTCAGAGTCACTTTGCCCAAAGACCAATCTTCCTGCCATTTTCAGGCTTATTAAAATAAGACATGTTTCTTTAGCTCACAGGTAGAGACCAGTCTCCAAATCTAGCTGATTCTTTCCCCTTCCCCCATAGTTCTTTTTTCCCCCCCTTTGTTTTCTCTATCCAGTTCTAATAGTCTCTGCTTCTGTGGGAGAGTGTAGAGACCTCCATTTTGGTAGTCAATGTAATACTTTTTCTCTCTCACACTTTCCTTTGGGGCCTCCCAAACACTGAGATAACTCAGGACATTAACCTCATTATCAATGTGTACATCCCTAGAAAGTATACTGCTAAGGTAAGTCAGGGTATATAGAAAGTCACAGTTCTGACATTTACTAGCTTTTGAATAAATCACTTGATCTACTTTAGCCTCAGTTTTATTATCTATAAAAATGGGGGTGGTGTTTATTCTTGTCTCTCTTACAGGGTTGTTCTAGGCATTGAATGACATAATGGGCACAGAACTGCTTTTTGTTCCAATCCTAGCTCTACTGACTACTGTCTCTATAACTTTGAGAAATTCCCTTTCTTTCCTCCCATTGGTAAGATGGGGATAATAATCATAATATTATAGAGTTGGAAGAGATATCATGGGAAGGGAGCTTAGTCCACCTATAGGAGGAGAAGAGTTAAATGACCCACTTAAAATCATACTAGCAGTAAGAGGAAGAGGGATGATTTGAACTCAGCTCCCTCTGACACCAGAGGCAGTATCCTTAAATGATGTCATCGCCTTATGTAGCCCCTTCTGGTGTGTGGTCAAAGAATCCAAACTGGAGATGATAATAATTATAATAGGTACCATTAACATATCATTGAAATTTGCAAAGTCCTTTACTTATGTTATCTCAGCTAGATAGTTAAGTGGTGCTGTGGATAGAATGCTGGGCCTAGAGTCAAGTTAAGAGCTGAGTTCAAATATTATCTCAGATACTTGCAACTGTGACTGATCAGATCAATATGAGCTCAGAAGGCTCTGCCACAGGTTGGGCACAAATAGTCTATGTGAACATTTGGGTTGATTTCTCTAAATTTGCTACTTCAATTCTGCTTTGTTCATAGAGCACAGAACCTTCTCTGATGAAGGCATGTCATACTGAATGGTCCTGTGCCAATTTTCCCATGTCATGCAATCAATTCCAAAGTTCTCAAGAGAGACCTTGACTGTGTCCTTGAATCACTTTTTCTGATCACTACATGTATTCCTGCACTATATAAGTTCTTCATAAAACAGTTTTTGAGCAACTGTATGTTTGGGATTGGAACATCATGGCCAGCCCACTGGGGTTGCCCTCTCTGTAGTAGAGTTTGAATGCTTGGCAGTTTGTTTCAGGACCTCAGTGTCTGGTATTATATCCTGTCAGGTGATCTTCAGAATCTTTCTAAGACAATTCAAATGGAAATGATTCAGTTTGCTGGCATGGTGCTGGTACACCGTCCAGGTTTCACGGGTATACAACAATGAGGTCAACAGTGATTCTGTAGTCATTTTGGTAGTCAATATCTTTTCTCTCTCACACTTTCCTTTGGGGCCTCCTAAACACTGAGATATATCTGAATATTAAACTCATTATCAATGTATACATACCTAAAAAAATATACTGTGAACTTATCCACAGCATTCAAAAATTCTTTATTTTCAGTCTTTGAGTGTTCTATCTATGGATGATGGAGCATCTGTATTTTCTTAGGGTTAATTGCTAGGCCAAAATTACCACGAACAACAGAGAATCTATCCATACTTAGTTGCATCTCAGAGGCTGTACTGAGTGCAGAATCATATGCAAACAAACAAACAAAAAATAATGCACCAACATCCCTTCCACTTTGGTCTAAAAGGCTTTACCCTCTGGGGAAAATAGATGGTGCACCAGCCCTGAAGTCAGGATGACCTGAGTTCAAATTTGATCTTAGACACTTAGTACTACCTCTTAGTTGTGTGATCCTGGGCAAGTCACTTAACCCCAATTGCCTCAGCAAAAAAAAACAAAAAACAAACAAACAAACAAACAAACAAAAAACAAACAAAAACCAAACAAACAAACAAAAAAAACTGGACTAATGGAAGCTTCCTTGAATTTTGGAGGGATAGCTTCCTCTTGACATAACATATTTCAGTCAGCTTTTGTATGAGCACGTATCCTTCCCTCCATTTCCATCTTGTAAATCTCAACTGTAATACAATCAGCACCAGGTGCTTTACCCTAGGAGAGGAGCCTAATGAAATTAAAAACCTCTTCTTCAATTGGAAGTTTGTCTAGTGAGGGACTAACTCCAATATGAGGCAAATGTTCAGTGGCTTCAGATTGCTGAGGATCTATCGAGAAAGCTATGGAAGTGTCAGGTTCTTATCTTAATCACTAATCAATGTGACTCCATCATCACTGAGTCGTTTAGATGCATCATATGTCTTTGGCCTATACATAGCTTTCGGGACATGATAAAAGCACTTTGGACTATTACTATCAGCACAAAACAGTTTCATTTGCTGTTTTACACAGTTAAGAATTCTTTATCTCTCTAAACTTTGCTTGCACTTTACTTTTGATGGTGTTTAATGCTGCCTCCTTAGAGATGGATGAGCTACTTTGCTGATCAACTCTGTGGAGTTCTCATTTTTCATTAGCAGCTTCTGAATTTCCCCATCATTTTCATCAAACCCGTTTTGATGTTTGTGTGTATTCTGATGCAGATGAGGAAATGCAGTGCTGTACACCATATCTCTAAAAGCTGCTCGTTCCTTTTCTGCTCCATTGTTATCAGCCATGTGTTGGTTCAACTTTTCCTCCAAGTTAGTAACAAATTGTTCCCTATTCACAGAAGCTTTAATTTGTTGCCATTCAGTCTTTAGTAGACATTTTACCATGGTCCCAATGTTTTTGTTGAATGCAAATATTTAGCTTGAAGAGGATGTCTATGATCAGTCCATAATTCTGAGTTCCACATTACCTTTGTCACTTTCACATCCTGTCTGTCTCTTCTCCTTACAATGATGCAGTCCAACATAAACCAATGTTTTCTGCAAGGGTACATCCATAAAGTTTTATTGTATTTAGGTAGATGGAAGACAGTGCTGGTGATAAGAAGATCATGAGATGCACAAGTCTTTATAGTAAATGACCACTGTTGTTTCTATTTACAACTCTATTGCTCCCAGGGACTCCTTGCCATGTCTGATAGTCTGAATCTACTCTCTCGTTAAAGACACCCAGAATTATATGCTTGTTCCCTTTTGGCACATTGATGATAAGGGTCTTCAGGTCTTCATAAAATGTTTATTTGAACTTTGTCAGGATTTGTCATGGTGGGAGCATAGGCACTGATAGGATATTTCCCTGAAAATGGCAATTGAATCTTCATGAGCCTGTCATTCACTCGTTTTGGTAGCTAGATGAGCTTGTTGACTAGATTAGTCTAGTCTACTCCAGCTTTGCATGGCACACTTTTTCACTGCATTCCGACTTCAGTAAGCTGACCTTCATTTGACAGCCTCATTTCACTCAAAGTTATCATTTGCATGTGATATCTGCTGAGTTTTCACACAATAAGAGCTGTTTGTCTTTTAGGTCTACTAGATTTTATGTTGTCTATAAGTGAACACACATTCCACTTACTGATGATGAGTGGAATCATCTTTGGGGAAGTTTCTGTATTTTTCATGTGTGTGTGTGTGTTTCAGCCACAGGATGATTCCTGCCTGCTGTGGTAACAGGTTCAAGATTGGATAAGCAGACAACTTTTAGGGTACCTTTTATGCTCTTCCTCACACCAAGGAGTGAGCAGTGAGGTCCTTAAAAGGCTGCTCAGTTACCCAGGGGGCTGGCAAATCCCCCTGCTGCTTCCAGTAAGATGACTACCTTAAGGCCAGGGCTACCTATATGCAGATTTGTGGCTATAGCATCCAGCATATCTGCATCTGCTGCTTCCTCACTTGCCTGTCACCACAGGACTTTGAGAAAGGTAGAAATGCTAGAATGGTATGGTGATTAAATTGAATTTAAGTGAGGTGGAATTGCATGAAGTCACCAGCTTCACTCTCTTCCAGAGCATCACAGTCAAGTAGCAAGACAGAATCAAGATGACTGGTGATGGCTAAAGATGCAGTGGGTGACCTTGGTGTCTTTGATGTTTAACCAAGTCTTAAGTACTCCATAGTGCCTGCTATAACTGCCTTCATGGCCATTAGAATAAGTTGTTCTCCTCCACTCATTACAAAAGGGGAAGTCTCCACATGTTTGGGATAAACATCCCCCCTAACTCAGCAATGTGTTTGAGACCCCTAAATTATCCATAACTTGACTTAACCCATTTGCCAAAACAGTTATTGGTGTTTGGCCATTATGCCTATTATAGCTTCTGGGAGCCACAGGTGAGAGATAGGTGGATTAGGTCTCTAGACAACAAAGGTACAAAACAGCTCTGAAAAGAACCCAGCAGCCTTCACATCAGAGATATTAGTCTTCCTTGAACATGCCCCATACCCCATATCATACAACTAATGCCTTGTTGAACTTAGGTCTTTCTGACACCAGGCCTATTGCTCTAACCATTGTACGATACTGTTCAGGATGTACTAATTTGTTTTTTTACAGCAATTTCCATATACTTAAAAAACTCCAGTAGGTCTAGATGTATATTTTCTCTTCCTGAAGCGAACGTGGAATTAGCACTTTAAGGTTTGCAAAAGTACTTTACAGACACAATCTCATTTCCATATAGTTTTGATGATAACTGCTTGGCAATCTGTTTTAAAGTCTGGGAGCACAAGACCACCTTTATCAGCTTTTTTCCCCCTAGCATGTCCCTTGATAGCTCCTCCATTTATTTTTCCACATAAATTTCTGTATGATTTTGCCCTAACCCTCAAAAAGAAAATGTTTGGTATTTTAATTGGTATGAGCACTATAGAAATTTGAATTATTATTAAATGGCAACTGGGGCTCAGTATGGGTCAAGTGACCCACTTATGATCAAACATAGTCAGGAAGTATCAAATGCTTCATCTGGGCATCTAAAATCATCACAATCTGGCTCAATTTACCCTTCTATACTAATTTCACAGTACTCTTCCGCTCAGCCTTGTTCCCAGCTTCCAGTCTTCTAAGCCAAGTCTCCACTATCTCTTTCAAGAACTTTCCTAAGAACCTGAGGCTCCATTGACCTGAAGCATCCAACCACTTCTGCAGTCTTCTCAACCTAGAATATGCCTTTGGAAGGCTTATTCTTCAATCCCTTTGATGAGTTCTTCCTGCAACCTCTATTTGTGAAGCTGCCCTCTGAGGTTGGTTCCTTCTTCCTTCTCTCCCTCATTCTCTCCCTCCCTTCCTTCATTTTTCTTTCTTTCTTTTATATCTCCTTCCATATTCCCTCCTTCTTTCCCTCCTTCCATATTCCCTCCCTCTTTCCCTCTTTCCTATTTCCTTCCTTCTCTCTCCTTTCTTTCCTTCCCTCCCTCTCATTCCTTTTTTCCATTAATGTGAGCTAAAACTGATCCCAAATTATAGAAGACCTTCATAGAAACCTTAAGCTGACAGAGGATAAGTCTGGTTCGAGGTCATATAACCAATATCTGAGATAGGATTTGAATCCGAGCCCTTCAATTCAAGATTAAGTATTTGGACCTTGTCTTGTAGCTAACAAGGAACTGTCAAAGGATGTTCATTTGGAGGGCAACTCTAAGTACTCTCTGTTGGAAAGAATTATGAATTTGGAAGAATTCTCTGGTGGAAATTTCAGGATGGATTGAGGCAGGATTGGGGAGACCATTTAAGAGGATGGTGTAACTCAAAGGCAGCAGAGAGGCATAGAAAGCTGAGAGGGATCTCAGAGGTACTTTTAGGGCTTCAATCCTATTTGAAGCTACAAATAGCTGCATTGTGCCACTTTGTGAGTGACCCCTCCCTGGCTGAGCATTATATCTTCCTGTCCTGGTGATTATCTCATGGCCAATTGCTGAAAGCCAGAGCCTGGCAACTTTACCTGCAGGAATATTTTTCCTCTTGTGTGAAATCAAGAAAATATGAACTGCAAGTGGGTTAGGGAGAATCTGTGGCCAGTTCATGTCTCCTTATAGCACGTTAGAAGTCTCAAAGTTCAGGGGTACTCAACAGTTTTCATATACATGGGAGATTTATCCAAAGAGTGATAAAACTTTGCCCAATCCTTGAGTCTCTAACTTTTCTAAAAGGCTTGGAAAGTGATTATCATCAGTATTCAGGGCCATGATGCCTTCTTCTCTTCATTCAGCATCTGGAATGTGAGGTGTAGTTCTGGACATGACATTTTAGGAGACAAACTGAAAAGCTAGAAGAGTGTCTGGGGAGGAGGGATATTTAGCAAGGGATATTTAGCATTTAAAAGAGAAGAACTGAAGAGTAACTGGATTTGAAAGACTTTCACATGGAAGAGAGATCAGACTTATTCTGCTTGGTCTCAGAGGGAAGAGAAAGGACCATTTGGGTGCCCATTGTAGAAAGACAGATTTTGACGATCAGAACTTATGACTATCAGAACTGTCCAACAATAGATTAGAATATCTTACAAAATACTGAGAGTATTGAAGCAAATTCTGGATGTCCACTTGTTCAGAATATTCTAAAGGGACAGGAAGTAAAGACATCCTCAGCTTTATAGCTGATGACCTGGAAAGATAAAGTATCCAGTCAAATCAAGTAAACAAGCATTTAAAAAATGTGTCAGGCCCTGTGTATTCCTAAACTAGGGATACAAATAAAAACAAAAATTCAACCTTTGCCTTCAAAGGGCTTACATTCTAACAGAGGAAGATAGCACATAAAAAGGAGCTGAAAAGTGAAGCAGCGTGCAGGGTTGGGTCAGGGACAAGAAGAGAAAAAGTTAAATCCAGACAATTAGAAGCAGAGCTGGAGAGGAAAGAAGAATGGTCAGCCTCGAGGTCAGCCCCAAGGTGAAGGTTTTAGGAGGAATTCATTCAATGGGAGAAGGGTAGAGGGAGAAAGCACCAGGAACATAATGGCAAAGTCTAGGGAGTACAGTATAGCTTGGTCTAGTTTAAGAATACACAGCTATTCATTTACCAAAGCTAATGCTACAGGTCCTTCGTCTCTTGAGACCAACTCAGGAATGGGTGACCCTAATGCAAATATGTGACATATCAAAGACACCAAACTAGTTAAAAAAGTTGGGAAGCTTGTATAACCGAGGCTTTGAAAGCCCTTGAAGATTTGTTGCTGTTTAGTCATTTCAGTTGTGTTCAACTCTTCATGACTCAATTTGGGGTTTTCTTGGCAAAGGTACTAAAGTGGCTTGCCATTTCCTTCTCCAGATCATTTGACAAATGAAGAAACTGAGACAAACAGGGTAGAGTGACTTGTCCAGAGTCACACAGTTAAAAAGTGTTTGAGCCCAAATTTGAGCTCAGGAATATGAGTCTTCCTAATTCCAGGTCTAGACCTCTATGCATTATGGCATTCCCTAGCTTCCCCAACTTCCCAGGATTAATTGTGTGGCCTTATAATGTATACAGGAGTTAGTCTTAGGTCTTCCTTTGACTCACTGAGTTCTTGGTCAACTCTATTTCATCGGTTCTGATTTCAGCTGTACATAATGGATATCCAATTCTAGGGCACTCAACACCTGCACTTCTTAAAGTTAAATAACAGATTCCATTAAGAGAGCATTAGCACAATGTTCCTGTAATTAATCTTCTCCAGAAAGCGAGAAGTTCAGGAGATCCACAGTGGGGCAAGAGCATCATATATCGCTAAACTCATTTATGCTAATTGATTTATTTAAGATGTGAAGCACAGATCTCAGTCAGGAAGGGGTCTAGCCTTACCTCAGTACCACCTGGGATTTGTCTTTTGGACTCTTCATTCTCTGCTTTTCTCAATCTTTACTGAATGGCAGCTCCACATTGCTGTCTTACTTCTCTGTCACTAATTCCTTATTTCCATGTGCAAACCCCCCTGTATTTCCTTTAGTGCCTTCACAATAGAAGTTGAGTTTTGCAAGCAGATTAAGCTCAAATCCCACCTTCTGTAGATCTTTCCTGGGTCAGCGGTTTCCCTTTCTTCCCACTTCTACCCCAAGTACATTCCTTTGAGGTTCTCTTCCATTTACATCTATCTGTCTGTCTGTCCATCCATCTGTCTATCTATCTAGATATGCACCCACCCACATATATATACATATATAATGTATATTTAATGCTTAATAAATGCTTATAACTATACTTACAGGAAATACATGAATAAATCATAAATACATGAATGAAAAAGCATTTGTGAGATCTTTACTATGAGTAAGGTGATAAAGAAGAAGGAAAAGAAGATTGTCTTGTTGTCTAGAAATTCTTGATTGGTTCTGCTGGTGAAGAGGGGGGAAAGGAAGGTAATGTGTAAAATTAATCCCATTGATGGCAGCTGGTGGCCGGTTTAAAGGTTTTGGGAATTGTTTTAGGATAAAAAAAGGAGTTAAGAATGCAGGGATAATAGTCTAAGTTTTTTTTTTTGTGTGTGTGTGTATATGCCAGCAGGATAATTTGATAAGTGTAGAAAAGTCATTTATTAATATAGATCAGAAGTGACTCTACAACTTATAAAGCTGTGGGACAGAAGAGGTACTGAGAGCTTAAACAATTTGCCCAGGCTTACACAAAGCGCCCAAGATGGAAACCAAGCCCAAGTCTCCTTGGTTCTAAAGCTGGTTCTCTTTTCAGTATAATAAGTGGATATCCTAAGGCAGTTCTAATAAAATCATTGCGGGTTCTTGGGCTAACTAGCTTCATTTTCATACATTGCAGATCTGGGCCTGGACTCTCCACATGGTCAGGGAAGACA
This sequence comes from Sminthopsis crassicaudata, assembly GCF_048593235.1. Classification (NCBI taxonomy): domain Eukaryota; kingdom Metazoa; phylum Chordata; class Mammalia; order Dasyuromorphia; family Dasyuridae; genus Sminthopsis; species Sminthopsis crassicaudata. Next base: position 590,317,216 of record NC_133619.1, on the reverse strand, counting down.
TCATCCTGGAAAGTCCTTCTTGTGGCAACTGAGCTCTCCAGTTCTTAATTAAAGCCAATATCTCTTCTGGGCTCTTCCACCAACTTCCTGGATCAGGATTTCTAGTACTGGAGGCTCCAATTTCTTTCAGATTTGGACTAATTAAACTAAGGATTCATATAATAATACTATTGTTTACATCATCATTTATTATTATTATTATTATTATTATTATTATTATTATTATTATTAGTTGATCTGATTTCTATAATGCTTTAAGATTTGTAAAGGACTTCACTAGTATCATTTCTTTCTGTACCCACCACAATCCTGGGAAGTAAATGACATCATTATTCCCTTTTTACAGGTGAGGAACATGAAACCCAGGGTCACACAGCTAGCCAGTGGGCGGATGTCAGATTTTGAACTCCGATCTTTTTGACTCCAGGTTCACAGTTTTATCCCTTGTGCCATCTACTATCAGGTATCAAAAAAAGTGCAGCATGGGTGAAAAGAGAGCAGAAAGCAGGTACTGACAATTGCACAAAGTAGTAATGGATGCAGTGACTAGTTACATTACATTCAACATAGGCTCCCTCTGCATCCTGTTAGTGATAGAGGGGCTGTCCTATGTAGGACATTCTGTAGGGATAAGAGGCTAGTCAGTTGGGAGGGGTAAATGAAGCTTTCCAATGACAATCTCAAGGCATCTTGATTTTCTTTGCCCATGTCTATATTTTTGGTGGGCTTTTATTTTTTGGATGGGGGGGATCGGCTTAGTTTAAATGTTTGTGTTTCCTAGAGGTTTTGGTGAAACAGGGAATGACCTTCAGACACTAATTCTGTCTGGTAAGGTCCGTGGGAGATCCCAGAATACAGAGACAGCATGAGAGACCAGGATAGTGCAGCTCCCCTGGGGACTAGCCAGGGACAGGAGGAGTGTGCTCAATCTCATCATCAAGCTCAGTATCTGACTGAGACCTTATAATTTTTTTCAAGGTCATTCATTGTCTACCATAGAACTTTAGTTTCCCAAAGAAGGACTTTCCCCTGAAGGTCCTTCTAGTTAATTATACTTTGTGTGCTATGCATAGGCACACTTCCCACAATTTGTTCCCAGCAACAATAAGACAAAAGAGGATTTCATCATATAAACCTTGTGCAGGTAGTGGGTCTACTGAACCAAAGAGGTAGAAATACTGATGGAGGACCCAGAGCTGAGAGTGTTTGCTTCCCCTTGATCACACAGACACAGGCAAAATAATGTACTTTAAGGTTTGTAAAGTCTGAATCAGACGATCCAGGGAAGCTTTTAGTGACTTCTCTACAATCCTCTATGTGCACCTAGATTACATACAGAGCTATTTCATATTATTAAACCCCCATTTTGTCCCAGAGCTCAGCTCACTTTCATTGTGCATTTCAAAGTAAATGCTTATCAAAGATACACCCTCCTGTAGACCATCCAGATCCTCAGGGGTGGGAGTTTCTTAGCTCCCTCCCCCCCATCGCATGCTTTGTTTATCTGATTACAGACAGAACTGGAGAAAAGGACTAGGACTGGAACTGTTTCCCAGAGTAGAACCAGACCAGAATAAAGAAGTCAAGCCTCTCATGGGGCCCTACAACTAAAGGTCATAGGAGCCTAAATTTAGAGCAGGAAATGATTCTGGAGGTTATCGACCACTAAACTGTAAATATGCCAGTGCTCTAACTATTGTGCTATCCAGCTATTTCCCAATTTCCTTTTAATCTATATTAGGCTGGCACTCAGGATGTAGTCTGTGTGCTGCATGTTTGACACCTGTGAGCTTGTTCAACCCCTCCCTCATTTTTCACATGAGAAAATAGACCCCAAAAAATCAAGTTGTCTGTCTAAGGTCACACAGGAAGTGGAAGAGGTGGAATTAGAATTCAGGTCATTCTCTTCAAATCCAGACGATGAGTATCCCTCCTAGAGGCAGCAAAGTTTTCCCAGGCCAGAGGTCCTGGAGCCTCATCCATCTGCCCTTCTTTTCATTGTCTAGCGATCCTAGACAATGACAGTAGCACAGAATTCCATCATCTTTGTGATCACCAAGCCCCTTCATATCCATTGCTTCATTTGATCCTGGTGACAACTTTGTGAAGATGGGGGCAGATCAGGGGTTATGAAATTCCATTTTTACAGATGAAAGAAAGAGATTCAAGAGAGGGAAGGACTTGCCAAAGTTGCAATGCCAGAAACTGTTAGAACTGGGATTTGAAGCAAGGGCTCCCAACCACATAGATTTCCCCCACAGATCCAGGCTAGCACATTTATGTGATTTTATTTGACTGTATGAATTTGATGATTGAAGTGATCCAGAGGCCTCATCTAGAATTGCAGATTTTAATCCAAGAAGTAATTAGCAACAAACGACTTACATTTCTGGGGCAAGATGATTTAGAATGTGCATTTCACAATCACACATGAACAATCCTTTTATTATGCTTATCTTCTTGTTGTTTAGTCTTTTCGGTCATGTCTGAATCTTCATGATATCATTTATGGCTCTCTTGGTAAAGATACTAAAGTGGTTTGCCATTTCCTTTTCCAGCCCATTTTACAATGGAGAAAACTGAGGCAAACAGGGTTAAGTAGCTTGGCCAGAATCACACAGTTAGTGTTTGAGGTCAGATTTGCGTCCAGGAAGATGAGTCTTCCTGACTCCAGGGTGGACACTTTATGGACTATGAAGCCACCTAGCTGCCCATTTTACACTTGAGGAAACTGATATTCAGAGGAGTTAAATTGATTGGCCTAATTTCACAAAGCTAATAACTGTCAGAAGCACTATGGGAGTCTTGGTCTCTCCCAACTCAAAGGCAATATTCCATCCCCCACCTGCATTATGATCTGTCCCATATGTTTATTTAGAACACATAATCTAGGCATAATTTAGAAACTATATTGATAGGGTCAGCTTGGTTAGGACAGTGGCTAGAACACTAGCCATGGAGTCAGGAGGACCTGAGTTCAAATCTGATTCCCAGACACTTATTAGCTGTGTGACCACAGGCAAGTCATTTAATCCCAATTGCAAAATCTCCCTGCAAAAAGTTTTTAAACAGAGTAAAGAAAAGAAATAAAGTATATTGGTGAGTGAAGAGTGTCCAGCAGAGGGAAATTAGGGTGGTGAAGGGCCTTGAGATCATATTAATTTGAGTATTGGTCACAATATTTAGCCTGCAGAAGGAGAGACTTAGGGAGAATGTTCTATTTCTGCAACATTCTTGTATCAGTCCTCTTCTCTCCCTTTCCCTCTTTTTCTTTCTTTCTTTCTCCCTTTTCCTCTTTCTCCCTCCCCTTTCTTTATAAACATACCTATTTATACCCACACCCACCTATTCACTTACTACTTCTAAAACTCTTATTCTGTTTAGGTCTCTATGCTGGATACTTTGGAGTAGGGGACAAAAAGTTGAATAGTATCTGATACCTGTGATCTCTGACTATTCCCTGTGCCTAGAGGGCTCTCCCTTCTCTGCTCTGATTACTGACCAATCTGGCTTCCTTTAAGTCCCAAGTAAAAATCTACCTTCTATAGGAAGCTTCCCCCAACTCATAATAATTAATGCATTTTCTGTTAATTATCTCCTATTTCTTCTGTATATAGCTTGTAATATATATATTTGTTTGCATGTGGTCTCCTTTAGGACAGGGATTGTTTTATGTCTCTTTTTTGTATCCTCTATGTTTAGTACAGTGCCTGGGACATAGTAGATATTTAATAAATATTGATTCATTGATTGCTCTAAAAGCTCACAGTTTGCTGGGAGAGAGTGAAAGATAAAGCACTACAGACCTTTGTAAATCAGAATGTGTTGAGAAATGCAAGTCAGGTATTATGGGGAACTATGGAAGGTTACATGGAAGAAATAGTATTTGGTCTGGTCTTCAAAACACAGGTAAAATTTTGCCCTAGATCAGAAAGAAGGAATTGTGGACCTATAGAAAAGTGTGAGTAAATGCTGGAAATAGAATGAGCTTTGTATCTTTTTCTTTTCTCCTTGGATGAGAATATCAAGTTATTTAGCAAGGTGATAGTTACCCTTCTGTCTTTTCACTCTCTTCCTGCTGTTGTGACTCTTTTGTTCTGTATATTCTCTTACCTGCACAGATTTAATCAAGATGGGTGAAGGGAGGTATGGAGGAGGAAGGGGGAAATAGCGAGGGAGATTCATATTTTTACCACAGTGTTAAGTTGGTAGACTTCATTTCTCACAACAGGGAGGGAGGGATACAGAGCATTATTTTCCCTATTTTGTGAATGTGAAAACTGAGATTCAGAGAGGTTAAGTGAATTGAGTGTCAGAAATGGAATTGGAACCTGGGTTTCCTGACTCAAAGGCTTGAGCTTGTTCCCATTTTGCCTGTTTCTGCCTTTGTGGGTGATGTGGGGGAGGGGCTCAAACTTTTATCTGAGAGACCTCTTGGAATCAGAAATACAGAGTTCTGGGGCCCTAGGGGCTTCTAATTTGAGGGGAGATCTGAAGCAGCTGTGCAGTTGTCATTCTATGTACTGGACAAAAGACCCCAAGGACAAGGGAAATTAGTATGGGTATAGAATGGAGCTCAGTCAAATATCCAATATGCTTCAGGCCCTGCAGTAATGTCCTCCATCCCATATTACACTGCGTTAGGCAGCGGATTTACGTCGGTCTCTAGGTGCCAAGGGCCCTGGGCTCTCACCTTTGGAAAATGGTGCAATTTAATGGTAATGCAATTACAGATGTGCTGAGATTGAAACAGCCGATCTTATCTCAAACTCATCTTCCTTCCAAAGTATCAGGGCAGGTGCTGATCCCTAATAGCTGCTGAAATGAATTCAGCAGGCAGCTGGGGGCTCTGGAAAAGCAGATATGTGTGTGTTTCTGTGTGTGTGTGGTGAAGGAGGGAGGAAGGGAGGGAGAAGAGAGGATGGGGGAAAAAGAGAAAGGAGGAAGGAAGTGAGTGAGATGTGAAACATAAAGCAGAAAAGGAGAAAGGAAAATGAGAAGACATAAAAGATAAAAATAAAGAGGAGAGAAAAAGAGATGAAAAGAGCAAAAGAATGATAAAAAAGAAAGAAGTGGGGAAAAGATAGAGGAAGGGAGGAAGAGGAGAAAGGACACCAAAGGGGAAAAAAGGAAAGTAAGGAGAAAAGAATGAGGAGAAGAGGGAAAAAGAGGGAGAACAATGAATTTAAAACAGGGGAAGAGAGAATAAAGAAAGAATAGTTTTGCTTTCTAAAATCTTATTCTTCTCAATGTATGAGAGGTTTTGCTAACCAAAGTCTGAAGCATCTGAAAGGGGGAAGACACTGTTAGGAAAAAGAACAAAATCCCACCCACTTCAAGAGTGGAAGGATGAACAATTGGACAACAGAACTGAAGATTAGAGATGTAATTGGAAATTCCAGAAAGTGGGAAAATGTGAAAATTTAAGATAAGACACCTCAGATAATCCTGCACCTTGTTCTGATTGACTAGTTGTTACTGGCTGTCCTGTGTCCTTCCTTTGTTGTGCCCTCTATACTTATGGCTCTCTTTCAGAATTGATTTGGGGCCACGGCCAAATATAACAAACCAGGATTTCTAATTAAAATCCCTTTCTCGAAAAAACACCGTCTTTTTATTTTCTAGGAAGGCAGAATGAGCAGAGAGTAGCTCTGTGCTTGTCCCAGACTCAGGGCAAAGCTCCAGGGTTAAGATAGGGGACAGAGAGAAAAATAACTTATAATTCCAGCTCCAGCTCCAAATTTCTTATAAAATTAATTCCTGGTCACCCAAACAGAGTGAAAAAAATTTTTAGTGCCTTGGAAAGAGTAGTCATGGACTAGAAATCATTAAACTTGAGTTTTAATCCTGACTCTGCCACAGGCACATTCTTTGACCTTGAGCATATTACTTCCCCAGTTAAGGGAACTGCGTCTTCATGTATAAAGTGAAGAGACTGGACTACTACAGCTCTAATGTCTCTTCTAGCTTTGACAGTCTATGAATGGGTATATTCTGCTCACAAAACCTGCCTGGAGAGCTTTTTCCAGATAGCCCATCATTCAGAACCATGGACAGCTCTGGTAAATTGGCCATCTCTCCCCTCCTCAGTCCCAGTCTCCCCATTCCAAGACAAAGTTCTGCTCGAATCTGACTAGAGGCACCTGCTCCCTCCAACCTCCCGCTTTTCCCCCTCTCCCCACTGACTGACTGGCTGGCTGGCTGCAACTTCTTTATTGGAAAATTTTCTGTTTTTGGGTGTTGGGAATGGAGGCCTGTATGCCGTTGATTATATCAATTACTTTTCAGAACATGGTTTTGATCCCAACGCTACTTCACTGGATCAGTGAATAGAAAGTGCTCTCAGAGAAAATGGCATTTTTTATAACCCTGGCAAAATGCTTTTTGCTGCTGATGAGATGAGCCACCCAGAGAGAGAGGTATAGCACATATGATACATAACTAACCAGAAGTATAATCTTCTAAATTGGAAGCCATAATGTTTGCTGTTAGAGCTAAATATTAACAGGGCATTGTCTCACAATAAGCCTCACGAGGCAGCTCTCTCAGCTCGGCACTGCCGTCATATTAAAGGAACGTGATTAAATTTCTTTCTGCCATCAGAATTAAGAAATGAATAGTTTTATGAGACTCCTGCTGCAGAGTGAGGAAATCTAATACCAGGAATGGACTCCAAGCTCTAGTTCCTCCCTAGCTCTAGGTAGTACTTCCTCCTTAGTCCAGAGAGAGGCAGTACTTTTCAGGTTTGGATTCAGTTCTGGGCTATAGATTATTTCTAGCAATGTAGAATCACTGTCTCTGAGCTGGCAGAGATCTAGAGGATATAGTCTATATAAACTATTCCTTAAAAATGAATCCACTCTCTGATACTGCTAGAAAGTGGTGGTCAAACCTGTGCTTGAATATCTCCATGATGGGCAGTGTCTTTCCTCAGGAATCCATTTGATCCAGTGTTGAGAAAACTCAGGTTGCTAGCAAGTTAGTCCTATATATATTCCATATTTGCTTCCTTGTAACTTTTCCTTCCCCTTCCTCGTTGATTCTAGTTATTTCTTTTTATGCACTAGACATTTATTATTCAACTAAACACTACATTGTCTTTTTCAGGTGCTACATGTGGGTTCTATGTCCTGGTGCCATTGTGAATGGCACTCTACTAGAGTCTGCCCCCACTGAAACACACAAAATGGAGCTAGTTTTAGAGGTTGACAGGAATCATGTCCAAGACTCTTTCCTGAGTCATTTTAAATGCTAAAAGAAACAACACAAAATCCACAGGATAGTTAAATTGGAGCAGGAAACTTTCATCTGTCTCTATGGTCAGATCAAAATTAATGGAACTTTCATGAAATCTTCACCTCATCACTTCTAGCATCATAGAATTTCAAACTAGAAAGAACTTTGTAGCTTTTCTAAATTAATATCCTCATTTTATGGAGGGGAAACCCAAAGTCCAGATAAGGGAAGACACTTTTAAGATCATGAGTAGGACATTTGACTACAAATTTGACACTCTTTTTTTTTTCCTTTTATACCTCACTATCTGTCTCAGTCGGTATCTGTGTTCTATTTCATTTCTTGGTTGCTATTAAAGTTCTTTTGGAAAAACTCAGAATCTATTTTGGATTCCATAGAGTATGTCTATGGCTAGACTAGGAGAATTAGGAATCAAACAGATAGAAGGATCTGCTTCCTTCCCACAGCTTGTGGCTGCATTTTGGTCAAGAGAGAAGACCTCAGAACATCTCAGGGAGGGGAAGTTTGTCTTATTTATAGCTTTTGTGTTCCTTTCTCTTCTAAGGAGGAAGTGAATTGTGGCTATTCTTTTCCTTTACTTTAGTTGACTTTTCTAGGGAAAATATCTTAAAGAAACTTTCTTGCCTGATTTGCCTTGGGATCTCTAAGATGCTTCTGTGAGGTAGTTGATCAGAGTTGGGAGGCTGTAGCCTAGCAGAGACTATAATGATGACTTTGACTTTACTCAGGTTATGTAGCACCTTCTGCAGGGAATCTTTTCTAGGTTCCCCAAGATCCTAGAGCCTTTTCCACTCAGATTGTTTTCCATCTGCTCTGCATGTATTTTGTATATTCCTATTTACTTACACATTACCTTTCTCATTAGAATGTAAACTCTTTAAAGGCAAGAGCCATTTTTGCTTTTCTTTGTATCCTTAGTGCTTACATAGCAAATGCTTAATTTTTTTTTGATGGGCTGATTATATTTCTCTCCCATTGAGTACCTTGAGGGATGGTCTATGTTTTTGTCTTTCTTTGTATCTCAGCACATAGTAAGTGCCTAATAAATGCTGATTGACCGCTAGATTGTTCTGATAGTACCAGCAGAAGCTTAGATCTCCTTTCTACTTCACAGAATGCTAAAGTCACTATTCAGAAGGAATTCCATCTCCAGCTTTGAATGGAAGCCAAGGACCCAGCTCTCACTTATCTTCTTGATCATTAGAGCATTAAATTCATCTACCTCCCCGGTAATGAGGCATGACCAAAATATTTGGTCTGGCTCTTCATGTTTCTGCATGTGGGGTCATTTAATTTTTACCTGCTACCTCAGGTCCATGTACCAATCTGACTCCTAAATATAGAAGAAATTGGGATTTCTCCAATCAGAGACTAAGGATCAAAGATCAGGTTCCTAACCTTGGATTCCATCTTCATCCCTCCTCTCCATCATTACCTCAATTATACTGATATGACAAATCCTATTAATTCTACCTTTTAATCTTCCTAAGGCATAAGTCTAACCCATGTCACTCTTTTGCTCCATAATCTCCTCTAGATCCCTATTGCCTTTAAGATAAAATGCTGTTGTAGTTTAGTCCTTTCCTACTCTTCATAAACCCATTTGGGGTTTTTTTGACAAAGATATGGAAATAGTTGTCATTTCCTTTTCAGTTCATTTTACAGATGATGAAGTTGACAAAAACAGGGTTAAGTGACTTATCTAAGATCACACAGCTAGTAAATGTCTGATGATGGATTTGAAGTCAGGAAGATGTTTTTCTGGCCCCATGCCTAGCACTCTATTCTTTGTGCCACCTAGAAATAAATAGATCCCAACATAATACTTTTTAAATGGTCTTTTTTGTCTGTGTTTTTTTCTAAATTTTCTTTTGTTCTCCTTTTATTAAAAAATGGTTTCAGTGACCATCCCCTCTATTGACATTGCTAGAAGAGACCTTGGAACCTAGAATGTTGGGTGTGGAGGAACTTTAGAACATTGAATATTAAAGTTTTCCGAGGTTTTTGACCATTTGATGTAGGAGTCTTGAAATTTAAGGTTTCATACATTGAATACCAGAGCTGGAAAGGTGTTTATGAGTAATAAGTGGACATTGCAGAGAGGTTGATTTTAATAAAGAAAATATTCCTGGAACTCAGTGTCGTCCAAAAAGTGTAATTGGCTGCCTAATGAGCTAGTCAGTGAATTTCCTGTCAGTGAAGGTCTTCAAATGGAATTTAGAAGAACAGTTTTAAGAAACATTGAAGAAGGAATTTTTATTCAGATATAGGTTGGTCTAGATAGTGTCCAAGGTCCCTTTCAAGCCTGAGATTCTATGATCAGTTTTCTCTGCTTAGTTTCCAGTGCTTAATATAGAGCTGAGCATGTAGTAGACACTTAATTAAAGCTTATTGGTTTGGCTTTACTTGACTCAGTTGTCAAATGAGGAGTTTGCGTGTGTGTGTGTGTGTGTGTGTGTGTGTGTGTGTGTGTGTGTGTGTGTGTGTATGTATGTATGTGTGTGTGTGTGTGTGTGTGTGTGTGTGTGTGTTAGCCTTCTAAGATTATTGACCTTCTAAAACCTTAGAGGTAGAGGAAAGTCAGGTAAAGTTCAGTCTGGGGAGGGAAAAGCTTTATCCCCTTAGAAGGGGAATGCAGGAGGCAGGAAAGGTTCAGGAGCCTGCCTTAAAGGCTACATAATAATTTTTAGTTAGTTAGTTAAGTCTCCTAGAGCCTTGATGCCTCTCCATAACTCAAGGTTTTATTTGCTTTCTCTTCAATGTCACATATAATTCTTGTCGAAATGTTTATTTGCCTAATGCAACTTTTAGTGCCCGGGTTATTTATTCCTCCTATTTGTCAGCAGAGGAGATGGCTACCTTTAGCTCCCAGCCTGATTACTTAAAGTAATACAGGGACTCCAACTCTTCCATCTTCTTGAGGTGATGGAGATGCATTGGCTGCCAAGCAGTGTACGCCAGGAAACGGAATTCAATTGGAAAAAAGTCCACTCACTTTTAACGCTTCCTCCTACACCCAAAAAACCATCTGCAAGTTAAAAACCTGTCCAGAAAAAAGCTCTTTTATGAACTGTGCTATGAACAGCCAATGAAGAAGAAAGAAAGAAAGCCAACATAATCACACCCTCGGGGACAGGGGAAAAATCAATTCTTTGAATGTTGCGTTGTTCCCAAATAAAACCCATTTTTACAAGTGGTGAGGGAAGTGACTGCGACTTTTGCTTGTGGGCCTGAGGGGGCTGTCAGTCTGGAAACATGTCTTCCCAAGAACTAAGTCAGTTTGGTGTAATGGGAAGTGCCTTGGAGGGGCAGGAATGTGGAAATCTGGGTTCTACTCTTAGATTTGCCACTGCCTCTCTGTGTGACCTTGGCCAAGTAAATGCCCTTCTCTGGGTCCTGGTTCTCTCTCCTGTAAAATGGAAAGATTAGACCAGTTGGGCTCTAGAATCTCTTCCATTTCAAATAGTCTGTATTTTAAGGTTGATTCTGCTTCTTATACCCTCTTTTATATTCTAAAGACCCCTTCCTTCTCTGACATTCTATATACAGAGATCATGTCATGGAGATTTTAACCTTTTCATCTATAGAATTCCTACTCTTTCACCTCACAATATCTAGCATTCATTTTGTGCTTTAAAGTTTGCAAAGTGGTTTACAAATATATATATTTTTCATTTTGTCCTAGCCTTCTCCCTTTGAGCCCTTCTCTCCTCCTCCAGACTTGATTAGTGATGGTCTCACTTGATCCACTATTTCAAGCAGACCCCAGCAATGTTATATTTTACTTCCTATGTCTTGTCTATTTTTAGGATCACACCCTTTGGCAACAAAGCTTTCCACTCCTCCAGATATGAAACTATGATTAAATCAATTCTGTCATTGTTTCTGGAAGGTGTCTATCAATTTAGTCCCCTGTGATGATCCCTTTAACCATTCCTATAACTTTCCAGACCAAAGTATTGTATCCTCCCATCAGAATACAAGCTTCTTTAGCTTTGAACTATCTTTGTGTTTTTTTTTTTTTTGTATTTCTAGTAAATGCTCAATAAATGCTCATTCATTAATTTATTCATTCATTCATGTTTTCCAGCTTTCACCTTCCATGTTTCTAATAGCCCCTTCATCCTTAATATTCTAGATTCCAACATTCTGTTTTCAAATCTTCTCTCATTCTTATTTCTCTGGGGACTATGGACCCTGGGGAACCTGAGAGAAGCATGCCAGGATGCCTTTTTCTCCAACAGAGAAGGAACACGGGGTCTTGAACTCCAGAAATGTCATGTTCCATGTTCATGCCACTTGGGGAAGATTTGGCTGGTTCACATGTATCTTCACTCCAGGAGAAAATATCACAAACCTGGGCCCCAAATGACTGTTATAAATTCATAGATTGGAATATGGGGGACCTCAAGGGATAATTTATTCTCAGTAATTTTATAGTTGAGAAAGCTCAGAAAAGTTAAATAAATTGCCCACATTTCCATAGGTAGTGATAAGCAAAGGCAGGGTTTGAGCACAGGTCTTAGGGCCAGTTTCCTTTCCATCAGTTCTTTGAGCTTCTGTCAGATCACTGAGAGCTAGGCAGAGACTTAGAGATATATTTCAGACTAAGAAGAGAATTACCCTTAAAAACCACCTGTGGGTGAGCAAGCCAGGACAGGAGAATGAGTCCCTGATCCTAGCAAGCAAACCATTTGCTTCTCAGAGTCCCCATCTCTATTCCCTGATCTTTCTGTTTCTTATAAGCATTCCTTACTTTTCTCTTATCTTACTCAGAATAATTTTTAAAAGTCAGGCAAGTCTCAGAAGTTCAAAATTCAAATTTAAAACAAAGAATTATGCAACAATTCCTGGTGATAGTCAGAGATTGTAGGTAGAATGCAAAGAGGTCTGCCATAGAATGTTGGAACACAGAATAGAAAATATTAGAGTTAGATAGTAGTATACCTATCTATATAATGTCAATTATAAAATATCAAGAGGTTAGCATTATATCGGGTACAGGGCACTGGAATTACAGAGATCTGGATTCAAATCTTGTCTCAAACACTTACTAACTATTTGACTTTAAACAACTGACTTAAACTCTTTAGGTCTCTCTATCCTTATCTGTTAAAATAAAAGAATTGGACTCAATAATAAGGTCCATTCTAGCTCTAAATATAGTCCTATGACTATAGGAGTTCTCTCTCCTATAAAATGGAAATCTTGGACCAGTTGGGCTCTGAGTATAAAGGAACTTTAGAATATGGAGCATAGAATTTTTAAAAATTTGCTATTGTTATTACTTTAAAACATTATTATGGTTTTTTTTCGAGAAAACATATGCATGGGTAATTTTTCTTTTTTTTAAATTATGACTTTTTATTGATAGAACATATACCTGGGTAATTCTTTACATTATCCTTTGCACTCACTTCTGTTCTGACTTTTCCCTTCCCTCCCTCCACCCTCTCCCCTAGATGGCAAGCAGTCATATAAATGTTAAATATGTTATAATATATCCTAGATACAATATATGTGTGCAGAACCAAATAGTTCTCTTGTTGCACAGAGAGAATTGGATACAGAAGGTAAAAAAACCTGGGAAGAAAAACAAAAATGCAAACAGTTTATACTCATTTCCCAGTGTTCCTTCTCTGGGTGTAGCTGGTTCTGTTCATCACTGATCAATTGGAACTGATTTGGATTCTCTCATTATTGAAGATAGCCACTTTCATCAGAATTGATCCTCATATAGTATTGTTGTTGAAGTGTATAATGATCTCCTGGTTCTGCTCATTTCACTCAGCATCAGTTCATGTAAGTCTCTCCAGGCCTCTCTGTATTCATCCTGTTGGTCATCTCTTACAGAACAATAATATTACATAACATTCATATACCATAACTTATTCAGCCATTCTCCAATTGATGGGCATCCACTCAGTTTCCAGTTTCTGGCCACTACAAAGAGGGCTGCCACAAACATTCTTACACATACAGGTCCCTTTCTCTTCTTTAAGATCTCTTTGGGATATAAGCCTAGTAGTAACACAGCTAGCAGGAATTTTAAAATAATAGCACATAATGTCATAGCTATAAGGGACCTAAAAACTTTAGATGATGCTAGAACTGGAAGGGACCTTAGAAGAGAAAAGGTCACAATTGGGAGGGACCTTAGAATACAAAGTATCAGAACTGGAAATGGTCTTAGAACTGGAAGAGACCTTGGAGAATATATAATTTGTTCAACCCCATGATTCTACTGATGGAGAAACAGAGGCTCTCAAAGTAGAAGGAATTTTGCTCAAGGTTACTCAACTAGGAAATAGTAGACCCGGGACAAAGATGACACTCTCTTGACACTTAGGCATGCAGTCTACCTAGTATACCACACTCTCTAAAAAAAGAAGTAGGGACAGTTAGGTAGCATAGTGGATAGAGCACCAGCCCTGAAGTCAGGAGGATCTGAGTTCAAATCTAACCTCAGACATTTAAAACTTCCTAGCTGTGTGACCCTGGGCAAGTCACTTAACCCTAATTGCCTCAGCAAAAATAAAATAAAATAAATAAAGGAATCAAAAATATACAAATGTATTTAAGAGAATTGCACATATTTAGACTATATCAGATTGTTTTCTATCTTGGGTAGAAGGAGGTAAGGGAGGGAGAAAATTTGTTACAGAGTTTTACAAAAATGAATGTTGAAAATTATCTTTATATGTATTTGAAAAAATAAAATACTATTTAAAAAGAAGGGAATCAGATGAAATGAAGGGGATCCCCAAAAGTGACTATTAATGGGTAGAAAAGGAATCTAATTCTTGTTGCCAATCTCTTTTTATGTTCCTTATAGTAAATAAAGGCCGAAGCCTATCACCTAACATTCTGATGCACCTTGGTGAGCAAATTTTAAAAACTGCAACCAGGATTTAGATTGAGGGTTCAGGAAAGAAAAGGGGTAGGATTCTCATAAGAATAAAGTACTAAGTGAGAGAAGTAATACTTGGCCCCTGGTCTTCCTTCTTCCATTGACAGTGAATCATTCCCTGGCATTAGCCAGCTGTGACTTTATTATTAAGAATGGATGAAGCTAAAACATCCCAAAACTTGCCTAAGCCCAATCCTATTCAATCTTTCATTTTTAGTCCTCCAATCAATAGAAAGAAGCTTCTAGTGTAACTTTGTGATGCAAAATTCTGGAGTCCTTGGTGCTCTGTCCTTTGCCCAGGCATCCTTGTACTTCCAGATCTTGCCACTTTCCCTTCTGTGAATAAGTGAGCAAGAGAGGAACTGGGTTCCCCACCCCTGGTTGATCTATTTTCATCCTGTCTGAGCCCAACCTTAATCTCCCACTCCCTGAAGAAGGGATAGTCCAGGCACTGCCAAAGCTATTATAGAATCTCAGTTGCCAAACCTGGGAAAGCCTGAGAGAGCAGCCAATCTATACCACCTGTGCCTCTTGTTTTATAGATGGAGAAAATCAAGGTCTGGAATAAGAGAGTAACTTGTTCCAAAATGTAAAGAAAGTTAGTGGTAGGGTCAGGACCAAGGTCCAGAATCTGACCTACAGTTCTGTCCATTATATTTTGCTGTCTCCCAGATGATGAAAGAGAATTTGGAGGTGGGGATGGGGGGATGAGAAGATGATAAAAAACAATAGAGGATTATAACGAGGAAGGAAAGAGCAGGTAGAAATGGAAGGTACAGCGAGTACAGGGAGGGAAGCAATGTGATACAATGGATGGAATTCTAGTGTTTGAATACAAGTCACCTCAGTTTCATCATCTGTAAAGTGAGAGTTCTGGGCTCAATGACTCCTAAGATCCTCCTTTCGGCTATAGATTTATGATCAAGTTACAAGGAAATCAACTAAGGGAGAACTTTTCCAATTCATGGAGCAACCATGGACAGTCTTTTAAGGTGGTGAGCTTGCTGCCATCAGAGGTGTTCAAATAAAGGCTGGATAATGTTCCTGTTAGGGCTGTTTTATAGGAGATTGAGTGGGAGGTGCAACTAGATGACTTTTAAAGCCCCCTTCTACATCTGAGAATCTGTAATTCTGTGATATTGCCTAAGGCTCTTCTCCGTACACCATACTTCTTGATTTATTTTTATTATTTATTGATTTATTTTTGCTGAAGCAATTGGGGTTAAGTAACTTGCTCAGGGTCATACAGAGAAAACGGTAAGTGTCTGAAACCAGATTTGAACTCAGGTCCTCCTGACTTCAAGGCTGGTACTCTATACACTGCACCAACTAGCTGCCTCTGGCCTGATTTATGTTTGGCAGAATGCTATCCAAGGTATCCGAACATGGACATGGATAAGTGTACCACAGCATGTGGACATGGGTAAAGGTGACATAGCATGAAAAGGTATGAGTGGGCAAGATCTACACTGTTAAAGGGAACAGCCAAAAAGATGAAAGCACAGCTCCATTTGAGTATTGGCTAGCCTGGAGAGTGAGGGCTCTGCCCCTTCTCCCAATAACTCTCCAGCCTCATTCAGCATCTTTGGGTTCCCCAAATCTTACTCTTCTCTGCCAGCAATTTCTCCCTTCTTGCTCCAGCATCAGGCACTGAGCCCTCTGCAATTGGGGAGCTAAATTTAGATCCTGTGCTCTGTTAACTCTGTGAATAATGGCAATTAGCATAACAATTCTTCCTGCAATTAAATAAGGGGTGGTGGAGGGTGGGATGGGGGGGAGGACTCTGTCCAAGAGGAAATTACATAGGGAGGTCTCTCTCTCTCTCTCTCTCTCTCTCTCTCTCTCTCTCTCTCTCTCTCTCTCAATTCTGGAAATCTGCTTTACGCACTTGCCTAGTGGAAGGCTGAATCCTACAAATGCATCTGTGGGGCGTGGGGAGGGAGTTTCTGCCTGTAACCTTATTGTGATGTGTTATTCGTGCATACATTAAAGCCCAGCCTGACTTTCTGCACAAGAATGAATTAGCTTTTGTAAGCAAGCTGTCACCTGCTCCGAGAGGTGTGAAAAAATTATGAGTTGCTTTGTATTGGAAACTACAAAATAGCACTTAGTCCCTGAAGTAAACACATAAGTTTGAGATATGAAGTTGGAATTAAGTTATATACGGAATTTAGATTTATTTGTTGGGAGAGATTTGCAAAATATATAGTTTGGCCCATAGATGCCAGGCACCTTGGTTATTAGTCATGAAAACAATCACATCCATAACCTGCCAGATTTGGGAATGGGACCTCCCTGGTCCCCTTATAGCAGGGAAGGAAAGTTCCAAAGGCCGATGTCTCCTCCAGCTGGGTATAAGTCCCTTTTGCTGCTGGTTTTTGATAGGCTTGGGGAAGCTTTAGGTTTTTGTCCTTACTCAGCCAACCAGGTTTCCCTTTTTCATCCAGACTGGAAGTGTAGTAGCCACTCATGGGCTCAATCCCACTACTGACTGGCATGGGAGCTTTTGATCTGCTCTGTTCCTGATTAGAACGAGCTCATCTCTCTGTAGTCCACTGATGGCCTACCTTTCCCAAGGGACTCCTCATATTGGTGACTTGCCTAGGATGTCACAACTAAGTATCTGAGGTCAGATCTGAACTCATGAAGATGTCTTCCAAGTTCCAGTGTTCTATTTGTTGGGTCACCTGATTGCCCTCTGTTACAGAGAGCGCAACTCAGGTGGGCTGGCCACAACTACCCTTGCCTAAAAGATTATTTTACAGAGAACTAACACAAGACAAGACCCCATAAGGGAGTCAGAAAACGAGATACAAGGACTCTCTCAAGATCTCTCTGAAGAACTTTGGAATTGATTGCATGACATGGGAGACACTAGCACAGGACTGTCCAGCATGTTGTGCCCTCATCAGAGAAAGTGCTGTACTCTATGGGAGTTAAAGCAGCTCAAAAGAAATTTGAGGTTCACAAATTTAGAAAATCCATCCCAATGTACATTTGTATCCAGCCTGCAGTAAAATATTTTGAGCTCTTATTGGTCTGATCAACACTGTAACTCAACTCTGATATGGTGATGTCATTTTAGTCCTCTCTGACAGCAAAGGACAACAAACATATTTGTCCCAGATATCCAGATACCTAAATAACTTTAGCCCTCTTGAGTAAAGGAAGTCATTACAGGTGTCTGCCCTCACACCTGACTCATTCAATTTCTATGTGACAACAAGGAGATGCCCTGGCAGAATGGGAGTTACCTTGGGTAGAGAAAATCTTTATGTAAATCACTACAGAACTAAATCTGAGGTTTTTTTTTTTTTTCTGGGATTATTGAAATTAGAGAAAGAACAAGATTATGTCATATCGGAGCTGGTCCAGAAGGCATCTATCCCATCCTACCAGGATGCAGGAAGGAATGTCTTCTATAACATTTTGACAGGTGGTTATCCAGCCAATACTTGTATACCCTTCAGGATGAGGAGCTCACTGAATTTAGTCCATGTGCTCTGTTAACTCCATCATGATGGCAATTAACCATAGGGTAGTCAGTCCCATTTCTAAAAAACTCCAATTGTTTACACACACATACACACACACACACACACACACACACACACACACACACTTCATTCAGTAAACACTTATTAAGCATCTTTTACATGTAAGACACTATGCTAAGCATGAAGGATTAGAGTGGGGAATGCAAAGTTAAATAAAACACAGTTTTATCTCTGCAAGGAATGGTTCCAAACTGGTAATTCTTAATATTAAGCTGAAATCTTTCTCCCTATCATTCTGCCTTCTGGGGCCAAACAGAATAAACAGAATCTCTCTTTCCCAGGAGAGCCCTTCAGATATTCAAGGACTGCTACCATGTTTTCTCTACATGGCTTAGTGGATTGTGGGTTAGACTTGGACTTAGGAAGACCTGATTTTGAACCCTGCCTTAGGATAGCTGTGTGACTTTGGGCAATTTGTAAATTTGTTCATTTTGTTCATTTGTAAAATGGGCAGGTTTAGGGAACTTTCAGATGACTGAAGAGCTTGGCAATACCAAGAAGAGTTGGGTCAAGTTTTGTTTCAGTCCCCTTAGTAGCTGTCCTATCCTGTATAAGTCACTTGACGTCTCTTTGCCTCAGTTCCCTTTTTTCAAAAACTTAAATTAATAAGCATTTTTTCTCTTTTTCTTCTACTCCCTCAATTGGAAACATCCCTCAATTCCTAATTCAAATATGTAGAGTCAAATTCTTTCATTGTTAAGGTATATATATCTTTATGATTCTACATCTTTCGTCCATAAGCTTTTTGTTAAGAGGTAACTGATATGCTTCATTGCTTGAGTCATGGTTATTCTTTGCACTGATCAGAGTTCTTTTTTTTATTTTAAATAATAGCCCTTTATTTTCAAAATACGTGCAAAAACCAGTCCTCAACATTCACTCCTGCAAAACCCTGTATCCCAAACCCTCCTCCCTCCTTTCCCCCTCTTCCCTCTCCCAGACAGCAAGTAGTCCAATATATACCAAATAAGTCACTATTAGCCATGTTCCAAGAAAAAAGAAGGCAAGAAAAAGGAATGAAAGAAAAAAATATGCTTCAATCTGTATTCTGAGCCTATCAGCTTTCTAACGATAGATAAATGAATTTTTTGGAATTATGATTGGTCATTGTGTTGTTCAGAGTTACAAAATCTTTTGAAATAGATTTTCTTTACAATATTGCTATTATACATTTTTCCACTTGGTTACTTTACTTTGCATCAGTTCTTACAAGTCTTGCTAGGTTTTTCTAAAATTGTCACCTTGAGAGTTTTATTTTAAGCAACTACATTACACTATTGGTCTGTATTGAGCTTTTAGTTTATTGAAACTCCTAAATCATTTTCACATCAACATCTGTATTAGGCAATATTTTCCATTATATATTGGGAAATTGATTTTTTGGATCTAAGCTAAGGCCTTTATATTTACTTCAATACTTTGAGGAGCTCTAATTTCTCTAGTGGGGGCCCCTTCTCCATTAATATGAGGGCAAGTCTTATACCATATGTATATAAGTATGCCATACTTAGTAAGTAGTTTTAAAGAGATGTAATAGCCAAAAAATTCTGGTGATGGGCATCTCTAAATCCAGCAAGACTGGTTCTCACTCACACATGGAGGTCCATCTCCATGTTCCCATGTATTTGAAACCCTTCCAGTTGGTTATTTGCAAGATATTTATTTTTTTAAAATGCTTAGTACAGTGCCTGGCAAATAGTAGATTCTATATAGATGCTCATTCTCATCTCTTCTTTCACCAGGATTCACCAGTGCTTGTATCCCACTAGTACAACTTCTGAGAATATGGGGTCACTTCTACACCATGACCAGAGAAAAACTTTATTAGATTTTATATTCAGTGTTTTGAGGGCTGTATAGTCTTATCAATTTCTAGTGATTCTCATCATAACTCACTCATGCCTTTCTAGCTTGTGTTTCTCACTTATATTCTCACATAAATTCCCCATAAGAGGTCCACTCAATGTTCCTGGGACCTTCCTTAAGAACTCTCTACAACCTTCACATGCCCATCAGGTGGCTGAGCTGCCCATTGACTGTCCCTCAATCTTATTCCATTTCTATTTGGTTTTCTGGTTATCCTTTTTCTCTGACGGTACCTATACTTTTTCCTATATGATACAGTCAATCTTTTTAAAACACTTGTTTTGAAAATGTAAATTTTCTGGAAAATGTTCCGATGTAATGAATATATTAAAGAACCATTTGAGATAATGAGAAATTTCAGTTTGCTCATGTGCAATTTTGTCTGGAAGAAACAGCAAGAAACATAGAAAATGGCACCAGTTCATATGAACTCACAAGCTACAATACTTCCATTACCTACTTCTACAGATAAACTTCAGGGCTTTTGGAGGAGGGCTAGTTCTCTGCCCACACACTCTACTTTGATCCCAACCTTTTGCTACAGTCTCAACTCTGGATTCCTGAATCTGAGAATTTCAGCCCACTGAGACTATCTTTATGTTTATAGCCCTAAGCTTTATCTATCAGCTGCTATCTTCTGCCCATAGTAGCCACAGCCCAAGTTGAACAGCAATTGGAGACCACAGATACATACCAGTTCTTATAATATTTATGTATTATTTAACCATGTAACATATTTAAAGCTATAGTACCATTTTTATTAGGTTCCTATCTTTTTTATGTCACTGATAAAGTTTTTGAATTTTCTAGCTTTAACCCCATTTTCCTTATACCAACAATAATGGTAATCACTAGCATTTATATAGTACATAATGTGAGCTAGACACTGCTAAGTACTTTACAAATATTATCTTATTTTCTCCTCAGAACAGCCCTGAGAGGTAGTTGCTATCATGATCTCCATTTTACAGTTGTGGAAATTGCAGTACACAGTAGTCAAATGAATTGCTCAGGGTCCCACAGCTAGTAAATGTCTGAGGGCAAAATTAAATTCAAGTCTTCTTAACGCTTATCCTAGTGTTCTATATACTATACCATCATAAACCCTTTGGTTCTTATTGTGTGATCACGTATAGCTCAGTTGTTTTTAGGAACACATATGTCATGTTATAGCAGAACTGATTGTATTTCACTGGTAATATATTGCTGCCAACTCCCACCCACCAGAGACCCCTCCATTGTGCTTCGGGTAACTCATAACTTTAATTCTTGCCTACTATAGGGTTCTGTGATTCATAGCTACATAACATCACATGACCTTTGTTTCAAGGAGAAGATTGAGGCAATTAAAAGCATTGCACAGTACCCTAATACAATCAAGATTGATATTCAATCATGTCCCCAACTCTTGTTCCATCCAATGTCCATCTATGAGATATGAACTGTTGGATTTAGCCTTAGCCTTACTAAGTTTTATCACATTATTTCAGATCAATTTATCAAGATCTCTTTGAATCTTCTATTTGTCATTCATCTTCTGTTTTTTTTATCTTCATCTAAGATAATGATAATCTTTCTGTGTTTTTTTTTTTTTATCTTCATCTAAGACAATGATAATCTAGTAAGGGGGTAAAGATAGATATCTATGGCACATTGCTAGAGGTTGCTTCAGGTTGATTTTGGTCAATAAATCAATACAGATTAATGGTACAGATATCCAGGCAGCTACAAAGCTACTTAGCTGTACAATTATTTCACACACATCTTTCCAATTAAGTCACATGACTGACATTGTGTAATGTGTGGCTGAACTCTAAAGAGATAATCATCAAATTAGTGATAGAGAAGGAAATAGAAATTTTATAGATGAAGAAATGGAGACCAGAGAAATACTATGACTTGCTCAAGTAGCACAGTGAATCAATGGCCAAGCTGTTAAGTGTGCATAGCCCAAGCACAGACTAGTTAATGGTAAAGAGGGGACACCCTTAAGGAAGAAAAATTTGCTGGGAGTTATCATTCATTCAAGATAACAAAGTGGCTTCTTTGAAAGAACGAAAGACTTGAAATCCAGAACACCAGTTCAAATTTTGCCTTAAATTACACTTACTATTTCTACAGTGTTTTTCAAACTTTATAGTACTATAGAAATATTTGATATTATTACTATTCAACGACATGGAAGGAATCCACATGTGAACATGGGCTGCAGGTAGTTCAAACCATTTCAGCTGCAAACCAAAGATGAGTGCATATGCAAGAAGAGAGGACTGTTGAGTCCCAGGGTACATACACATGCCAAATATCTATTGCCACATAGAACAATCTGCTGGGTTTAAATGATGATTTATAAGTTCTTATAGTTGGTCCAAGTGCATAGAGTCCAGAGCTCATGGGTGCTGAGTAAACACCTCAGCTGCTGGCCTGGCAACGGTGGATGGATGGGGGCAGGGAGGGAGAGAAGTGATTTGTCAAAAGGATGGAGAAGGGAAGTTGGCTGTTTATGGTGGTTATAATTCTTCTCTACCATCTGTTGGGTCTGGCACTCTTGTTAGCACAGTCCAGAAGGCTGGACATGTATATTAGGTCTGTATATTAGGTTTTAAGATCTTCTTCTCACCCTCTGGAATCCACCTATGTTTTGTTTGTGCTTTGGACTTGGAGGGCCATTAACTCAGGTACTGCTGGTTTCTGCAGCCAGGTATTGGCTGGTTGCCCAATGGGGCGGTAGACTTTCCTCATCCCCACCAGTTGTAAACATTTCTCCTCTTAAATAACCTTGCATGTTTTATATATACCTATATAGGTACAAGTTTTCTGCTTTGCCTAAACTGTAAGCTACTCAAGGGCAGGTTATTCTGACTTTTGTTGTTCTATCTCCAGCATCTATCACAATGACTGTAAGCATTATCATTGTCATTGACATTGCTGTCAATAACATTATCAGTATTTATTAGTACTGCATGCTAGGCACTGTGGTAAGGGGTGATATACAAGGAAAAGACAAAAATTCAGTCCCTACCTCAAAGAAGATTACTTTTCTAACAGGAAACAACATGCAAAAGATTATGTGCATGTAAGATACACACAGTGTAAACTGGAGGTAACCTCAGGGAAGACACTAGCAATGGAGACAGGTGTTAGAGGGACTGGGAAAGCCATGATTCAAAAGATGAGATTTGAATGAATGTTGAAGGAAGCCAGGAAATCCAGCAGATAGAGGTGACATAAAGGAGCATTGTAGGCAAGCGGGAAAAGGCTTGGAGTTCCAGTGAAGGGTTGTCCCAATAAAGCAGCCAGAAGCCTAAGACTGGAAAAATAAGTAGGGATCAGCAGATGAAGTTGTTTTTTTGAAAATCAAACAGAATGTGTAATATTTGATCCTAGAGGTAATAGAGAATTACTAGGATTAACTGAATAAAACTGACATGGTCAGATCTGCTTTTCTGGAATATCACTTTCATGGCTGAATGGAAGATGCACTAGAGTGGGGAGAGTCTTGAGGTAAGCCAACCCACTGACAGACCATTGTAATGAGGTAATGAGGACAGTGGTTGTATGAGTGGAAAGAAGGGGATAATCCTGGAGAGTAATTTGAAACTATGCCCAAAGGATTATAAAACTGTGCATGCCCTTTGATCCAAAAATGTCACTGCTGGGTCTGTATTCCAAAAAAATCCTAAAAGAGGAGAAAGGACCCACATGTGCAAAAATGTTTGTGGCAGCCCTTTTTGTAGTGGCAAGGAACTGGAAACTGAGTGGATGCCCATCAGTTGGGGAATGGCTGAATAAGTGATAACATGGTAGAGTCAAGTGAGAGTGAGGAATAAAGGATTGGAAGAGGGCAGGGTTGGGGAGGAAGATAATGAATTCTGTTTTAAGCATCCTGAGTTTAAAATCTTAGTGGGACATCCAATTTGCTATATCTAGTAGCTAGTTCAGAAACCAGAAGAGAAGTTAGGGTTGGATAAATACATCTGAGATTCATCTGCCCAGAGATGGTTTCACTGCAAAATTATGAAATGTTAAAGCTGTAAGAGACTTCAGAATCCAGTCATTCAGCACCTGACTAACTGGTCTCAATATCTCCAATAATTGGTCATTTGGTCTAAACTTGAATACCTTCCGGTAGAGGAGTAATTCACTACCCCCTGTGATAGCCTATTTCACTTTTGGATAGCTCAGATTGCTAAGAAGTTTTCTTAATGTCAAACCTAAATCTTCCTCTGCAGTAGCACTGGTGGCTGCTGCAAGTTCTGCCCTCTGGGGCCAAGCAGAACAAGTCTAATCCTTCTTTTTGTGACAGCCCTTCAAGTACTTGAAAATAGTTTCCATACTCTCTCTTCCACAATCCCACAGTCCTCTCCTCTTTAGGACAAACATTCTCAGTTATTAAAGGGATGTTTATAAAGCCTACTCTCCAGACCTCTTGCCATCCTAAATTTCCTCCTGGACAATGATTTTCTACTATGGCTTTTTACATAGATTCCAAAATCTTTCCTGCTCTCAGATAAGGCATCTCTCAATTATAAATAAGTAGATTATTCATGGCTGATTTTAAAAAAAACACCTTGCTCTTCATATCATTATCCCCACACCATTAGTCAGCATATGTTCAGGGAAACAACAAGGCAGCCATCTTGTCACACATTTCAAAACTCCACTAAAATGAATAACTTTGGGAATGAACAACATTAAATAAAAAAAAATTCAAGGCATATTTACTGATCACCTTCTGCATCAGGACTCTGTGCCAGGGCACTGTAGACAAGGAGAGTCAAAGAAATCTAAAATGTAGTCCTTGTCTTCAAGGAGCTTATAGTCTAGTAGGTGAGACTCTATAGGGACACTGAAGACTATAAGTGTAGCACATGTCTTAGAGCTCCTTTTCCAGCCTCGCTTTGGACAGCATGTTAGGTCTCTAGCAGCAAGCCATTTTTTCCTTCAAGGTTATAGAGGATTCTGAAGGACTTTGGGTGATTTTCTAATTCTATAACTCATGAGCCCCCACTATTGTGATTTCCCTCATGATTATCACTTAATATCAGTAAGTCAGCCATATTTAATTAGTTTTTAGCTTGAGGTAGTTCCTAAGTGATATAATAAGAATTGGTATAAACATTTCTCCCCACTTTCCTGTTAAAGTCTATGATACTTTGTTTTACAAGTACATACAAAATCCATGGGAGAATGAACTCAGAATTGTTAAGGGCTTGAAGCAAGGGATAATTCCTAGCACCTAGTCTCTGGAAGCTTATGTCTTCCCTTCGTGGAATCCTTAGGCATGGTATAACTCAATGGTAGCAAATTAAAATTAAAATAGGGCCAATAAACTGTACATAAAAATCCCCACTGGCCACATATTGAAAACTATGTATTAATATCACCTATGTTTTGTTGTATTTTTTTTTTAATTTTTGTATATTTATTTATTTATTTATTTTGTATGTATTTATTTATTTTGTCAAATATTTCCTAATTATATTTTATCATATTATAGGTATATTTTGGTCTCCCAGAAGAATTTTTAACATCTCTGGTATAGCTTTCTACTAGCCTCCTTTGTAAAATCTTGGAGCTACCTTTCTCTTAGTTTATCTTCCACTCCCAATGTAGACACTTTCTCTTCCTCAAGTTATTCCTTCTTGGGAACTTGGATGGTCCATTCTCTCTTGTACACTGCCTGACATCAGGCTTCCAAACTGACTTGCTCTTTGGCAGGAAATCCATAAGCTCCCTCAGATGACCAAATTTCTTCAGCCAATATCAATATACCTTCTTCAGAGCATCACTACATTCACGAAATGGCTTTAAGGATTTATCACACTTAATCAAATGCCCTTACTTGATTGATTGACTGATTTAATAAGTCTGGGTGATCCCAATCCTTACACTAGATATTATATGAAATTTCAGTTAAGTTCAATTCAACAAACATTTTAAAAGTGGGCTGTGGGCCAGACCCAGAGCATCTGTAAGAGATACCAGATGAAAGTGTCACTTCTGGCCATGATGCTGAGGGAAGATTTGCTGGAAAAGGTGGTATTTGACTTGGATATTAGTGAATGGTTAGGTACTGGAATGGTAGGGAGAAGGATGACAGCATTCCAGGTGGAAGAAACAATGTGAGCAGAAACACCAAAGCAGGAAAGATACCTTGAGGCCAGATTGTGGAGGGCCTTGAGTTTGTACTTTATTCTGTAATAAATGAGGAACTATTGAATTAAATAAAAAATGCATTCATTAAATGTGTAAGAATATAGACCAAAATAAAACCATTCCTGTCTTCAAGGAATGTAATTACATTTTTTTGAAGGATATAACATAAATGGGCACTCTTATCGACAAGTTGGGCTCCCAGAGGATGAGTGACTATTCTTGGAGTATTAGGGTATTTATAAGAGGTGAAATTTCTAGTAGTATAGTTCCTAAGCCACCACAAATAGGTTCTCCTCAATAATTAGCTGGTCAGACTTGTTGAGGAGTTATAGTAAGAAATTTGGTATAAAATATAATCCTCAAACTAGGACAATAGACCATCCCTCTGCATATATAGGGTTCCTGGGGAGATTGGGATCATACTTACAGTATCATGGTAGTGGTCCATGGATATACAGAACATACATGGCAAAAGGATACTTTGAAGTTTCTGATATTAAGAGTCCTTTCTTTTCTTTTCTTTTCTTTTTTTTTTTTTTTTTTTCTTTCATGGAGTTCTCACTAAGTCTCCTTAGGTGCAACTTGTTGATAGCTGGAAAATCCAGATGAGCTCTCAGGGTATGATGCTATTAAGTCCATAAATGGTTTTTCTCTAAGAGTTACAAGGAGTTCCATTTCTTAAAACTACATTTCATCAGATAGAAATAATAAAAATAATAATGAAATAATGATAGCTAGCATTTATGTAATAAGTACTAGGTGCCAAGCATCAGGCTAAATACCTTATAATTATCTCATTTGATACAACAACCCTGGGGGCAAGTCCTATTGTTATCCATATTTTACAGTTGAGTTAACTGAGGCAAACAGAGATTTAGTAATTTGCTCAGGGACACACAGCTAGCAAGTGATCAAGATTAGATTTGTACTCATTCCTAACCCCAGGCCTAATTTGTCCTTAATCAGTCTTTATGCTATTAGTAAAGATACTTCTGTTGCTTACACTACCATGTTCAAAATAGAACTCATTATTTTTCCTCCCAAATCTTTTCCTTGGTCACTACTATTTCAAGGACTGACATTACTATTGCCTTTCATCTCTGATCACCATTGGAAATTCTGATGATATCGTTAGATCTTTTCAAATCATAAGGCTGTCTAGGCACTTTCATTTTGTAAAACAGAACCCATCCCTTATGTGCCTAAGATTGGGAAAGAATAATCACAAAGGGACAGAGGCAGCTGTGTGCTCCTGGTCACCAGGGCCAGGTAGTGCTGCTGGCTCTCCCTGACTCTGCTCTCAGACCTAACTATAAATATTTCTGGCTTCTTGCAGCCACAAAAGAAAGAGAACAAATGGCTGGGACTTTGGGAGACCCACTCACTTTTCATCCAACAAAATTTGATATTCTTCAAAAGTCAGAGAATTTTCCATTGTCATGCAATATGTGTGTGTCAGTCACATATAGCTAGAAACAGGCTCAATCCTAGTTTCTACATGGTCACTCAGATTGAGACCTGAAAGGAAATATCTGCCCGTTACAGGCTCTGGTATCCCAGAGACCATTCCATCAAGTTCACATAAGTAAATGCAAGTTATATGCAAGATACAAAATAACTTCAAGAGACAGAGAGTGCTAATACCTTAAGTACCAGGCTAAAGTAGTAGTACTAAGTATCTAGTATACTAAGTACTAAATATGTAGCTTTGCTAGACTAGAGTAGTCTAGTCATGGTAGTCATGGCAGGGAGAGGTAGGTGCTTATTATTACTCTCATTTTACAGGTGAGGAATAGAATGACAAAGGTTAACTGGCTTGCTTAGGATCATACAACCAGGAAATAAATACCTGAAGTTGAATTTAAATTCAGGTCTTCCTGACTCCAAATCCAGTGCTCTCTCCATTGAACTATTTAGACTGGATATCTTTTTTTTTTTTTTTTAATTGAAGTTTTTATTTTCAAAACATATGCAAGGATAATTTTTCAACATTTACCTTTGCAAAACTTTGTGTTCCAATTTTCCTCCCTTCTGCCCACCCCCTCCCCTAGATGACAAGTAATCCAATACATGTTAAACATGGTGAATATATATGTAAATCAAATATAGGCATACTTTTTTTTTTTTACAATTATCTTGCTGCACAAGAAAAATCTGATCAAAAATGAGAAAGAAAATAAAATTCAAGCAAACAATAACAAAAGAGGTGAAAATGTAATGTGATCCACACTCAGTCCCCACAGTCCTCTCTCTGGGATGGCTCTCTTCATCACAAGATCATTGGAACTGGCCTGAATCATCTCATTGCTGGAAAGAATCCTGTCTATCAGAATTGATCACCATATAATCTTACTGTTGCCATGCACAATGATCTCCTGGTTCTGCTCATTTCACTTAGCATCAGTTCATGTAGGTCTCTCCAGGCCTCTCTGAAATCATGCTGCTGATCATTTCTTACAGAACAATAATATTCCTTAACTTATTCAGCCATTCTCCAATTGATGGGCATCCATTCACTTTCCAGTTTCTAGCCACTACAAAAAGGGCTGCTACAAACATTTTTGCATACATGGGTCCCTTTTCTTCCTTTAAGATCCCTTTGGGATATAAGCCCAATAGAAACACTGCTGGATCAAAGGGCATGCACAGTTTGATAGCCTTTTGAGCATAGTTCCAAATTGCTCTCCAGAATGGTTGGATCCATTCACAGTTCCACCAATAATGTATCAGTGTCCCAGTTTTCCCACATCCCCTCCAAAATTCATCATCATCTTTCCCTGTCATTCTAGCCAATCTGAGAGGTGTTTAGAGGTTTTCAGAGTTGTCTTAATTTGCATTTCTCTGATCAATAGTTGTAGTGTTTGGGCTAGCTTTCTGGAGGACCTCAGGACCAGCCTTGATCTTTTCTTTTCTTTTTTTTTTTTTTTTTCTCCTGAGGCTGGGGTTAAGTGACTTGCCCAGGGTCACACAGCTGGGAAGTGTTAAGTGTCTGAGACCAGATTTGAACTCAGGTCCTCCTGAATTCAGGGCTGGTGCTCTATCCACTGTGCCACCTAGCTGTTCCCAGCCTTGATCTTAAGTGCAGAAGCGCAGGAGGCATGAGAGCCACCACAAGGCTGGTCAAAGATAGAATGTCTCACTTCCAATCCTTCTTAGCCCTTATATACCCTGTTACAATTATATCATTACAGCATACTATGTATGTGTGGAGTAGAGAACCATCATCTCATTAATCCCATTGAGTTAATACCTTATGTGAAGTAAACTTCTGCAGAGTTCCAGCCCTCTACAAATAGTGATTTAGAGCACCTTTTCATATGACTAGAAATGGTTTCAATTTCATCATCAGAAAATTGTTCATATCCTTTCACCATTTATCAATTGGAGAGTGGCTTGAATTCTTATAAATTTGAATCAGTTCTTTATATATTTTAGAAATGAGGCCTTTATCAGAACCCTTGAATGTAAATCCCCCCCCCCAATTTATTGCTTCTCTTCTAATTTTGTCTGCATTAGTTTTGTTTGTACAAAAACATTTTAATTTAATATAATCAAAATTATCTATTTTGTTATCAACAATGGTCTCTAGTTCTTCTTTGGTCACAAATTCCTGCCTTCTCTACAGATATGAGAGATAAACTATCCTATGTTCTTCTGATTTTCTTATTATATCACTCTGTATTAGATTAGCTATCTTAATCACTAACTTTGAAACTTTGAAAATAGTAGATTTGGATTTGAAAACATCTTTTGGGGTTTTTGTTGCTTGTGGTGGGGGAAGAGTGATGGTAGGGATGACCTTCCTAGGCATATTGGGTGTAAATCTCAAAGGAGCCAGAGTTCAGAGAAAGTGTGGCTTAGAGGTTGGCCTTCTGTCACATGACAGCTGCCCCCACATGTGGGAAAGTCACTTAGGCTCTCAATATCCTAGATCATTGGTCTCCAAACTATCTTCAGGGTGTGTCCCATCAATTAAGAAATGTTTATTTATAATTATTTGAATATATAATTATACTAATATATTACATTATGAAGTATACAAAAAATTGACATTAAAAACAAAATAAAGGTAAACAATTTTAAAATATTTTATTTATTAATAGTATGAAACCTTTTTGCTTCCACTAGAATATTAATTTTTAACTGAGAACAGTATGATTAAATATGCTTTATTTTTTTAAAACTCGGTGCAGGGTTTTTATCCCAGCAGATAGAGCAAACATAAATAATAATTTATTTTAGCAATTAATTATTCAGCTAATTTGATTTATGTAGTTAGCCAAGCATGTGAATGTTTTTAGTTAATTTATTGAAAGATACACAAGATAACAATCAATGATAGGTCATCAGTCAGTGAATGTTTTTATATTAATCAGAGTAAGCTCTTTTGGGATAGAGACAGAACCTGTGAGTTCACTGGTGTAGGAAGCTTTAAGGTAAGGAAATTCCTTCTGCCAAGGTATGCCTGCAATCCTGGGACGTTTAAGTTGGTCATGGGTCACACCACCTGGGGTGTGTCAAAAGTAGCCCTCCAAATATGGATCTTCCAGGCTGCAAGGTCAATTCACTATTTACTATGCCACATTGCCTCTCACAATTCTTATTGCCTTTGATATGGTTTCTTCAGAGGCATTATTTCATTCCAAACTTGATTTGAAATTCTATATTGCCACTGTTACATTTTGTTTGAATAACTAGCTTCATTTAATTATATTCTAGACAGACAATGGGGAGCTATTCTCCAAACTCTTTGCTGCTATCTCCTATTTTTTGCCTTAGCATAGTTTGTCTCCCAAGCTTACAATACATTTCCTCTTCTCAAGCTAGTCAAAAGCTGTCTTTTCCCTCAAGGTTCATCTTAGATGCCCCACCTTCCTTGATCCTTTTACTATATCTTTCCCATATATGCTTCTTTTTCTTCTTCTTCTTCTTTTTTTTTCCCCCGAGGCAATTGGGGTTAAGTGACTTACCCAGGATCACATAGTTAATAGTATGTGTTAAGTGTCTAAGACCAGATTTGAACTCATTGGAGAGTATCTATCTAAGTATCTTCCTCCTCCTCCTCCTCCTTTTTCTTCTTTTTCTTCTTCTTCCTTCTCTTCTACCTCCTCCTCCTCCTCCTCCTCCTCTTCCTCCTCCTCCTCCTCCTCCTCCTCTTCCTCCTCCTCCTCTTCCTCCTTCTTCTTTCTTCTTCATAGTGCACAGAGTTATGGAAAATGAATTCAGATCTGGCTTTAGACACTTCCTAACTGTGTGACTCTGGCTAAGTCCTTTAACCCTGTTTCCCTCAGTTTTCTCATTTATAAGATGAGCTGGAGAAAGAAATGCTGAACCATTTCAGTATCTTTGCTAAGAAAGCCCCAAATGGGAAAGCGTTTCATATAATTGAAGCAACTGAACAGTAACAAATGTGTTAGCCACTGGAGATACTATCAAAACAATTCCCTGTTTTTAAAAGTTTATATTATAGTAGTGGGAGACTTTGCTTGCACACACACACACACACACACACACACACACACACACACACAAATGTTTATAGATAAATACAGATTATATGCAAAATAAATACACAGTGGATTGGAATAGGGTTAACATCCAGAGCCTCTAAGAAATGCTTCTTGAAAGAAGTGGCCCTTGAGCTGAGTTTCAAAGAATATTAATGGTTTAAGAGGTGGCAATAAGGAGATTCTAGGCACGGGGGACAGAAAGCCTGAGCAAAGATACTGAGGAAGGAGGTAGGATGTCATATGTAATATTGAAGCTTGAGAATACTAATCTTTAAATATTGATATTGTACTCTCTATGTTCACTGCTTTTGATGTCTTGTATTTGCTTCTTAGAATTTAAAATATACTCTTGCATCGACTGATTAAAAATTCTAAATGTTTTATTTAAATTCTTGTTCATTTAAAAATACTTCTTTAAATTTCTTTTAAAATATATCAGAATCATTAATACATGGTTTTAATTGTAATAAACAAATTAAAAAATTCTCCAGTTGAAAGAAGGGGCAGATTGATGGTTGCCTTCAAAGCACACATGTTAGCTCATTAGATTGTGTGGGATGATATCTTCTGTTATATAAGATTACCTTAGAGATTGGAGAGTTTGTATGTAGATTGTGTATAGAAAGAATATTTTAACTTTGTACATTTTGCATTGATTTAAAACTGTGAAAATACTGTTAGAAGTTTGTATCAACAATTGAAGCATAAGTTCCACTTGGTTTCATTTTCTTAAGTGATAATTTTGACATATTTTGTGTATTTAACAGAAAGTGATTATTATTTTAATTTTGAGAATTGTTCTATTTGAAGTTTAAAAAAAATAGAGTACTATGTGTTAGGATTACTAAGTGAGAACTCAGGTTGTCTGGAGGGTGACAAGGTGAGAATTCAGGTTTTCTGGACAATTACAAGGTGAGAACTCAGGTTGACTTGATAGAGGGGGCAAGCTCATTGGCTGGGGTGGTTCTTCCCAGAAGCCCTTGCATTATCCCACGCTCATTCTCTGGGAGGATAAAAAGAGACAGCACTGGGCGCAGAGGGCAGATCGGCCTGAAGAAGGATAAGAGTTGGAGGAGATTCAGAGCCAGGATTCAAGAGGAAGACTCTCTGCATTACATCAGGCTTGATGGGGCTCTCTGCAGGAAGGGAAGTCACTTCTAAGGACAAGAGTTAACAGCAACTGCCTGGAGACAACGGTTCGTTACAGGAAGAAGAATCTGTCTGAGAGATTTGAGTAGACACAGCAGATCTCTTCCCAGAGAGCGATCCAGCAGCTTCTGGAGACGATAGCTCGTTACAATTGGCGCCCAACGTGGGGCAAGGACTTTTGCTTATCCTGACAAGAGGAGCTAGACCAGACCTTCGCATTTTGGCGCCTGAACAGGGACGTGTATCTAATATCCCAGTCACTAACACAGGCAGACAACGTGTGATTTATCAACCAGGAGAAGTAGTAGCATCAGGCTTATTGTTACGGACCCCTAATAAGCAACCTAGTGATAGTCGCCTAGATTTTGACTCCAATGAACAAAATCCAGGAATATATTGGACAGCAGCTGTGACAGCTGACCGACCTATGCTTACTATTTATATAAACGGAATACCATTTGAAGGATTGGTAGACACGGGTGCAGATCGTACAGTTATTAGAGGTGCCAATTGGCCCGTTCACTGGCCAAAGATTAAAGCAGACACCTATATGTCTGGGGTGGGAGGATCAATAGCAGCAGAAGTTAGTGCTAGACCTTTGAGATGGGTATTTGAAGGAGAAACAGGAGCTTTTACTCCTTTTGTGGTTGAAAAAATCCCCATCAATCTGTGGGGAAGAGACATTTTACAGCAGATAGGATTACAAATAAGCACTTCGGCTTTTTAGGCAGGGCTGCTGTTGAAGGCCTACCTGCACTTTCACCAGTTCCTATTCAGTGGAAGACTGATTCACCAGTGTGGGTAGAACAGTGGCCCTTAAGAAGTGATAAAATTCAGGCCTTATTAGACATAGTGCAAGAACAACTTGACCAAGGACACTTGCGGCCTTCTCTAAGTCCTTGGAATTCCCCAGTATTTGTGGTGAAAAAGAAATCTGGAAAATGGAGGATGATAACTGATCTAAGAAGAGTAAATGAACAGATGGAAACTATGGGAACTCTTCAGCCTGGACTTCCATCTCCTACTCAGTTGCCAAGAGAATGGCCTCTATGGGTTATAGACATTAAGGATTGTTTCTATTCTATTCCTCTAGATAAGGAGGATATGAAAAGATTTGCTTTTTCAGTGCCTAGTGTTAATTTGGCTGAGCCTTATAAAAGATATGAATGGACAGTTTTGCCACAGGGAATGAAAAACAGCCCTACTATGTGCCAAATGTATGTTGCAGCTGCTCTTGCTCCAGTAAGAAAAGCCTTTCCAAAAGTAATATTGTTACATTATATGGATGATATTTTGGGATGTGCACCTGAGGAACAAATGTTAGAGGCATGTCTACAAAGGACCATGGAAACATTAAAGTACTACAAACTGCATATAGCTACAGAAAAAATTCAAAGACATGCTCCTTTTCAATATTTAGGATATGAAGTATATCCTAAGACACTCACAGTACAAAAGCTTTCTTTAAGAACAGAGAAGTTGAACACCTTAAATGACTTTCAAAAATTAATAGGAGATATCCAATGGATGCGTCCAGTGTTAGGCTTAACTACCAATCAACTACAACCACTATATGACATTTTAAGGGGAGACAGTGCTTTAAATTCACCACGCCAGCTTACAAAAGAAGCACAAAAGGCTTTGAGAGAAGTTGAACTGGCTTTATCCAATGTGGTTGAAAGAGTCACTCAAAAACCCTTGGAAATATCAGTTTTTGCTACAAAAGAGGCACCCACAGCAGTCCTTCATCAAGGAGACAGAGTGATTGAGTGGGTGAAAATGCGAAGGTCTGGTCTAGCTCCTCTTGTCAGGATAAGCAAAAGTCCTTGCCCCACGTGTGGACGCCAATTGTAACGAGCTATCGTCTCCAGAAGCTGCTGGATCGCTCTCTGGGAAGAGATCTGCTGTGTCTACTCAAATCTCTCAGACAGATTCTTCTTCCTGTAACGAACCGTTGTCTCCAGGCAGTTGCTGTTAACTCTTGTCCTTAGAAGTGACTTCCCTTCCTGCAGAGAGCCCCATCAAGCCTGATGTAATGCAGAGAGTCTTCCTCTTGAATCCTGGCTCTGAATCTCCTCCAACTCTTATCCTTCTTCAGGCCGATCTGCCCTCTGCGCCCAGTGCTGTCTCTTTTTATCCTCCCAGAGAATGAGCGTGGGATAATGCAAGGGCTTCTGGGAAGAACCACCCCAGCCAATGAGCTTGCCCCCTCTATCAAGTCAACCTGAGTTCTCACCTTGTAATTGTCCAGAAAACCTGAATTCTCACCTTGTCACCCTCCAGACAACCTGAGTTCTCACTTAGTAATCCTAACATCTCCCCCTTTCTTTTGATTTAGACCACCCCAGCCAATGAGCTTGCCCCCTCTATCAAGTCAACCTGAGTTCTCACCTTGTAATTGTCCAGAAAACCTGAATTCTCACCTTGTCACCCTCCAGACAACCTGAGTTCTCACTTAGTAATCCTAACAACTATGTAATATAAAAGCAATATTCTATTCTCTAGCTTATTTGTGTTGCCAAATGCAACAAATAATATTTTTTCAGGATTTTCAATAGTATTTTATTTTTTCCAAATACATGTAAAGATAGTTTTCAACATTCATTTTTGTAAGATTTTGTGTTCCAAATTTTTTCCTCCATCCCTTACTTCCCCCCTCTCCAAGACAGCAAGCAATCTGATCAAGTTAAATATGAGCAATTTTTAAAACAATTCTGTATTTGTCATGTGCAAAAAATAATATTAAAAATAATCTAAACTTTAGTGTAAGATGATAAAAATATCTTTAAAATGATCTATTTCATGAAAACAAATTTCATTATTAAAATCTTCTTTGAAGGACCTTTTTTCACTCAAAATGTACTGAATGAGAGTTCTGATTTATGATCAAGTTTTTACTCATCATGTGTTATTCTTTGATATAGGCTATTGCGAAAAAGACAACATTACAGTTTTTCTTGTAATATGTATTATTGAGGAGAGATAGTGAGCTTTGCAATATATTCTAATTTCCAGTTATTTGTAATATAATCATGTTGAAAATGCTTTTTGAAAATGAAGATATGGATATTTGTGGTATGTTGAGCAGCATTGGAATAAGATAAGCCATTAGGATATAAATAGTTTTTGTGGAATATCTAACGAAAGATATTGTGAATATCTGAGATTATAAATTGGATGGGGACAGCCCTGACTCTCTAATGGTCTATGGATGCACATACATCAAGGAATTATGGCTGGAGTAGTTGTAGAATCTACAATAATAGTACTAATTTAAAGCCATTTCGACTCTGTACAACTTAATGTTTTAAATCACAATACTTCTTAGGCAAAGGTGAATGATAATAACTGATATTTATATGGTGCTTACTATGTGCTGAATACTATGCTAAGAACTTTTCAAATATTATCTTATTTGTTCCTCACAGCTACCCAACAGGTGGATGCTATTATTATTCCCATTTATAGATGAGGAAATGAAGGCAGATGGAGGTTAAAGTGATTTGCCCAGAATCACACAGCTAGTAAGTGTCATAGGCCTAATTTGAAGTCATCATTCTGTCACTAGGGCCAGTGTTTTATCCATTGTATGGCATAGCTGCCCCAACTATGTGGTCTAATTTTGTTATTCTAAATCCTCATGGATAAATCAGTATATCATCCATGGGCTCATGAATTTTGTAATATATTTTTAATCAAATTATTTATATAGATATGTCTCTCTTTTCCTATCCTTTCCTTATTTTTACAAAATAAATATTTGCCCACATGCTGCAGAGACATCCCTGGTAATAAGTTTGGGATTCTTTGGTGAGTTTTAAATAAGAGGTGTTCCTTTTTAGTCTTTAGAATCACTGGGGTCTGGCTGGGATCAGAGTTTGAAACATCATGGGATAGGATCTGGGTTCTCACTACAAAGCCTATTGATTCAGTTTCTGTTCTTTCAGTCTCTGAACTTATTTGGGGTTTTCTTGATAAAGACACTGGCCATTTTCTTCTCCAGTCAATTTTACAGATGAGGAAACTGATGTAAACAGGGTTCAGTGACTTTCCCAGAGTCATCCAGCTAGTGTCAGAGACTGGATTTGAACTTGAATAAGCCTTCCTGACTCCAAGCCCAAGTCTCTATCTACTGCACCACCCAGATGCTATCATTATACCCTTCTCATTGTGCATATTAGGTGCATAAAACCTAGAAGCATCTTTGACATCTGAATCCAATACCATAGGGTGAGTTTTCTAAAAGGTACATGTAAAGAGCCTAGGATCACAAAGTCACAGAGAGAGAGAGAGAGCTAGAAGGGACCTTGGAAACCACAGAATTTTATGGATGAGGAAACTGAGGTACAGAAAGGTCAGATCTCTTCCCTACAGATTTAGGACTCCTAAATGTCTGAGCTCAGATAGGAACTTAGGTCCTTTGACGCCAGACTAATCCAGTATTCTTTCCATTGCATCTCACCATGCCTCAGGGAGCTGTCCAGCAATGCTTCAGCCTCTGCCATAATTGAAGCCCCTGTGCACAGGTCTACATCATAACTGACTCCCATTTCTCTGATCTATTTTAAGGATTACAAAGTCCTTTCATAATAACCCTTGTGGTGAGTCAGACTAATATGGTTATTTCCTATTTTTACAGATGGGAAAATGGAAGCTTGAGGGTAACCATACAGCTACTAAGTGTCTGAGTCCAGGTTCCTGGATCCTCTTTTTTTCTATCTGTAAAAAATTAGTTTTTTTTTTTTCCTTCTATAGACTTACTGTCTCCAAGTTGGAAGGGATCTCAGACCTAATCTAACTCTGATCCGAGCAAGGATTCCTCCTAAGACATCCCAATAAGCATCATACCAGCGTCTGTTTAAAGATTCTCCAGTCCAGAAGTGGGGATGATGTCACAGTGATAAAGAGGGGAGTTTGGTGGAGTAGAAAAGGTGATGGACCTGAGTCAGAGGCCCTGGCTTGGTTCCAGCACTGAGTTAGTCACTTGACCTGTTTGGGCCTATTTCCTTGAGTGAAAAAGAGAGATGATCATTTCTGCTTGGCTTCTCTCAGAGGGTTGCCATGGAATGCCGAAGAGAGAATGTAAAATAAATTGCTCAGTATTTTGGAAGATGACTGAAATTGGGTCAGTTTTTATAGTCATTAATGCCAGGAGCTTTAGCTTCCAGTTCTAAGTGGAGACTCCCCGAAGGACTGAATGGGATGGTCCTTTGAGGAGTGACCCTATAAAATGAAGGGAAGGTAGCTAGGAAGTCCAGAGGTAGCTATAGGGCCCTTAACATGACAGGACAGATAGATCTTAGACTGCATTAAGAAGGACTTAGTGTGGTCCTTGAATCTGGAAATCTGAGCTTAAGAGTTTATCCCAAGACCAATATGTTCAGTCTGGGTTGGGGGAGGGTCACCAGTCTGTGTAAGGAGGGCTGAATTGGCTCAAGTTGGAAATAAGCAGGTTAAAGCTTCTGTAACAAATGGTATTGGGATAAAGACCCTGACAAAAAGCAAAAAGAGAGACACTGTGAGCCAGAACAAGAATTAATAGTCTTGCTGTGAACCCCGGTAAGACCCCATCTAGAGCCTTGTGTTCAATTTTGGGTACCACATTTTAGGAAGGATATTGATAACCTGGAAAAAGTCCAAATAGAGACCAATGAAGAGGGCAAAGGGCCTTGCCACTATGCCATATGAGAATTAGTCACAGGAAGGGAAAATGGCAGAAGAGAAGGCTTAGGCAGGGCAGGTTTGCTGGGTTTGACAACTTCAAAGGGCTGTAATGTGGAAGACAGATTAGACTTGTTTTGCTTGACTTCAAGGGACAGAACTAGGAGGGGGCAATGGATTGAAGATAAAGAGACAAATTAGGTTTAAGGTAAAGAAAAAGGTGGTAACAATTTGAGCCATCCCAAAGTGGAATGGACTTCCCCAGGATTTGGTAGATTCTTTCTTATTTTCCAGCTTCAATCTCTGATAGCTCCTTATAAATCAATCTATCAGTTATTCTTTTATTGTCAATTATATTTAGTCACTGTGCTATTTGTCAATAAATCAACTACTACTAATTTGTAAAATCATATGTCTAGAGGTCTTAAAAATAGTCCTATTTTTTAATTTTTTAAGATGAGAAAAGTGAGTCTTAATGGAATTAGGTAATTTATTAATCACCTGCTATGTATCAAATACTGTGCATAAGTTAATCAACTAAAAAATATTTAGTAATCGTCT
The DNA here is from genome assembly GCF_048593235.1 of Sminthopsis crassicaudata. Lineage (NCBI taxonomy): Eukaryota > Metazoa > Chordata > Mammalia > Dasyuromorphia > Dasyuridae > Sminthopsis > Sminthopsis crassicaudata. The sequence continues at coordinate 590,278,586 of NC_133619.1, read as the reverse complement.
ACTAAATGCCAGGCATGGTGCTAGGTGCTGGGAATAAAGAATTTAAAAATCGTTAGGCCCTCATTTTAGGATTTTTATATTGTTTCAAGGGAAGTAAGCATGGACACACACATATACATGTATAAAATAAATATACGTTTATTTTGTGAGGACAGTCAGGTGATACCATAATGCAGAGAGCCCTGAACATGTAGTTGGAAAGACTTATCTTCCTGAGTTCAAATCTAGTTTCAGACACTTCCCAGCTGTGTGACCCTAGGCAAGTCAACCCTGTTTGCCTCATATGTCAAATGAACTGGAGAAATAAATGGCAAACCACTTTAGTATCTGTGCCAAGAAAATGCCAAATGGGTCACAAAGAGTTTGACTGGACAGAAACAACTGAACAACAATTTTGCCAGGGATTGGAGTGGAGAAATATTACTAATTTAGCAAGCTTTGGCTAGGTACTGGAATACAAATACAAAAGAAAGGTAGTCCTTGCCCTCAGGGAGCTTTCATTCCGTAGGTAAAGTTTATGCTAGGGAGGGGTGGTTCTTCTGTGTTCTCTGAGCCCTTTTCAGCACTAAAGTTCTGTGACTTGAGCTAGTGGGCTACATTAAGTGGTCAGAGGTGAGTTCTGATATGATAGGTTTGTTTTCAAGTGTAACAGCTGCTGTTTGTTTCCTAGGCAGCTGGGAATGGCAGTGCTTTGAGGGAGCCAAGGAAAGATTGACTTCCTGCAAATTTTTTTTTTTTTTTAAAGCAAAGAGGAGTATAATTCTCCCTCATTTTAATTGATTTGCAAATGTACTGAAGAATTGCAGTAATTCCTTTAAATTTTACTCCCATTCAAATTTTGGAGGTAAACAGAATGAGCAAAAGCGAGTTGGCACTAGAAAATGAAGGCAGGACAAGGTCTGGTATTTTGTTTTATTTTATTTTTACCCTAGGCCCAAGGAAAGCAAACTCACTCTGAATACATCATTATTTGTATTTCAGATATTTCTCTGGAGTTGAGCACAAAAGGAAACTTGAAAAAAAATAAACACTCTCTCTCTTCACTCCTCCCTCCCCCCAACACACGTTCCTTCTCTTGATTATGTGACTCAGAATGTCCTAGTTTGGATATAAGAACACAATTGCCAGAATCAATCAGCCCCAGATAAGTGTGTTTACTCAGGAAGTGTTACTGGGGAAACGGGCCAGTCAAAAGAACATTAATATCTTAAAACATTAAAAATTATTTTCACCAAAGGATGGAGATGTAGGTCTGAATGCTCTGGGGTTCCTTCTTCCCTCCTTCAAAACATCTCCCTCTCAGCTGAGCCCAGAGGCCAGGGAAGGAGGAAAGGGAGACAAAACTGTGCTTCTACCTTTCCTCTTCCCAAACTGCTAGGGACCCTGCTTCCCATTGCAAGGCATTCAGCATGGAGACAGCAACCGCCTATCCTAAGACACCAAGAGGCTGGGGGAAAACCTGAGGCATTCAGGCAAATATCCAGATGTTTTGTTTACACGGAATCTGCCTTTTGAAACTTCTCAGAAAGCCCTCCTCTTAGTAAGGCAGTGTGACAAAGTACAAAGAGAAAGATCAGAAGACCCAGATTTGAAACCCAGCTGTACTTTTAAGGAGCTGTGTGATCTTAGGGAAGTCCCTTTACTTTTCTCTGTTCCAGTTTATTCATCTATAAAATTAATGATTTGGAATAAGTAATCCCTTTTGTTAAATTTAAAAAGATTGAAATCAACAAACACCAAATCAAGTGAACGCTTTCTTGTATCAAGATGAACAGTAAGAGAGGTTTGGATATAAAACTGATTTCTACCACATTTATCTTGTTTTTCTTTTAAAGGATATAACTTAAATGTAATAAATTCTGCAAGTAATTTGCAAAGGTGAACTGATGTTCTTTTCTATGCATGTCAAAAACAACAAAGAATTAAACCTGCTTCAATGACTTCCTCCCTCTCTCCCTTCCTCTCTTCCTCCCTCTTTCTCTTCCTCCCTTCCTCCTTTACTCCCTCCCTCCCTCCCTTCCTTCCTCCCTTCCTTTCTTCTTTCTTTCCTTCCTTTCTTTTTTCTTTCTTTTCTCCCTCCCTCCTCCCCTCCCTCCCTCCTTCTTTCCCTCTCTTCCTTCTTCCCTCCCTCCCTTCTTCCCTTTCTCTCTCCTTCCTTCCTTCTTTCTCTTGTCATTGGCCTTATTGCTCACCACTTCCCCCAACCCAAATTGAAAAAAAAGAGAGAAAAACCAAAACCTGCAACAAATATATATAATCAAACAAAACAAATTCCCACATTGGCTGTTGGACTAGCTAGTTCGTATAGTCCTTTCTAGTCTTGTTTCCTAGGATAACACTTCTTGATTTTTAAAAATCTTTCCTATCTCTTCAAGTCCCATTCAAATGCTTGTTCTTCTTTCTCTCATCCTGTTACCATCTTTTTCTCTGTATTATATAATATATATAGATCTCTATCTATCTATCTATCTATCTATCTATATATATATATTATATATATATTATAGTGTGGCATATTTATCACTAGTTGTGTTCCTTTTGCTAAACTGTATGATCATAATCATGGAGACCCCACAACTGAACTGTGGGGGCAGGAAGACATCAGCTGCTGCCAACAGCCTTGAGAGTACCCACTACTTTCCCACATTGTGGCTGCCTGTAAGCACAAGATAAAGGCAGGGAGAGCCAGCACCTCTGGGCTGGTGTTTTGTTATAGGCTGGCACATTATGCTTTGGTTAGAGAGCTTTTTGTCTAAAAATAAGAGAACTGGTGAGAGCAGCCAGGTGAATCCTCTGCATGGTAGAAGAGCTTGGCTTCAGGGATATGGTGCTCCTGAGTGCTTCCATCTTTCCCTCTTTTATCTCTGTGCTTGGGGAACATATTGACCTTCCCTATTACCTAGATGAGTCTATCTCAGAGGTCAGGGGATCTTGACAGACTGTAAGCTCCATGAAGGCAGAGACTGTGGGTCCTAGTTAATTTTCAGGGGATTTCAGCCCAGTGACATTAAACAGACCAGCATGCCTCCCAAAATCAAGCAAGATATAATGGGATTACATTTAGAACACTCTACATACAATCTCCACTGAAACTTTTTAGGAAGTTAAAGTCTATTAACAAGGCAAACATCATAACCCTGTGAATTCATCCCTAGATAGATTTGCATTGGCTGTTGGACTAGGCAATTCTTAGTACTTTCTAGTTCTGTTTCCTAGGCTAAATCTTCATGGTTTTTTAAATCTCCCTCCCTCCCTCTCTCCTTCCTTCCTTCTCTCCCTCCCTCCCTCTTTCTTTCCTTCCTTCCTTCCCTTCTTTCCTTCCTTCCTTTCTTCCTTCCTTCCTTTTCCCTGTCTGATGTGCCTATATATACACATATATGCACACAACATACATATATAATACTCACATAAACATATATCTATATATGTGCACATATGCATAATATAATTTATAAGATTCTCTTTCCTGTAACTTCTGATCCTCAGTCTGGATCCTGAGAAAAATTAAAACAGAAGGTTGTGTCCTTTGCCCTATTCTCTCTCTGCATTATGTGCCAGCAGCTCCCTTTATATAAAAAAGTGAAGCATGCAAACCAGTGCGGTTGTGATTGATCAGATATTTAAACCAGCAGTTCTAGTAATTAAACAAAAATGGAAACAAACTTTAAAGATAATTTTGCATTTAATATGTGCTCACTGAATAGCAATTGAAAGGGAGGGGAGAAGGGAGGCACCTTTACCATACAGTATCTATTCTTCTTAATGGAAATCCTTTCTTTGGTGCCCTAGACTATTGCATGTGGTTATTCTGGTAGTATCCCAATGTCAACCATGCTATTTCAATGCCTCTCAGGCTGAATCCCAAACTGAATTCTGTGCTCAATGTCTCCCCTCATTTCTTCACTCATGAGCTCTTTCTCCTTCCTTCAGGGGGAGAAAAACAATATTTTACCTTTAAGACAGAATCAATTTTTATGTCTCCTAGAGGCTCATGTAAGCTAGTCATTGAAGATCATAGAACTACAGCTTTAGAGCTGGTGGAAACCTTTGGGGTCATTGAGACCGACTTTCTCATTTACAGATGAGGAAACTGAAGCACAGAGAGGTTACATTATTTGCCCAGGGTCACCCACCAAGCTAGTATGTCTACTAAGTGTCTGAGGCAGGAACGGGAATCAGACCTTCCTAAGTCCCCGTCTCTGTCCATTTATCTCTTAGTTTTGGCCAAAGAAAACTGGCTCCTAATATTGTTACATGTGTTTAAGGTGTGATTTTTCTCAGAATTATTGCAGCAGAAGGTTTTTGTATAGGAATAAAAATGCCTCCTTTATATATATCTTCATTCTTTCTCTCCTGGCCTGTTAGCTTCCTTTTGTGTTGTTTTTTCTCATTAGAATCTAACTCTGAGGACAGGAACTTGTTTTTCTGCTTATTTTTGTATTCTTAGGGCCTAAGATATTGTTTGGCATATAAAAAGAATTTATTAAATGTTTAGTGAGTGACTGAGAGCATGGAAAGCCTTGAATGCCATGCTAAAATATTTGTATTTTATTTTATAAAAAATAAGTCACTGAAATTTTTTGAGATGAGGAGTAAAGAAACATAATTTAAATTGTCTTTAGAATGTTCCTTGAACATCTCTAGGTTCTTTAAACATTTATTAAGCACCTACTTACAACCTGCCAATCATTGTGGTAAGCACTGCAAATTCAATGACAAAAAATGAAACAGTTCTTGTTCCCAGAGAAATTGCATGTTCTAAATATGTTATATATGCCAGTGGTTTTCAAAGTTGGATCCAAAGAATCCTGGGGCTATCTGAAACCCTTCTGAAGGATCTACAAATTCAAAATTAGCTTTGATTTCCATATAGTAAATATCTGTAAATATAATCCACATAAATAAAAACAGATCCTCAATAATTTTTAATTGGATAAAGATACCAAAAACAAAAGTTTGAGAACCACATAATAGCCATAACATCAATCAATCATTTAATTAGTAACCATTTATTAAGAATAGACTATGTTATGGGCATTGTGCTAGGTTCTATGGAGTGTTGTGTCTATGGAACAAGTAAGCTAGTTTGACTGCAAGACCCAATATGTCTAAGAGGAATAAGATGCTGTTATCTTGGAAGGATAGACTGCCGACAGAATGCAAAATATCAAATAGAGGAGTGTATTTTACCCTAGGTAACAGGAAGTCATTGAAACTTTTTTCAGGCAGGTGAATTTCTGAACTGAGATTTAGGAATGTCATAGTGTAGAGGAAAGATCAGAGAGGAAAAAGGCAGGAGACATGGGAGAGCAGCCAAAAGGCACCAAGACAAGATGATGAAGACATGAACAGGAGAGGTGGTTGGGGGAATGAAGAGAAAAGGAGAGAGAGTAAAATCAATTATACTTGGAAATTGATTAGTCAGTCAATCAAGAAGCATATATCAATCACCCTTTGTATCCCAGGTGCTGAATTGGCATCGGGCAATTGATTAGATAGGGGCTGAGAGAAAATGAAGATTTGATGATGACTATAAGTTTGTGAACCTGAGTGACTGGAAGGAGGGTGATACTTTCAAAAGAAATAAAAAAGTTAGCAAGAAGTCGTTGCAGAAATATAATGATATCTATTTTTGGACATTCTTACTTACAATTTTAGCTTCTTATTATCTGTTGTGGAGGCAGTATTGCATAGTGAATAGAGTATTAGTAGTGGAATCAAGCATATCCCATCTCAGGTACTTACTGTGTGACGCTGCATCATTTAATCTCTCAATCTCAGTTCCTTCATCTCCTCATATGGAAGAGAGATTAGTCAGGGAATGGATGGAAGTAGCAAATAAGCAACCTCCTGATGATTAGAGCTATCTAAAAAAGTATAATGGGCTGAGTGGTAGATAGTAGTGGACTTCATCTCTCTCTGAAGTCTTCAAGAAGAGGTTGGATGGATAATCATTCATTGGACGTTGTTGTAATAAGGACTGAGGGATTCCTTCTCTAGATTATATTGTACTAGATGGTCTCTGAGGTATTTTCCAAATCTAAATTCCGTGTTTGTGATTCATCTGTAAAATCAGGATAATAATATCTGTAGCACTTACCTCATTGGATTGTTTCGAGGTTCAAATTAGATCATGTGTATGAAAAAAGTGCTTTTAACGTGCTATACAAATACAAACTATTATTAGTATTGGGACAATGCAGCCTGTAAGTTTCCTTCCTAATTTATAGACTTTATTTTTTTTAGGTTAGTTATTTTGGTGTGTGGGGCGGGAAGAATGAGGGAGGGAGCTTGGACCTGTGATTTCATTGTTAGAGTGCATGCTAATACACCCTCAAGCACAATGATTTCCCAGTTCCTAAATCTCCATCTTTAGCTACCACAGAGATAGTCACATTTTTGGATTTCACCCACATGTTCCAGATCCTTTATAAAAACAAAACAAAACAAAACAAAACAAAACAAAGTCTGATATTTTTCTATTGGACCCAAACTCACATAACATTCCAGCTATCCCTATATCTCATCATTCTTAAACCTATTCTTTGTCCTTGTTATGACCTTGAATCCTCTTACTTCCTAGTACTTTCTCAGGTCATTAATCCTGCTTTGATTTCACTTTACTCCCTTCCATACCTTGACTGTATAATTAACCAATTAAATTCCACACTGTTAAATTTGACCAGACAACCACCTTCTTGATATTTATCTTTTTTCATTCTGATAAAGTCTTGGACCCAGAATTTAAGAGCCTTGGGACCAGCAACACTTCCAGGTCAGATTCATGTTATCATCATCGGAAGCAAAGCCTGTGGAAATGCAGGCTGGGAATTGTTCCTGTAGGTGCCACAGAAACCAGTTAGTGAAGGCCCAGTAAAGTTTTGCCAACAAAGTCCTTGACACTGTCAAGGTTCAATATCAGAAAGTAATGTGATTTTTTTTATTAGTGGTAATGACATTAAAAATGATTCACTGTCTTCTACTTTATCATTGTACCTTAAGTACATGGGATCTCTCCATGGGACTTGTAGGTTGAATCTTTCAAATGTGTTGTCTCATCTATTAGAATATGAGCTCCTTGAGAGCAGAGATTGTCCTACTTTTCTATTTCTATCCCCAGTGCTTATTTAGCACAGAGCTTTGCATGTGGTAAGTGCTTAACAAATGCTTCATCCAATCATTTATTCACTCATTCACACTGCCCCTTATTTGTGAACTGTGTTTCTCCCCAAACCACACCTTGTTCTTTCTGCTCATTAGAATCCATATATCCAACTCCAGTCTCTCTCCTGAGCCTCAGTCCTGCATCACCAATTACCTATTGGACATTGAAGACTGCTGGTCCCAGAGACATCTTAAACTTTATATATCTCAAAGAGAACCCAGTACTTCTCCCCAAGCCCATTCCTCTTACAAACTTCCTTTCTTCTGTCATGTTTATTCTTTCAATGTTTCCCCCCAAATCTTCACTCTTACTTTACAGATACAAGTTGCCTGTTCTTGTCATTTCTAATTCTCTGACATCTCTCACATTTCTCTCTTTTTCTTATAATCATCACCTTAGTTAAAGCCCTCTCCTCCCCTCCTTCCCTAAATGATTGCATCTATAGCTTCCCTGACTTAAGTTTCTTTTCATTCCAATTCAGCATCCACACAGCTGCCAAAATAATTACATTGAAATGCAAAATTCCATGTCCCAATATCACTTTATAAACTTCAGTGACTTCTTATTGCCACTAAGATAAATCGTAGTTCTATTTTTAGCTTGTAAAGCCCTTCACCACTCGCCATCGCCTCTTTCCCATCTCAAAATTGCTCCCTTTTTTTGACTTCACGGTCAAGTTCTTCTCTGTTGTTCTATTACAATCCACTTCCCATCCCTCTACTATATCACTGGCCATCCCTCCCCACCGGAGTGTACTATGTTCTGATCCAGAGAATCCCATTTGTTCAACACACAGCTCAAGCATCACTTTCTGGATCCCCACAATTATTAATGTCTTAAAGAGGCAACATGGTACAGTCGAAACGACACTAGCTCTGAAGTCAGAGGATCTGGGTTAGAATTTTGCCTCTGATATTTACTACCTATATGACTTTGATCAATTGTCTGGGCTTCAGTTTCCTCATCTGTAAAAATGGGGGAGTTGGACTAGATGACCTCTGACTTTCCTACAACTGTTTTCTCTATTTTGAATTTATTTTCTGTATATTTAATATGTATTCATGTTGTCTTTCCTGATAGGATGTAAGCTCCTCGAGGTAGGGATTGTTTCTTTCTTTTTTTTTTTTTTTCTTTTTGTGTGTGTGTTTGTATCCTCAGTGTATTTAACACAGTGCCTTAGAATTTAATAGGCAAATGCTTGTTGATTGAATCATTGATTTCCTTAGCAAATAGAACTCTAAAGGGAATTCCAGGGGAGGAAACTTCCCTGTATCAATACAAGGAGCATTCTTTGGGCACTAATAGGTTAAGTAAATTGCCAATTTTTCACAGACAATACATATCAGAGGTAAAACTCTATATGACTTTTAGGATGGCTCGCTACCCCCAATCTATCCCCAAACATTTATAAATACTTCTATATGTTAGATATTGGGGAGATGAGAGAAGAATGGCATAATTCCTACTCACAGGAAGCTTATATTCTAGTTGTACTAGTCCCCAATACCTATAGCCCTGCTTTATAGCTTTTTTGATTCTATTCCAGTGGAGAGTTATAATTAGTGGCAGAGATGGGCCTGAAATCCAATCCTCCAGACTCCCAATCCAGGGTTTCTTGTCAACTCCAACCAAGGCTACTGGGATTGAAACAGGGGATTCATATGTGTTGTGTTCAGGGAACTGAACCATTGCTAAAGTTTATCAGCTGGAACTCTCCTCGTATTTTATTTTTAAGTGTAGGAGAAGAGGGATGGAAAAACCCACCCTCATTAAACTGCGGAAGCGGCAGATTCACAAACCAGGCGGCTATATAATTAATCTTTAAACATTCCAAACCACCATTGTGTCTTCCCTATTGAAAACAGCCAATTAGGAACTTGAGGCTTCTGAGCCCGGCAGGGACAATGGCAGCCTCTTATTAACCGAGACAAAGGAAGCATTGATTCCAATTTGTCCTGCAGTTGACTGTCTCTGGAGTTAAAGATTTCGATTTGGTAAAAACCGCTAGTAAAGAGATGCAGGGAGGAGGAAGCAGGGAGTGTTGGCTCCTAAAATTAGTTTAAATAATTTTAGCTCTATTGTGAATGGCTACACTAAATATAAACAGAGAAGAGAAGAAAAACCTTCCTAATGTTAATTACCATAAGCATTACGAATCCAGAAATGAGCCTCACAATTTGTTTGGTGACATGATTATAATTAAATCATTTTCTTATATTGCGGGTCTGCAGGTTGGTACTGGGTGGCTTCCTTTGGCCCCCTAAGAGGACAATATTGAAGATTTCTGCTTTCCAGGAGTACAGTTACCTTCTAGCCTTGGAGGTACTGGGTGTATTCTATCAGTGTCCCAAATAACCCTGTGGGTTTTCCAAGAAACTGTAGGTTTCTTTCAAGGTACCTTGACGTATCTGGGGGAGAGTCTGGTTTGCAGGTGGGTTCTGGGATTAATTAATTGTATGAGATTAAAGTGGTGGGAGAGGAGGTACTAGAGTTTAGGGTTAGCTATTCTGATAGAATCTGAATCCACACTAGCCTCTGGTAAATTCTTCACAACTAGGTTCCAACTGATCTTTCTAGACTTACTACCTATTGCTACATCCATTATTCAGTTTAGCCAAACTGACCATCTTTGTGCTTGACATTCCATCTCTCATCTCCGTGCCTTTGCCTAGGCTGTTTCCCATGCTTGGAAAACACATTTTCCTCAACTCTGCTTCTTAGTATCCTTCATTTCCTTCAAATCTCAACTCAAATAGCTGCTATCTTCATCTGTACACGACACCTTTCTTGCAAATTATCTTGTATTTATTTCACATGAATAAATATTAGCTCATTGAAGGCATTGTCTGTTTCATTTTTGTCTTTGTATCTCCGGTGATTAGAACTGTGTCTGGCACATTTTTCAGTAATCTCAGTCATGTCTAAGTCTTCATGGTCCAATTTGGGGTGCTCTTGACAAAGATATTGGAGTGGTTTGTCATTTCCTTCCCCAGCTTATTTGTCAGATGAGGAAACTGTGGCAAACATGGTTAAGGGACTAGCCCAGGGACACATAGCTAGTAAGCTAGTAACTATGTGTTTGAGACCAGATTTGAATTCAAGTCTTCCTGACTCCAGGCCCATACTCTATCCCCTGTGCTACCTGGTCTGGCACATAACAGACACTTAAATGTTTGTTGATTGATGGATCCTTAATTGATCATTTTGCTAAGGTAGTGGGGGTTGGTCTATTTCATCTTTTTCCTGCTGGTCTTTTTCAGGGTAGGGTCATCCACTAAAGATCCTTTAAGATCAGATCAGTTTCCCTCATTTCTGATCTTATTTCATCTCCCTCCTATATCCCATTGCTTTAATAGGAAAATGGAGGCTAGCCCAATAAATCATGAATTATAGAATCAGTGCTGACAGGGACTTCAGGAAGCAAATTCCCTCATAAGGAAACAGTCATTTATGATGAGAATTTAAGAGCATATAAGAGCAAGAATTTATAAAGTGCTTACTACAAGCAAGGCATTGTGCTAAGCCTTAGGGATACAAATGCAAGAAAAAAGAAAGATAGTCCCTGTCCTCAAGCAGCTTGTATTCTATTTAACCAGGGTGAAATATCCAGAGTTAGTTTTCCCTGGAGGGGAGCATTTGCATTTTGATTGAACACTTGGATGGTGGTTGTCCTTTGTTCTTGAAGAGGGCCAAAATGACATCAATATGTTGGAGGCAAGTTACAGTGTGTCCCTGATCAGACCAACATGAGCTTGGAATGCTTTGCTATAAGTTGGATACAAATAATCCCTATGAACATTTGGGGTGGACTCTCTAACTTTGATCATTTTGTGTTTCTTCTGACTTAATTCAATTCTTTGCTCCGAGCAGTACCTTCTCTGATCAGGGCACGCCATGCTGGACAGTCCTGTGCCAGTGTCTCCTATGTCATACAATCAATTCTAAAATTCTTAAGAAATAGTGTCACTTTTTCTGACCACCTTGTGAGCTCTTGCCCTGCATGAGTTGTCCATTAAAAAATCTTTTTGGGAAGTGTACATTTGGCATTCGAACAATGTGACCAGCCTAGCGCAATTATGTTCTCAGTAGTAGAGTTGAAATACCTGATAAAGAGCTTATGATGAAGCAGTTCTTTTTTTTTTGCTGGGTAAATCTGATTGTTACAAAGGTCTTTGTTGTATTGAACTGAATTTTGCCTATTTGTGGCTTTGTTCAAATACCTATTCTATCCCCTTCACCCACTCAATTTGATCTGATTTTACTCTCTCTTATCAGGTAAAATGAGTCTGTTTTTTCTTTCCCCTTAAAGGCCTTCATATATTTGAAAGAAAACTACCATGTATGCATTAAACCATCTCTCCATGTTAAAAATCCTTAGTTCTTCCAGTAGATCTTCATATGACACAGATCCAAGTGTTCTCTCTCTCTTCTGGATGAACTTCAAATTTATCAGATTTCTTCCTAAAAGGTGACTCCAGAACTAGATTCAATACCCCAACTTCCAATATTCCAATATAAATCCTAGTATCTTAATATGATGAGGAGAGCAGGAATATCCCTTTTTTTTGCTTGTCCAATGTAAGATTGTGTGAAATTGTTAGCTTCCATATCACATTGCTGGCTTATGTTGAACTCACAATCACTTAAGACTGTGAGAGACAGTATTAAGAATAAATATAGGCACCCTCCCTTCCTTGCCATTAGAACTGGAAATGGGGTTTAAAAAAGAGACCAGAAAAAATAAAAAAAGCTTTGGAGCTCCATATCACCTTTACATGCCATAATGTCAAAAACTCCAGATGCATTATCTCAATCCTTGCTAGGATAATTCCCCCTCCATTTGAGTATTGCCCCTCACTTCACTGTCTCCAGCCCTTGACCTTCTTATATTGACCCCAATTCTTTCATGGAATTATGGCTTGTCTGCCGTCCCAGTGTCTTTGCCCCCTTATTTGTCTTTGTTTCCCCTATAAGATTGTATACTTAGGTTATGCATTCTGTTTGCAAACTCTAGTTAACTAAAACCCTATATAAGTTTCCCACCTTGATTTATCTGCACTGAATGCTTTTGACAAGAGTCCCATTCAGCAGGTTAGCCTGCTAACCTCTCCACATTAAAGATTAAAAAGCAATATCTGTCTGCCTCAGTTTCTCAGATATAACAGCAGTATGGTATAGGAGTAGGGGAGTCCCAAGTATGGAAAAAGTGGGCTCAACTCCTGCCTTTGACACTTGTCGTTGTGTGATCCTGGGCAAGTTAATTTAATCTTTCAGTACTCTAGTCCCAGCTTCTAAACTGTGGGTTGTGATCCATATGGGGACTCTCTTCAACAATGATATGATTCAAACCAGGTCTACTTGTGCAGTGATGAAGAGAGCCATCTACACCCAGAGAGAGAACCATGGGAACAGAGTGTGGAACACAACAGAGCATTCTCACTCTCTCTGTTGTTATTTGCTTGCATTTTGTTTGCTTTCTCAGTTTTTCTTTTCCTCCCTTCTTGATCTGATTTTTCTTGTGCAGCAAGATAACCGTATAAATATGTACACATATATTGGATTTAACATGTATTTTAACATATTTAACATGTATTGGACTACCTGTCAGCTAGGGGAGGGGGTGGAGGGAAGGAGGGGAAAATTTGGAACAAAAGGTTTTGTAAGGGTCAATGTTGGAAAAATTACCCATGTATATGTTTTATAAATAAAAAGCTTTCACAAAAAAAAGAAAAGGCAAAAACACAAGACAAATTAAACAAACAAACAAAAATTATATCAAAAGGGTTTCTTTAACCAAATCTAATTTTACAACTTGGCCCTGTAAAAAACCTCTGGCACTCTCTTAAAGGAACTTGGGCCTTCCTTTTTCCACCTCTCCCATGACTATGTTTGAACATTTTAGTCCAATTTGATGCTTACAGGACAGTTCTGAAATCTTGCTATATAGCTCTTTCCTTACAAAGGGAGATGAACTGTATAATCTCAGAGGATCACAGACAGCTGGAGTAAAATATGCAGAAACATAATCTTTTGGTTGATGGTCATGGTAGGAAATCCAGGTTGAAAAAATATATCTGCAGCCAAGGTAAGCAATAGGTGGGCCCTAAGACTTCCAAGCCATACCTGTTGCTTGTGATAATGAGTTCCTATACACATGACCTCTTAGAAATAGAAGTCCCCAGAGTTGCAGCAAACATAATAACTAGTATTTGTGTAGTTGATAAAGGCTTTGCAACCAATATTGTTTTATCTTCCTGACAATCCTGAGAGACAGATGCCATTATTACCTCCATTTTGCAGATGAGGAAACTGAGGCTGAAAGAGGTGAAGTGACTTGTTCAGAGTCACAGCCAGGAAATGTCTAAGGCAGGCTTAGAACTCAGGTCGTCTTGATTGCAGATCCAATGGTCTACATACACTGTGCGACCTAGTTATATTCAGTTTATCTGCAACTAGATTTCTAGTGAAGACTCTAGAATCCTGTTATCTAATCTAATGTAACTCTAATCTTCTGGATGCACGGTCTTTACTCCATATGTTGAGAAAATTCCCTCCAGCTAGGCTTGTGCTGGAGCCAAATGAAACACAATTAAAAGAACTTGTAGTTGAATTTTCCATGTAAACATTTACACCTTGGAAATGGGTAAATGCTTTAAATCAGGACTTGATTCATTATTTTGTTGGTTATCTGGACTTAAGAAAGTGATGAGGAAAATGTTAATTATTCAGATTAAATTTACTCCCTTTTATACATTTAAAGGTTTAATCACATTGCTTTGTTCCTCACATAAGCCATCCCATCTTCTATCTCTGTATCTTTCTACTGATTGTCCACCCAATGATCTCCTTCTCCTCTTCCTCTTTAATTCCTGGATTCTTTCAAAGCTCAATTCAAATGTCCTCTTTTGTAAGAGACTTTTATAAGTTTCCCTCCTCCTCTGCTTCTAGTTGCTACTAGAGCCTTCCCCTCTATATGTATGGCATATATCTTGTATAGATCTCTATATATTCACGGTGTCTATTCAACTGTATGGCAAACTCTTTGAAAGCATGGATTATTTTCACTTTTTTTATATTCCCAGAAATTAGCATAGTCTCTATAAGTGCTTAATAAATGCTTGTTGATTGGTTGGTTGGTTGATGTCACTGCTGGCACTTAATAGCTTTGCCAGGTCCAATCATTACTCCTCTCTTAGACTGTCTGTTTCCTCATTTGTAAGATTATAGTCATATTATTATCTCTTCTTCTGGAGGTTGTTGTGAAGATCATATGTAATATAATATATACAAAACACTTTGCAATTGTTGATAGGATCTATAGTTATTCTTAATTCAATTCATCACACATTTGTAATTATGTATGCAGCTTGGTGTAGTGTAAAAAGGACTTGGAGTCAGAAAGACCTACGGTGAAGATTTATCTGAGACATACACTGGTTGTATAACTCTGGGTAAGCCATTTAACTTCTTATTGCTACTTGGAAGCAAATCTCTGGGGCTATAAGTTGGGAAGAATGCCAATCCGCATTGGAAGAGGGAATTTCCTCATTTGTAGTTTTACAGTTCTGGCCCTAAAGTACACAATAAACAAAATATCCTATTTTCTTCCCTTTACATACCTAGCATAGGACTTTAAAAAAAAAATGTAATAAGCACTTGATACATATATACATGTATGTGTATACACACACACACACACACACACACACATATATATATATATATAATATATATATATTATGTATGTATGCATTTAATGAACAAATGAATCTTCTTCAAAATCATCTCCTCCAGACTGGCTTCTCCAAAGAACTCTGATAAATGTTTTGATAAGAACAAATATGGAATGCTGGTTTCCTTCCCTTCCAAATTTCAATAGGTGGGGACCCATTTGCTAAAGGCCATGCTCAGAGTTCCAGACTGCTGCCAGGATAGCCCCGACTCAGAAATAGATCTGTTAGTATTCTAGTTGCATTCAGCCCAGACTAACAGGAGTCTCTTTAGGAGTATGATTTCATCAATGAGGTTAAGTATCATATATTGTGCCCAGAATCCTAATTGTGGGGCCATTTGCAAAGCCTTTCCAAACACATATGTACACATGGAGCTAAGGACTCGGTTGGATTCTCTGAGACTTTTAATAAGAAAAAAGCTAAATAGTAAAAGCTGTAAACCCTAACCCTATACTATGTTATTTATCCTTATTTTCTGTCTTTCCTACTATCCTCCCACTTCCAATAATTTCCTGCTACTTTTTAGTTCTTAGGGGAGAACATTCAACCCAGATAATAGTGATAGTTCACATCTTTATAATACAAAACATTGCTCCAATGCTCTGTCCTGGTCTTCACCATAACCCTATGAAGGAAAAAAAGGCATATATCCATTTTTACAAATAGGGAAACTGAGGCTCAGGGATCAAAACTATCTTACTGGGAAGGTCACATGGTTAATAAATTACTGAGTTAACACTTGAATCCAGGTCTCTAGACTCTTCAGTATAGATTTCTAGTCACTTGACCTCATTGTCTCTTCAGTTGTGTACTTTATCAAAGTTTTATGATTAAGAGAGGGCAGGGCTTATGCATTAGGAGGAACAGGAGATAGATAGCTTATGTGACTTTTTTTTTTTTTTTTGTCCTCCAGCTAAACTACCATGCCTGAAGTTGTTACCATTAGAACCATTTATTTCTCCATAATCCCTAAGGAAATGTAGTAGAAGAGAGTAGTGAAAGGGGGATCTTTACATTTGAAAGATTAGATGACCTTCAAAGTCTCTTTCACCTCTGATATTCTGTGATCTGGCAAAAATGAAGGCATTTAGGAATTATGCTATCCGGTGGGGGAAGGGGTTAAAGTATCTGCTTATATATATCTGCTAGTCTGATATAACTAGGAATGATTTTCTTTGATTAATCCATCATGTATTGTCACTCAGGTAAGAGGAATGGGAGATAAATAAGTTTTGACAGATTAAAGCCTGGGATATTGCCTGCTCTATTGAGACACCATTGCAAAGAATCTTGGGAAGATGGGAAGCAACATGAGGCATGTATCTTAGGGCAAGGAGACAGTGAAATGTCATATATAAAATGTCCGTGTCATTATTTCACAACATCCTACAGTGCTCTGAGAATGATGGAGACAATGATGAGGGTGGTTATGATCATGACAATGATGGGGATAATTATTATGATAGGGATTGTGATGGTCACGGTGATTGAGAGGAATAATGGTGATGATGTCTATGTGGGACGATGAAGAGCATGATGGAATGACAATTATGTCCAGAAGGAGGAGGAGGATGACCTGGGTAAGTTGATGCCCACAAGGATGATGGCGATGATGAGTGAAACTATTATGATCATGGTAATAATGGGAATAATGACTTTGATGGGCATAGTGATTATGATGGGAATGATGATGACCTTCATGATGATGGTGACAATGATAGTGAAAATGTTGGGTATGATTATGATCTTGGTAGTGACGAAGAATGATGACAGCTAGGCATGTGCATATCCTTCTCTGTGCTGTTTATGGAGCCACTGGTCATTGCCCTCCTGGATAATATCAATTCCTCTCTCACATTTCTTCTCCCATCTTCTCATTCTCCTTTGCTGAATTATCTCCTAGTATAGGAGTTTGTCCCCTCAAGGATCCATCCTGGCTTATCTTCTCTCCTCTCTTTTTATTCATCCTTGTCAATTACATTTTCACTTGTGGGTTCAATTATTATCGCAATGCAGAGGACTCCTAAATCTACCTATTTTTACCTAATTTTAGTTCTTCTCTTCAGTTCCACTGTGATATCTCATTGGCATTTCAAATTCAATATTTCTAAAATGGAACTCATTATCATCTCTCCTAATTCCTCCCCTCCTTCAAACTTCCCTGTTTCTATTAAGAATGCCACTATCCTCTCAGTCACTTGGGTTCATAATTTTAGAGGCTTCCCTCTCCCTAATTTCCTTTATCCAATCAGTTGCCAAATTAGATTGAATGAATCTGCATGGCATCTTTTCTATGTATTTCTTTCTTTTCTCCACCCACACAGCTGTCACCCTAATTTAGCCCTCTTACCTAGCCTCCTGCATTCAGTCCCTCATTCTTGAGTCTCTCCCTTTCCAACTCCAACCTCCACAAACCCCCAAATGCATATGGTTTATAGACATCAATCCTTGCTCAGAAATCTTCAGTTCCATTACCTGTAGAATGAGACATAAACTCCTTACCTCAACTTTTCAGGACACCACAATTTGGCTCCAACTTCAGCTCCATGTCACACCGCCTCCTCCACTCTCTGCCTTTGCACACCCTATATTCCAGGCAAACTGGACAATTCCCAGAGCTCCTCATCTCTGTCTCTCTCCAAAGTCTTATTTTCTTCCAGGGCACAGTTACCACCTCTGTGGAACTTTTTCCTACCAATAGACAGAATTCTCTCTTTTTTCTTCTTCAAGTTCCTTGGCATTTACTTCACAGGATCACAGAATGCCTCCTTTGAAAGAGCTAGATGAGGTCTTTGACTTCAATAGGAGTCTAAACAAGAATTTTCTCTAAAACATACATGATAAGCCAAATTTAGTTTGAAGCTAGTAATGGGAAGCTCACTATCTCCCAAGATAGTCCATTGCACTTTAGGATGGTTCCTTGGTATAAGACCAAAATCTGCTTCTCAGCAATTTCCAGGTTTAATACACAATTCTGTCATGTCACCATGTATCTCCCAGAAGAATATAAGTTCACTGAAGGTATAGACTAACATTTTTGTCCTTGTATCACCAGCCTGTAGCAGTGTTTTACACATAACAATTAGGGCTTAAGAGCTATTTATTGGATGGAATTACATAGAATTACATTCTTATGAGGGGCATGGCAATGGAGGTGATGGTTATAGGAGATAGAGATCAATAATGGGGATGAGGATATCCATGATGATGAACAATGATAATTGCCACAGTAATGTAGGTGGATAATAAGAACATTAAGAATTATGGAAGTGAAGAAGATGATAAAAAAGATGATGGAGATGATGATGAAAAGTGCTGGAACTCTATCTTTCCAGAAATCAGCAGGAGTCAGGATCACTAAACGTCTTTATTCTAGATCTTTACCGTCGCCTCCAACGCCAGGTCACGAGTGCAAGTGAGCGTGAGTTCCACCACCCAAGTTTCTCTTGCTCCTCCCACACAAGTCACTTCCCTCTCTTTGTCTCACCAATCAAGTCAGCACAGAACAGCTGGGGAGGGTCAACCTTAAACAAGTTAATAGGGAACCGTCCAATTGGCAATTAGTCTCACGTGCTTCATCATCCAAGTGCATTGCTCAGTTCTAGCCCTTTACATCTCCCGCTTTCTTTTGTTTTAGACCACAGGAGGTCGCGCCATCCCTGACCTTTCAGGGAGATGAGAACCCCAAAAAGGACGTGATCACGCCCCCCCTGACTTCTCAGGAGGGGAGATGAAAGCACTAAAAAGGAGATAATCACGCCCTCCCTGACATCTCAGGAAGGGAGATGAAAAGCACCAAAGAGAAGTGGGGATTTGCTAGCGGGTTTCTGGATTGAAGGGCCTTATTAGAGACAAGTATGCACAAACCCATCAGCATGGGAGTTATTACACAAGCACATAGCAATAACGCAGAGGCTATTAGTGGTGACTCTCCCCACAATCAGTGCAGACTCGATGTGGTGTAACAAACAGGAATTGTACATGCAAATAGTGACATAACAAACAATATAAATCAACATGGTATTGTAAGAGATTTCCAGAAGTCCTAGAAGGAGGGTATGTAGACACCAGACACACATACCCCTTCTTCAGCAACCAAGAAATAGTCCAAAACCAATCTATTGTCCATTGCTTCACTGTTAGGGAATCCAATGATCCCCACAAGTTTTTGAAATCCCACATCAGTCTTTTTATATGTTAGGGAATCCAATGATCCCCACAAGTTTTTGAAATCCAGCAACAGTCTTATGATGCCTCAGAGAATCCAATGATTCCTGAGGACTTTTCAGTCCTACAATAGTCTTATGATGCCTCAGAGAATCCAATGATTCCTGAGGACTTTTCAGTCCTACAATAGTCTTACGATGTCTCAGAGAATCCAATGATTCCTGAGGATTTCAGTCCTACAATAGTCTTATGATGTCTCAGAGAATCCAATGATTCCTGAGACTTTCAAGTCCTACAATAGTCTTATGATGTCTCAGAGAATCCAATGATTCCTGAGACTTTCAAGTCCTACAATAGTCTTATGATGTCTCAGAGAATCCAATGATTTCTGAGGATTTTCAAGTCCAACAGTTTTTGATGTCCATGGGTCAAACGCCATAACTGCCAGGTTCTTTCAGTGGTGGGCACAGTCAGCAACGGAACCACCCGATGTTTCTTGGGCCTTCTCCTTCGTTTCAAGGGTCTGCTCTGTCTCTCTCCGATGGACAAGGCGAATACGGCTCGTTGGCACCCATCTGATTCCTTCTCCATCTGTAGAGATACAAGCAAACCCTCTCCCCCAAGCAGTTAACCTATCTGGTCCCTTCCATTCACCACTTTCTGGGTCTCTCCACATCACTTGGCGATTATCTAAAGACAGTGGAGCTGCTCGCACTGGACACTGCCCTTCCGGTGAGTTATAAAACCTGTCTGCTGGAGCCAGTGCATCTTTGTCAAAAATTAAAAAATTAATGGTATAGAGAACTAAATTTAGAAGTTCTCTAGGGTTACCCGTGGCTCCCCCTTTCTTTTGTTTTTGGAGGAGTGTCTTAATATCTCTGTTTCTTCTCTCTACTATTGCCTGCCCTTGAGGATTAAAGGGTATGCCCGTGGTGTGTAAAATCTTATACTGTGCACAAAAGTGTGTAAAATGTTTAGATGTATATGCAGGTCCATTGTCTGTTTTTATTGCTTGTGGCACGCCCATAATTGCAAATGCTTGTATAAGGAATTCAGTGACCACTCGGGCTGTCTCTTTTGCTGCTGGTATTGCAAATGTGAATCCTGAAAAGGTGTCTACCACGACATGGATAAAAGATAGACGACCAAAAGATTTATAATGGGTCACATCCATTTGCCAAATTTCATTAGGTCTCAAACCACGAGGATTCTTCCCTGGAGGGAGTGTAGGAGCATGGAAAGGAAGGCAAGCTGTACAGGCTTTTACTATGCTCCTAGCTTCTTCTCTTGTTATTCCAAACTGCAAACGTAAAGCTCGGGCAGCCTGATGATATTTAGAATGAGACTCTTGTGCTTCTTGAAATAAAGGAGTACTGGCCAGCATGGTTAGAAGGCTATCTGCCTTTGAATTACCATCAAAAATAGGACCTGGAAGTCCACTATGGGAATGGACATGCAAAATATAAATCTTACCTGGATGCTTTCTCACTTGCTCTTGAAGCTCTTTAAAGAGCTGATATATATTGGAGGCTACAAATTTTATTTGGGCTGTGGCAATTCTTTGTACCACACCTACTGAATAGGCTGACTCAGATATTATATTTATGTCTCCCGGATAATAAGCAAGAGCTAGAATTATTGCATACAATTCATTCTGCTGAGTGGACTGAAAAGGAGTTCTGATTACTCTCTTTATAGTTAAGTCACGAGAATACACAGCGCAAATATTATGTTTGGATGCATCTGTAAAGATAGTTGGTCCTTTAAGAGGAACTTTAGAAACCTTTTCTTCAAGAATCCATTGCCAATTATGTAGCAGTCTGGTTATCTTTAATGGAGATCCGTGTGCAAAATTTGGAGCCATGGCTAATAAAATTTGCCACTCTGGGATGGTTTCGCAGCACACATTAACTTGTGCATTAGTATAAAAGGTATATATCTTATCAGGTCTTGTCCCAGATAATTGTACTGCTCGTTTAATGGCCTTTAATAAAATTCTAGCCACAAGCACTGGGTAAGGAATAAGGCTTTGTTCTGGTTGTGCTGGGAGGTTCACCCACTCTATCACACTGTCTCCTTGATGAAGGACTGCTGTGGGGGCCTCTTGTGTAGCAAAAACTGATATTTCCAAGGGTTTTTGAGTGACTCTTTCAACCACATTGGATAAAGCCAGTTCAACTTGTCTCAAAGCCTCTTGAGCTTCTTTTGTAAGCTGGCGTGGTGAATTTAAAGCACTGTCTCCCCTTAAAATGTCATATAATGGTTGCAATTGACAGGTAGTCAAGCCTAGCACGGGACGCATCCATTGGATATCTCCTATCAATTTCTGGAAGTCATTTAAGGTGTTTAGCTTCTCTGTTCTTAAGGAGAGTTTTTGTACTGTAAGCACCTTAGGATATACTTCATATCCTAAATATTGAAAAGGAGCATGTCTTTGAATCTTTTCTGGAGCTATGTGCAATTTATAATTCCTTAGTGTTTCTATGGTTTTTTGTAGACATGCTTCTAACATTTGTTCCTCAGGTGCACATCCCAATATATCATCCATGTAATGTAATAACATTACTTTTGGAAATGCTTTTCTTACTGGAGTAAGAGCAGCAGCAACATACATTTGACACATAGTAGGGCTGTTTTTCATTCCCTGTGGCAAAACTGTCCATTCATATCTTTTATAAGGCTCAGCTAAGTTAACGCTGGGCACTGAAAAGGCAAATCTTTTCATATCCTCCTTATCTAGAGGGATAGAATAGAAACAATCCTTAATGTCTATAACCCACAGAGGCCATTCTCTAGGCAACTGAGTAGGAGATGGAAGTCCAGGTTGAAGAGTTCCCATAGTTTCCATCTGTTCATTTACCTTTCTTAAATCAGTCAACATCCTCCATTTTCCAGATTTCTTTTTTACAACAAATACTGGGGAATTCCAAGGACTTAGAGAAGGTTGTAAGTGTCCTTGATCAAGTTGTTCCTGTACTATATCTAGTAAGGCCTGAATTTTATTGTTATCTAAGGGCCACTGTTCTATCCACACTGGTGTATCAGTTTTCCACTGGATAGGAACAGGTGAAAGTGTTGGCAGGCCTTCAACAGCAGCCCTGCCTAAAAAACCGAAGTACTCATTTTTAACCCTAATTGTTGTAAAATGTCTCTTCCCCACAGATTGATGGGGATTTTTTCAACTATAAAAGGAGTAAAAACTCCTGTTTCACCTTCAAATACCCATCTTAAAGGGGTAGCACTAACTTCAGCTGCTATTGATCCTCCTACCCCAGACATGTAGGTGTCTGCCTTAGTCTTTGGCCAGTGACTGGGCCAGTTGGCACCTCTAATGACTGTGCGATCTGCACCTGTGTCCACCAGTCCTTCTAATGCTATGCCATTTATATAGATGGTGAGCATAGGTCGGTCAGCTGTCACAGCTGCTGTCCAGTATATTCCTGGGTTTTTCTGCTTGGAGTCAGAACATGGGTGACTGTCACCAGGTTGCTTATTAGGAGTCTGTATCAATAAACCCGATGCTACTACTTCCCCTGGTTGATAAGTCACACATTGTCTCCCTGTGTTAGTGACTGGGATATTATCTACACATTCCCCAGTTTCCCACATCAGTGTATGAATGAACACTGTCTTGTAAGTACTCTCAGGAGGTGAAATGGTCAAGCCTACTGTGCCTGGAGGCAAGGGATCCATAGGTTGGAGAGGAACAGATTTCACCTCTCCAGGGGGTATCTCAATTGTCCCAGCTGCATACAACTCTATCCTCCCTAATTGTAGCCCCTTTCTCCCATCATGTTGCTTCCTGGCTGACTGATTGTGTAATCCCTTTCTCCCCTCAGATGGCTTCCTGGCTGATTGGTCATGTCTGGGTATTGGACTTGGAGGCACTCTCTGGGTGTGGCATCGGCTGCCATCATGCCCCAAGTGTTTTTTGCTTGGGGCCCTGGAGCTGGGCCCCTCATCCCGTTTCCCTGAATCAGTCTACACTCTGAGGCCCAATGGAGTCCTCTGTTGCATTTTGGACATGGGGTTTTGGGTCTTGTTCTCCCAGCCTGTTTTCTCACTCTGTCTCTATGCCAACATTGAGCTTTCAAATGGCCTACTTTACCGCATTGAAAGCATTGACGAGTCTCTCGGGAAACCCCTTGCCAAAAGGGATCCTGTCTCCCCATGTTGGGATCTTGGGAAGTCTGCACCATAGCCTGGCTATAAAAGGTATTTGTGCCCATTGCAGCACAGCGTCTTATGATCTCCTCTAAAGGAGCATCCTTACGTAGTCCTAGTATAATCCTTCTACAAACCTCATTGGCATTGTCTCTAGCAAGTTGCCTCACCAAAGTGTCTGTTACTTCATTTTCACCATTTGCCTGTATGACAGCTGTCTGCAAACGTGCCACAAAATCAGCAAAAGGTTCATTTGGTCCCTGTACAATTTTTGTGTAGGTCTCACCCTTGTAGTTTTTACTGGGGAGAGAAGCCCATGCCTTGATAGCAGCAGCAGAAATTTGCTCAAATGCTGTTATGGAGTAATTAATCTGTACCAAAGCGTCTGCATAAGAACCTATACCCATTAGTAGGTCATAGGTGATGGAAGTATTAGCTGCATTTTGACTATTTTGTTGGGCTTGAATTCTACAGAGCTCAGTAAATTCAGAAAGCCACAACAAATTTTGTCCAGGTTCTAAGCACACTTTTGCAATGACTTTCCAGTCACTAGGGGTTAAGGTTTCATAAGCCAAATTGTGTATTAACATTTTAACATAATCTGATGTAGCCCCAAAGACAGTGCAAGATTTTTTCAGGTTTTTAAGGACATCCATATTAAAAGGAGCATATCTTCTACTCTCTTGACCTGCAGAATTACGCTGTTGAATCACGGGAAAAATTTGAAGTTTGAAATCATTATCTACTTCTTTTCCATTTTCAATTGCTTCAATAAGCCCTCTTTCTAATCTAGTTACAGGAGTGGGCAGTTGTTGGGAGGGGGGGCTCTGTGTGGGAGGAGGGGGGGGGCGCTGATGAGGTCACCGCCCCTCCCACTACTCCTCCTCCCTCCGTCCCTGAAGGTGGAGTGGATGTGGGCTGATCAATA
Source organism: Sminthopsis crassicaudata (assembly GCF_048593235.1). Classification (NCBI taxonomy): domain Eukaryota; kingdom Metazoa; phylum Chordata; class Mammalia; order Dasyuromorphia; family Dasyuridae; genus Sminthopsis; species Sminthopsis crassicaudata. Next base: position 590,254,429 of record NC_133619.1, on the reverse strand, counting down.
ATCTGCTCTCTAGGTGGGGTTGAAATTTCTTCAGGACAATCAGAGTCTACACCCTCAGATTCCTCATTCAAATCCCCTTGCCCTCTGGCAATGTCCTGAGTTTGCCTATCTTCTATCTTTTGTTCCTCACGCTTCCTTCTCTGAGCCTTTTTAGAACTCTTCCTTCTTCTAAACTCTTCTTGATAGCTTAAGTCTAATAGAATCAAGTTGTATAGGTAAAATACCTCTGGGAAAATTTGACAATTCCCATTTTTTGAGTAAAATTCTTTCATTTCAAGTCCCACTAGCTTCCATTTATCTATACGTAGTTTTTCTTCATTTAAGAACCAAGGGGACGTGCGAATCAATGAGTGTATGAGATTATTCATTTGTGGGATGGGAACAAGTAAACTTTTCTCATCAATTATCTTAATTATATCCTCTATAGCATTGCTAGATGAGGCAGGGGCTGGGGTTGGAGCAGGGTCAGCTGAGGCCCAGGATTTACCTAACATCTGCCCCATCTCAGTTACTAGAGATTGCTGATTTAGTCCTTAACAAGGTAAGTTCCTTATTTCTATTAGAATACTCACCTAATCTCCTGGTCACAGGAGGACTTCGGTGGAAGTAGGGTGCCAGCCACACGTTGGACGCCAAATGCTGGAACTCTATCTTTCCAGAAATCAGCAGGAGTCAGGATCACTAACCGTCTTTATTCTAGATCTTTACCGTCGCCTCCAACGCCAGGTCACGAGTGCAAGTGAGCGTGAGTTCCACCACCCAAGTTTCTCTTGCTCCTCCCACACAAGTCACTTCCCTCTCTTTGTCTCACCAATCAAGTCAGCACAGAACAGCTGGGGAGGGTCAACCTTAAACAAGTTAATAGGGAACCGTCCAATTGGCAATTAGTCTCACGTGCTTCATCATCCAAGTGCATTGCTCAGTTCTAGCCCTTTACAGAAAAGCATGATGGTGATGGAGTAGGTGATTATCGTGTCAATTATTAGGATTATTGTAACTGGTGGTCTGATGATGGTGTAGGGGATAAGGGCAAGGATTATGGGATTGATGATCTAAGGGATTATAGCAGCAATGACTATGGGATAATTTTAGTCATGGTGATGATGGAAATATTAATGCAAGTGAGAATGATGAGAGAAGGTGATGAAGGGAAGGGATGATGATGAAGGTCATGATGCTGACAAAGAAAGATAAAGATAATGAATGTGGCCATAGGGATAGACATTATAGAGATAATAAAGAGAGGGGATAATAGTCCTGGATTTGAGGAGGGTTATGTTGAAAATGATTACATAGTAATTATGATGATGATAACCATAGGATTCAAATGAGGGGTGATGGAGAAAATAACACCAATTTAACAATTATTACAAACATTCATATAGTGCTACATATGTGCACATATATGAAATTTCATATATATTCATATTTTATACATACATAATTCACATGTATAATTCCCTTTCCCCTTTGGGTCTTGCAACAACCCTATGAAGCATGTATTGCAGTTATTATTTTATAGATATGGAAACTCAGGCCCAGAGAGGATAAATAATTTACTAGTCATGGGTGGGATTAGAACTCAAAGCTTTCTTGATTCTTCATCTAGCCATATATTTACTATATTACACTAAAATTTTAGTAACGGTGATGATGATGGCTATGGTGGCAATAAGGATTCTGGTGACGTGGATGACTATGACATTGGTAAAAGTAATTCCCATGAGTGGAAACACCTTTTACCAATGCAAGTCCTCAACTCTTCTGAAATTTAAGAGTCTCAGAGGGTTGCTATGAATTACTAAACTAGGATATATCAGAGGGGGTATGTGAACTTATATCATCCTGACTCTAGGGTCAGGTATTTATCTGTTACCCCCACATATTCTACTGTATTTATGAATACAATGTATTCTTGTTCTCTCTTTCTATTTCTCTTTCATTCTCTCTATTTCTCTGTCTATCTCTATTTCTCTTGCTTTCTCTGCCTCTGTCTCTTTCTTCCTTTGTCTCTCACATGATCTCTGTTACTGTCTCTCCTTCTCTCTCTCTTTTTCTTCTCCCTTCCAGGTCTTTCTCTTATGAGTACTGAAGTCAGTGTTCCCTCTCTTCAGCCAGGCCTCTCTGGCCTCAGGATAGGTACAGATTGTAATCCATTGTAATCCTCTTAACAGGAATAATTGTGTGCCTTATATTTCTAGGATTATTGTTAAGGATGATATTTTTTATTAGATAGAAGTCATTTATGATAGATTTGTATATTGAGCTCATGATTCCCCTGATGGTTCATTCATAAGCTTGGTAGTTAGATGGCTAAGTCTGGAAGCCCTGGAGTCACAGAAAAGAAGGGAATAAGCATTTGTTAAGTACTTAGCACAGTTGTCAGGCGGTGTTCTAGGTACTGTGATAGGAGTTTACAAATATCCCTTCTGATCCTCACAACTACCCAAGGGAGGCAGGTGTTATTGAAAAAATGAGGCAATTGGAGGAGGTTGAGTGCCTTGCTCAGAGTTTCAGAGCCTATAAGTGCCTAAAGTCAGATTTGCCTCCTGAATCTAGGCCCAGTGCTCTACTTGCTATGCCATCTAAGCTGTCTCGAGGAAGAACTAAATTCAAATTTGGCTTCAGACACTTAACCAGATATGTGACTTTGGGCAAGTCAATTAACAACTGTCTGCCTCAACATTCTCATCTGTAAAATGTGTATAACAATAGGATCTACTTCTTAGGATTGATGTAAGGATAAAAAAAATGAGATATTTGCATGAGAAAAATAAAGTGCTTTGCAAACCTTAAAGCATTATAAATGCTTGCTATTAGTTCATCTTACACTTGGTCAGCATACTCATTTCTTAGCTAAATATTCTCCTCTGTCTGATATAATTGCCATTGCATTTCCCACTTTCTCTAAAGTACAATAGGGTAATTATATTGTGTGAGCCCATTTTTTTTTTTTTTTTCAGCTAAGGCTAATGGGGTTAAGTGACTTGCCCAGAGTCACACCACCAGGAAGTGTTAAATGTCTATGGCCATATTTGAACTCAGGTCCTCTTGATTTCAAGGCTGGTGCTCTATCCACTGTACCATCTAACTGCCCCATGAATTCAGTTTTTAAGGGGCACTATAGCCTAAAAGATTCCAGGAGCTATTTTGGAAGCCCAGCAAATTCAGAAGCTGGTGGAAGATGGCTAGGTTCCTTTCTTTCAGAAGTTTCATTAACAATAATCTATGCTCATGTTGAGTTGCTCATCTAAACAGTCTTTGATTTCCTGCTTCATTTTCTTTTTTCCACAATTTGATTCAATAAGCCTTTATTAAACACCTACAGGATGCTGAATATTGTACAGACATCCAAAGTTTAACTAAGACAAAGCCCCTTTTCTCATGGAACTCAACATCCACTGGAAGAACACGCATACCTGTGGCTTCCTATTGACCCCAGGATTGAATAGAAACTCCTCTGTTTAATTTTTTAAATCTCTTCCTAGTCTTCCACTTTCCTTCTTTTCCTGTTTTTAGGATTAAAAATTTTTTAGTATTCTTTTCTCCAGTTATATTTTAAAAACAATTTTTAATATTTGTTTTTTAAAACTTTGAATTCCAAATTCTCTTTGTTTTTCCCTCCCTACCTTACTCATTGAGAAGACAAATGATTTGATATAGGTTATATGTCTGTAGTCATCTGAAAACTGTTCATATCTCTTAATCATTTATTAATTGAGAAATGGCTCCTATTTTTATAAATTTGACTCAGTACAAAAGTTTGTAGCAGCTCTTTTTGTGGTGACACAAATTGAGAAATGAGTAGCTGTCCATCAATTGGGATGAATAAGTTATGGTATATGAAAGTAATGGAATGCTATTGTTCTATAAAAAAATTGATGAACAAGTTCATTTTAGAAAGGCCTGGAAAGATTTACATAAACCGATGCTGAGCAAAACAAGCAGAACCAGAATACATTGTATACAGTAATAGCAAGATTTCACAATGATCAATTATGAAAGACTTGTTTCTTAGTGGTTCAGTGATCCAAAGTAATCCCAATAAACTTTGAATAGAAAACACGATCTTCATCCAGAAAAAGAACTATGAAGATTGAAAAAAAATCAACCCATATGCCATGTTTACCTTTTTTTTCTGTTGTTTTTTTCCTCTCATGTTTTTCCCCTTTTGTTCTGATTTTTCTCTTCCAAAATGATTCATAAAGAAATATATATTTTAAAAGTTAATATACACGTATAACCAGAAAAATAAAACAAATAAAAAAATTTGATTCAGTTCTTTATATATCTGAAAATGAGGCCTTTATCAGAGAAACTTGATTCAAAATGTTTTAAAAATTATGATTACTAAATGTATTTCCCTCCATCCTATTCTCCCCCCTACACCATTTATTCTGTTTTCTCTCATTTTGCCCTGTCACTCCTCAAAAATGTATTGCTTCTGATTACCTCCTTTCCAAATCTGCCCTCCCTTCTATTAGTCACCTCTTCTCTTACCACCTTCCCTTCCTTCTTTCCTGTAGGATAAGGCAGATTTCTGTACACAATTGTATATGTATATATACATATATACTCTCTGAGCCAATTCTGATGAGAGTAAAGCACACTTACTCCTCCAATTCCCCTATCTTCTCCTCTATTATAAAAGCTTTTCTTGTCTCTTTTTGTGAGATAATTTAGCCATTTTACTCCTCCCTTTCACTTTCTCCTAGTATATTCCTTTTTCTCATCCCTTAATTATTTTGTATCATCTTACCATATTCAAGTCCAATCCTTTGTCCATATATATATTTCTAACTGCCCTGATAATGAGGAAGTTTTTATTCATTATAAAGTTTATATATATATTTATATATATAATTATTTTATATATTTATATATATTTATTCGTCATAAGTATCATCTTCTTATGTTCAAATATAAACAGTTTAACCTTATTAAGTGCCTTATGATTCCCCTTTCCTGTTTACTTTTTTATGCTTCTCTTGAGTCTTGCATTTGAAAGTTGAATTTTCTACTAAGCTCTGATCTTTCCTTTAAGAATGTTTGAAAGTCCTCTATTTTTATTGAATTTCCTTTTTTTTTTCTTCCTAAAGGATTATATTCAGTTTTTCTGAGTAGGTGATTTGTGATTATGATCCTAATTTCTTTGCCTTCTGGAATATCATAATTCAAGCCCTTAGAATAGCTCTTTTAATAGATTTAGAGTAATAGAAGCTGCTAAATCTTGTTATCCTGATTGTGGTTTCAAAAAACTTGAACTGTTTCTTTCTGGCTGCTTATAATATTCTCTTCTTGATTTGGAAATTTTGGAATTTGGCTATAATATTCTTGGGAGTTTCCATTTTGGGATCTCTTTCAGGAGGGGATTAGTGGATTCTTTTAGATTCTAATTTATCCTCTGGTTCTAGAATGTAGGGAAGTTTTCCTTGATATTTTCTTGAAAGATGATGCATAGACTTTTTTTTTTTTTTTAAATCATGGCTTCCAGTTAGTCCAGTAGTATTTAAATTCTCTCTCCTAGATATATTTTCCAGATCAGTTTTTCCAATGAGATATTTCATGTTATCTTCCATTTTGTCCATTCTTTTGGTTTGTTTTATTGTTTCTTGATGTCTCATAAAGTCTTTAGCTTTCAATTACTCAATTCTAATTTTTAAGGAATTTTCTTCAGTGAACTTTTGTACCTTCTTTTTCCTTTGGCCAATTCTGCTTTCTAAAGAGATTTTTTCCCCCCAGTGAGTTTTTTGTGCCTTTTTTCCCATTTGGACAATTCAGCTTTTCAAAACATTATTCTCATTGTTTTTTTGTACCTTTTTTGCCATTTGGCCTATTCTGTTTTTTAAGGTGTTGCTTTCTTCACTATTTTTGTGTGTGTCTCCTTTTAGCAAGTAATTAACTCTTTTTTCATAATTTACTTTCATGATGATTTCATCAATCTCATTTCTCTTTCTAGTTTCCTTTTCTTTATTTTCAAAATCCTATTTGAACTCTTCCATGACCTGAAACCAATTTATATATTTTTTTGATGATGGATCTAAGATTTTGTTATTTTCTTTCTTTTGAGTGTGTGATCTTTCTTTTTACCATTCTATAGTTAGAAATTTTTGCTGTTGTTTGTTCATTTTCCACTCTATTTCTTGACTTTTAACTCCTTGTTAAAGTGGATTTCTGCTCTATAGGTAAAGGGTGAACTGTGTCAGGCTTCAGTGGTTTTATGCAGCAGTTTTCAGAGATACTTCCAGGGATCTGTAAATTTTCAATTCTTCTAGGGTGGTATGATCTGAGAGGTGTTTTTATTATTTTCCTGGCTTGTGATCTGGACTGTGAGTGACCACAAGTATTTTTTTCTGCCATGGAACTGTGATGAGGATCTCTTCTCCACTGAGGCTTCAAGCTCTGGTGTGCTACTGCTTCCTCTCACCCTGGGATTACCACCCAGAACCACAACTCTGATCAAAGTATGGGCAAAGCAACAGAGTCCTGCCTCAGTGCTAGCAAAGAGACCCTAGAAATTTTCTTCCAATTGGTTGTTCAATCCTCTTACCATCTGTAGTTTAAGAGCTCTGGAAACTCTGCTTCTGCTGCTTATTCAATGATTCCCAAGGCTTATTCCTGGTTTGCTGTGGCCTGATCTGTGCCATCTATGCTGAACTGTGTGCTCCAGTCTCACCTCAGTGCAATAAGCCTTTCATATAGACCATCTAAATTGTCCTTGGGTGTAAAATTATTTCACTCTGTTCTTATGTGGGAATTCCCTTCAGGAATTTTTTATGGCATTATTTAAAGTTGTTCAGAGGGTCAGGGGAGAGCTCAAATGAGTCACTGCCTTTTCTTCATCATCTTCAACCCCCTTCCTTCCTTTCCAGTTTTCTTACATACCAGTCTCTTTCACATACTCTAAGATCAAGTGACTTTTGTCTCTGCTTTTCATCAAAAAAGACTTTCTTCCAACCTTCTGCCTTTTCCTTGGCTATTTCCCATGCTTGTAATTTTCTTCTTTACAAGGTACAGAATTTCTGCCTCTTTTCTTCCTCTGGTTTCATTCAAGTCTAACCTAAAATTCCAAGACTTCTTCAAGAAGTCTTTCCCAGTTATCCTTAATATCTATCCTTCCCTCTGTGATTATATTCAATTAATCTTACCAATATTTTGTCTGTACATAGATGTTTGTATGTTGACTACTCCCATTAGATTGTAAGCTCCGTAGGGGGAGCTTGGTAGCACAGTGGATAGAATATTGGGCCTAGAGTTAGGAACACTTAAATTCCAATTCAGCTTCAGACAATTAGACTTTGGGCAGCTCATTCTGCCTCAGTTTTCCTATCTATAAAATAGGGCTAATAATAACACCTACCTCCTAAGATTGTTGTCAGGATAAAATGAGATAAAGTTATGCAAAGCATTTTGTAAATTTTAATATTATATATAAATTCTATCATTATCATCAGCCTTTTTTGTATCACTAGTTTTTATCACTATGATTGACATTATTTAGGAGGAACTTGATATCTCTCAATTTGGAAACCCTTGATCCTTAATTTCTTATTTCTTTGGTAATACTACTTTATTATATTTTCATCCTTTAACATACATTATCCCATAGACAGTCAGCAAATACAAGTTCAGAACTGTATGAGATTGTAGATAACTTTCTGACCTTCTCTAAAATCTTTTTCCATAGAGTGCCTCTCTCCCATAAGCCATAGTTCAAGAACCATGTTTTTGCACCGTCTCCTCTTTTATCCAGTAGCCATTGTTCTCTCTCTCAAACAGCATTGCATTTGTTATCTTGTATTTATTTTTAATCTGAATCTATTTATTCTGTACACAATAACATGTAGTGTTGTCTCCCCTGATAGCTTCTGAAGAGCAGAAATTATTTAATTTTTTGGTAGTTGTATTCTTAGCTCCGGGACAGTCTCTAGCACATAGTAGATACATGATCGGTGCTTAGTCAGAGGCCAGATGGCTCACTGGCTAGAGCATTATACTTGAATCAGGAAGACCTGAGTATGAATCCTACAACAGACTGTGTGACTCTCAATGTCATAACCTCTTCATCTTCAGTTTCATTTTCTATAAATGGCAATAACCTGCCTTACATAACTGTTGTGAGATTTAAATGAGATAAAATATATGAAATGCTTTATAAACTGAATGCAGTCTAATTTTACTGATTGGTTACCTTGCTGCTTTAATGGGGTGTGGTTGTGACCCTGAATTTTCTGGTGTGATGGCCAGGGGAATATCTGTTAGAAAGGATTTGACTATGACCCAAGTGTAGTCTGTATGTTGTTGCTCCAAGATAAATAAGGTAAAAGCTCCTTTCCAGATTAGTTACAAGAGGAGGAATTTTTTGGTTATAATTACTTTGGATACCAGTTATTGTAGATCGATTCTGAGTTGCATTGATTTAGGGAACAATCACAGTGATGAAATCAAAGATTCTCTAAATATCAAAGTCATTGCCTATCATTAGTATGTCACACTTGGGTAAGTAGCCGTTGATGACTTGGTTATAGCTTTCAAGGCTAAAACAATAAGTTTTTCATAAGCATGGTTAACTGAGAAAAAACTAAAGCAGCATCCTTTCCACCTATTCCCTTCAGCATTCCTTTTCTCTAAAACATTTCTTTTTGGCAAAATAGTTGGTATAAATATTAAGTAGTATTAACATGAACCTTAAAGATTACCATTAAATATTCATTTGTATGGGACCTTAACAATTTAAAGATACAAGCATTGAGATGGTACTGAGTTCAGCTATTATCTAGACTAACCATAGTCTCTTGAAAGAATTGTCTCTTGATTTTAGATCCTTCCAATAACTTGTTTAAAGCTTGGTCTAGGGAGCCAGCTTGATGTCAAGAGCCCTTACATACAACTTTCTTCTCTTTTGTTTTTAACCACTCTTTTCCAGAGTCATAAATGTCTTTACTTAAGCTAATTTTTAATGACACAGCTGGCCTTTGTTGACCACAATCTTTCACATCAACTGGTTCCCACTTTATGGGTCCCATGTCTTTTTCCCTCTTTTGATAAAGAAAGAAAGGAAGGAGGGAAGGAAGAAAGGAAAAAATGAAAACAGAAAGAAAGAAGGAAGGAAGGAAAAGAGGGAGGAAGGAAAAAGGAAAGAAGGAAAGAAGGAAGAGAGGGAGCGAGTGAAAGAAGATAGGTAGTGAAAGAAGAGAGGAAAGAAGAAAGGAAGGAAGGAAGAGATGGAGGATGAAAGGAAGAAAGGAAGGAAGGAAAGAAGGGAGAAAGAGTCTATTGTGCTAAGCACTTTACAAATTTTACCTCATTTGATCTTCACAATATCAATTCTACAAAGTAGATAAACTTATTATTCCTATTTTACCATTGAGGAAACTGAGGTACACAGAAACTAAATGATTTGTCCAGAATCTCATAAAGTGTCTGAAGCCAGTTCTAAATTCAGGTTTTTCTGACTCCAGGCCCCATGTTCTATCCATTTCAGCTACTTAGTTGTTGACAAAGCAAAATGAGAAAAAAATGATTGCAACATCCCAGTACCTTTCTGTTTTATGCATAGAAATTCAGACTTGTTCCCTGCTGGTTAGCTGCTAAGGCTTTTAAAGCTTCAGCTTGTGTGATTGTTCATTTTAAAACAATTATAAGATTTACACATTAAGCTCTTCTCCACTGGTTTCCTTAACCATGGTTCAGACAAGTTTTCTAACTGACTTACAAATCTGCTTTTGTTTATTTTAAGATTTCAAGATTATCAGAGCACATTTTAAAAAGCAACCCTACATAGAATCACTTAATTTTATATTGCAAGAGATCTGAGAGATCGTTTATTTGAATATCTCATTTTTACAGATGGGGAAACTGAGGTTCAGAGAGATTAAGTGACTTTCTATGGTCCAGAAGCTCAGGGGTGGACCTGGGACCAAATCCCAAATGACTTCATTTTTAACAAATCAGATATTTATAATGAAAGGAGAGGGAAGAAGAAACAAACATAGATATACAAATAGTACTAGTTATGAGTGCCTAAGAAAGGTCTAAAACAGTGGCACAGGAGATAAGAAAATCAGGTTATCCCTCCAATCCTCCCCTCTCCGTTGCTATCTGTGTCTGTCTGTCTCTCTTTATCCTTCTTTTTCTTTCTGTCTCTTCTTTTCTTCACTTCTTGTTTTTTTCCTATGAGTACTAAAGTCTACGTTCCCTTTCTTCAGCCATGCATGAAATTCTGGCACTTAGGTGGTCCATAGCATATGGAGCACCAGACCTGAAGTCAGGAAAGTATCTCTCTATTAATTCAAATCTGGCCTCAGACATTTATAAGGTGTGTAACCCTGTTTGCCTCAGTTTCCTTATCTGTAAAATGGCAAGCCACTTTTGTATCTTTGCCAAGAAAACCCCAAATGTATTCACAAAGAGTGGGACATGACTAAACAACAACAAAATGAGAAATAATCTCAGACAAAAGGAATTATATACAAAGAATTGGGGTGCAGAGAAAAGATCTCTTGCAGAAGGTAGGATTTCAGCTAAATCAAAGAAATGCAGGGAAGCCAGGAGATAGAGGAAGGATAATCTAGCTGTGGTAGACAACCACTGCAAGAAGACAATGGAAGTGAAATAAAATATAAGTGGAACTAGAATAAAATGTAAGAAATTTGGAAAAGTAGGAAAAAATTAGCTTGTGCCAAATAGAGTTTATATTTGATCCTAGAAGTCATTCGAAGAATGAATGAATGCCAAAAGTAAAGACACTAAATGGGGACAGGGCAGGAGATTATCAGGGAATATAGAAGTTCTGTAGAATTCATGGATGAATGCTGGATACTCTAAAGTCAAGAAGATTGATTGGGAACATTTAGAAGACCTTTAATATGAAAATAGGGAGTTTTCATTTTACTTGGGAAGAAATGAGGAATCATTGTACGTTTTGGAGGAGGGGAGTGATCTGGCCAAATTAAGTTTTGCTTAATTCTGATGATTATTTGGTATAAAATTGAATGGAAAGGCAGTAACTAGTGATGAGAGTGATGGGGTCACAGAAGCTAAAAAGGAGAAAGAGGGAGGATAGGCTAGGAGTCTGTTGACAGGTTCCTGCTTCCTCCTCAATTGATCTTTTCCACCCTGTGGAAGAGTAGACTCTTGGAGGCCAGAATGAATCTCATAAACAGTCTTTAGGTTTTGGACAGGTGATGCTCTGGGGGAGGGGGGCTGGAAGGTCACTAGTCATCGGCCATTTTCATTGAAGACATAAAAGGAATAGTCTCATATTTCATGGCATACACATACCAAAAGCTCTGGATTAAGATTTGAGAAGAATTTCTTTGTGATTCAAGGCGATAACAGAACTGCCCTTCCCCGGAAGATCTTTATAGAAAGTAGGAGCTTTCCTAATCCATTCAACTCTATCAGCTGAAGGCAGACACTCCTGGAAACAGCAGGAGAATGGCAGGAACCTAATATCATCTTGACAGAGCTTTGTGTCTGTGGCTTTGTGATGACATGTATATTTGAGCCCGGGTCTGCTGGTTCTGAGGGTCAGCTTTGAAACTGAATTTGACTCATTCATACTGATATCTTTTCAAGTTAGGCATTGTATGCTGCCTGTTGATGTGGGATAAGTGGTTACCAGCCCATGGACTCTGCTGGTAGCTGTGCCATTTCAAGAGATCTAGAGAAAGGACCATTGAGTTGCTTCCTTGGGAATAATTTATGGAAGGCTGGGGATGAGAGAGACAGCTTGGTACAGTAGACAGAGGGTCTGCTTCAAAGTCAGGAAGTCTCTCTGACACATAGTCTGTGAATCTTGGTATGTCACCTCCTTCACTTCTCAGTGCCCTGGGCAATTAACTCTCTAAGATTATAAGTTGCCCAGGAGGTACTGATCTATATTGGTAAAGATACTTTCCTTGAAGTCTGGTGAAAATAAAGGATATACTACTTGCATGAAATGGACAACTATTGATGGGATGCAGCCTGTATTCTTGGAGGTTGTATCCTTGTAGCAATAATGGCTAACATTTATGTGGTGCTCTATGTTTACAAGGCAATTTGTACCTGTTAATTCATTTGATTCTCATAAAAACCTTAGAAGATAGATACTGGTATTATTCCATTCTATGATGAAGAAACTGAGTCAGAAGTTAAATGACTTGCTCTAGATAACACAGCTAGTAAGGTTTGAAGGAGGATTGCATCTCAGGTCTTCCTGATTCCAAGCTCAGCACACTCAATTTACTGCCCCCTAGCTGCCTCTGACACACTGATGAGATCACAGATCTATCTGAAGCCTCCAAATAACCTTCATTAAGGCTGATCCTCTAGGCTCTCGTGGGTAGTGAGAGGTCACTGGTTATTGGTCATCCTCCATAAAAACAAAGAGAACAGACTCAAATTTTATGACAAATTCTCTCCCTCTCCCTCTCCATCTCCTCTCTTCCTTCTTTCCTCCCTCTTCCTCTCTTCAGCAATGAAAGTTAAGTGACTTGCCCAGACTCTCACAGATAATAAGTATCTGAGGTCACATTTGAACTCAAATGCTCCTAACTTCAAGGTGGGTGCTCTATCCACTGTGCCCACTAGGGGCCTTTCTTAGAAAGAAAGGAAGGGTGGCCCAGGCCCAGGGATCAGGCAGCTGGGAAGGAGCAATTTAAGATTTTTAACAACATACATGACAAGGTGGGGGAAGACAGTTAGGTGATCCAGTAGATAGATTGCTGTCGTTAAAGACAGAAAGATCTGAGTTCAAATGTGACTTCAGATACTAGCTACATGATTGTTGAAATTAATTTAATTTTTCTCAGCCTCAGTTTCTTCATCTGTAAAATAGGGATAATAATAACCTCATAGGATCATTGTATCCAGTAAAATGAAACATGTAAAACCTTAAAGTAATAAATAAATGTTGGTTATTGTTACGATAACTGAATTAGTTACAATCAATCAACAAGCGTTTATTAAGTACCTATTATATACCAGGCCTTTTCCTAGGCAATGGTGATACAAAAACACAAATGAAGCGGTCCCTGTTGTTTCATAACTGGATACCTCAGAGAAAACATACATATTCAAACATACACACACACAATCTTGAATGTTATTAGAGAAAAGGAGGATTTCAGGCAAAAGATCTACGCTGATTCAACTCTTCATGATATTCTGCTGGGGTGGATGCCGACAATCCTGGGAGTCTCAGCATCCCATAGTAGACTATTAACTCTCTCCATCTCTGTTTGTGTGTGTGTCTCTCTGTCTCTGTCTGTTTCTTTCTCTTCTTCAGGCCTGAGGCTTTTTTGTCACTTCAACACAAAATCAAGAGGGGTTAGAGGAAAGCAGGAACAGGCCAAGGGGCTTCATGGTGTAGGAGACCCATCAACTCAGGCAGCCAAGAGGGGACTAAGTGATTGGAGGTAATCAGGCCTGATACTGTGAAGCCTGCATCCTTCATTTCCTTTCTGCGACTGAGCTTTTGGCTTAGCCCTCCAAAGGAGGGGTGGTGGGAGGCCAGGCAGCTGTGAGCTGTTTAACTTGGTAGGGGAGGGAGGGAGGGAGCTCAGGAGCGCAATTAGACGCCAGTTTGAGACTGATGAAGTGGATAATGAGAGGTGCTGGGGAGTATTTTTGTAGGGAAGAGAGGAGAGAGAGAGACAGAGGCACAGAGAGACAGAGAAGGGTGGGAGGGAGACAGAGATACAGAGTCAGAGAGAGACAGAGACAGACAGACAGACATAGAAAGAGAGAGAAAGCAAGACAGAGACAGAGAAATACAGAGAGATAAAGACAGAGACACAGAGAGACAAATACTGAGAAACAGAGATAGAGAGACAGAAAGACAGAGAAAGAGAGACACAAAGATATAGAAAGACACAGAGATACAAACAGACATACAGAAAGCATAAGACAGAAAGACAGAGAGGGGAAAAGACAGAGATGGGAAGGGAGAGTGAGAGAGAGAAAAAAGGGAGAGAGAGACAAATACATGGAAATAGATATAGAGAGAAAGAGACAGACACAGACACAGACAGAGAAACAGAGATAGAAAATCAGAGACAGAGAAAAAGTGAGAGAGACAGAGATAGAGACAAAGACAGACATAGAGAGAAAGCTACTGAGAGACAGAGAGAAATACACACAGAGACAGAAAGACAGCGACAGAGAGAAACACAGATGCCAAAAACCAGAAAGATACAGACAGAAAGACAGAGACAGAAACAGAGAGACAGTGAGAGACAGAGAAAAAGTGACAGAGACACAGAGAGACAGAGAGATGGGGGGGGGAGGGAAAAAGACAGACAGACACAGACAGATCTTGGCAGACAGAGACACAGAGAGAGACAGAGAAACAGAGACAAAGAAAGGCATAGAAAACAGACAAACAGAGGAAAGAGAGAGAGAAAGGGAAGGAGAGACAGAGGAGGTGGGGAGAGGGAGGGAGAGGGAGCGCACAATAAAGGAATAAGTTCTACCATTGCTAAGAAGCTCCATTACAGGAGATCTGAAAGACCTGAGGGAGCCTGGTGGAGGAGGCAGAGAAAACTTTCCTGTCTGGTCAGCATGGTTATAGGATATCCCAGGAGAGGGAGCTCTGTGTGAGTCGAAGGGACTGATTCAAAGAAGGCTTTCTACAAGAAGTAGTACTTAGAATGTCTCCTTGAGGGTAGCAGTTGCTTCATTCTTTGTCATCTGAGTCCACAGTGCCTAGCATGAGTATATAGTAGGTGATTAATATGCTTGCTAGTTGAATGACATGTTTTTTTTTTTTTTTTTGAAATCTGTATACTCATATATTATCTTCTCTTGTAGAATATAAATCCTTGAGGTCAGAATTTTTTCATTTATGTTTTTGTAATTCTGTGTTTTGTATTCCTAGAACTTAGCATAGTTTTGGCTATTGTTATTGTTCAGTTGTTTCAATCTTTTCCAACTCTCTGTGACTCCATCTGGAGTTTTCTTGGCAAAGATACTAGAATGTTTTGCCATTTCCTTCTTCAATTCAGTTTACAGATGAAACTGAGACAGAGTTAAGTGACTTGCACAGGGTCACACATCAAGTAAGTGCCTGAGACCAGATTTAAACTCATGAAGTCCTCCTAATTCCAAGTGCTCTATCTACTGTCACCTATCTACCCAGTCTAGGCCATAGTAAGGGCTCTTAATGAATCTTTGTTGATTGGTTAAGCCAGGAGGCATCAAGATATGTGCAAGTATTTTCACCTTTGTTGTTGTTGTTTGCTTGTGTTTTTCTTTCTCTTTTTTTTCTTTTTTTTGATCTGATTTTTCTTGTGCAGCATGATAATTCTGGAAATATGTTTAGAAGAATTGTATATATTGAATCACTTGCTGTCTAGAAGAGGGGGAAAGTGGGGAGGGAGGGAGAAAAATTTGGAACATGAGATTTTGCAAAGGTGCATGTTGAAAACTGTCTTTGTATGTATTTTGAAAAATAAAAAAGCTATTACAAAAAGATATGCAAGGTTGGATCATTTCTTCTCCCCGAGTTTACATTTTCTTCTCTGTAAAATGGTCCTGATCATACTTTGGCTTCATCCCTCTCTCAGCATGTCAGAGAGGAAGCTTTGTGAAATGCCAAGGACTATGGAAAGGCAGAGGAGGACTTCAGCATCCAAGCCAGAAGCCATATTCCCAGACTTATTTCATGACTCTCCCTATACCTCTAGGGTTTTCTCTGACTAGAACATTTTCACTCTTTTTTTCTTGTTCTTGACTTTTTCAGTTCCTATCCAATGCTTCTAAACCAAACTCAACTGCCCTCTCATCCTTTATTTTATTCCTCCATTCTTCCCTCCATCCCTTTACCCATCCATCCATCTACCCATCCATCCATCTACCCATCCACCCATCCACCCTTGTTCTCCATGCAATTTTCAATATTCAAATACTATATAGGCCCCTTTCTTATTTACTTACCAAATGATGTTGGATATTATAATTATTTGGATTTATAATTTACCCTTATCCTAGACTAAATAAATTCCATGAAGAAAGTTTTACCTATAATCAATCCATTGGACCCAGCTAGGTGGTAAAGTGGATAGAGTAATAGGTCTGGAGTCAGGTAGACCTGAATTCAAATTCTATCTTAGACACTTATCAGCTGTGTGACACTGGGAAAATCACTTTAACTACTGTCTGTCTTTGTTTCTTCAACTGTAAATCAGAGGTAATAGTAATAATTAAGTCCCAAAGTTGTTGTGAGGAGTGAGATAATATTTTTAAAGTGCTTAACACAAAATGGGTGCCTAATATATGTTTATTTCTTTCCTTAGCTAAGATTTCTATCATTTTCAAACCAAGAATATCATTCTAAACATTATGGGTGCTATTAGAATTCATAAATACAGGGCTGGAAAACTCCTAAGAGGACATTTAGTCCTCCCTTAGGGGAGCCTCGATTCCCCTTAAGTATTAGAGGTAAGAGTTGAACCTACTGGATTTAGTATGATTCATTTTTTGGTTTTGAATTTCTAGAGCTTTTCTTAGTGCTTAGCACATTTAATAAATGCTTGTTGAATGATTAATTCATTTGTCCAAAACAAATTTATTAAGTACCTATTATGTACCAAGTATTGACAATATAAAAATAAAGAAATGAAAAAGAGATTTTTCCTTTAGGGAATTTACATTCACTTGGGAGAGAAGTGGAACAAAATGAACCAAAGTTATATATATATATATGCACAATGAACCATACACGTATATACAGAAGTCATAGCCATACGTATGTACATATACAAGAATGTATATATATATGCATCTATATCTTTCTACATCTATAAATTTACTTTGACAATTATACATTTTTCTCTATCTCTATATCACTCTATACCCTGAAGAAGGAAAAAGATTCTATCTATCTACTTATCATTTATCTGTCCTGTTTATGTATCATTGGTCTATCTATCTAGACTATCATCTGTCTATCTACTTATATGTATGTATCTATGTTTATCCATCTATTTATCAATCATCTATCTATATCACTTCTATTATCCATCTATCTCTTTATCTACCTGTATCTTTCTATCTACCATTTTATCTATCATTCCTCCATCATCTATCTGTCTATCTACCTACCTATCATCTCTCTTTAGTACCTGTGCCTTCATCAGCATAGTGAGCACTCTGAGAAAGACATTTCCTTTACCCATGCAGATCAGTTCATTGTCTATACCTTTTGGTCTTAGACAGAACTGTTTTGAGCACTGAGAGGTTAGGCCAGGGTCATATAGCCAGTATGTGTCAGAGTTGGGATTGCAGTCTGGTTATCCTTGACCCCAAAGCCAGCTTTCTTCTTCTTCTTTCTTCTTGTTCTTGTTCTTCTCTTCCTTTTTCCTTCTTTCTTCTTCTTCCTACTCTTTCTTCTTCTTTCTTCTTCTCCTTCCCCTTCTTCTTCTCCTTCTCCTTCTTCTTTCTTCTTCCTTTTTCCTTCTTCATTCTTCCTTTTCTTCTTTTTTCTTCTTTTTTTCTTCTCTGTCTCTGTCTCTCTCACAAATATATGCAAAGTTACTTGAGGGGTATATATGGAGGATTTGTGATTTCAACATGGAAGAATGCCTCAATTGTGATTAAGGTGAATGAATGATAAAGTGCTTATGAAATAATTACTATATACCAATCATGTGCTAAGCTCTAGTCACATAACGACAGGCAGACAGTGCCTGCTTCCAAACAGTGTTTGTTCTGATGAGACACGGTTGCCCTTAAATGGATGCTAAAAAGGATGTAGGGCTCCGGTCACAATCCTGATCTAGAAATGGCCAGGAAGTGACCTAGAACTTAGTTAGGTGAATACTTCCCTATCTGAATCTAGAGACAAAGTTGTTCTGGTAGAAGGGAATTTAGGATGGTGGTCTTAGTGGAGGTAATACAATCCAAAATTGTTTAAGGCACATACAGATTAAACAACTTGTGTAGGGTCACACAATTAGCAAGTTTCAAAAGCAGGATTTTAATCCAGGTCTTAGGATCCTAGGATCTTAGAACTAGAATTAGAAAGGACCTCAAAGGCTTATAATGGCCTTGGAGAATAGGAAGACAAATCCTGGATTTAGGGATAAAAATCTGGATTTGAATACCAGTTCTTTGACAGTTAAGAACTGTGTGGGTGGATGGTAAATCAGTTAGCCTCTCAGGTCCTCAGTTTCTCCATCTGTGAAGTAGAGATATTGATTTCGCCCTGTTATCCTTGTTACTGCTTACATCAGAGAGGCTTCAAAAGAAATAATTTTCAAGGTTTCAAAAGAGATAATTGATATGAATTCCTTTGTAAGTGGAAAATGCCATATAGCTATCATTGAAGATCATACTTCTGCTCATCTCCCACAATGCTGAGCGTGGTATTGAATACATACTAAGTGCTCAATAAATATATGATTGATTTAATAATATAGTCCTGGAGACATTCTCCTTTGATATCATCTCGGAGCCTATTGAACTGGTCTTTGGACTGCAAAACATGAAAACTGAGTCTCTAGGAGAATCAGCTTGTTCAAAGTCACATAGGCTTGACCTAGAACCCAAGTGTCCTGACTCCCTGGCAAGGTCTCTTACCTTTGAGGCTGCTGGGACCCCGAGTGTCAATGGCAGTCTCCCCAGGACAGCCTAAAAAGTGATGTTCAGTGGCCTTGGGAGAGGAAAATTGGTTTCTCTAGAAAACAATTCCCTAAAAAAAGAAATTCACTTATTAATGTGATTATTAATCTGGAAAAAACCACCTCTCAATAAAATGAATATATGACAAGACAGATGTAATAAACCTGGTTAGAATTTATGATGTGCACGGGCAGCGTTTTTGCGTGAGATAATGTTCCCCAGTAATGTTGATTTGCCGGATGAGAACCATGTAATCTATTCTGTCAGTGTACATAAGAAATGTTATCTGTGTGGGGGATGACTGATGGTCTCATGAAAGCTGGCAGGGAAACAAATAAAACTATTTGGTCCTTAAAAAAATAATAACCTAATGATCATGTCTCTGCCTGTGTGTGACAGGGGAGAGTGGCTGAAGCCCAAACCTGTGTCCAGGGAGCAGCTGCTTGGCAGGTCTATTCCATATGTGCCAGGTACTAGAAAATGGGAGAAGAAAGGAGGGGGAAGAATGAATAGAGAGCTCTTTTGAGCATTCAGGGACTGAACTGCATTCCACCCAAGGCCAGCCTTGCTTTGGTGTTTGATTCTTCAGTTAAGCTGGAACCAAGAAGGGCAGACAAGGCTTTGCCTCAGGGTAAAATATGGGGATGGGAAAGGGTCAAGTCTTTGGAAGAAATGACATACTTCTTCCCTGGAGCACTTGCCATCCCAGAACTTTACCTTGAAATTCTCTACTGCCCTGGGTGTCAGATCTATCCCTGAGAACATTACCCAGTGCACCTCTCTCAGAGCTTGACTTCCTTTTTTCCTCCACCTAACTTTCCATAGGGATTGAAACTGGTCTTTATAGGGAAAGGGGCAGGTTTTTCTTTCTTCTGAAAAAACTAGGGGCAATTCTCTGCCCCAATGCTACTGTTTCATGTGCCATAAGTGAAAAAAAATATCTCCAACTGAGTATAAGCCATATATCCTTGAAGTTATGATTGCACCTAAAATCAGAATCTGATGGAAGAAACTTGGGTCATCCAATATAACCTCTCATCCAGTGCAGGAATCCTCTCTGTGACCCTTCTGACAGTCTTAACTCTGCTGAGATTTTGCTTGGCTAGGATGTTTTTGGAAGAATGGGAAGAATAAAAATTTTGGAGTCAGACACAATACTCAAAACTGTGACCAATACTCAATCCCAATCCTCAAAGCTGTGCACTTTTAATAGTGCTGAGTCTTGTTTTCTTCATCTATGGAATGGAATGATAATACGTCTTCCTACCACATACAGTTGCTGCATAAAATTGTAAGTCTAAATTTCAATATTTGATGCATTTGTGGTCTCATTGATAAGGGTGCCCTTTTCAACTGTGTTGACTGAAAAATAAAATAAAACTCATGCCCTTTCATCCTATGCAACTCTTGTCCTTGTCTTCCCACAAATACTTCTCAGGGGGTCAACTTAACCAACTGGGCATCTCCCTCTTGATGTCTGGACATTGTGTGGATACCAATGAAGCCTTTATATTGCCATAAAACACCACATAAATGTCAGCTGTTATTATAATTTTAGTGATGGAGAGCTTATGATCCAATGAAGCAGTCAATTTCATTCCGGTAAGACTCCAGAGGGGCATAGAGTCCAGAACAATGGAGATGATTGTCTGGCTTTATCCTGTCCTTATTGTATACAGTTACTAAGTGGCAAAGCCAGTATTTCAGTCTAGGTTCTCTGACTCCAAAGCCAGTCATCTTTATCCTGCAACCAAGGGTGTCATGAGGCTCAAATGAGAACAGGGATATAAAGTACTTTCTAAACCTTAAAGCATTATTCAATGCCAGTTATAGTTATTGTTATTATTGTTTTTTATTACTTAACAGTCCCTGAGCTTTCCACTACTTTTCTGCTAGGCTTAAGCCACATTTAAAGAGCAATGGGGAGTGGGGGAATACTAAATGTTTAACAACCAGATTTGGGATGGGGCAGGGATGGAAAACAACATCTTAGAGGTAGGTATTATTAAGACTTTATTAAGTCTAGACAATCCACAGACCATAAATCAAGCCCTGACTTCTAGCTATTGTTGATTTTTGAAGTGAAAATGCTCAAATGGAAAATTGAACAGTTGCTTTTCACAAGTCCATTAGACATGACTCTGGTAGATGCAACTTGTATCTCCCTGCCATTTTCTACCTATGTGTCATGAGTTAAGTTGTTTCATCTCTCTGAATGTTGGTTTCTCATTTTTAAAATGAGAAGGTTGGAATCAGAAAGACCTGAGCTTAAATTCCAACTCTCTGTGACTGTAGATAGATCATTCAATCTCATTTAGTTTGGTTTCTCTGCCTCTCTCTTTTAAAAAATAATTTATTTTATTAAAAAAAAGATTAAGAAACAAAGAAAACCAGAAAAGGAATAAAAAAAAAACTAAAACAAAACAAAAGAGAACATTGTCATGTGCCCAGCAGAACATCAGTGAGGATTCAAAATATATGAAAATGAATTATCAGTCCAAGAAAGTATATATGTATATATTAGTAAAAGAAATTATATTCAGCCCTGAAGTCAGGAGGTTCGAATCTGGCCGCAGACACTTCCTAGCTGTGTGACCCTGGGCAAGTTACTTAACCCCAATTGCCTCATAAAAAAAAAAGAAATTATATTTATGAGTTTCCATCTTTTCTTTACTTCCTTATAAACTGTTTTGTTTTCTGCTGTGCACTTTTTTTACTTTATTCTTTTTTCCCACTTTCATTCCCCCCACCTCTCCCAAGCAGGCTGTTGTTCAGAAAGAATATATATATATATATATATATATATATATATGTATACACATACATATACACACACCGCTCCCCCCTACATATACACATACATATCTTTCCTATGCCTGCTGACTCTTTAATTCTGCTCCTTAACTTGCCTTGCTATTTACTTAACCTCCCCAAAATGGATCCCTCCATTTTCTTCCCTGCACCCTCTGTTTTCCCATCTGCCCATCCCTCCCCCCTTATTTCTTTATAGATTTTGAAGGTACTATATCCTTCATAGTATATATGTAGTGTTGCCTATTTAACCCATTCCCAATGTGAGAAGGTTTTCAGAACCACAAGCTCTTTCCCTCTTTAATGCTTCTGTGTCTAATTTTCCTCTGTACCTCATTTGAATAATGTAATTACTATTTTTACCTTAACTCTGTCCCAGTCTTTCTTTTGAGCTACCCTATTGCTGAGATCAATTTTAAACATATAATATAAAGTTCCCATGTTAAAAAAATATAAACAATTTGTCCTTGTTAAGTTACTTGAAATTAATCTTTGATATTAGCTCTTAAATGTTAAATTTTATAATAAGTGTGGGTTTGGTTGATAGAAAGTCCTGAAAATCAGTAAGTTCATTTAATGTCCATTTTTTTCATTGAATATTATAGATAATTTTACTGGACATGATATTTTGGGCTACAAGCCTAGTTCTTTTGATTGCCATTAAATATGATTCCAGGACCTGCAATCTTTTATTGTGGTTGTTGATAAATCCTGTACAATTCTCATTGTAGCTCCAGAGTATTTTAATTGTTTTTTTTTTCTTGTCTCTTACAAACTTTTATCTTTAATTTGGGGTTTTCAAAATTTGGCAATAATATTCCTATGTGTTTTCCAGAAAGGATCTTGTTGAAGTGGTGATCTTTGGGTTTTTTCTATTTCTATCTCCCCTTCTTGTTCTATAACTCCAGGATAATTTTTTTGGGATTATTTCCTGCGTTATTGTGTCAAGGTTCTTTTTTTTTTTTGGTCACAGTTTTCAGTTAGTCCAATTATTCTTATGATGTGTTCTACAAATCTGTTGTTTTTCTTATAAGATATTTCACATTCTATTCTATTTTTTCATTCTTTATAATTTGTTCTGTTATTTTTGATCTCATAGCTTCACCGGCTTCCACTTGCCCAACTCTATAAACTTCAAAGAGTTATTTCATCTTTAACTCTGTCTCCTTTTCTAATTGGTTAACTGTTTTTTCATAATATTCTTGTTTTTCTTGGGTGGTTTTTAATTAATTATTATTTTTTTTAGTTTTTCCTCAAAGTCACTCATTTGATTTTAAAATTCTTTTTTGAGTCCTTCTATAAATTCTCTCTGGGCAGAGAGTCATTTTACATTATTCTTTGAGGTAGAAGTTTTTTTTTTTTTTTTAATTTCAGTGTCCTCCTGTAAAAATGGACTTGGATCTTCCCTGTTCCCATAAGTTTCTATGGTTGGGGTGTTTCTTCTTTTCTGATTTATTTTTTTTTAATGAGAAGCATTAGTGTAAGCACTAACTTCACTAGAGTTTGGGTTTGGGGTTCCAAACCAAGAGCTCCATCTTCCAGCAAGTGTCCACAGCCAGCATTATTCCTGTCCCACTGCCTCTGCTCTCCGGGTGTGCTGGGTCCTTCTCACCCAGGGCCCCCATCTCTGCAGGGCAGTCAGGTTTGGCGTGAGGTTCACACAATTTTTCTGGACTCAGACCCCTGACTCCTCAAGCAGTCCAGGAAATGAAAGTTTCTATGGCTCCTGCTGAGGCTCCAGCCAATGGCAGCTCCCC
Organism: Sminthopsis crassicaudata; assembly: GCF_048593235.1. Lineage (NCBI taxonomy): Eukaryota > Metazoa > Chordata > Mammalia > Dasyuromorphia > Dasyuridae > Sminthopsis > Sminthopsis crassicaudata. The sequence continues at coordinate 590,231,255 of NC_133619.1, read as the reverse complement.
CCAGGACTACATTTTCGATTTCTGCATAACTAGCAAGGTGAGGTGTACTGGCGATTAATCCCTGTTCTGGGGTCTTTTTTTCAGATCTTCTCAGATTGTACCAAGAGGACTCCTGTTCTGCCCCAAGATTTCTTGATTTTTTGCCAATCTTTGTTTGCCCCAAGGCACAAATCTGTTCTGTTTGTGAAGGAAATTGGAAGAGCTTGAACTTTACTGACCTATTCCACCATCTTCCCAGAATTCCTGTTTTTAAAATCAATCTTTTTTTTTTTTTTTTCAATCTTTCTTCTGATTCTTCATAATCCCAGCTGGGGTTTTCTTGGTAAAGATAATGGAGTGGTTTTGCCATTTCCTTCTCGAGCTCATTTTACAGATAAGGCAAACAGTTAACTGACTTGCTGGAATCACACAGCTGCAAAGTGTCTGACACCAGATTTGAACTCAGGAAGATGAATCTTCTTGGCTCCAGGACTGGCACTATATACACTATGGCACCACCTAGTTTGTTCTTCCATCCCCTCAACTATTCTGGGGCAATGAAAATCTTTTAAGTTGGAGATTGAACCAGAACTGAGTTTAGAGAAAAAGATCCCTCAAGCTCTCTTCTCTGGAGGTATCTGAGTGAGGAGAAAGAATTACTATGAGCCTCAAGATTGGGGGTGGGAGGAAGGAAGGACATATGTGCCTAAGAGGTTGATGCCTTTTTTGTGTTTATTTTGTCATGATATTAGATGAGTGAGTATCTGGAGATGGAATGAACTCGTGAGCTTTGAAAGGTTGGACCAGAGTAACCATAGCAGCTAAGTCCATTGAGGACCCAGCCCTGAGGAGTGAACTACTTAAAATAGCCCAGCGGAGAATTGGTTTGACATCAGAAAGGGAATGTTTTGTTCATCAAATATATCCCATCCCAAAGTGAACTTACTGGGGAATCCACAAAAAGATAAAATATCTTCCAGGATCAGAAATAGCCATATTCTTCTTCCCTTATGCCCATTAAGGAGGAATGTTTTGTACCAGACATTTTAAATGTGAGCCCATCATCCCCAGATACTCAGTACAAGGGAGAGATTGTGCCTTTCTCATTGGAGGATGTTTTTAAAACTTGTATCTTTTGCTACAACTTCTTAGTAATTTACCATCAATTGATTAATTGAAATTGAGGAAGATAGATAGGGGTTTGTATATGATAATATTAGAAACCCCAGGCTGTCAGGGTTATCTGATGCTTGACTCCTGAAGAAATATTAATTAACTGCCCTTCTAGCAGGGACTCAAGCTGCTAGTAGGTATAGGTTGGGGTTGGGAGGATAAGGTTAGAAGATTCCAACATATTCATTCTATATATTATATTAATTATATTATCAGATATATAATGTTTTATATAAAACAAATATGTTGCATCCTCTGACCTTAACCTCCCAATACCAATTTTTATACATATAATCACATGTGTGTGCATGTATATATGTGTGTATATATACATATACCTATAACGTATATATTTGTATGTATATACATAAATATACATATACACAAATATGTAAATTTCATCCTCCATTAGAATGTAAGCTTCTTAAGAGTAGAGACTATCTTATTCATTATATTTGAATTCCCTAGATCTAGCATGGTGCTTGTTATGTAGTAGACACTTAATAAATTCTTGGTTAATTGAGTTTTAATGATAATTATTTAATATATTATATCTATCTATCCTTTTAGACTGCAAGATCCCTGTGAACAAGGACTGTGCATTACTCATTTCTGCACCTGGCCACAAAGCTTAACACAGGGCTCTGTGCACAGTAGGAACTTAACAAATGTTTGCTAAATTAAATTGGGAAAACTGAAAGAATTTGTTCTGTAAGCCCATAAATATGGATATGGCCTTGTGGAAAGGAAATTTTGATAAAAAACAAAACAAACAAAACAAATTTGGAACGTTCTTTTCACATACACAGTTTGGTTTTTATGTAAGTTATTTGTTCATTGTGTTTAGAAAGTCACAGGGGCAGAACAAAAGTCCCATGAATAAGCACTTCAGGGCCATATAATTCAGTGCCCGACAGGTGTCCCTATAATGCATGCCAGGCAGCTCCGCCAGGGAGTGAGAGTGCCGAGCTACAATGGTTGAAGAAGCAAAGCAATTACCTAGAAAAAAAGAGCTTTCCATTCTCAAAAAAATAATGTGCTCATGTTAATTTCAAAATATTTTCCTGTAATTGTCCATAATAAGAACCTGGTACATACTGTGTAGTTCTTGTCATTGTTATAAGTCTTGAATATAATTTTATACTCTCTATTTTTAAGACTTTCTTAAGAGAGATTTGAAATCCATTATGATATTGAAACTGTTGGATCTTGTAAATGGGAATTAGTGCTTAGCTGTCAATACTGTAAGAAAAAAATCCTATTGTGATGCTTTGTAAGGCTCAGAAATGACCCTGAGTTATTAAAAGCTATGCCAGAAGAGGGTAATCTTCATTGAATCCTACTGTGCTGGGTGGACTTCCCATGTGAGCTGGGAGACAACCTGTGCCTTATTGGGGGAGGAGGCAGCCTAACTAAGGACAGAGAACTCATCAGCAGGGAGCATGTAGAATGATGAATTCTCTAGCCACAGCCTCAAAGACGCTACCCTTTTCCTAAATTGAGGAGTCATAATCTTCATCAGTAGATGAAATGCTAGTGCTGCTGTGAGTCCAGAAGCTTGAAGCATTGGAGCAAAAGATATCTTCAGATCTAGTTCTGAGTTATGGAAATGGAACATCAAACTATTTTCTAAACTATTCTTGAATGGACCTCCAATGATGTTATCTTGGACAAGTCTCCTTCCACTCCAGTTTTCCAATTTCATTTGGCACCTGTAAAATGAGAAAGTTGGACCAAATTGTGGTTCTTCTTAACCTTTTTGTGTGTATCATAGACCCTTCTGGTGAAGCCTGTAGATTCATTCTCAGAATAAATATTTTTAAATAATTGAAGAAAATGCTAAATTTCAGTTAGAGGTTCACAAGAATAAAGACCTAAACTTTTCCCCCCAATTCAATTTCACATATCCCTAGAAATATACCCAGATACCTGGGATCTGGTCCTAGAGATGCCATTAGAAAATTCTATGTCCTTAGGAAAATTATTTAACTTTTGTGAGTCTGGTTTCTCTCAGGTCAGCATCTTGGGTACTGACTGGTCCAGGGGAGGTAAATCTTGTCTTTTGGGTCCCTAGAAAGATGGATGTACTTTTTAAGTCTGTGTTCAACAAGAAGGATCCACAAAATGGTCTCAATTTAATCAGTCAATCAATGTGTATTTATTAAATATTAATTATGTGCTCAGATAGATTGAAAAAAAATCTCTGCCCTCAAGGAGACTATACTTTATGGGAGAAAGCAATATGGGCCATATATACATCTAAATATATACTACATACATGTCTCTATATAATACAAGGTGATTTTAGGGGGAGATAGTAAGTATTGATCAGGAAAGGCTTCAACTAGCAAGTGGGACTGGAATAAAAACTTTCCTTTTGTATCCTATAATAGGTACTTAATAAATGCTTGTTGATTCACTTAAAGTGACAAAGTTGGTGATTGGATATGAGTCTGAGTTCTGATTAGTTCTCAGACTATGTAATATACATAATAATATAGTTATATAACTAAAGAGGCAGTTTCTTTTTCCTCTTCCTCCTCTGAGGTATAGAAGGAAGTGGAGGAGAAGATGGCAGAGGGGTGAGACAACTCAAGGTGAGCACATTTTTGTTGCTTTTGTTCAATAGTTTCAGTCATTTCTAACTCTTCATGACTCCATTTGTGTGTGTGTTGAGGGGCACAAAGTTATAAGTTAGCCCTTTCCTTCTCTAGCCCATTTCATAAATGAGGAACCCAAGGCAATGTTAAGTGAAACACATTGGTTAGCCCTATGTTCATAAAACTCCAAGTTAAGGAATATCTATAGTATTTACATAGCTGTTAAACCTTGTTGTCAGCAACAAGGGAAGCTATTAGGAAAGATACAATATCTCCACAAGAGGAATAAAAGAAAGAAAAAGGATTTAAGAAGTACTTACTGTATACCATGCACTTTCACCAAGCATTGATCTAGTAGAGACACAAATATTACTACATTCTTCCTTCCTTTCAGTGGGAGAAGCAATGACAAAAGCAGCAGAATACTTGAGGGATTTATGATTTCATGCTTACGGGCACTACCTTCATCCATACATGTTTCACATATATGGATCCCAGCTCACTTTCATCTACTAGAAACTAGAGTTATAGGAAGCTACTGAAACTTGCTGACCTTTGTGAGCTGCTGTAGCTGAAAAATTTAACATCCTGTGCCCCAAAAGGTGACTCTCCAGACTTAGTGAGGCTGGGCCTCAGAAAATAGTCACAAAGCTCATCACTGGGTTTGCCCTTAACTCTTTCCTAATTGGTGAGAAATCACTACATCTAGATAGTCTTTCCCATGTGATCCACCGAGGCCATCCCACTTGCAGAACAGCCTGCCGCATTGTAGTTGCTGCTGCTGGTACTCTCCCCTTGAAGGGGTGCTAGTCCACTCTAGGCAGTCCTGAACCCCTGACTATGCTTTACCTTGGCCATCGTCTTGCTCTGCCAGTATGTGCACATTTCATATTTTGCAGGGGAGAATGGGAGGGGACACATGCAAGCATTTATTAAATACTTACTATATGCCACGTACTTGCTAAATGCCTTACAAATATTATCTCAGCAATCAAATGAGCAGCCACCATTGCTTCTGGAATCATCTATACTGTGACTTTATTCTTCAAGCCTGACTTTTCAGACAAAACATACTTTCTTGGACATAAGTCCTCTGTATGTGTTTGCTCCACTTCCACTAAAATAAAGATTCATTGAGAAGAACCATTTCTATCCTTTTGTCCTTATATCCCAATTACTTACCCCTTACTTAATCCACAGTATTCGATAAATGCTTTATCCTTCCTCCCTCCTCCCCTCTCATTCTCCTTCCCTTCCTTCCTCTCTCCCTCCCACCCTCCCTCCCTTCCTTCCTTCCTCCCTCCCTCTCTCCCTCCCTCCCACCCTCCCACCCTTCCTTCCTTCCTTCCTTCCTTCCTTCCTTCCTTCCTTCCTTCCTTCCTTCCTTCCTTCCTTCCTTCCTTCCTTCCTTCCTTCCTTCCTTCCTTCCTTCCTTCCTTCCTTCCTTCCTTCCTCCCTTCCTCCTTAATTCTTTTCTAATGGCAGGGATACCAAGGCAAGATTTTAGTGAAGGAATAACAATTATTATCAGTAGAAACCTTTTATTTCTATGGCACTGGGAAGCTTACAAAGCCTTCTCATTACAATAATCCCTCAATTCTAAAATTAAGGGGTAGGAGTGGATATCCTCTAACACCCCTTCCAGCTCTGCTCTAAATCTCTGATCTCAACTATGGAGAGACAGCATGGTCCAGTATACAGATAACTAATGCTAGTCTGGGAGTTAGGAAGACTGCAGGCTGACATATTCTAGCAGAATATGTGACCTGAGGCAAATCTCAGAATTTCTCAAGGGCTCCAGGAAACTCTATAAGGCTCCATTGGAGGGCAGCTGCTCATCTGCAGTATTGGAGGGAGTTTCCTCATTAGTAATTTCCCACACTTGAAAAAAACAGACTAGCTCCTCTGCTTGCTCAATCCCCCCAAAGATCTTATGAAGTCAGGAATGTATGTGCTATTTTATCATTTGTAATAGTTGCCATTTGTAGCTGTGTCTAAGGTGCTCCTGGGATGTGTACAATCCAGGCTTACAGGATGGAAAACAATGAGCTCCTGAAGACACAGTGGGAGGCCAATGTGAGATAGCCAATGGGATTGACCCCCTAGGATTACAATTTTTTTCAAAGATAATGTGTCTCCTGCCAAGGCCTCCTTCAGACTCTTTGTCAGTTGCTTTCTCAGAGGGACCTTTCAATGCCAATCTTTGTTTTGGAGTTTTAAAGAATATGGAATCTGGAACAATGGATTTTTCTAGGAAAATGTTTAAAAATTCTGTGACTTCTTGGATAGGATAGTGGGGATTCAGCAGGAGAGATGGTAGTAAAGGCAAGCTGATTATCTGAAATTACAAACCCTTCCCTAAACACACAAGGCCAACTGTTCATTCTTCCCTTTCCACCTTCATTTCCCCTTTCATGTCTCACCCCTACTGAGAAGCCTCTCTATCATGGGCTGGCTTGGTTGATAGATTGAAACTGCCCTGACAAGCTCCAAGTTGCTCTAGCACTGAATGCAGATGTGGGTTTATACGACTAGGGGGCAATTATTAGCTTGGTATGTTTGGGGCAGCAGAGTGGCCCAGTGAATGGAGTACTTGCCAAGAGAACGTGAGTTCAAACACAGGCTCGGTAACTTATTAGCCATAGGCAAGTCACTTTACCCTGTTTACCTCAATTTCCTCATTTGTAAAATGAGCTGGAGAAGAAAATAGGAATCTAGCATCCTTGCCAAGAAAAACCCAAATGGGGTCATGAAGAGTTGGGTACAATTCATTGACTAGACAATAACAAAATGATGGAAAGAGAGCTAGACTTGATAGCAAGTGACCTGGATATGAATCTTGGCTCTGTCTCTGTCTCTGTCTCTGTCTCTCTCTCTCTGTGTCTCCATCTCTCTTTGTCTCTGTCTCTATTTCTCTCTGTCTCTGTCTCTGTGTCTCTGTCTTTCTGTCTCTGTGTCTCTCTCCCTCTCGCTCTGTGACTGTGAGTCTTTTTCACAGACTTTTTGGAGGTAAAGGGAATATTTAGAGATTATGGAGTTCAAATTCTCTCATTATATGGATATTGAATTTTTGACCAGAGAAATAAACTGACTTCTAATCTTCTTACAGCAGAGTTGATACTCAAATCCAGGTCTTCTAACCCCAAAATGAATGCTATTTTTTTGTAATTTATTTTTTATTTATTTTTTGTAATTAAAAACCACTATAGCTTTTTATTTACAAGATATATGCATGGGTAATTTTTCAGGATTGACAATTGCAAAACCTTCTGTTCCAATTTTTCTCTTCCTTCCCCCTCCCCCCTCCCCTAGATGGCAGGTAGACCAATACATGTTAAATATGTTAAAGTATATGTTAAATACAATATATGTATACATATCCATACAGTTATTTTGCTGCACAAGAAAAATCAGACTTAGAAATAAAGTAAAATTAACCTGAGAAGGAAATAAAAAATGCAAGTAGACAAAAACAGTGGAAATGCTATGTAGTGGTTCACACTCATCTCCCAGAGTTCTTTCACTGGGTGTAGCTGGTTCTCTTTATTACTGCTCTATTGGAACTGATTTGGTTCATCTCATTGTTGAAGATGTCCACGCCATCAGAATTGATCATCATATAGTATTGTTGTTGCTGTGTATAATGATCTCCTGGTTCTGCTCACTCACTTCATTCAGCATCAGTTCATGTAAGTCTCTCCAGGCCTTTCTGAAATCATCCTGCTGGTCATTTCGTTTGAATGCTATTTCTACTAATCCCAGTTGCCAGCGCAATGTGGACACAATAACAAGATACCAAAATCTTCAAGAATTCGAACATCTGCCACATAGGAGAAAATTGACTCCTATTCTGTTGACCCCCAGAAAACAGAAATGGGAATAATGAGTGGATGGAAGTTACTGGGAAGCAAATTTTGGCTAGATATAAGTATTTAAGGAGGCAGGTAGGCTTGGAATTAGGAAAATTCATTTTTCTGAGTTCAGATCTGATCCCAGATATTTACTATTTGTGTGACTTCAGGAAAGACACTTTACCCTGTTTACCTCAGTTTCTTCATCTGTCAAAGGAGAAGAAAATGGCAAACCACTCCAATATCTTTGCCAAGAAAATTCCAAATGGGTTCATAAAGAGCTGGACATGACTGAAATGATCTACCAACAATAACAGCAATAGCAATGTATCTAAGGATACTTACTCAAAGTGAAATGTGTTGCCTCAGAAGATGGTGAGTTCCCCATCTTTAGATGTATTCAAGCAGATGCCTGATCAATCTGGGAGAGGGGTCTGATTAAGGGGATTCCTCTTCAGGCTTGGAGAAGCCTTTTCTTTCTAGCTCTGAGATTGTGATTCTGAACCCTTAGGCTACTGATGTTACAGAATTGCTGTAAAGAAAAGTGCTTTGAAACCCATAGAGCTGGATGGAAATGGAAGTGATGATTATTGGCTTCCATCATGCACATGGTAAAGCACTAGTCAGCTTTAAGGTCATAAACCTCTAAGATAAGGACTATCTGTTTCTTCCAATAGCTGCTGGGCACTTAATCATAGAATTGGACAGACTCTTAGAAATAAAGTCAGCATTTACAGAGCATTTTAAGGTCTGTAAAGCACTTTACAAATATTATCCCATTTGGTCCTCACAACAACTCTGGCAGTGGCTGCTATTATTACCCCTATTTTATAGATGAGGGAACCGAGTCTGAGAGGCATTAAGTGCCTTGTCCAAGATCACCCAGCTAATCCTATATTGCAAGATTTGAACTCACATCTTTCTGACCCCAAGTTTAATGATCTCCCTACTGAGCCACCTTGCTGAGATAGCCTGTTCTAATTCCCTCCTTTTAAAGATAAAGAATCTGGGATCCATAAAAGGGGAATTGATTCCACAAGGACACATAGGTAAAACCAAGATTTGATAGGAGCTCCTTTGTTTCCCAAACTGTATCTCTTCCTCTGCCTTGTCCTTGCACATTACCCTCCCAGACTTAACCCTCCTCCACCATTCCTAATCCTGCTTGAGTTTGTCACCCTCTCTGCTTGTCACTCTGGTTTCTGCTTAGGCAATACAAACATATTTTAAACCAAGTTGGGAAGCTAAATGAGAAGCAGTATGTCCAACCAACCCCAAGGTCCAGGATAAATTATATTCTAAGTGATCTATACAAGCATTCTCTTATTGGTATGGCAAAATGAGAGCTAACCTATTCTCTTATATTCTAGATAGTGCCATTTAACTGGAAACAACCAAGTCAAGTGGAAGAATATTATGAGTCAAACCTGTGGGTGTTTCTGACCTTTCTTTACTGTGTCCTATTGTGATTAAGAGCTAGAATGTCTGAAGTTTGGCAGAGAAGTTCTGTTAGCTCCCCCTCTCCCTTTTCCCTATCCATGCTCTAAAGTTGAGCCCCAGCGATGGGAAGGTCCGTCTCAGGAATCTGCTGTCCCAACTTCAGTGATCCTCCTGTCTTCCCCTGCCCCCACCAACCACCAACCCCTGCAGGACAGAAAGAACTTTGGCATTCCCTCTCTCCAACTTTGGAAAGGTTTTTGATCCTCATTACAGCGGGTGTTAGTGAGCACATGTGGTCAAAGTTAGAACATGGCTCTACACCTATTCTCATTAATAATGGAAGGAGAACTGAATCCTAGAGTCTGAAGGACCTGAATTTAAATCCTGCCTCTCTGCTCAAGTCAATACCCTAGAAACTCTCTAAGATGGGGAGAATGCTAATCTCAGGTAGAAGGAGTTCATCACTGGGAGATCTTTACATCAATAAAGCCACAGGTCTGGTAAAAATTACACAGTAATATCCCACCTAGGACCATAGGTTTGGGGCAGTAAGAGACTTTAGACGTGATTATATCCAATATGCCTATTTTCCAGATGAGAAAATTGAGAAGGGGGGGGGGAGGATTAAGTGACTTGGCCAAAGTCAACCAATTAGCACACATTTATGAAGTGACTTCTATGTGTCAGATACTGTGTTAGGTTCTGGGAATACAAAGATAAAATGAAATCCTGCCCTCAAGGAAAGGACATTCTATCTATAGATCATGCAGATATTGAGTGAGTGTGCCAAGTTTAGGATTTATGGATCCCTTGTATCATGATAACCTTGGGAAAAGTCATACAAGGTCATCAAATGAGAGAACTGAGAGTGATATGGTCTCAAAGCTATGAAATGTTAGAATCAGAATTTGAACTTAAGTCCCTCCCTATCCCACTTTCCATGATGTTATAGTGCTCTTTTCTTTTTTCTTCTCTTCTTTTGATAATAGCTTTTACTTTCAAAATACATGCAAAGATAGTTTTCAACATTCACCCTTGCAAAACCTTGCATAACAATTTTTCTCCCTCCCTTTCCCCCACCCTCTTCCTTAGACAGCAAGTAATACAGTATAGCTTAAATTTGTGCAATTCTTCTAGACATATTTCCACATTTATTATGTTGCACAAGAAAAATCAGATCAAAAGGGGAAAAATGAGAAAGAAAAAACAAGCAAACAACAACAAAAAAGGTGAAAATACTATGCTATGATCCTCATTTAGTCCTCTCTCTGGATTCAGATGGCTCTCACCATCACAAGTCTATTGGAACTGGCCTGAATCACCTCACTGCTGAAAAGAGGTGCTCTTTTCTTAAATATTGCCAGTATACAATTGAGTCCTCCATGTAAGAGATGTTCAACAAATCTTTTATCAAGGGGAGGTCACTAATGTCAGAAAGACCAAATCAGTACACGTTTGACTATCTCATGAAATCCTGGACCTTTCACTTCCTACCTGTATGCCATTTGAGCTTAACTCTCTAGTTCTCTGTACACAGAAGGAGTACAAGGTCTCTGAAGTCTCTCCCAGTCCTAAATCTATCTAGTCTCATCCAAGTTTTATTATTAACTTGCTGTGTTTTCTTACCTATAAAACTAGGGGGTAAAATTAAATTACCTCTAAGGTTCCTCCCAGTCTCAAATCTATGACCTCCTACTGTTATTCTAGACTAATTTTTGTCATTGATTGCTGTATGACCTTGAGCAAATTCCTCAACCCTGTAATCTCACCTACAAAACTTGGAGGTTGAATTGGGGGGGGGGGGTGTTTCTAAGGTCCTTCCCAGCTTTAATGTCTTATTTCTCTGTTACTGGCAAGGACTGGATGGAATAAGAGTGAGCATGAGAGACAGAGAATACATTTGGGATTTGAAATGAGTAGACAGTTTGGAGGAACCCGAAAGGTCACAGGTTTCTGCATTTGGCTGGCTACCGCAGTGTCTATTAATCGTTCTTTAAGTGAGACTCATCAGTGAAGAATGACTGAAGCTGCCACCTTGTTCATCCCCAAGCCAGAGCTGGGGAGCTGCTGGGTTAATAACACCTTATTTAGCAGAAAATTCCAGACCACTGGAGCATGTTTCAGAAGAAGTTTGATTGGAGAGAAGATTGATGCTGATCTTGCAAAGTGGAGTGAGCCCCCACTGGCGGCAGCAACAGAATGGTAGCTTATAGCTGCTTTTGGGGACCCTTAGCTCATCTGCCTTCATGTGACCTGGAAAGCCCTGCTGGAGCTGGAGCAAGGGGATGTGGCAGCCGGAAAGGGGCAGGTGCTTTGGAGGTCTGAGCTGATGTGGATAACGCTGTATTAGAGATTTAGAACTAAACTGCATCACTTAAGCCAGAACAGAAGTCTAGAATGTCAGAGCTGGAACAGCCCTTAGGCTCCACTATTTTAGTGATGAGAAAACTGAGGTTCAGAGAAGGGAAGGACTCATTAGAGGTGAGATGAGGAGAGGGGAACGAATGAGGAGCAGGGTCTCCAAGTTCCTAATTCAGGGCATTTTCCTCTGCATGGAGCTGTAAGGAATTTTGAACTAAAGTGAATTTAAAGAATATTTTTTGAGTACCTGCTGTGTGCAAGGTCCTAACTATAGGCTAATAGTGGAAAGAATGTGCATTTTGGAATCAGAATATTGAATTTGAATGCTTGCTTTGTTACTTCTGATGTATGGCAAGTGATTTCCCTGTTCTGGGCTTCAATTTATTCTTTCCCCCCCCAAAAAAAAAAGGGTTAGAGTAGATGATCTAAGTCTCTAACTTTGAATCCTATGGTCCTATTTGTGGGATTTTGTGCAAAGCATCTTTTTTTCCCTCTGGGTCTCAATTTCCTCATTTGTCCAAAGTAAGGGAATGGGGTTGAATAAGATCCCTTTTATTTCAATCCTATAAGAAGCAAAGTGACAGTGACTAGATAGGAAAAACTGATTTAATCTCTTGCCTCAGACATTTATTAGCTATAGACATATTAATGACTCTGGTCAATTTTTTTCCATCCCAGTCTTAGTTTCCTAATGATAACACCTACCTCAAAGGATTTTGGGGAAGTTCGGATGTGATAACATATGTAAAGGGTTATTTGAATGCTTGAATAGTAATTATTATTATTGTTATAGACACAGAACCATTAAAATCTGTGGAACCAAGGCAAGTGTCCTGCTTAATTTTCTAAGCCTGCAAATTGCAAAGGTGCTAACTGCATTAGTAGAAATTTGCCTTAGTTTCCAAAGAATCTATAATATTTGAAAAGAGCCCAGAAGACTTGGAGCCTAGTCCTGGCTTAGCCTTTTATTTTTTGTCTCTTTGGTCTCAGCATTCTCATTTGTAAAATGGGTGCTAATAATATCCATAGTACTGATTTCATAGGATTCCCATGAGAAAACATAATGCCTGGAGAGATTGGAGGGAAAAATTATTTATTTCTGATTTGAGGAATCAAGGAAGGCTCCCTGAAAGTGGTACCTGAGGTACCTACCTAGAGTAGGGGTTGAGTGGAATGAAGGGCAAAGGGAAGATGCTCCAGATGGAATGGATACTGTGTGCAAAGGCAAAGATTGGAAAGACAAAAGTGTTGTTTGTTTTCAGTATAGAAAGAGTGAGTATGGAGATGAGATTAAAGTGTTATTTAGTGTTCTGTAGTCCCTGACTGGTGAAGTCCTATGTCATGAGACAATGTGCTACAATGGAGAGATCCAGCAGGCTTGGGTTCAAGTACTACTTCTATCCTTTACTCTCTTTGTGATCATGGGCAAGTTATCTGACCTTATCCACTCCATTAGTAAAGTGAGAATATTGACTAGATGACCTCAGGTTCCATTCTATATCTGTTCTTAAGTTCTTTTAATCACTGGCCAGGAGAGCATCTGATAAAATAAATGACACTAGATAAAGACATAATTTTGTTCTTGAGAAAGAGAGGTATTTAATGGGGATTATGAAACACAAAGATTGTAAGGGGAAATTCCTAGCTCAGTTCAGAAATACAAATCTATCCAAAGCAACTCCTGTGTAATGAAAATAGAACTCTTAACAATAATTCTAAAAATCTGAGACACGCAATTATTTCTGAAAAGAAGATAAAAATGGATTATCAATCAGTTGTTTAGGCCCTAATAGGACTTGCTGCGGTGGAGTGGGAGTGGGGAGTGCCACTTAAGATGGGAAGAAGTGTGCTCTCTGATCAACCAGAAATCGAGAGAGGTCAGAGCCAAGTTATCTTCTCTCTTCTTCCACTGGAAAGGAAAAGACTAAGATCAAGGGAAGAATTTCAGAAAGTTTCCATCATGATGCTTTGTCTCTGTTTTAGCCAGGTCACATGCTTCTTTTTAAAACATTTTTTAAGCTTTTTATTTTTCAAAACATGTGTGGACAATTCTTCAACATGAGCCCTTGCAAAACCCTATGTTCCAAATTTCCCCTTTCCCCCATGTCTCCCCTAGATGGCAGGTAGTCCAATATATGTTAAACATGGTAGAAATATATGTTAACTTCAACATATGTATATATTTATACAATTATCCCAGGTCACATGCTTCTTGATTTTTTTTTCTTGCCAATCAACCACAGTCATTCATGCAAAGACTGTATGAAGTACTGGGGCTACAAAGACAAAAATGAAATTGTTCCTGCCCTCAGGAGCTTACATTTTTTCTTAGTTCTTGCCTGTGATATTGCAATGATTAATTAGACTCAGCCTCTAGGCTCCTTACTCTCCAATCTATGCCAGCACAGATGCCAAAGTAAAATACCTAAAACACAAGTCATACCAAATCTCAAAAAAACCAAAACAAAAATACACCTGTTATCTACTAGGCACTATGCTAAGCACTGAGGATGCAAAAAAGACAACGACAGTCCTGACCCTAAGATGCTTAAGGGGAGATACAACAAGAGAACAAAGATACACAAAGCAAGCTATATAGAAGATAAATAGGAGATCATTTACAGTGGAAAGGCACCAGAATTAAGAGGGATGGGGAAAGACTTCTTGTAGAAAGTGGGCTTTTAGCTGGGACTTAAAGGAAGTCTGGGATGTCAATAGTAGGAGTAGAGGAGGGAAAGGATTCCAGGCATGGGGAAAGTCAGAGATTATGACTGGAGCTAAGTGTCTGGAGTATCTTGTTGGTGAAGCAGCCAAGAGACCAGACTCTAGTGAGTTTCTATTAGTTCTAGGATCAAAGATGATTTCCTCTGTTATTTGAAGCCTCTACAACTTGTCTTCAAATTACCTTTGCTGATTTATTACATATTGCTCTTCTTTACACATTTTAGGTTTCAACTAGACTTCTCGTTATTCCTCACCTGTAATATCTTGTCTCCTTTTTCTATATCTTTGTGCACAGTCTTTCCCCTATGCCTGGAAAGCAATCTCTCCTCATCTCTTCTTCTAGGATTCCTATTTTGCTCCAAACCTCAGCTCAAATGCCATTCATTACCTCCATTCAGGTCTCCTCCAGCTGCTAAAGTCTCTCCAAAAATTACTTTGCCTTTAGCTTGTATATACTTTGTACATAATTACACATAATCTCCTTGTAGGGAGGAGCTTTCATCCATAGGCTTTTATCTCCAATGCCTGGGACATAATCAGTGTTAAAAAATATTAGTTTCTAGCATCCAGTTCTACTCCTTGGTTCCTCTCAGTGGATTAGAAGCAATATCTTATCTCTGGCGTTTCCAGCTATACCTGATCTTTAAGTCAGCAGATGCTTTTTTTTCCAAGGGACAATTTGATTTTGAATCAAGAGGGTCCTGCCCTATTTGTAATAAAAAACAAAATACCCATCTCAATTCAGTTACCATGACTCAAAGGAGCTTTCTTTGCTGCCTGGGGCTGACTGAAAGAGAGGTCTTTTATTTTATTTTCTTCACTAATTCCAAAGAGTCAGAAACTTACTTGGTGTGTTGGTGTGCTATTTTCAAGGAAGGCTAAGCAGCCAGAGTCCAAATTGAATGATAAGTTGGACACGGAGAGTAGATGACCATGTATACAAGACCAAAGAGTTTTATCTTTGTGCTAAGTAACAGAGAATCATGGAAAAGAAGAAATGTGATAAATATCCATAAAAAATTACTCTAGGAGCATTTTTTCAATCCCCATTCCTCATGAACTGTCACTTTTCTCTCTGGGTAATTCAATTCAACAGTGATTAAGTGCCTACTGTGTACAAGGTATTACACTAGTAAAATGCAAACAAAAATATAAGAGTCCCTATAAACATATAACTGAATATGAGATTCCTGATGAGGAAGAGAATATTAATGGTAGTCGGGATCAGGAATGTCTTTACATAAAAAGACTCAGCACTTGAGCAGAGCCTTGAAGGAAAATTGAGATTCCAAGAGGAGAAGATGAGGAAGAAGAGGGCATTCTAACTACAAGGGAATGACCTATGGAAAAGCAGAGATGGGAGATATAGTGACAAATTTGAAGAATTAGCTGGAAGACAGAGTGAGTAAAAGGGAATAATGTGAAATAATTCTGTAAGGATAAAATGGAACAAGACTATTGTGGGCTTTTAGGGTGGGCTATGTTTGGGTCTTATTCCAGTGGTAAGAGGGGAGCCATTGAAGATTTTTGAAGAGGGAAGCAAAAATGTCAGAACTGTCTTTAAAAGGTTGCTTAATGATCTCCAGGCCAGAGTTCTTGCCAAGTTATCTCATCCTAATATGTCCTTTCTGAAAATCCACATGCCATGTTTTTTTGACCAATAACCCCTCATCAGGGCTATCAGGACCATGTCTTGATCCTAGCTAAGGAGATAGACTGATCTGTGCTAACAAAAATTAGTTAAGGTATTTTCCCCTTGAAGGTAAATATTTTAACAGGATGACTCAGAGGAAGGATTGTGAGGTAATAGGATTATGAATTTAAAGATAGAGAGAAACTTGGAGGCCATTTAGGCCAACCCTCTCATTTTATAATTGAAGAATCTAAGATGAAGAGCCTTGCCTGAAATCACACGAGTAGTTAGCGACAGAGTGACAGAGTTAGTGACAGAATTAGGTTTGAATTAGAGACTGGCTAGTACTATCTATGTGACATTAAACTGATCACTTGCCTGTGTCTTGGTTTTCTTCCTCTGTAAAAAGAGGGAATTAACAAGAGATGATTTCTAACACCCCTTCCAGTTCTAAGTCACATGATAACCTATGATTCATAGAGGGAATCTCAAGCCCCAGGAAGACAGAAAGAGGAGATATTTTTTGATTAAAGGCAGAAGTCTTCTTAATTTCCACTTTCATCATGCATGCTCTGGTTATCTTATTAATAATAGCTACTTTTATGTAGCATTTTGACGTTTGCAAATAACCCTGGGGACTAGTGACATAATTATTCTCATTTTATAGTAAAGGAAACTGAGGCTGAGAGATGTTTAATAGCTCAGGTCACTCAGGTAGGGGGTGTCTCAGGCAAGATTCAAATGCATGTTTCTATTTCCAAATCTAATACTCTATCTACTGCTCTAGTGATTCTTTCCCTGGGAGAAGAAATGGAGATAAGATGGTCACTTTGATTCTGGCCACTTCATCAAAGAGTATAGAAAACAGGAGATTTTTCTTTGGGAAAAGAGGCCTTTCTAGGAGGCCTGTACTTTTCCTACCAAGGACAATGTATCTCCTGTATTGGGGATTCCATGGTACATTATAATGGAAAATGTTATCTAAGCTCCTTAGAGACTTAGTCCTTTAAGATCAGTTATTTTCTAAAAGCTGCTTGTCCCCTGTGCATCCCAGCTGAAGCTGTCAGGACATTCCCCCAACCTCCTACTCCCACTATACCTATCAATATGTGTCTACTCTGAATAATATTAAGAGTATGAATATATCCTATATATATATATATATATATATATTTGATATAGTTTTTAAAGCAGAATGATACCTGTCTTGAAAAGGAGACCCTGTTCTGTGGAACCTTTTCCTTGGAAACAGAAAAAAAACACAGTAACTTGAGTCCCTTTTACTCTGCCCATGGCAGGACTTTGTGACCAGTCAGGGATGTTGGGAGCTGTGGCTGGCATATACTGTTTTTTATCATACACAGCCTACCAGCGTTAACCAATAGATATGACTCTTTCTTCTAGGGGTTGCTATTGTAGATATGAGATATGTTGTTGTGCATTATTTATTCAGTTGTGTCTGATTCTACCTGATCCCATTTGGGGTTTTCTTGGCAGAGATATGAGTGGTTTGCTTTTCATAGATCATTTTGTAGATGAGGAAACTGTGGCAAACAGGATTAAATGACTTTCTCACTTCTCTGCACTTGAACTCAGGAAGAGCTTCTAACTACAGACCTGATGCTCTATCTACTGTATCACTGAACTGCCAACACAATTTTCCCTAGAACCACACTAAACTCAGTATTTATTGGAAAAAACTTTAGAGACCATCTAATATAATTCCTCATTTCATATATTGAGGTACTGAGGCCCAGGAAGAATTGTTTTGAATTCAGATTCAAATTGTATTGGGATTCTGGCTCTGCCACTAGCTATGCTGCCATCAGTATCCCTTAATCTCTGGTTCTCATGTGTAGATAAGGGGAATGGAGATGATGTCACAGTCTCTTTAAGGTCTATAACCAAAGGATCCCAAAATCAGTTGACAAGTTAGTGGGCTCTAAAAGGACTGAAGGCCCTTTGATCTCTTAAAATCCTGAGTAATGGTGGCTAGCTAGAATAGTGACTAGAGCACTAGACTTTCAGCCATAAGGAGCTGAGTTTGAATCCTGTCTCTGATATCTATTAGCCATGTGACTTTGACCCTATAAAAGAAAGGCAATAAGGGTACATACCTTACAGTCTTGTGAAGATCCAAGAAGTGCTTTGCAAACCTTAAAGTGTTAACTATGAGAATTTGTTAGCAGGAACACACATCTATTTGATTTAATAAAGATGAGTTCATTATTAAAGTTCTAGGCTTAGCACACTTGAGTCCACTAAAGAGTTATCTATCTATGATATCTATGACATCATTTCTGTCTCCCATCTCCCCTTGTTCATACTCCTTGTCCCCCTAAAGCAGACTTCCCTTTCCAGGTCTGGAGCTTGGGGCTTCTAAGCGGGGGATGAGCCTTCAAGGTCTCCTTCCCATCATCTGCCCCAGTCTCAGATGGAAAGAGGTATCAGCTGGGCATGAAGGACAGGGATTGCATTGTTTTTCCACTAAAAGCTTTTAGGTTTTTTTTTTGAAGGGACCTGGCAGTGGCATTCATGTTTATTTTTAAATCCATTTGGATATTTTGTTCTGACTTGTACTGTTTTTCTTCTCTGGCCCTTTCATATCAAAGCTGGATGACTACACAGCAGCCTCGATTGTGTTCACCTAAGTGTGCTGATAAGATTCCAGTGGCAGAGGCACTGAGCCTGAGCTGCCAGAGAAAAATGTAAAATAATAAACAGGTACAAGAGAGTGATAAATAAGGAGGATTAAATCGGAACAAAAGCAGAAACATCTGGGATGGGCAAAAACATGCTCAGAGAACTTCTTGCAGGGAAAGGAAAAAAAGGAAAGTAAAAAGAACCCACTTCACCTCTCACCCAATTTTCTGACTTGGCAAGCAGGGACAGTGGAGTTCTCCCCACACAATGCCTCAGAAATAATGGTAGCACCAATGGTGGTGTTGGTGGCCCTGGAGAGGGACAGGCTCTTAGATTCTGCCTGGATGTTGGCCTGACTACCAATGCAGATAGGACTCCAAGCTGCTGCCCACCACATCAGAGACTAAAGAGACCATCTGGTTGGATTGTTAATTTGTTTGTAGGAATCCTTTTCCCTTTGTCACTGCTGTTGAAATTTCTACTTCAAAAAAAACAACTCCAAAACCTTCCTAGATTGATCAAAGATGATGGCCACTTCCAACCTAACATCAAACACCAGGCACACTGAACAACATTTATAACTTAGTTATATATTCAACTCATCCTTGAGTAGAGCCATATATCCTATTGAATGCAGAATTTCAGGGCTTCAAGAGCTGTGAATCAGAAATCAGAATTTTTCAATCAGAAATCATCTAATCTAACCCTTTCTTTGACAGAGGAATGCATTTAAAGCCAAAGGACCTGGGTGTAATCTTTGCCTCTTTACTACCTGTATAACCTTAGGCAAGTCACTTAATTTCTCTGAGTTTCATATTTCTCATCTGCAAAATAAAAGGATTAAATGAAAGGATTTATATGGTACTTTCTAGCTCTATAGTATATAGGCAATTGAAACTCAAAAGAGAAAATGACTTGACAAAGGTCACGTGGAAAGTCATTGGCAAAGCAGGGAACTAGTATTATGTCTCCCACTTCAAGTCTATTCATGGTTTTCACTTATGTTTCTACTGTGCTCTTTCCTGTAGATATGGATCTGGGTCCATTACAGTGGATTCCCTGAAGAAAGAGAACCATATCCATGCCTTTCTCTCTCTGTGATGTTTAGTAGGCATTAAGTTCAGTTAGATATCTGTATAAGTTCCCTTATTCCCTGTACAATGAGAAGCTATGAGAGATATTTTAGAGATAGAATCATCAAGATTTAATGATTAGGTGTTGAAGATGTCAGAGACAATTCTAAAACTTCATATCTGGGTGAGTAGGAGGACAATGGTCTCTTAGAAAGAGAGAAATCATAAGAAAGTACAGGTGTAGGAAAGAAAGTTGATTTTTTTGACACACTGTGTTTGAAATAGTTATAATGTATCTAAATAGAGATATACATCAAGGCCTTAGGAAATTTTGGGCTAGAATCTGAAAGAGAAAGGTCAAGAGTAGAGAAGTAATCATCTTGCAAAGCCTCATTATCATTAACACCATTGGAATGGATGAACTTGCTAAGGGATGGAGTAGAGGGTGGGAATAAGAGATTTAGATAAAGATCCCTGATGAGTACCTAGCAAGAGGCAGAGGGAGGTGGCTAGAGAGGAAAGAATGAAAATGCAATATTCTACATAGAAGCCAAGATGGAAAATGTTGGTCAATAATGGAAAGTGACACTGAAGTCAGAGAGGGTTAAAGATTTAGTAAAGACAATTGGATATAGCATTAAGAGGAAAAACTTTTTCAATAGAACAATAAAATCCAGCTTTCAGGGGCTTGGACTTTGAGGGAATAGAGACGGTGCCTTTACAAGTTTTTCAGGAAAAAAGAAAGAGACTTTGAGTGCAGCAAAATGGAAAGAAGATTTTTTTAAGCTAAGAGAGACCTAAGCATGTTAGGTAGAGGGGAAAGAAATGGTAAAGGAAAGGGTGAAATTGCATAATCAAGAGAATAATTAGAGCAAGATCCTGAATGAGGCTAAAGGGATGGAATTAAGGGCACAAGTGGAGGGCAACCCTAAAACAAGAAGAAAAATATCTCATCCTCCGAGACAGGAAGGAAGACTGTATGGATGTTGAAAGTAAAGACATTTTGAAACAATCCAAAATGGGACAATTCTCTACTAATGATAAGGTTTTTGGGAGGGGAGAGAGAGGGTTGGCAGCTTGAGGGGAATGTAAGAGGCTTGAAGCAGATGCTGTGGGGAATGCTCCAAGGAATCAGGAAATGAACAAAAGGGTTGCCAGAGCAGCAATGAGGGCCTGAATGACATCCAATAGTATACAATATTAATGGATCCAATCAATCCAATTTTGACTTTCCCTTTAGAGAAATAGCAAGCAACCAGGAATGGGGGGGGTAATGAAAGTGGATAATGGGATCTCCCTAGAGCTAGGGATTGGGAAGTTTCATAGTGGAAGGTCAAGGAAGCAAAGGACTCTTGATTGCCCTTGACAACATTGAAGTCATTGTTAACCAAGGTGAAATGTGGAGAAGGCAAACTTTAGTGTTAACTTCTATGAATACTATAAGTTAGGAGAGGTTGACTCTCTAATAAACCAATTTTCTCCCTTTTCAGAGAAGTTTCAGTCTTAAAGTCCAATAGGTCCCTGGAGGAGGAGTGCTCACCAGAGAATGACAGACCAATTCTATTTTTTTTTTTTCTTTTTGCTGAGGCAATTGGAGTTAAGTGACTTGCCTAAGGTCACATAGCTAGGAAGTATTAAATATCTAAGACCAGCTTTGAACTCAGGTCCTCCTGACTTCAGGACTGGTGCTCTATTCACTGTGCCACCTACCTGCCCTGAACAATTCTTCTAAGATCCAAATTCTTTAATCTTCTGTGGGACCTCAACTTTAGAGAAATACCACAAGTCTAGAAGACTGTATAGGTTCTTAGGAAAGGTAGGGCTTGCTGTTACTGTTTACCTTTTGTTTTTTTAAGAAGACCACTACAATGTTGAGGCATCAGTGATGTCTTGACTTTTATATGAGTTGGATTTAAAGGAGATAAAGTTGTACAGTCATCAGACTCACTTTCTCTTCCAGAGCCATCAAAGTCCAATGGCAAAACAAAAGTCAAGATGACTTGATGATAGCCCAGGATGCAGTGGATAATCAGGCATCTTCAATGCCTGACAGAGCATTTCACAGCACATACTTCAACTATCTTCATGGCCATTGGGATAAATTGTTTTCATTTGCCCATTCTGGGAAAAAGGGACTTTGTAATAGTTCAAATTGTAACAGTGTTGACTCCAATCTATTAAATTAAATTTTTTTTGTCGTAAGTCCTGCATCATTGTCTTGGATCATTTTATTTCTGAGAATAACTAAGTCATTCATAATTGATTATCTTACAATTTTGCTATCACTATGTATAATTTTCTCTTGATTCTACTCATTTATTTCACTCTGCATCTATTCATGAATGTCTTTCCAGGTTTTTCTGAGAGCATCTAACTCATCACTTCTTATAGTGCAACACTATTCCACCACAATCATATACTGCAACTTGTTCAACTATTCCTCAATTGATGAGCATCTCCCCAATTTCCATTTTTGATACCAAAAAATAGTTTCTATAAATAAATTTTGTACATATAGGTTCTTTCCCCTTTTAAAACTTCATTTAGCAGATAGACCTAGTAATGTTATTGCTGGGTCAAAGAAAATACATGGTTTTATAGCCCCTTGGGCATGGCTCCCAATTGCTTCAGATAATGGTTGAATAAGTTCACAACTGCACCACCAGTATATTAGTATTTTAGCTTCCCGTATCCCCTCCATTATTTGTCTATTTCTTTTTCTATCCTGTTAGTCAATCTAATAGGTGTGAGGTAGTTTCTCAGATTATTTTAATATGAATTTCTTGAATCAATAGTGATTTAGAACATTTTCTCATATGGCTATAGACAGCTTTGATAACTTTATCTGAAAACTGATTACTCATATTTTATCAATTGGAGATGGCTCTTATTTCCACAAATTTCACTCATTTCTCTATATATTTGAGAGGTGAGGACTTTATTAAAGAAACTTACTTTAATTTTTTTTTACAATTATGCTTGCTAACTATATTTCCCTCCTTCCTATATTTCTCTGTTTATTCTATTCTCTCTCTTCTTTTACCCTATCCCTCCTCAAAAGTGTTTTGCTTCTGAATACCATTTCTCCCATTCTGTCTTTTCTTCACTAAAGAGACCCTCCTTTATCTCTTTCCTTTCCTATTTTCCTGTAGGATAAAACAAATTTCTTTTTTCTTTTTTTATTTTACTAACAATACTAATTTCTGGTATTTTTCAATAGTATTTTATTTTCCCAAATACATGTATAGTTTTTAACATTCATTTTTGTAAAACTTTGTATTCCAATTTTTTTTTCCTTTCCCTCTCTTACTTCTCCCCTCCCCAAGACAGCAAGGTTATATATATAGGTTAAGTGTTATGGGCCAGAACTCTGAACTTGAAACAAAGGATTCTTACAAGGTACTAAGTCAGTGGAATTGGCCCCACATTGGGCACAAAATGTAATATTCTCTCTAAAATGTAATGTTCTCTGTTGAGGTTTTCTTGGGATCTCTGGGAGCAGCTTTTGTTTCAGTTCAGTAATCACCACATAAGTAGTCAGGGGTTACAGTCCAAATCCCTTATTGTCTCCTTCAAAGTCTTGTCTCCTTCACTTGGGGCTCGGATAATTTTTCTGGAGGCCTATCTCTCTCCTTGGTTCTGAGAACTTGAGCTCCTGCCTGCCTTCTCTGGCTTCTGAATCTCCCCAACTGAATCATGGCTGAGGCACCTAGCTTTATATGCTACACACTGAGTATAAACCAATCATTATATCACTAGGAAACCATTATTTGTTGTAGGATTAAATCAATACTAAATTAGATTTAACCATTATCTTCTCAATTCCACTTAGTACCTTGTTTCAAGTTCTGGCCCATAACATCTCCTTGTAGGATTAAATCAATCATCCTGAAACCATGCTAAATTAGATAACTATTGTCTCTATCAGTTCCTCTGACTTAATACCTTGTAAGAATCCTTTTTTCAAGTTCAAAGTTCTGGCCCATAACAGTTAAATATATGCAATTCTTTTAAACATATTTATTTGTCATGTGGAGCAAGAAAAATTAGATGAAAGGGAAAACACCATGAGAAATTTAAAAAATTAACAAGCAAGCAAGCAAACAGCAAAAAAGTGAAAATACTATGCTTTGATTCAAATTCACTCTCCATAGTTCCCTCTCTAGATGAAGATGGCATTTTCCATCCCAAGTCTATTGGAATTGCCTTGAATCATCACTTTGTTGAAAAGAGCCAAGTCTGTCACAGTTAATCATCACCTAATTGTTACAATGTACAATGTTCTCTCATTTTTGTTCACTTCACTCAGCATCAGTTCATGTAAGTCTTTCCAGGCTTTTCTGAAATCAGCTGGCTCATCATTTCTTATAGAACAATAATATTCTGTTACATACATATACCATAATTTATCCAGCCATTCCCCAGCTGATGGGCATCCACTTAATGTCCAGTTTCTTACCACACAAAAAGAACTACTGCTACAAACATTTTCCCCTTTTTATGATCTCTTTGAGATACAGACCTAGTAGATGCTAGATCAAAGGTTATGCACACAAAATGTTTGTGGCAGCCCTTTTTGTAGTGGCTAAAAACTGGAAAATGAATGGATGTCCATCAATTGGAGAATGGGTGGGTAAATTATGGTATATGAATGTTATGGAATATTATTGTTCTGTAAAAAATGACCAACAGGAGGAATACAGAGAGGCTTGGGGAGACTTACATCAACTGATGCTGAGTGAAACAAGCAGAACTAGGAGATCATTATACACTTCAACGATGATACTGTATGAGGATATATTCTGATGGAAATGGATATCTTCAACATAGAGAAGAGCTAATCCAATTCCAATTGATCAATGATGGACAGAATCAGCTACACCCAGAAAAGGAACACTGGGAAATGAGTGCAAACTGTGAGCATGTTTTTTGTTTTTCTTCCCAGATTATTTTTACATTCCGAATACAATTCTTCCTTTGCAACAACAACAACAGCAAAATTTGGTCCTGCACATATATATTGTACCTAGGATATACTATAATATATTTAATATGTATGGGAATGCCTGCCATCTAGGGGAGGGGGTGGAGGGAAGGAGGGGAAAAATTCGGAACAGAAGGGAGTACAAGGGATAATGTTGTAAAAAAAATTACCTATGCATATGTACTGTCAAAAAATGTTATAATTATAAAATTAATAAAAAAAGAAATATCTTTATATAAAAAAATGGTTATGCACAGTTTTATAGACCTTTGGACATAGTTTCAAATTTCTCTCCAGAGTGGTTGGATCATTTTACAACTCCACGAACAATTCATTAATGTCCCAGTTTTCCCACATCCCCTCCAACATCTATTAGTATAAAATAAATTTCTATACCCAATCAAGTGTATATTTTATTCCTTTTTGAGACAATTCTGATGTAAGGTTCAAGCATTTTCCATGACCTTCCCCTCCACTGTAAACAACAATAGTATTCCACAGCATTCATATATCACTATTTATTCAGCCATTCTCCAATTGATGGGTACCCATTGTTTCTGGTTTCTTGCCACTACAAGTGTAGGTCCCTTTCCCTCCTTTAAGATCTCTTTGGAATATAAACCTAGTAGAAACATTGCTGTATCAAAAGGTATGCAGTTTGATAACTTTTTGAGCATAGTTCCAAACTGCTCTCCAAAAAGGTTGGATCCATTCACAGTTCCTCCAATAATGTATCAGTGTCTCAGTTTTCCCATAGCCTCTCCAATATTTGTCATTATCTTTTCCTGTCATTTTAGCCAATCTGACAAGTGTGTAATGGTATCTCAGAGTTGTCTTAATTTGCATTTCTCTAATCAATAGTGATTTGGAGAACCTTTTCATGTGACTATATATAGTTTTAATTTCTTCATCTGAAAATTGTCTGTTCATATCCTTTGTCCATTTATCAATTGGAGAATTGCTTGAGCTATTATAAATTTGAATGAATTCTCTATATATTTTAGAAATAAAGCCTTTATCAGATCCTTTGAGTGTAAAAGTGTTTTCCCAGTTTATTGCTTCTCTTCTAATCTTGTCTGCATTAGTTTTGTTTGTACAAAACCTTTTTAACTTAATATAATCAAAATTATCTATTTTGTGATTAATAATGGTCTCTAGTTCTTCTTTGGTCACAAATTCCTTCCTCCTCCACAAATATGAGAGATAAACTATCCTATGTTCTTCTAATTTGTTTATAATACCTTCTTTATGTCTAGATCATAAACCCATTTTGACCTTATCTTGGTATATAAGGTGTGGGTCTATGCCTAGTTTCTGCCATACTAGTTTCCAGTTTTCCTAGCAGTTTTTGACTAATTGTGAATTCTTATCCCAAAAGCTGGGGCCTTTAGGTTTGTCAAATACTAGATTACCATAGCCATTGACTATTTTGTTCTGTGAACCTAACCTGTTGCACCGATCAACTTTTCTATTTTTTAGCTAGTGCCAAATGTTTTGATGACCACTGCTTTATAATATAATTTTAGATCTGGTACAGCTAGGTCCTCTTCATTTGCTTTTCTCTTCATTAATTCCTTTGAAATTCTTGACCTTTTGCTCTTCCAGATGAATTCTGTTATTTTTTCTAAGTCAGTAAAATAGTTTCTTGGGAGTTTGATTGATATAGCAGTAAATAAATAGATTAGTTTAGGGAGAATTGTCATCTTTATTATATTTACTTGCCCCATCCAAGAGCACTTGATATTTTTCCAATTGCTTAGATCTGACTTTATTTGTATGGAAAGTGTTTTGTAGTTTTGTTCATATAGTTCCTGACTTTCCCTTGGCAGCTGGAGTCCCAAATATTTTATACTATCACCATTTATTTTAAATGGAATTTCTCTTTGTATCTCTTGCTGTTGGATTTTGTTAGTGATAAATAAAAAATGCTGATGATTTATGTGGATTTATTTTTTATCCTGCAACTTTGCTAAAGTTGTGGATTATTTCTAGTTTATTCTCTAGGGTTCTCTATATATACTATCATATCATCTGCAAAGAGTGATAATTTGGCTTCCTCTTTGCCTACTCTAACTCCTTTAATCTCTTTTTCTTCTCTTATTTCCAAAACTAGTATTTCTAATACAATTTTGAATAGTAATGGTGAAAATGGGCAATCTTGTTTCACCTCTGATCTTACTGGGAATGGTTCCAGTTTATCCCCATTACATATGATGCTTGCTGATGGTTTTAAATAGATGCTATTGACTGTTTTAAGGAAAAGTCCATTTATTCCTATACTCTATAGTGTTTTTATTAGGAATGAGTGTTGGATTTTTATCAAATCCTTCTTCTGCATCTATTGGAACTCAGATCTTCTTGACTCTAAGTACTATGTTCTTTCCACTTATCCATCTAGCTGCCTAAGTGATTTGTCCATTGTCACAAGGTCACAGTTGATAAAGCTAAAGATTGCACCCATATTTTTTTGCCTCTAATTCCCATATTCATCTGATTAAAAGTGTTGTGCTTAAAGTTGGGGGATTCCTGGACTTATAGCCTATTCCTGACATTTAATAGGGTGAAGCAGGCAAGTTACTTCCCTTTTCAGAACCACAGTTCCTTATGTTTAGAATGGGTTAATAATGTGTCTCACAGGGATGGTGTGTGAATCAAATAAAATGATGCCCATCAAGGAATATTTATAGTAGCATTTTGATTTATATATGTTGTATTTATAGTTATGTTCTATATTTGTATTTGTTTCACTTTATGGTACTATTCACATCTATAGGAATAGATATGGCATTATTTTGGGGTTTTTTTGGAAATAACTGTAAATAAAATAAATACCCATTAATTGAGGATTAGCTGAATGAATTTTCTTAAATTCAAATGGGGTAATAATGAAATATCTATGATAGATCCAGAAAAATCTGGGGAAATATGGATAAACTGATTCAGAATGAAATGAGCAAAATATTTACCCAATAACATAAAGGAAAAGAGAAGGATAGGAGCTGAGCCTGGGATCTCTTGAAGGAAAAAACTTCCTCTATTGATGCTGCTCAGCAACTTCTCTGCAATTGATAGTATTGGGAAGTTTCCTAAGAAACTTCCTGAGAAGCTGAGTGACTTATCCAGGATCATATATCCCATATTTATATTATTGTGTGCTCATGGATGTAAAGGTAAACTTTGAAAGACTTCAGGAGTCTGATTAATACAATGCCTAATCATGGCTACAATAGAGTGATGATGGAGCTTGACTTTTACTTCTTGGCAGAGGTACAAAACAGATATGGGTATCTATGTATCTATGTATCTATGTATAGGTTATATATATTTATATATATTAATAGTATAGAACAAGACATACATTTCCATTGCTTTGTGAGACTATACTTATTTGTTATAAGGAAGGGGAATTTTTTTGTTTAGAAGCCAAATGCATGTGAGTTAGTGACCAATAACAGAAATACAAAGAAAAAAAGAAATACTATCAACTACCTGTCAAAAACACAAAAGCAAAAAAAAAAAAAAAAAAAAAGACAACCATAAAAAAATCAAACTCAACAGTTCAGAAAGAGGCATAAATATGACAATTATGTTTCTACACTGTTAAGTTGAATATATACCTTAACAATGAGCTGTAACAAAAGTCCACAGTTTCATATATAATCTTTTGTGTGTATTCTTTTTATATGGAAATCTTCATGTTTGTTGATTACATTTTTTGTATATATTTTAAAATAACATATGTAAAAACATTTTTAAATATTAAAGTACTATTTGGTGTCAGTTTTTAAAAATTATTTCCATTATACCATACTATCTTTCCTAACATTCATGATAAATTATACACACAAAGATTTCTTCACAATAATCATAAAATAAATCAACATGTATTTACCAAACATTTATGAGGCATCAAGAATCACATGAACTTCTATGATAATGGTCACTGAGGAATACATTTCTTGACCCATTTATCAGTGGCCATAGGGTTGTATGTCCTCTTTGGGACCAAAGTGATGCTGTCAATGCTGGAGAAATCTGATGGCATTTGAGGGATGAAGTTAATTTAGCCTGTCTGAGATCTCTGAAAGTTTATTTTATTGGAAGGTTTTATATTTGTTGTTGTTGTTGAGTTATTCAGACTCTTTGTGACCTCATTATATGAGATATTCTTGGCAAAGATAATGGAATAGCTCTCCAGTGGTTTAAAGCAAATGAAAACTAAGTGACTAGTCCAGGGTTACAACTAGTGAGTATTTGAAGCCAGACTCTTTTCAGTCTCTTTATATTTTTGGTTGATCCTTCATAGTTTTATGGCCTGCTTTATCATTTATACTACTCTCCCCTTTAACCTATGAGCTTATTTCCAAAGCCCCGTCTTGGTCCTACTTTCTCTTTTCTGGATATTTTCTCTCTCATCAGCTCTTCTAGATTATCTATCTACCTACTTACTTATCTACCTACTTACCTATCTATCTCCCACCTATCTCTATTATTTATCTCTCTATCATTTCTTTATTGATCTATCTTTCTTTTATTTATCTATTTCTTCATATTTCTATCTTTCTAGCTATTTATCTTCATATTCTCTCTTGACCTCCAGTTCTGCATCACCAAGTGTTTATTGAATATTTCTACCTAAATATTCTGTAGGTATCTCAAATTCAATTATATTCAAAAGATAACTCATTATCTTTCCTCCAAAGTCTACCTTTTCCTTTAAAATTCCTATTTTCATTGAAGATAACCATCATCCTTCTAATCACCTAAGTTTGAAATTTCAGTCAACCTTAACTACAAACACCCAACTTCAACCAATTGCTGAATCCTGTTGACTTTCCTCCCCACATGTCCCCTTCTATGCACCCCCCATAGTCATTGTCTTTATCTGGACTGTTCTCACCTCTCACCTGGTCTACTGTAGGAGGCTTCTAATGAGTATTCCTAGGAATTTTTTTCTCTTTTCTCTAAGCTATCCTCCATATGGCCACTAAAGTGACCTACCTAAATTCAGATCTGATGCCATTAATTTCTTCTTCAAGAACTCTAGTGACTCCCTATTGCCATTAGGGTCAATTATAAACTTTATTATTTGTCACTTAAGACATCCCATATTTTGGCAAACGCCAGTCTACTTTTCTAAGCCTATTATATTTTACTTCTCTTTCATACAACTCTAGATTCCATAAAAAACAGTCCTTTTGATGCATTTCATTTATGACAATCCATTTTCTATCTCTATACCTTTGTGTAGACTGTACTAGTGCCTTGTATAGAACATCTTCCTCATTTTTAAAGACTCCCAGTCTCCAAAGCTGAGTTTGCACGATACTCCTAAGACTTTTTCTGATTCCTATAGGTGTTAGCATCTCAACTCATTACTTTGTAATTATCTATGTATCAAAAGATGATAAATACAGAGCTATAAGAGACCTATGTCTTCTAATCTCCTGATTTTATGTGGAAACTGAATCTTGGGATTTAAGATGACCCATGGTTACAAAGAAAGTAACAGTGATGAGATTTGAACCCAAGTGCTCTGATTCCAGAGGCAGTATTCACTTTACTATAAGGTTGCTTCCTCTGTTAGATTCATAAAGGCAGGGTTTGTTTGTTTTTGCTTCCATAGTCTATAGAAAGCATTTAATAAATCTTATTTGATTTTATCAATTAGAAAATTGAAACTCAGTGTTACAAAGCTGACAAATGTCTGAGATCAGAGTCAAACTCAGGTCTTCTCAGTTTCAAATCTAGTATTCTATCTCGCAGTCCACACTGTCTGGATCTTAGAGTGTTCCCCAGTGTTTGAGTGGCTTAGGAAGATTGGGACTAGTCTACATGCAAGTCTTTGGTCTAGGTTGAGTTCAGTTTGATCTGGAGGCAGAGGGATACTAAGGTGACCCTTTGGAGGAGAGATTCTCAGATCCATTCCCCTTGTTGCCTATCAATAATAGTCAGGTGACAGTGGAGGCAGGGTAGTGGGAGGGTGCCTTGTAAGGCTTGATGATGAAGTGATGGAGGGGGAGGGGAGAGAAGAAACGAGCCACACAGCTATTCTGTGTAGAAATTCAGCTCTGAATGAGGCTCCTTGTCAAGTAGAACAATGACTTCTGAGGAAGTTACTATGTCGCTAGAGATGATTGACTTCTCAGAATAAGACATTGCTCAGTTTGAAACCCCGTTTAAAATAAAGGGAAAAAAAATCAATGTTTCACTTTCAAGAGTGTTTGGTTTAAAAAAGAAAAATAGTTGCAGCTTGTTTCTTTAATGGAGAAAAAGAGAGTCCCATCAATTATCTCACAGACAAGGACAGGCTCTTGGGGTACTATTGTTCTTGACCTGAACAAAACATTTAGCGATTAAGATGCATAAACCCTCCACTTAGTGAGAAGCAGCCAGTTCTGAGCTCTATTTAGTAACTGGGAAAACTGGGAGTCTGAAGTTGGTGATTTCCCCTCAAACTGGGATACACTGGACCAGCTTGTCTCCCAAGTGGGACCAGGCTGGAGAGCCAGAAGCTTACATGCTAATCCCCACTGGCTTTTAATGAAGGGCTAGGAATGTTGAGATGGACTCCCCGTTTTTCTCCAGTTCTGTTTATTATGAAGTAATGGATAGATCATTAAACTTGGAGTGAGAAAGGCCTGCACTCAAAAATTTACCTCCATCTGTGTAAGTATGGAAAAGTCATTTAATTTTCTGATTTTCAGTTTGCTCATCTGTAAAACAGGGTTAATGGTATTTACCTCATAGGGTGGTTATATGGCTGAATATGGCTGAAAATAATATAAAACACCTTGCAAATTTTAAAAGTATTATATATAAATCACATCAGTTATTAATTGAATTCTTAATTGGAAAAATACAATGGTAGCATTTCTTATTTCTGAGTTCTTAATCTTTTTTTGCATTGTGAACCCCTTTGCCAGTCAGTAAAGCCTATGGATCCCTTCTCGGGAGAATTTTTATAAATATGTAAAATAAAATTTATTGGATTACAATTCATATATATTCACAGATCCTAGATGAAGAATCCCCATTTTATTACAACAGACCAAGTTCTTTCTTGTCTCTACTCCTATAATCTACTTAACTTTCCCCCATTTTCTTAATTATCTATTTCATTGAGATTAGTCAGAGGCAAGGGAAACAGAGTAGAATTCCCCTTTAGAGATTAAAATTAGAGTTATTCCTTTTCCATAGAATAAATTTCCTTTATCATAGTGTCCCTTCTTTGCTCAAGAATCTATAAGGGCTCCCCATTACTTATTAAATCATGCTTAAACTCTTTATCTTGGTATTCAAGATTTTGTATACTCTACCTCTGATTATCTTTTTGGGGGTAGGGAAAAGGACAAATAATTTTAGTAGTATAAGGAACCTCTAGCCTGGAAATTGCCTTCACTGATGCTTTAGATTGTAACTTTGAGAGAGTTGTCCGAGGAACTGAAAGTTTAAGTGACTTGTCCTTAATAGCTGCTATTAAGTGTCAGAAGCTAAACCTGAACCAGCTCTTCTTGCCTTCAGGGTCTTCCTTTATCCATTTTACTAATTGCCTCTCCATACACCCATGCCATGCAATGTCATTCTTTGTTGCTTCTTAAGACATATTTTCTGTTTCAGACAGTCCTTTCCCCTCACTGTTCTCCCCATATCCTTTTAGAATCCCATAATGCCTGACTGAGAAGAAAACTCAGAAATTAGTTGATCAGTGAACAGGTACTCAAGATCTCTTGTACCATCATCAAGTAGTGGGTGAGCCTCAAGTGCTGGTCTTCTGGAAAATAATAAATGTAAAATTCCTATTATTATATTATATATTATATTATAAATCCTTAGTATCTTCTGGGGCAGCCTATTCTACTTTTGTGGTCTACTGTCTTATTCTGGACAAATTTGATTATTATGGAGTTTTTCATTATATTGCAATGAGCCAAATTGTAATCTCTGACCTTTAGCCCTCGTTTTGCCACTGGGCTAAAGCAGGATGAGTTCTATCCTTCTTTTAATGATAAACTTTCAAACACTTGTTGATCAGCGTTCTTCTCCCATATATCTCCTCTTTTCATGGCTATACAACCCCAGTGCCTTGAACATCCTCATATAATGTGTTTTTTAGCCCCCTTTCCATTCTGATCACCTTTCTCTGGATAGTTTGTCAATATCTTTCATAAAATGTGCTGTCCCAAACAAAATTCAGTTTCCCAGATATGATCCGGCCAGAGCGGAGAACAGAAGGATTTTCATTTCCTTAATTTCTGTAGTATTTTTATAATCATACTCATTTCTACTTCTAAACATTTGCTCATGGATTCTCCTTTATAGATAATGCAATTTAGGTAAATACTTCTTCAAGAATTTATTAAGAATAAGCCCCTGTGCTTGGCAGGAAGGATACATAGACCAAAATCAAGTAATCCCTGCTCTCAAGAAACTTATATTTTTCTGGAGGAGGTAGAGTATATGAAAATTGAGATGGGGAGGATTGGGGAAATCAGTGA
Source organism: Sminthopsis crassicaudata (assembly GCF_048593235.1). NCBI lineage: Eukaryota > Metazoa > Chordata > Mammalia > Dasyuromorphia > Dasyuridae > Sminthopsis > Sminthopsis crassicaudata. The sequence continues at coordinate 590,198,296 of NC_133619.1, read as the reverse complement.
CACCACGGCTAATCCTTGGAAAACAGCAAGAAGAAGGGCATTCCAGGCACAAGGACAGTGTGGATGTCTGGAGGCAGGGGATAGAATGTGACATTCAGAGAACAGCTAATAGTCTAGTTTGACTGGAACAGAAAGTTTGTGAAGTTGAGTAATAGGAAATAAGCTTGGTAAGTTAGACGGTATCCAGATTCAGGCTAATTCATCTGTATTTTATCCAAGAAGTAATAGGAGGATATATATATATATATATATATCAGTATTTTGGAATATCAGTAGCTATGTGGAGGTTGGATTGTCAAGGGAAACTGGGAGAGAAATAAATTAGGAGACACATCATGATATGGGTGAGAGAGAATGAAGGCCTGAATTAGGGTGATGGCTGTATTACTGAAGAGAAAATATATACAAAGATGAGGATTAAATATGATAACATTTCAGTACTTTTAAAATGCTATATAACTGTTAGTGATGGTGATGGTAGTGAAGATGCTGATGGTGATGCTGGTGATAAAGGTGAAGATGATGATGGTGATCATGCTTTTGATTTTGAGGAGATAAGATTCATAAAACTGGTAACCCTTATTAGTTACCTACTTCTAATAAAGGTAGTGTAGTGCTATGACTGGGGTCAAATCCCCCACTGACAATTATAGCTTCTGTAACTAATCAAGTAACTTAAACTCCTTGTGCCTCAACTTCCCCATATGTCAAATGTCCAGGTTGGATTAGATAGTATTTGATGTCCCTCCCAGCTCTAGATCTATAACCCCATGATTGGCTGCGGGACATGATTGAGGGAGAAAAAGTAAAAAAAAATTGGAATGAATGAGAGCATTGCAGAACCCTCATATTTAAAGAAAGAAATTTAGGGGAAGGGTAGGTTTATTGGGGAAGGGCTCTGTTCTCTCATGTTTCCTGCCAATCAATATTTTATATGTCATTTATCTAGGAAAGAAAGGGGAAAAGGGAATGCACATCATTATGTGTGAGCTATAGATGTGTGAGCATGTTATAAGGGAAGAGTTAGAGGGGGAAGAAAGGCCATGAAAAGGGTACAGGGAGTGGGGTATTCATACTGAACACAGGGAAGAAGACTTGGGCCTCTAGGGGGGAATTCTGAGCCAGGGCTATCTAGAATGAAGTCACTAGGTAAGCTATATTCCATCTGGCCATAGAGAAAGGCTGTGATTTAGAATTCAATAATAGGTGACTAGCCAAAAGCAGTGACTGGATAAATTTTTTAACCCTCTACTTTCTTTCTCCCTTTGAGAAAAGCTTCCAGGACACAAATCACTGGGTTATAAATTTAATCTTCTGCCTGACAAGTTCTGATTCAGGTACATAGAAATTACTAAAAACAAGGAAGAGAACATTCTTTAGCATGTGCATGGAAAAAAAAGACACAGTAAGGATTCAACATGAACACCCTCTCTAAAGCCCAAGTTGTAAATCACTGTTCAGTTGTGCCCAACTCTTCGTGGTCATGGCCCATAGAACACCAATCTTGACCATAAGGTTTTCTAGTTCTAGTAGAGATAGAAAAAAAAAAAATCAAGAGTCTCTGCTGCCTCCTTCAGAATAAAGATGAAATGTGAGACCAATCCATTTTAGATGAGAGTCTATAAGTAGAGCTTTACATTATAGATGGGAATCTATGCTGGTGGGTACATTAATCTAAGAGCAGGTGAACCCAAAATAGGACCCTTAACTTCTAGGGACTTGGGCAAAGCAAATACATCTCTCTTGAGCCAATAAATTAAACTGCTGATTTAGGTAAAACACAGGAAGTTCAGGTTAAAGAAAAACCTGCAGGGCAAGTTCTGTAGCTGTGATACTTTGGGTTCTATGGACTTGATCATTCTGCACATTGGATACTTCAATGATCTAAAGTAGTTGGATACATAGAGACATAACCAGCAAGGGGGAGGACCTATGTGCTGGTCTTCAGAGTGCTTGTGATTAAGGGAATAGGCAGAGATATTCTTGGTGACTCCATTTTCTCAGCTCTGTGGTTGGTCAGTCACTCCTGTGAACTCTGAACCTCACTCTTGTACAGTCAGTTATGCTGTGAAGACTGGGCTTGAGTATGCTAAATCAGATGGATTCTCAGCAGGTGTGCCAGCCACCTTAGATACTAGCATGCTCTCTGAACTAGAATAGCAGGATTCAGGAGTTCCAACTTTTAGCTCAGCAAATGAATGAAATGAGAGACAAAGACACAGAGACAGAGAGAGAGACAGAGAGAGGAGAGAGAGAGAGAGAGAGAGAGAGAGAGAGAGAGAGAGAGAGAGAGAGAGAGAGAGAGAGAGACAGAGAGAGACAGAGAGAGACAGAGAGACAGAGAGACAGAGACAGAGACAGAGACAGAGAAAGAGAGAGAGAGACAGAGACAGAGACAGAGACAGAGACAGACAGAGAGAGAGAGACAGAGAGAGAGAGACAGAGACAGACAGACAGACAGAGAGACAGAGATAGATAGAGATAGAGGGACAGAGATAGAGACAGAGGGACAGGGACAGAGTCAGAGACAGAGTGAGAGAGAGACACAGAGAGATATAGATAGAGACAGAAAAATACAGAGAGACACACTCAGACAGAGAGATAGAACAACAGAGACAGAGTGTATTGAGAAAAATAGATCAAAATTTGTCACTTCCCTAACTTAATAATCTGTAGTAGCCCCCTATTACCTTTCAATATCAAATAAAAAGTTCTCTGTTTGGCATTTAAATCTCTTCACAACCTGACCCCTTCTTAGATCTCAAGTCTTCTCACAACTTACTCTGCCCTACCATTGTGACTCTGTCCTTATTCCTTCAGTGAGATGATGCTCTTAACTCCTGATTGAGCATTTGCCCCAGCTGTCTCCTCTGTCTAGAATGGTCTCTCCCATCACATCTATCTCCGAACTTTCCTAGCTTCTTTCAAGACTCTGTCCATATTCCATCTGCTATGGAAGGCCTTTGGTAAGCCCATTTTCAGTGCCTCCCTTCTGAAGTTATCTTCCATTTATCTTTTATGGATCTAGTTATTGGTATGTCATTTCCCTCACTTAGAATGTAAGCTCCTTGAGGGCAGGAACTGTGTTTGCCTTTCTTTGTATTCCACATTTTAGGCTATAACTGGCAAGTAATAAAGGCTTAAGAAGTACTGACTTTTTTGCCCCATGTTCTAGGATCTTCCCTCTAAGTCTAAGTAAAGCTGAATTATGACTTAGAATAAATCTAGCCAGAGACTCTGACCTTCATTGCTTCAATCTTGGACCTCAAGTTACCTGAATCTCCTGATACAGAGACTAAGTTCTCAGGGCAGCAATTCTCAAAGATAAGAGTTCATTGCTTGTCTTGAACCTCCTTAAAATGGACCACAGAGTTAGAAGCTTTGCTACCAGAACCCCCAAAGCTAAGCATCTTCATAAAGAAGAAATCATATCTTTTCGCTTACTGTGGCTCTTGGGGAGAGGAACAGTGAATGTAGGTGGGGTGTAAAGAGGCTGGGGAAAGGAGAAAAAAATCATGGTTCCCTCTTTTTAAAAAATGGATAAAAGCAAGACCAGCAGATGCTGCCTTTGGCTGAGAGCCTTCTTCTCTGGTGCCCTGGGCCTGCCGCTGCCCCCATCTCCATGGCAACCTGCCTGTGTGGCCTGAATGGTGGAATTAGAGTGAGGAGGCTGGAGGGGGCTGTGGGCTGTTCCTTTGGGACCTTCCCCTCTCAAGTCATCCTAAGCTCTGTTCTTGCCAGTTGCATGTTTAAATTCAGAACCTGGCCAGCTAGAATTGGCCATGGCTCTCTCTCTCTCTCATTCACCTCTCACCTATATTACCCTGATTGGAAGTTATTCTATACATAAGTCCTATGGAGGGATCCCAAGGGCTGCAAGGGACAATTGGGCACCATGGTATCTGACAAAAGGGCTGGGAGAAAAGGGGTGAGTGTGGGAGGAAAAGTAAATGTGGGAAAATTTTCCTCCTTACCAGTCAGCTGTCTTCCAAAGCAGTGGGCTTCTAATGAGAATCCTTCAGGATTGGTTCAGAGATGCGAAAAGGGGATACACAATCAGCTGATGCTGATCCAGTGAATTCACCCTTCCCCTGCCATGTCTTTGCTCAGTAGTCAGTTGTGGCTGCTCAGTTCTTAATACCTATAGTGAAGTCGGTGACTGTGCAAATCTCCCTCCCTCAAATCCAGTTCACTTGCCATCACTTCCCTATTGTAGTGCTCTTGAAAAATAAAGGATAAACAATAAAAACCCAGTTTCACCCTTACTCTTACTTATATTGCCCAAGTTTTTTTTTTTTTTAAATTCAATTCAGTTTAACATAAAGGGGCTTTTTTGGTTTGTTTGTTTTTAATACTTTCCATGTGCCAGGCACTGTGCTAACTACTGGGGATGCAAAGAACAACAGTGAAAACAGATCCTGCTCTCAAGGAGCTTATATAGAGAGGAAGGGTTGTAGAGAGGAAGGGGCAGAAAAACAACATACTTACTGATGAATAAATAAATATATATATACAATTATAAATATAAATTTACATATATAAAATGCAAAATATAAAATATGTATATAATATAAATTTACATAGTAGATGCAAAATAATTTAGGGGCATATGCAAATAATTGGACAGATCAGGAAAGGCTTCAAGCATAAGGTGACCCTAGAATTGAATCTTAAATGAAGCTAGAGAATCTACCCAATCCTGAGGAGTAGAGAATTTAAATTAAAAAAAAAATCAGAGGATCATTGATTTGGAGTTGGAAAGAACTCCGTAGTCTTGGATCATGTATCACAAACCTTTTATTTTCCAGATGAGGAGACTATAAGCCATAGAAATTAGTTTCCAAGCTTACTTGTGATCACAGAGTATGAAAAATAGGGATATGAACCTGAAACCTCAGATTTCTAGCCTAGAATTTTCTCTCAGGACCATCATTTATTGTTGTTCAGTTGCTTCAGGAACATTTAATTCTTTCTGACCCCATTTGGGGTTTTCTTGACAGAGATACTGGAGTGGTTTGCCATTTTCTTCTCCAGTTCATTTTATAAATGAGGAAACTGAGGCAATCAGGGCTAAGTGATTTCTCCAGCCCAGATCCCATGACTTCAGAAATGTTCAGAGTGAGGAGATGGGGAATAATAGGAAGGAGGAGAACCCATCACCAGCTGCATCCCCAATCCTCTTTGCAACAAGGAACTTAGCCAGTGAAGTATGAGAATATGAATGACCATATACTTTTATGGATTCTATTTCTTTTTTTCCTTCTTAGGCAATTGGGGTTAAGATACTTGCTAGGGTCACACAGCTAAGAAGTGTTAAGTATCTGAGATCAGTTTTGAACTCAGGTTGTCCTGACTTCAGAGCTGGTGTTCTCTCTACTGCGCCACCTAGCTGCCCCAGAGCCCCATTTTATAAATGAGAAAATCAAGGCTCTGAGAAGTTAAGGAACTTACTTGTCAAAAGTCACCCAGCTTGTAAATGTAAGGAGCTCTCAATAAATCTGGGGTCTTTAGTTTCCAAACTCCAAGTCTAAAGGTATTTGTCCTGAAGCTCACTATCTTCCATCATCTAGTTACTGACTCTGTATAGACTTTGCATATTCCATCTGAGTTGGACCTCTTGAATTTTTGTAGTCCTGGTTCTGTGATTCCCTAGATCTTTCCAATTCTAAAATGGTGCAGCGGAAAGAATGCTGTTGAAATCCTGGGGTTCAAATCCTGTTTCTAATGCTTATTATTTTTGTGAATTTGGGCAAGCCACTAAATGTCCTTGGGACTCAATTTCCTCATCTATAATTAAGGACTAAATAGTTTCTGAGATCCCTTCCAATTTGAATTCCTATGATATTAGAAGCCATTGAAAATGAGCACTCTGAAGAGGAGGAAATGGGAGACATTTTTTCCAGGACCCTTAACTTGAAGGGGATCTTCTTCTAATGCATCCCCTATAGGTCAGGACTTCTTAATTGTTCTTTTAATATCATGACCCCTCTCCATATCCTTGGCAGTCTGACAAAGTTTATGGACCCTTTTTTTTCAATTCAATTTTATTTTTAGTTCCAAATTTTCTCCTTCCTCTTACTCTTTCCCACCCACTGAGAAAGCAGGAAAAACAAAATCCATTATAAATATGCATAGAAATGAAAAACAAATTTGTGTATTATCTATGTCCATAAAAAAAGAAAGGAAAAGAAAAAGAAGAAAATATGCTTAGCCTACACTCTGAGCTGACTAGTTTTCTATCTGAAGGTAGAATGCAGGTTTCATCGTGAGTTTATGGTCTTTTTCTCAGGAAAAAAATATTTTAAATACATAAAAATGCATAGAATGACAAAAAAAAAAACAGAGATTAGTGAAATTAAAGATAATTTTTTCCATCTATGCTTTGGACTCCTGACTTCTATTCAGAGATTGCCCAAGGGGACTCCAGGTTAAGAACCCCTGTCCTAGGAAGATAAAGACTCTACAATGAAACCTTAACTGTGCCTGAAGGATAAAACTCTTGCAATAGATACTAATGGCTTCCAAGTAAGAGAGAAGCTTTCTTAGCCCTCCACCCATACTCCAAACCCAGAATAAACATGGGGCAGATAAAGTTTTGTCCCAGGTTTTCATATGAGGTAGGTCAGATTTCTCTTCTGGTGTGAGTTTTGTCTTCTATTTTCCCTCCTTTCCCAATGAGCACACTAGAAGCCCTACAAACCTACTTCTTCATCACCCACACCTGGGCAACCACTACCTTTCTCCAAGGTCTCACTTATCCTTTTGCTATTTTACTGAATCTCTTCCCTATTCCCACCCCCTAATGTGCCCCCCAGTGCATACTTATTATGGGAGTAAAAAACACTCAAACAAAACACCTGGAATTTGTTCAGAATATAATGGGAAGTGGAAGAAAGGAAGAAATGAAATCAGCAATGTAACAATCAGCTGCTGCTCCCTCCTCCATGATAATCTCATCCTACATGATTGGGGAATACAGGGGCTACCAATAGCTACATATTTCCACCTTACCTTGCAAACTCAGCTCTGATCTTTTCCTTCTCTAAAACCTCCTATGAACAAACTCTCCTTCATCCCAGATCTCTTTCTTTCATATTCCTTCCTTCTGGTGCTCAATTTTAATGCAGCTTTGTCCCAGATTCCCAACTCCTGACACCCTCTAGAAAAATGCTGACAGATTGCTCCTCTCATGTCTTCTGGAAGGAGGGCTCCCATCATCCTTGCTCACATCACCACTTTCAAAACCTCCTCTTCCACCATCACTCCTCTCTCCGTTTTTCCCATATCTTGTTTGATGGCTTATCTATGCACCTACAGGCCAAATAAGTTCCATATTTGACTTCTTTACCTCATTTAGGAACCCCCGATCTCATTATCCTTCAATGTCCCCATCTTCCATGACCTCTGTTCCCAGTTGACTGTAAGCACATACATAAGTGTTCAGAATTTAGGCTGCCCCATCCCTCACTCCCATTTTCCACTGAATTCTCTTTAAGCACTGGAATTTGTTCATATATAGTTTGTTCCAAAAGTCTTAATGAAACTTTAAGTTATTGAGGGTTAGACTCTGGGAACTCTTTGAACATTCCCACAATAGATATCAAATGATTTGTACTAAGTCCCTGTGAGCCTTGAAGGCTTTCCCTAGAAGCCCTGATACTCAGACTCTATGTGTGCCTATGAAAGGGAATGCAATACACTGCTCTACACATAAAGGACCACTACACCCTTCTCCATTGTTGCCTGGAAATCAGTTGACATGTTGTCACAGAATCAAGGAAGAGGCTATAGTCAGTTGGAAGAAGTATAGATAGTACTGTGATCATTTCATCAGCAAGCCATTTTCTATTCAATGTGTTTGCATTGTCAATGACTACAGCAAGTGAGAGACCCTCCACATATACATTAATTTTAACTGGATCTTTGTTATAAGGGGCCTTTAAATGGGTGCCACAGTGCATCGGGAGATTGAGGCCGGGAAGTAATTTCTGTGGATATTAGGACTGCCCTTGGGCGGGATCCTGGCCATATTGAGATAGCTTCATAATGGGTGACTCTCTCGCTGATTGGCTGTGTGTGTGACCTCACAGGCCCTATGTAAGCCCACTGCAGGCAGCAACTGCCCTCTTTAACCTCGTGCTCTTCACCGTGGCTCACTAGCCTGGGTGGCCAAGCCAAGATGGGTAGCCAAAAGAGGTAAGGGTTTTGGTAGTGAACACATGGGTCTTCTGACCAGTTGTTCACTCGGGAACCAACAAGTCAGGGCATCAGTCAGGGCATTATGTGAGGAGGTATAATAAAGGCTTTTAAGATTACACGTGGTTGTCCTTGAGTGCGCTACCGGTTATTAAGCTATAGATTCAAGAGATTGTGGCCAGAGACCTTAGAAGGCCTCAGAGGAGGCGAGCCGGGTAGAGCTCACACTGCAAAGGACAGTGGTCAAAGGTACTCTGGTGGGTCTAGGACAGACTAGTAATTGTAACTGCCAGGAGAGCACGTTACACTTTGTCAACCCAAATATGGGATGAGTCATTCATGCTTGTTACATTTTCCATTTATATCATCTTTAATCTCTGTATACCATCTAAGTTCATCTTCTGTTAAGGGTTATTTAGACTCCCCCGAGTAATTCAAAGAATGAATTCTGTGAAATGGTTATATTTTTTAAATTCCCAATGTGCATTTCCATTATCAATCAATCAATGAGGAGGAAGCTAGAGGACTTAGTGGTAGAGTGTTGAGTCTGTACTCAGGAAGATTCATTTTCCTGAATTCAAGTCTGGCTTCAGACATTTACTAGATGTGTGACCCTTGGCAAGTTACCCAACCTTGTTTGCCTTAGTTTCCTCATTTATAAAATGATTTGGAGAAGGAAATAGCAAACTATTCTTTGCCAAGAAATAACTAAACAGGTTCACAAAGTCATATGTGACAAAAATTATTGAACAGCAAAAAAGAATTAATGACCACATTTTACATAGATATAACTTTGAAGAGTGTAAATTAGAATACATATGACCACTTCACAAGACTCATCATCTGCACTAATAGGAACCTAGTTGTTAGTGATGTAGTGATCATATTATATAGACCCTGGAATAAAAAAGACCTAGGTTTAAATCCTGCCTTTGATAGTCTTAACTGTGTGACCATAAGTAAGGCAGTCAACTTTTCCTAGCCTCTGTCTTCTCATCTGTAAAATGGAGATAAAAATATCTATAGGTTCTACCTCACAAGATTGTTGTGAGGCTCAAATAAGACCAGGAATGTAAAACATTTTGCATGCTATAAAGTACACTATAAATATCAGCCATTATGGTGACAATCAAAATAATAATAACTGACATTTGCATAGTGCTTTAAAGTTCTCAAAGTACGTTACACATATTATCTCATTTAAGTCTCACAAACAGCCTTATGAAGGATAGCAGTCATGCTAATGTTATTTTCACAGCAAAGGCTGCCTGGATCTGATTACCTCAAGCAGAAATGGCTTATTGCCTGCCAACAGCAGCCAATCAGTTTGTGAAATAGCACATTCTCTCCCTCTAGAGCAGAAAAACAAGTGACCCATTCTTTAGGTGCACCATGACTGCTTATATGTGTGTATGTGCATGTGTGTTTACATATATATAGATGCTTGAACTCAGGTTTTAGCTCAGTGCCTGGCATATAATAAGTGCTTAATAAATGTTGATTGGCTGAGATGCTCTGACAAGTTGGCAAGTTTTCATGTGGGGACAAAAGGGCACATTGTGTAGCGACAGAGATGCGCAGTTGAGATAGGATGAGTTAGAAAGATGCCAAGATAGCCTTTTTTTTTTTTTTAAAGTACATGTATATGTGTGTGTGTCAGTGTGCTTAATAGGGATGCTTAGACTGGCTTGTGTGTAAGCATATGGGTATAAATATGCACAAACATCTTGATATGAATGTGTGTATGTATGTATGTATGTGTGTGTACTATGTTATACCACTGATTCTCTAGACCAAGCTCCATCTACTTTCTCACTCTGGAATATCTCTTCATCCATACAATTCCATTCACCCATTGGTAAGTTCCTTCCAGGGCTTCAATTTTAAAGAGGGGCTCAGATGGGCCATCCATGGTTCTCTTTATGGTTGTGATTCTGATTCTAGGTTTTGTGGCCATTTTTCCACATAGGTACTTTTTGCCCCCATTTTAACTCCCTTTTATGGATTGTTTTTCCCCAGTAGATTGTAAAGTCCTTAAAGGCAAAAGCTATTTTTTCTTTTTACTTGTATTTATATCCCTAGTGTTTAGCACATTGTTTGGCACATGGTAAACATTAACAAGTGCTTGTTGTCTTGCCTGTGTGTACGTGTTTGTTAGACTAGATATGTTTAGGCAGATGCGTATATGTGAACACAAGTGTGTTTATATGCATGCTTGTGAGCAGAAGGATACCCAGAGAAATATATGTATATTGGTGGGGAGGGGACATATAGATCCCCTGGTATGTGCCTAGGGATTCTCAGATAGACTGTGCAAAGAGATACCCAGACAGGTTGGCATCTATTCATGTATGTTTGGGAACAGAAAAACCCAGGCAGCCTGGGGTGTGTGTATATATTTGGGCTCAGGGGTGCCCAGACAGGCTGGAAAACATTCCTCTCTGTACCACACAGATGGGCTGCATTGAGCAGAGTTTTGTTCCGTTGAATCCTTTTAAGAAAATTGTTCCTCGTGCATCTATGCCTAGGGAACATTTGGGCTATGACTGACAGGGGGATGCAAGCACATGCTTTGGACCTCTCTGCACTAATCTGATCTACAAAGGGACCATAGAGTGAGTTATTCCAGACAGGGCATGGATATAGAGTCCTCACCTGAACCAAGGAGGTTCAGGGCACTAAACAGGAGTTTTATTTTTCCTCAGAAGATTTGAAGCCTTGAGCATAATAATAAACTAATAGCTAACAGTCAGTTTAATTCAAATAGCTATTATGAAAATGGCATACTATGTTCCAGACATTGTATTAGGTGCTTAGGAAACAAGAATAAACAAGTGCCTGTCAAGGAACTTCCCTTCTACTGGGGCAAGTCATCTAGGTACAAAGATAAATCCAGGAGATATACAAATACAAAGCAATTGTTGGGGGTGGGGAGTGCTAACCACTAGAGAGGAAGTTCTTAACTTAGGGTCTGTGAGCTTTAAAAAATATATTTTGATAACTATTTTAATATGATTTATTTGCAGCCCTATTCATAGTATTTTATTCATTTTAAAACCTAATTCTGAGAAGGGATCTATAGGCTTTACCAAATTGTCCAGTGGGTTCAGAATACAAGAAAGATTAAAAAGCTCTCAACTAGGGAGATCAGGATTGACATGATATAGGAGATAGAGCTTAGTACATAATAGCTAACATTTATATAGCACTTATTGGTGCCAGGCACTGTGCTAAGTACAGTTATTATCTCGTTTGATCTACACAATAACCCTGGGAGGTAGATGCTAGTACTAACTTCATTTTACACATGAGGAAACAAGATGAATGATTTGTCCATGAGCACGTAACTAGTAAGTGTCTGAGGTCACATTTGAACTTAGGTTTTACTGACTTCAGGCTCAGAATATGTAAGTTGAGCATTTACATGGTTTTAAAAATGTGCAAAATGCTTTATTTATGTGAAATGATGTGACCCTCACAACAACTCTGTGAGGTAGGTACTAATATTGTTATTATTCCCATCTTATAGGTGAAGAAACTGAGGCTCAAAGAAGATAGAATGTAAGGCCTTTGACGGCAAGGGCTATTTCATTTTTGTCTTTTGTATCTCAGTACCTAACATAAACCCCAGTACATAGTAAGCATGCAATAAATGTTCATAACAATGAAATGTCATATAAATAAATAATATATTGATCTGTCCAGGGTAACACAAAACTAGATCATGTCAATGGCTGGATTTGAACCTGAGTCTTCCAAGCTCCAACTGTGGCATTCATTCTTCTATTCCAGGCTAATTATCTGTATGTGGGAACTTGCTCTATGAATAGAGTCCTAACTCTTCCAAGTTTTCATTGAAAGTCTTCATCTGTTACTATGGGATGGGGGGGAGGCCATCCCTAAATAAGTAATTGCTGACATTCAGTTTAATTCAAATAGTTGGCCTTTCTTCTCTGCCGTTCTTTGCATTGCCAGGCTGATCTTCCTAATACACAGGGCTGACCATGTCCTTCTATTCAGTAAATTCCAGTGGCTCTCTATCATCTCAAGGATCAACTATAAAATCCCCTGTTGGGCTTTTAAAACCTTTCACAACCTGGTACTTCTCAACTTTTTAGTATCCTTAAATTTACTTTTACTTATAGAGTATCTAGGTGGCATAGTGGATAAAGTACCAGACCTGGAGTCAGGAAGATTCATCTTCTTGAGTTTAAATCTGATCTCAGACACTTCCCAGCTGTATGACCCTGGGTAAATCACTTAACCCTATTTGCCTCAGTTTCCTCCTCTGTAAAATGAATTGGAGAAGAAAATGGCAAACCACTCCAGTATCTTTGCCAAGAAAATCTCAAATGGGATCATAAAAAGTTGGACACAACTGAAAAATGACTGAATAACACTTACTTATGTCCTATACTTAGTCTTTGAACCAATGACACTGTTCTTCCTATGACTGGAATTGTTTCTTCCTCATCTCTGCATCTTGTCTTGCTTGATTTCTTTCGGATCCTCAGATAAAATCCACTTTCTGGAGACTTTTTCTGATCCCTCTAAATGCTGGTTCCTTTCTTCTCTTGATTATGTACATTGTGTCCTGCCTATTTCTTATTTGTATATAACTGTTTACATGTTGTCTCCTCCAACAGTTATTAGCTTTTGGGGAGCTGGGAATGTTTTTCCCCTTTTCTTTGTTTCTCAGCACTTAGCACAATGCCTGGCAAACAGGAGGCTCTACCTGACTTGTCTGTGCCTCTGGTGATAAGCTTTTGTGCCTTTAGCTAGATTGTTCTTTGGATAATACATGGAAAGTACATTTTCGGTTTTAGAGCCTTTTCTGTTTGAAAGAATTTTTAGAACTTTGCTGGCATAGCCTTCTAGAACCCAGGGCTACTTCTATTCCATAGCAAAGTATCAATGGATATAAAAGAATACAGGATCACAGGGATTGTGACCTGTAAGGAGTGACCTCGGACTTAAACTAGTTCAAACCTCTCATGTCCTAGATAAGGAAATTACAGCTTAGAGCGTTTGCTATCAGCCCAAGTTCAGACATAGCATGACTTTTTGCCTCCAAAATCCACTGTACTTTATAATATACATTCATTCCTTTATTAATGTTTATGACATCAAAATGGTTTTTTTTTGAAAATATGAATGAATGAAAAAAGGCACAGATCAAAGTGCTTACTGTGTACCAAACACTGGGTTAAACTAAATACTTGGGGTACAAATATAAATTTAAATTAGTCCCTCCCCTCAAGGAGGTTACACTCTAGTGGAATGAGACAAGCCAAATAACGGAGTGGAGGAAGTGAAGGGAAGTGTGATCTGGGAGGTCATGCCAATGGCGAATGGAATCATTTGGCCGTCCATTAACATGACTTGTCAGAGGCAATGAGGGGATGGATAGGATTACAGTTCATGGAGGAAGAGATGGAATGTAAGAGAGAGTTGGGGAGAAGGTACCTCCCCAAAGGTGAAGATGAGGTCACAAAGTCCTTAGGGGATGTTGAGCCAAGGCTTAATCCCTCCCAGGCATGGTCTTTGATGTTCGGATTTGGAGAGTATGACAGCAAAGCAGCAATGAGAAATATACTCAATTGATCAAAGTGGACCTCCAAGCTCTTCAGTCTCTCTGTGTTCTTCTCTCCTTTGCTTCCCACTCTACCTTACCTCCCCCTTGCTTTTCTAAAGGTAGTGCCATGAAGGTTAAATGTGCTGGCTGGCAACATGCCAGATTAAGGCATATAGAAAATACATAGCATCTTGGGGCAGGATAGTCACAGACCTTTATTCAAACAACAAGTATTATTTTAAAAAATAAAGTACACTATGAATGGAATAAGAGAAGTGTTTTATTTCTATTCACAAAAGGAATGTTTAAATATAAAAGAATCACTGCACATAATAGAATTCTTATTCTGAACTTTACAAACACCACCATCCTCCTCCACACACACAAAGGAGGTATTTTCATATACGTAGTAGAACAACAAAAATAACAAAAAGAGATGGTACTTAAAACTGAGGATTTCTGTTTTGTAAAGATTGCTTTTCCTTAAAAATATATAATAGATTCAATATGTTAATTCCAGAGTTGTTCTGTTGTCTGTCATTCTTTCTGATTTTCTTTTTTTTTTCCTAATAAATTAAATGTTTTAATGACTCTCCTTTTTTTTTTTTTTTTTTTTTTTTTTTTTTTTTTTTTGGATTCAGGAGGAGACAATCAGGATTAAATAGCTTATCCAGGTTCACACAACCATTAAGTGTCAAGAATCAGATCCTCCTGTTTCCAGAAGTGGTGTTATATCCACTGTACTACTTTTCTTCTTTCCCTGCTTCCTTCCCTCGCTCTCTCTCTCCCTTCCTCTCTTCTTTCTTCCCTCCCTCCTTCCTTTTCTTCCTCTCTCCTTCCCTTCTTTCCTCCCTCCTTCCCTTCTTTCCTTCCTTCTTCCCTTTATCTCTTCCTTTCCTCCTTCCCTTCTTTCCTTCCTTCTTCCCTTTATCCCTTCCTTTCTCTCTCCTTCCTTTCTTCTTTCCCTTTCTCCCTCCCTCCTTTCCCACTTTCCTCCTTTCCCTCTTCCCTCCCTCCTTGCCTCTCACTCTTTTTTCTTCTCTCCTCTTTCCCTTCCTCCTGCCCTCCTTTTCTTCCTTCCTTCCTTTCGTCTTCCCTCCCTCCCTCTCCCATTTTCTTTTTTCCCTCCCTCCTTCCCTTCTTCCCTCCCTCCATCTTTTCTTTCGTCCCTCCCTTCTTTCCTGTTATCACTGCCACAGAAGAATAGAAGGAAGAAAAATTCTAAGCTCTTGTAACAAATATGAATATTAAAGCAAAACAAATTTCTACATTGACCACATTTTATCCTGTATTTTGAATCTCTCACCTTTCTGTCAGGGTGTGGTAGCATGAGTCACAATCAATTCTTTGAATCATGGTTAGTTATTGCATTGGTCAAATTTTTTAGGTCTTTCAAATTTGTTTTACTTATAACGTTGATATATACATTATTCTGGTTCTGCTCATTTCATTCCACATCACTTTATGCAAGTCCTCTCAGGTTTCTTTGAAAATGACATTTCTTATAGTACAATAATATCCCATTACATTTATACCACAACTTGTTCAGTCATTTATCAATTGATGAGCAACTTGTTAGTTGCCAATTCGTTGCTCTAACAAAGAGAACAGTGGTGAATATATTTGTATATTTGAGTCTTTTCCCTCGTTGTTCACTCTCTTTGAAGAATGCATAGTTCTGATAGTAATACCATTGGGTCAAAAGTTATGCCCATATTTAATGACTTTCTGTGCATAGTTCCAAATTGCTTTTCAGAATGGCTGAATCAATTCATAGCTGAACCCAATAGTTCATCAGTGTATCTGTTTGTTGACAAATAATTTTCAATTTCCAATAATTTTCATTTTCATCAATAGGACAGATGTAAGGTGGAACCATAGACTAACTTTAATTTCCATTTTTCTAATTATTAGTGTTTTGGAGCATTTTTCCACATGGCTGTTGCTAGTTTGGATTTCTTTTTTTGGGGGGGAAATTATCTGTAGTAAGACCCTACTTCATGTTAGGAAATAGGGACATAGATACTGTAGAAGGTCTCTGCTACACAAGCGCCCACATCTTAACAATTGCATTGAAACTTATAAGGGCTGTTACTGGCCACGTATGCTGGGCTTAGATCTTGCTTTTGTATATCTCTGAGTCATCAACCCATCCTGCTGGGTAGCCACCCTTGGGAGTCTTCATCATCTTCCACTGCAGTCTCTTCAGTGATGAGTCAAACATGGCACTCTCAAGCTTCCATTTATTTTCTTGGAACCAGGAATGGCAGCTTCACATGCTCAATGCAGGGATGGGGATGAAGAGGAAGCCTTTACTACAATATAATGAAACTGTAAAAATTGAATGGAGCCAGATTTTCAAGAATGTTCAATACCAAGCATGAGAGGAGATTGTATTTGGTAGAAAAAAATGAAAGAAAAACCATGCAGTTTACTGAATAAGGGAGTGATATGGTCAATCTTGGGCTTTAGAAATATCACTTTAGTAGAAGTGTTGGAGAACGATTGGAGAAGAGGAGAGATGGGGCAAGGAGACCATTTAAAAGACTATTGAGAAAGTCCAGGTAAGAGATAATAATAGTTAATCACTAACACTTATATTTAATCCTTACCATGTACCAGGTACTATGAAAAATGCTTTACAATTATTACCTCATTTGGTCCTCACAAATGGATCTGGAAAGTTGGCACTATAGCTATTCCTAAGTGTGACTTTAAAATAGGTAGAACACTTGAATGGGGTGGGATTGCAGGTTAAAAACCTTATAGTCCCTGGGGCAGCTAGGTGGTACAGTAGAAAAAACCACCAGCTCTGAAATCAAGAGGACCTGAGTTCAAATTTGAGTTCAGGCACTTAACACTTAGCTGTATGACCCTGGGTAAATCACTTAACCCCAATTGCCTTAGCAACAAACAAACAAGAACCTTCATAGTCCTTTTGCTAAACCTAAAACATTGGAGCCAGGGGGTTCTCTGGGAAAATGTTGTTTTAGGGCATATAAAAAGATAAATTATTTTGTTTTAAGTTTATACAAATTTTCTCTGTAATCTGATGATTAAAACCAAAATTCTAGTAGTATGAAAAAAGAATCCCGGTTTTGGGGGTGTCTCCATAATATAGTCATATCCAACTCATCACGACCCCATTTTGTGTTTTTTTGGCAGAGCTACTTGAATAGTTTGCCAATTCCTTCTTCAGCTCATTTTATAGAGGAGGAAACTGAGGCAAACAGGGTTAAGAGAGACCCAAGGTCTCCATTAAACTGAGCATAATTTGACTCTAGATCTCTGAAGAAAAGGGAAAATCCTCAGCTCCCATGAAAACATTTAGGCAAACAAGTTGTTGAACATAGGACAAATTTTACTTAATTTTACAAAAAGTATAAAAGGTAAAGAAAGAATTCTCACTTGAACCCATGAACAGTCTAAATAACTTTCTTCTCTTTCTAATAGTTCTCTACCTTCCTCAGAAACTTCTAGGATCCATGTCTCACCACATCTCCCCAAAATATATAAGAATTCATTATCACTAAAGAGTTGACTACTTTACCTGAATTTGTACAATATACACCACTCATAATATCAGTGAAGGGCACATTTTCCTCTCTATATTTTGGCTTAATCCCTAGCAATTCTGCATGTTTAACCTATAGTGAATTACTAGCTATGTAGGGGAGGGGGAGGAGAGAGGGAGAAAAATTTAGAACACAAGGTTTTGCAAGAGCAAATGTTGAAAACTATCTTTTCATATATTTTGAAAACTAAAAAGCTATTATAAATTTTTTTTTAAATTGCATGTATTGCTAAAAAAAATTCTGAGCTTTACCTCCTGTTTGATCCAAGAATTCAGTATTATCTAGAAATTTCTCCTTTCAATTCCTCTGGTTGTCTAGAAAGTCTTCTTATGCAGTTTATGTCACTTCATTTCTTCTAGATCATATTCTTGCATCTCCAGGTTTGGCCCAGAAATTCCTTGTTTCCACTAATATCTGCTGCTATCTTTGGAGATGAGATGAGCTCCTTTTTAGGTTCCATACAATTCCTTGTTATACACAATTCACTGGGTTTAGTCAAAAGACAAAATTATTAGAATAATTAGAAGGAACTTCAGAAGCCATTTAGTACAAACTATCCTTGACCAAGAATTCTTTCTACATATTGCTCAGCCTTCATTGAAGACCTCAAGTGATGAAATACTTATTATCGCATGAGAAAGTCCTTTTGACTTTTAAATAGCTCCCATCATTAGAAATTTTTTATTTTTACTAAGCCTACATTTATCCCCATTAGCTTTTACCCAGCATTTCTAGTTCTGCCTTATGGTGCAAGTGTTGTTCAGTCATTTCAGTCATGTCCAACTCTTCATGTCCCAATCTGGGATTTTCTTGGCAAAGCCACTAGAATGGTTTGCCATTTCCTTCTCCAGCTCATTTTACAGATGAGAAAACTGAGGCAAACTGGATTAAGTGACTAGCCTAGTTAGGGTCTGAGGTCAGATTTGAACTCAGGAAGATGAGTCTTCCTGACTCCAGGTCTGGCACTTTGTGCACTATGGCACCACCTATCTGCCTTCTGGAGCCTAATCCCTTCTGCCTCATAATAGTCTTCAAAGATCTATGTTCGAATACCAACTCAACTAATTGTTCTTAAAAAAAAATTAAAACTAAGTTCAAAATATTAAAAAACAAAACAAAAAAGTACAGAAAATAAAAATAAAAATAAAACATTGTCAGCTAATTGTTCTTGCTGTAAATTTGAGTGAATTTCTTCACCCCTCATTTTTCATATCTATGAAATAAACAAATTGAATGACATCTAAAATTCTTTCCTTTTAAAAATTTTGATTCTATGATTCTATGTAGCCTTTGGCCTTGGTGGGGTGGGGGTGGTGGTGCTGGTGCTAATCGGGGGAAATAATGGGTGGTAAAACTGGGATATCCTGATAATATAAGGAGATTATCCTTCTGACTTAGATAGACATTTATTCAATGTCTTGCAAATTGTTGGAACTTAATAAATGTTTAGTTGTTGAATTTAATTCAGAAAACATCTCTTGACTACCTGAGAGTTTGTGACCTCAGGGTACCTCTAGAAATGAATAAGAGACAATTTGGCAAAGAAGATATGGCACTTTGCTTAGATCTAGGAAGTCCTGGGTTCAAATTCCCTCCTAAACTAGTTATTAGCTGTGAGATTACTAGTAAGTCCCTTCATCACCTTGTGTCACAGTTTCCTCGATTATTATAAGGAGGGAGATAAACACTATGGTCACTAAGATCCACTACAGCTCTTCATCTATAGTATAAATGGAGGTGACAGCATAGGTTCACAGTTCATCTCAATTCAATTCAATGAGTACTTATTGAACATATCAAACACTGGGCAAAATGTCAGAGATACAATGACAAGATAGAAAGATGCCTTGCCCTCAAACTTACATTCCACTGGAAGGAAGCACAGGTGGGCATCATACATGTGGGAGGAATTCCCACAGTGAGAGAATAACGCATCCCTTTAAGTGAGTGAGTATAATGCAAAAGTGCAATAAGATGGACTCAAATTGCTAGGAGTTCAGAGGAGGAAGAAGTCACTTTTAGATGAGACATCAGAGAAGGCTTTCTGGAAAAGGAAGCATTTGATCTAGACTTTGAAATATGGATAGGATGTTCATGGGCATTGGAGGGAAAAAGCAGAAAATAAAGAAATAGGGCAGGACAGACAAAGGGAACCTTTTAAGCAATCATAGAGTCCAGAAAACATGGGGGTATTTGATTAGACTGTAGGATTCCTGTAGAGACATGATGGGAGAAAAGACTGGATATGATGCCTATGAAATAATAATAGCTCACATGTCTATAATATTCTAAGAATTTGTGAAATGCTTTCCTCCCAACAGTGCTCTGAGGAAGTTAATATATTTTACAGGTCTGGAAACTGAGGGTTGTAAAGGTAAAGTGATATGTTTAGAAAGAGATAAAGCTTCCCGATCTCCTGACTTAATGTCTAACACTCTTTAACACTCCATGTTGATTCAAGGCTACTACATTGATAATATTTCCAATAGGCTATTTTTTGAGATACTCATGGAACCAAAGGCTAATAAATATTTTAGCATGTGTTAGGGGTCCAGGGCAGGACTATCAATGTTATATTGCCTTTGCTAAGCCTTTCAGGTTTCTTTTTGTTTCCCTCACTCTATCCCTGTTTCTTTGTCTCTGTGTCTTTCTTTCTCTGTGTCTCTCCCTCTCATTTTCTCCCTCCCTCCCCCCTTTCTGTATCTCTCTGTCTCTGTCTCATTCAGAAATCACTATGCTCCAGTCGATAGTAAATACAGCCTGGAAATCCTCCCATGCTAATTATCTGACTGGACTACTCTCAACAGAGTTGGATTCTGATGAAGACAATTTGAAGGAGTGTGGGCAGATCCCATTTTGCTATGGAACATGGCCCACACAGAGTCTAGTTCTTGGTCTTTCTTTTTTTCCATGGGGTTCCCAGAGTGGTCCCATTCTTCTGGCCCATTGCTTTGGGGAGTCTAAGGGAGCTAAGTCTGGCTTTGTGCTCTGAGGTGCAGATGTGCCTGTATTAGAGAAGCAGACGTTCAGAAGCGGGTCTGGATTTGGTCAGATTTTGGGATACTACTACTGAGAACTGACCTCAACTTCTTCAAAGCCTATTCACCCAAATGAGCATGAGTTTTTGGCTCCACTTGGGTCTAATTATAGAAGGATCTGTTGGGAAAGAGAAGATCATCCCACTGGACTCAGGTCAGCCATTCTAATCTAGTTTGAGGGAGCCTTCCTCCTTCCCAGTGTCACCCTTTTCACCAGAGTCTGGGGAACGTGGCTGGGTCCTGAGAAGCTACTTCTCCGCAGGTGGTTCTTGGTGGTAACTGCTAACTCCAGCAGCTTCAGGGAGCATTAAGACAAGCATTTGGAAAGGAAATGTGACACCTGGATATTGCACAGTATAATGGAACCAGCCAAGTGGGAAATGTAGCTTTTAAATAGGTTTTGTGTTCCCCATTAATTTCTCTGATGTTATTAGTCCTGACAGAGGAGGAGAAGGGGCTGGTCAGCAACTTTCCCCTCCCTTGCCAAGGCCTTTCTGTTCACAGGGGTCTCTGTAAGTGCCTTTAATTACATCAAACCATGGTAGATCCTATGCAGATTGTAGTTTATGGTACGTCTGATAGGATCAGGCAGACAAACTTGTGCATTCATTCATTCAGTCATTCATCCATCATTAAGCACCTAGCATACAGTGGTGACACAATGACATTTATAAATAAAACAATCCTTGCTCTCAAGGATGGGTGGGTGGGATGGAGAACAATATGAGATACACTGGGAAGAAGGCCAGACTAGATGTCAAAATGCATAGAATCCTAGCTCTATATTGAATAATATTGTTCAAGTGACAGCTTCACTGGGCTTTACTGCTTTCATCTATAAAAGAGAAAGTTAGAATAAAAGACCTCCAATGTGCTCTCCACTTCTAAATCTATAAACATGGATATATACATGGAAAGCAATACAGAAACAGCTGGTGCTTTATCCACTGAGTCACCTCACTGCCCTGAACTAAGTAAGAAAGAGCCAAGTTCAAATCCAGTCCCTCTAGCTGTGTGATCCATGGGCAAACCTGTTTGTCTCATTTCCCTCAATTGTAAAATGAGGATGGGGCACCTAGGTGGTCTGGAGTCAGGAAGATCCAAATTCAAACATAGTTTCAGATGCTTTACTACTTGTGCTACTCAAGCCACTTAACTCTGTTTGCCTCCATTTCTTCATCTGTAAAATAAGCTGGAGAAGAAAATGGCAAACCATTCCAGTATCTCTGCCAAGAAATTACCAAACAGGATCATGAAGAATGGAACTTGATTGGAAACAACTGAACAACAAAAACAAAAATGGGAGTAATAACAGCACCTATCTTGTAGAGTTATTGTAGAGAATGAAATAAGATAATATTTGTAAAACAATTTGGCACAGTGCCTGGCATGGAGTAGGTGCTATGGAAATTATTATTCCCTTCCCAATAGTAAATAGACACAAAGTCATGTCTGAGGATTGGGGAAGCACTAACAGGGATGTGAGGGCAAGTCAGGAAGGGTCTCTAGTAGGAGGGGGAATTTAAACTGAATCTTGAAGGGATTTAGGGATTTAAGAGATGAGATAGGAGGGTATGTATTTTGGGCCTGAAGCATGGTCCCTGCAACAGTCTAAGGGGAAGAGATGGACACATGGACAGAGATTTATAACAAGACTAGCTTGGCTTCAGTGTAGAATGTGCCAAGAGAAGCAGAGTGAAACCAGCCCGGTAGGATTGAAGGCAACTGGATTGTGAAATATTTGAAATATCAAAGAGAGGCATTTGTGTTTTGTCCTAGAAATAATTGAGCAAGAGTCACAGGAGTATAGATAGAGTCAGTGATAGAAGAATCTCAGAAGTCATCCAGGGAAGCTTCTCTATTTTAGAGGCAAAGAAATAAAAGTGAAGGGAAGTTGTGATGAGAAGGGCATTGGGTATGGGGTCAAACCACTTAAGTTTAACTCTAGCCTCTGTCACTTACTACCTCTGGAACACTAAAATCCTCTCAGCTTCAGTTTCCTCCTTTGTAAGAAAAAGGGAGTTGGTCTGGATGCCCTCATAAAGGTTCATTCCAGTCTATAATCCTTTGACTCAGAACCATCTTAAGTCTATCCCGACCTATCTATGCTTTGCTATTAATTATCATTTTGGCAGCTGCAGGGAGGATGGCTTTGTTAGAAAGGTAAGGGGAGATTGGAGGCAGGGGGACCAATTAGAGACTTATTTTAATGGTCTAAGAGAGATATAATGAATAAGTCCTTGAACTAGGGAAGTGGAGGGAAGTAGATGAATGGGGAAAGCACAGGGGAGATTAATCTGTTAAGACTTATTAAACTGATTGGATATGGGAGATGAATGAGTATACTTGCCCAATTATAGGAGATGCTTTTTCCCATAATCATTTATGGGCAAGACCAGAGCTGGTCAGTGATCTCTAAGACCTTGCGCAGAGCTACATGAAGTCATTGGGCCAAAGGACTCAGCTGAAAGTAAGCACTTACTCATTGAATGCTCCCTTTATAAGTTAGGGAACCTAACCGGACAAGAGCAAAATTGGAAAGTAAGTCAAACAAGGTAACATAGTGTAAAGGCAACAGCTGGAGAATTTGAATAGAGAATAGAGAATATAGGCTCTTAGGATGACTAATTTATAGTTGGAAGAGACCTTGGAGATAATTTTCATTTTACAAAGGAGAGACTGGAGGCCTTAAGTGGTGAAGTGATTTGCCCTTGCTTACACACTAAATAAATGGGAAAAGAGGGGATTTGAATGAACGTATTTGTATGAAGACTTTCATACACTATTTTGAAAATTCTGGGCAAGACCTTCTGACTGTAATAAGTATTTGGCCCCACTCTCTCAGGGTTATATGGGGTACATCTACCCCTCAAAGTTCCTAGTACCCAGGAGGTTCAGGAGTATCTCTTCTCTACTCCCATCACTTTAAGCCCCCACCAATTGTATTCTTCTCATTGTTAAGATCTGTGATTAAGTGTCCCTGTTCCATTTAAGCACATAACATCAGGTAGCTTTTACAAAAGGTTATTTTCTTCAAAACTTTAACAAGAAAAAAATGGTATAAATAAAACCTCCCTATACCATTTCAGTCTCTTGAGGAGAAGGAAGGAGGAGTAGTAGTGGAAATTAGCTTCACAACTTATCACAGTTCCTATATAGAATCTGTCCCATCAAATTTGTATCCAAAACTGGCATTGTTCCTGAATGGATCTTCATCTCAGCTCTTATTGACCTAAGGCTAGAAGGCTCTTCCCAAAGATTGTTTTTTGATCCTTAGGGCAATCTGAGGCTAACCCCACTACCCCTTCTGTAATTTAAAGTTCAGAAACAATCATGGAAAGTCAGGGGAAGACCATGTGGTGAGGACAAGATGGAAGCTGTCACATTGACTGTGACACTAAAAAATTGGGTCAGAGGTCCTCCCACATTTCAGGAATGGCTTCTGGACGACTGATCAATCAGAACAGAAGGACCAGTATACACTAGGGACAGTTGAAGGTCTACACTTAGGCAAGGGACTAGATAGATAACGAAGAAGTTTGTCAAGTTTTCCTGGGGAGGGGACACCATGGAGTGAGTAGCAGAAAGAATATTGAACTTAAAAGTCTGAATTTGGATTCTGGTGCTGCTACTTATTATGCCTGACCTTCAGCAAAGCCATTTTCTTCTTTGTGCCTTAGTGTTTCTCTTCCTTAGTCCAATGTGAAAGTTGAACTAGTTAGCTTCTCAAGTCCCTTCCAACTCAAGGTCTGATAACCTTTGAGAGGAGTCAGACAAGAGATGCAGGAAGTGCTTCCTGCAGGTTAGTGCAGGCTTCTTGAAGCCAAGTGAGTCTACCAAAGCCCCACCTAGAGAAAACCTTCTCCTCTGGGGCTAGAGTCCAGAAGGAGAAGAGATTGATGAAGTCTTGGTTTTTTTTTTTTTTTTTTTTTTTCATCTTTTTTTTTTTTTTTTTAAATTTTTTATTTTATTTTATAATTATAACATTTTTTGACAGTACATATGCATGGGTAATTTTTTACAACATTATCCCTTGCACTTACTTCTATTCAGATTTTTTCCCTTCCTCCCCCAACCCCCTCCCCCTGATGGCAAGCAGTCTTATATATGTTAAATATATTACAGTATAATTTAGATACAATATATGTGTGTAGAACCGAATTTTTTTGTTGCACAGGAAGAATTGGATTCAGAAGGTAAAAATAACAGTTTACATTCATTTCCCAGTCCTTTTCTGGATGTAGCTGGTTCTGTCCATCATTAATCAATTGGAATTGGATTAGCTCTTCTCTATGTTGAAGAAATCCACTTCCATCAGCATACATCCTCGTACAGTATCATTGTTGAAGTGTATAATGATCTTCTGGTTCTGCTCGTTTCACTCAGCATCAGTTGATGTAAGTCTCTCCAAGCCTCTCTGTATTTCTCCTGTTGGTCATTTCTTATAGAACAGTAATATTCCATAACATTCATATACCATAGTTTACCCAACCATTCTCCAATTGATGGACATCCATTCATCTGATGAAGTCTTGGTTTACCTTGATCTTAATGCCTCAGAAATTTTCCTTCTTTGCATTTTTTAATAACTACACATCCTTTAAAGTTCAAATCAGGTGACACAAAATGTTTGTGACAGCCTTTTTTGTAGTGGCAAGAAACTGGAAGCTGAATGGATGCCCATCAATTAGAGAATGGCTGATTAAGTTATGATTTATGAATATTATGGAATATTATTCTTCTATAAGAAATGACCGGCAGGATGGTTTCAGAGAGACTTATATGAGTTGATGCTGAATGAAATAAGCAGAACAATGAGATCATTATACATGGCAACAACAAGATTATAAGATGATCAATTCTGATGGACACGGTTCTTTTCAACAATGAGATGATTGAGGCCAGTTCCAATCATCTTGTGATGAAAAGAGTCACCTACACTCAGAGAGAGGGCTGTGGGAACTGGGTGTGGACCACAACATAGCATTTTCACTCTTTTTGTTGTTGTTTGCTTGCATTTTATTTTCTTTCTAATTTTTTCTTTTTTGATTTGATTTTTCTTGTGCAGCAAGATAATCGTATAAACATGTGTGCCTATATTGGACTTAACATATATTTCTACCATGTTTAACATATATTGAATTACTTGCTACTTAGGGGAGGGAATAGGGAGAAGGGGAGGGGGAATTGGAACACAAGATTTTGCAGGATTGTTGTTGAAAAATTATCCATGAGTATATTTTGAAAATAAAAAGCTTTAATAAAAAATACTGCCATCAAAAAAACAACAAAAAAATCAGTTGCCACTTCCTTCATGAAGCCTTCCATGATCTTTCTCTCTCTTTCTCCCAATCTCATATATTACTTTATTGTTTTAATTTTATTTTTTATTAAAGCTTTTTATTTACAAAACATATGCATGGGTAATTTTTCAACAACAATCCTTGCAAAATCTTCTGTTCCAACTTTTTCCCTCCTTCCCCCCATCCCCTCCCCTAGGTGATAGGTAATCTCGTACATGTTAAATATGTTAAAGTATCATATATTACTTTATTTCTTTTTATATAATGAAAGGCACAGGGGTAGCTCATGTTTCAATGAATAGACCTCTGGAGGTGAAGTCAGAAAAACCTGGATTCAAATGTGACCTCAAACACTTAACAGCTATGTGATCCCGGGCAATTCACTTCCAGCTTCACCTTCTTCACGTATAAAATGAGGATAATAATAGTCCCTCCCTCATAATGTTATAAAACCAAAGAAGATAGCATATGTAAAGTGTTTTACAAACATGAAAATACTATATTAATGCTGGCTATTCTACTAATGCCACATTTTATATTTTATTATAATAATATATTATTCATTTTCATATTCATGATTCATGGAATAATGATAAATCATATGTGTATTTATGTATTATCTGTTCTTGAGAGCAGAGATAGTTTATTTGCCAAACTTTGTATTGCCTCACTGTCTAGCTTGGTATTCTGTACATGATAGGTATTTAGTAAACATTTACCAAATGCTGTTATTTTACACAGCCTAGTTTTCTTATTCTAAAGAGGCAGGAACTGAGGACCAGAAAGGAAAAATTACTTGGCCAAGACCACCAAGAGAGTTAGGGGTAGAATTAAAAGCAAACAACCCCCCTCCATCTACTCACTCACTACACACAGTTCCAATTATCCTTCTCCCTATCTTTGTTTCTTCTTCTTGTATCATCACAGCAACTAGTAGAGGCAACAATGAGCCTCCATGTGACTACGTAAGTGTGGGCTCCCACAGCAATTTTCCTCCCAGATCAATCCTCTGGCAAGGGTACACAGGGTATGTAGTTTGGTTGTTTAATAGTATTCTCTTTAGAAGAAAAAAGAATGCTTGGTTTGTTGGGAGAAAAACAGCAAGGAAAGCCTGCAGGCAGCACAGGCAGCATCTAAGCTGATCAGGTCCCTCTCTGGATCCCAGCTGCTTTGACAAGGCTAAGGATTTTGAAGAAGCATCAAACCTGGGTGACTTGACAACCTCCTCCCTGCCCAGAACTATAATGGGCACTCATTGTCTCCTTAGCAGCCTGGAGACCTCCCTGCTCACTGGTTAGATCAGAAAGAGAGTATGGCTGAAAAGCCAGACACAGCCATTGAAAGGGCAAATCAGCTGCCAGCCTTGATTTGTGTGTGACATCTTTCCTGGGCTAACAGATGATTTTGACCTGCAGGGACTATAGACAGCAAGAGCTCTTCCCTCAGTGTTGACCTCAGAAGCTTTTCCTTACATGTTTGTCACTGTTGTGATTAAACAATCTGCAGAGGTGAGAGGATCATGGAACATTGAAAGGGACCCTGGGCTTACAGTCAAAAGACCAAGGATTCAGTCCCAGTCTTGCCATATGCCAGTTGGACAAGTAATTCCCCTTCTCTGAAACCCTTCCCTGCTTCTCTGTCTTTCTATAAAATGTTAATAATCTTGGTAAAAACCTGTCTCTGATCAATGAGAATATAATGGCAAGCACTATGAAAAGGCAGTAAAGCCCAGATCTGACCATACCCTTCTCAAGAATTTTCACTGGCTCTCTACTGCCTCTGGTATAAAATACAAACTTCTCAGCTTTGCATTTTAAGCCTTTCATCATCTCATTCCAGTCTGTTTCTAGATAGAGAAATATGACTCTTTTTTTCACGTTACGTTTCACATGGCTCTCATTCACCTACTTTCCATTCCTAAGTAGGTAAAATTGGCTTGCTTGCTGTTCCCCCATCTCCTGCTTTTATGCCTTTCTATAAGCTATCATGCATTCTTGAGTACCTGGAGGTCTTTCCTTCCTTATTTTTGCATAGAATTCCTAGTTTTCTTTTTAAAACTAGGCTTGGCTCTACTTCCTCAGGGAAGCCTTTCCTGGCACTCCCTTTCCTTCTTTCTCTCCCCATCCTATTTTAACTACATAGTATTTATCTATTCATAATTTTGGCCTAACAATTAATACCAAGAAAACACAGGTCCTCCATCAGCCAGCACCATACATCCATATTGTATTGCCAGGGAAACTGAGGCAAGATAGAGATCAGAGAGTTTTTAATAATTTTATTTGGAAGGGAGAGATTTACTGGAACCAAATGGACCCATGGTTTGGTACCAGGGCTTAATGAGACTATAGTATCCAAGAATCCAGCAGACAGACAGTATCTAGCAGCCAATTCGAGTTTTCAATGACATATATATATATATATATATATACCCAGTAGCTAAACAAAGGCAGAGGGTGGAGTCCAAACTCTGTTGATCAGGAATCTCTAGGCAGGAACCATCAACTGGGCTCTGACAAGTTGGGGGGGGAGGTAGGACCATAACTGGGAGTTAAGAAAGTGTCTGACTACAGACACAAAGTCTGGAGTTCCCCTTTCTGAGTTTACACATTGACAATGTATAATCTTAGATCAAATAGCCCTGAGTTATATCAGTCTTCATGAACCAGAGGGGAGGGGGTTTGCAAGTAAGGAAACTGAGGCAGAACCAATTTAGGGAAACTGAGGCAGAACCAATTTAGGGAAACTGAGGCAAAACAATTTAGGGAAACTGAGTTAGGACAATTAAAAGAGAACTGTGGCACAACAATATATGGAACCATCAGTTATAGTAAATGGTGAAGTTTTGAATACTGTGAATAAGTTCTCTTACCTTGGCAATATACTTTCCAGGATTGTCCACATTGATAATGTATTTGACACACACGTTGCCAGAACTAGCTCAGTGTTTGGGATACTTCAAAGGAAAGTGTAAGAGAAAAGTATTAGATTGATTGCCAAACTAAAAGTTTACAGAGCCCTTGTGCCAACCTCATTGTTGTATACCTGTGAAACCTGGACAGTCTACCAGTGCCATGTCAGGAAACTGAAGTGCTCCCATTTGAATTTTGAATTGGAATTGGAATTCCAGCTGAATTGAATTGAAGATCACTCAAGATAAGATTCCAGATACTGAGGTCCTTTCTCAAACCAAGCTGGGAAACATTTTAATTCTTCTGCAGAAAGCACAACTCCATTGGGTTGGCCACATTGTTCAAATGCCAAATGTACACTTGCCAAAAAAATTATTTTGTGGAGAACTCACACAGGGCAAGCTCTCATAAGATGGTCAGAAACAAGAACACTCTCAAGGTATCTCTTAAAAACTATAGACTCTATTTAATATGTATTTGAATGAGATGAGGTGAGATCTCTCAGGACAGTTGTAAAAATCGAGTAAAGCTTCATCTACTTCAGAGCTGGAGCAGGCCTGAAAGTCCTTGAGCATTGACTCAAGGGCATACCTAAGTCCCCTTCCTGCTATCTTCCCATGACATCATTTTCTACCTATTTCAATCAAATATGGGCAACTATGTACTTATTGGCCAAGTTCAATTTCTTGGGTAGTTCCTGAGTTTAGAATGTAAGACCCTCAGCCAATGAAGATGATGCTCAGTGGTGGGAGGGGTATTTGCGTTAGGGACTATTTAAAGTATAAAACCTGTCCTAAAAGGTGTCTTCTCCCTTTGATTGACTGCTGGAGGATGGGACAGCCCATTCGCATGAGAAGGTATAATAAACTTTTGCTTTGCTCCTAGAGATCTCTCCAGCTTTTTATTAAATGGTGACCCTCTCATTTCTAAGCCACACATATTGGTCTACCTGCCATTTAGGGAAGGGGATGGGGGGAAGGAGGGGAAAATTTGGAACAGAAGATTTGAAAGGGTCAATGTTGAAAAATTACTCATGGCTATGTCTTGAAAAAAATATATATCTACTGTAGAATCAATTATATGACATGGGATTCATTGGCACAGGACCACCCAACATGGTGTGCCCTCATCAGAGAAGATACTGTTCTCTATGAGCAAAGCAGAATTGAATTAGACCAAAAGAAATACAAAATATGCAAAATTAGAGCAGCTACCCCAAATATTCATATGGATTATTTGTGTCTGACCTATGGCAGAGCATTCTGAGTTTGTATTGTTCTGATCAGCCCCAGTGGGCTGATTACACACAGTAATTTGATTCTAACATAGTGATGTCATTATAGTCCTCTTCTAAAATAAAGAACAATTCATTTATTTATCTGTCCATAAATTATATCTCCCCAGTAAAAAGTAAGCTTTTTGAGGGCAGAAATTGCTTTTGTTTTGTATTTCCATTCTCATTACTTTGCAAATAGCTGGCACTTAAGTATTGCAAAGTCTTGAGGATGAAAATACAAATGTTTCTTGAATTATTGTTATTATTCATTAAAAGCCACTAGAAATAGTGAAGCTGATGCTGACACTGATAGGAAAATTACAATGCTGCCCTCAATTCCTAAGGAATGAAAGAAACAGGACTTCTATTCAGACATATTTACCCTAAAAGCAGAGGAGAGTGGGGTGGAGAAGGTGGGTGGTAGGTGGGGCATAGCTGTTTCCAAGTATTTGAAAATGTGACATGTAAACAAGGGATTTCACTTGTTCTACTTGAGGGCAGTTTCAGGAACTGGGCAGCAGATGTTGCAAGGAATTCTGTTTAGGTTAGAAATCCGACAGAAACTTCCTATACCAAAGTGGAATGGGTTGTTTGGAAAGGCGAGGGGCTAAGAAATCTGAGCGGCCACTGGTTGAGTACATTACTGTGGGGATTCTTTTCCTGTATGACCTTATGATTTCTGAGATTTCTTCTTTCTCAGATTCTGTGATTGTCTCATGGCGAAATTGAAAACTTGACTTATGACATGCACAGATTCAAATTCATAAGATGAAAAAGGGAAACAGGTTGCCTGATCCAGCTCCCAGTTCTCTTGACAAGTTAACTTCGTAGCTCCTAAAGTGATTTTCACAGGATTCAGGGACCACTTCCACCAGTGCATCATTCAGGATGGGTAGCTGTCCATGGTTTAGAGAAAGGGATTCCATAATTTCTCTCTCCAGCTGACTTGGTAGTATTTTGTCTTTGATGGTCAATATTTTCCAGTTGTGCAACTATAATCTCTCTTCTATGATTCATACTTCCATGTTCTGTAGATTTGAGGAAACAGATATCACAGACTCATAGGCAATTAGCCCAACTCATTTTTACAGAGAAGAGCAAGGGACTTAACCCAAGATCACATAAATAGGCAAGAGTTCAGCAACAATTAGACCTTCAGGCTTTAATTTTCCTGACCAGGCCCTTTTTATGTGATCTGTTCTCTACCTCCACAGAGGAATTTCAGTTCATGCATCTCAGAGAGTCTGGAGCAAACCTAAGATATGAGTCTTACAGGCGCCCCATTCCAGGATTAGCAGGTGAGTCAGTTACTTGAAAGTCAGAGATGACACATAGTTTAGAATTTTC
The DNA here is from genome assembly GCF_048593235.1 of Sminthopsis crassicaudata. NCBI lineage: Eukaryota > Metazoa > Chordata > Mammalia > Dasyuromorphia > Dasyuridae > Sminthopsis > Sminthopsis crassicaudata. The sequence goes on along the minus strand of NC_133619.1, from coordinate 590,167,074 downwards.
TGCCAATTATGCTCTTGAAAACATTTCCAAAGCCTTTTAAATTTTCCTGGAAATAGCCAAGTGTCTCCAAAGCTCAGCCTTTGTGATGGGACCCAATGCCAGTGCCAATATCAATTTTCTATTTTCTTCTTTTCTTATCCCAGGTAGTTTTTCCATTTGGCTTTCACAGACAACTCTTGCCTTCATCCCCTCATTACCTTCAGTGCCACTGACATGTATCTCTTTCTAGCCTCTTTGATGCGGCTGTGTGTGTGTGTGTGTGTGTGTGTGTGTGTGTGTGTGTTTGTGTGGAGAGTTTGGGCCCCTGCAGATGCTAGGGAAGAAGGCTCAGATGAGATGCACATTCCTTCCATATTGGTTCCAGATGACTCACCACCTGTCTTAGTTTTCCTCTTCCCATCATTACATAATCCTGACTCCAAGATTAAAAATACTCCGGCTGAGTACCCCAGTCCATCTGTCACCTTCTACAGATATAAAAATAAGACTTATTTTTAAAATATTCTGAAAAGATCGTTTCTATCATCAATATTATCCATGGGGATGTTTTTCTCAGTGAACACTGGCTTAGCCCCAAGTTTCAATCCAAAAAAGCAAGATCCTTTCAAATCGTGAGAAATAAAATCTATTCTACATCTTCCTTCTCTGGAGGATTTCTTTCCTTCTAAAGAACACTTCCTTCTTTGAAGCTGCTCAGTGGCTGTTAGCAACTTTCTAGAAGACTGGACTCAGTGATCCTCCTAAAGATGAATCATTTCCAAAAACTGGATTTCCAGTCACCTGTAGCATTTCCCACAGGAATCAGGCACCATCTCCCTGGATGAGGAACTTATTTAGGCTCTTGGATCACTGGTCTTCCTTTTGTTTGAGTACAAGGAGATTCTCAGCAACTCCTTAACCCATATTGTAGGAGATACTCCAATATTTTTATATTGTCTGCCCCCAAGGAGTCCTGTTTACTCACCTCCCTGACTGAGAGAAAGTGAGGGTAAAAGGGCTAATTCCTTTTATGTTTTGGGTTGGTTTGGGACTTGGATATCACAATGACAAATTGAAATGATTAGAGGAGAACAGGCAGGAAAGTTATGAGAAATTTCCAAGTCTATACATTACATTCTATTTATCCAGCCATACTGGTCTATTTGCTGTTTCTCATATGTGATGTTCCATGCCCACTTCACTCCTGGATCAATTCTTTACTCTCTGGGCAACTGTCTCATTCTTACCCCTACTCTTGCCAATGTCTTCTCATCTTGGAGATATCAGGGGACCACTCCCTTGATTGGTGAGTTCCTGGAAGGAATTAGCCTTTATGAAATACTGAAGTTATGCTATTTCACTCATTTCTAATCTTAACCCACTGGAATCCTTTGCCTCTTTATTTCCTGCATATCCTCCTTATTTCCCATATATCCTCCCCTCCCATTATGGCTTCCCTTTATATGTGGTCTTTTCCCATTAGAATGTAAGTGCTTTGAGGGTGGGGATTATCTTTCTTGCTTTTATTTGTATTTCCAGCATTGAGCACATGGGGAAAACTTGATAAATGTTTCTATTTACCTACCCATTTTTTCATTTGGCTGTCTATCAACCCATCTTTCTGTTCCCCTATCGATGTACCTACCTTCAAATTATGTCCCATACCTGTAATGCACTCCCTCCTTACCCCCATTTCTTGGAATCCCTGGTTTTCTTTAATTTTCAATTCACAAGCCTTTTTTTTACATGAAACTTGGTTCTTTCAGGTTTCTAATACACTCTCTCCCCAGACTACCTTGTATTAATTAAATATATTTTCTGTATCTCTGTACAAATGTTCATTCTTATATTAGAATATAATTTTCTTGAGGTTTATTTCACTTTTCTTTGTCTCTTCAGACTTAACACAATAGCATACTGCAGGTATGAAGAAATTCTTGGCCCAAAAGAGAAAACAGAATTCCAAAAAGGAGAATTGGCTTACCTATGGTCTCTTGGTAAATTGATGGCAGAAACAAGAAAAGAACCAAGGTTCTTTGATTTCCAGTCTAAGAAGATTTCTACTGTGCCCTCCCTGTCCAAATCTTCCATTCTTCAACTCAAATATTCTCATTTCTTCCAACCAATCAAATTTCAAGTACGGTCTAGTCTGATTTCAAATAATTAACCAATGGACAAGTATATGAAATGGTAAGAAGACTAGAAAGGTAGAAAGGAACAAGGTTGTGAAGGTCTTTAAATGCTAAACAGAGGATTTATATCTGATCATGAAGGTAAATGTGAATCACTGGAGTTTATTGAACAGTGGTGAAAATTTTAGAAATACACTTTAGGAAGATCACTTTGGCAACTGAATAGCATATGGACTAGAGTGAGGAAAAGAACTTGAGTTAGACTAGTGAGACCAAAAGATTATGGCAATAGTGTAAGCATTAGACAGGGAGGACCTATACCAGAGTAGTAGCAGTGTTAGAGGAGAGAAAAGAGTATAAATGAGAGATGTTGTAAAAGAAGAAAAAACAAGATTTAATTGCAGATTGAATATGGGGGTGAGTGGGGTGAGAGGGGGAGGAGTTGAAGATGACACTTAGGATGTGAATCTGAGTAACTGGAAAATAATGTTCTCTGCAATAATATGGAAGTTAGGAGGAGGGGAGGGTTGAGGGGAAAGATAATGAGTCTGGTTTTGGACATAAGTTGAAGATATCCTATGGGATATCCTGTTTGAGATGTCTGATAGAAAGCTGGAGAATGGAGGTCAGGAAAAAGGTTAGGATTGGATAAATAGATCTGATAATCACCTGCATAGAAATGATATCCCATATTTATTGAAAGTGACCTGGATAAAGATCCAGCAAAGGCTGAGGAGAGCTCAGACAAGTGGGAAGAAAACCAGGAGAGAGTGATGGCGTGGAAACCTAAAGAGAAGAAAATGTCATAAAGAGGAAGATTATCAATAGTATCAAAGGTTTTGGAGAGGTCAAGAAAGATGAAGATTGAAAAAAGGACATTAAGCTTAGCAATTAACTTGGGAGAAAGCAATTTTAAGTGAATGATGAAGTTGGAAGCTGGAATGCAGAGTTAAGAAGAGAATGAGAGGAAAGGGAATTGGAGCATCAATTATGATCTCTTTCTTTTTCAGTGAGGCAACTGAGGTTAAGTGACTTGCCTAGGGTCACACAGGCAAGTAAGTGTCTAAGGTCAGATCTGAATTCTGATTCTCCTGATTTCAGGGCTGGTATTCTATCCACTGCTCCATATTGCTGCCCATGGATAGTCTTCTCAAGTTGAGCCACAGAGTAAAGAAGAAATATAGGATGATAGCTAGAGAAGATGGATAGGTCAAATAAGGATTCTTTTGAGAATGAGTATGTTTTAGAGGGAACTGAGTAAAATCTTAAAAAATAAGAACCATGACTCAGTTGATAAATGATCAAAAGATATGATCTGTGCCCAAAGGACTATAAACTCATGCATATCCTTTGACTTTACAACACCACTACTTGGCATGAATATCAAAAGAGATTCAGGGGAAAAAAGGAAAATGATATAAATATACCAAAAAAATATTCCTAGCAGCTCTCTTATCAGGGTAAAAAAATCAGCAACTGATGGGATGCCCATCAATTGGGGAATGGCTCCATCAACTGTGGTGTGTGATTAAAATTGAATATTATTGTTTTATGGGAAAGGATAAGTAGGATGCTCTCAGGGAAAACAACAGTCTAGAAAGTCCTCCATGAAGTCAAGCAAAGTGAAATCTATTATATACAAAGTAATAGCAATGATCTGGGATGACCAGTTGCGAATGATTTTGCTATTCCCAATCATCCACGACTACTCTGAAAGACTTAGGATGAAAAAAATCCTATCTATACCCAGAGAAGGAACTGATTATGTTTGAATACAGAGAAGGATTCTCTCTCTCTTTTTTAAACTTAATTTTTCTTGAGGGTTTTTATTTTTATTAGGATACGAGATATATGTGTGTGGTTTTGTTTTTTTTTTAACAACTTGACTTATGGAAATGTTTTGCTTAACTTCACAAGTGGTTTGTTAATTGTGGGTGGGGATAAGGGAGAGAACCTAGAACTCAAAAATCTTAAAAACAAATATTTAAAAATTTATTTGAATGTAACTGGGGAAAAAGTAAATAAATACATTTAAAAAAAAGAAAGAATGGGTATGTTTGTGGGCAGGGGGAATGTAGAAAGTCTCTCAGGGAGACACTAAAGATCAGTGAGGCAGTAAGAATGGTAGAGGGGACAGTCTGCTGCAGATGGTGAGCAGGAATGGGAGATACAGATCTTGGCTCAGTATTAGAAATTCCTCTAAGAGTCAGATATGTTCTAAAGCAGAATGGGTTTACCCCAGGAGATAGGAATTTCCATATCATTGGAGCTCTTGCTTTGTAGCTTGGAAGGCTACTTGTTAGAAAAAAAAAAGCTCTTTGAGGGCCAGAACTTTTAGTTTCTATATTTGTATATACAACTCTTAGCACAATGTTTGGCACAGAGTAGATGCTTAACACTAATTGCTTGATTGATGTCATAAAAATACTTCATTAGGAAAATCTTAGACTAAACTTCTAAGGGCCCTTTTAGTGTTGGTATTTTATATACTAGATAACAGCAGAGAGTGTCTTGGTACAGTGGGAACAACAAAAGAAGCTGAATTAGGTTATTGCTTTGCCACTAATTATATACTTTTGGTTGTATTATTTCCCTTCTTTGAGCCTTACTTTCCAAATTATGAACTGAGGGACTAAATTAGATGATTTTTGAGATTCTTCAAATTACAGTATTCTGTAAACCTGCAGGACTCCTTTCAGCTGTGATTCTATATAATTCCCCCTTTTGGAATAGTCATGTGACTACTTCCCCTAGATCTATTGGGAATGAACCCTGTGACTTAGTGTCACAGATGTCTGCCCTTAAGATGGAACTCTTACATAATAGACTTGGTTAAAGAATTGGACCCTGAACAGTCTGGATTTGTGTGGGAATTCTGAACGTGAGAAGATGGGAGAGGAGTATTACTATCACCTTATTAATCATTTTCTGTAGTCTTGGCTGAAGTTAAGGGGTGATGTTGATAGCTTCTGAATGTTTTCTTGTTGGAAATATCAATGATGGCAGCAAAGGCTTAGTGGTGAGGAAGGGAATGGAAGGTGAGTGAAGCTGACTCTGTGGACCAAGAAATCAGAGAGAAAGAAGCAATGTAAAGATGTTGCAGGAGAAGATGAGACCGATCCAGGAAGGGCACAGAGGAGGTTAGTCAGTGATTTTATGTAGATATTATTGAATTGCTTCTCCCAATCCATATGTCCTTGCTCCCTTTGCCCCCTTTTCCTGCTATGGGTCATTGACTATGGATAGAAGGAGCTCAGGTAGAAACACAGGTCATAAGAGAAGAGATGAAAAAGGTAGACATGCAATGAAAAGATTGCCAATCTGGAAGTCCAGAAACTTGAGTCCTTGCTCCACCTCAGCCACTGATTTTATTGTATGATCTTGGTGAAATTACTTTCTCACTCTAGGTCTCAGTTTTCTCTTCTGAGAAATGAGAGAGTTAGACTGCCTTGAAGCCTTTGAAGCTTTAAGAGTCATTGTAAAGTCATGGTGCCTAAACCATGAACCTGGGAACCTGGATTCTAGTTCTAGTTTTTCCACTAATTCACTGTGTCACCACAGATAAGCCATTTTCCCTCGATAGACCTCAGTTTTACCTAACAGTAAAAATAAGGAGGTTGAATTAGATGTCCTCTAGGTTCTCTTTTTATCTTTGGATGCCTTTGATGACAAAGTGAATGATACAAATGGCTACTTACCTTTAAAAATATATTTGTATGCATTTACTTAAATGTGTTGTTTCCCCTGATAAGATCTTTAGGATCTTGAGGCCAGACAATTTGATTTTAATTTTTGCATCCCTAATAATGAGCACCTAGCACCTAGCTCTGCACTAGGTACATTGGCAATATTGAGTAAATGCTTATTGGCTGACTGATTTTTTAAATTAAATTTCAACCTAAGCCCCTAAATTCCTATGAACCACATGTGACAATTTTGCTTTCTTCATAATTGTGGGAACTGTAAGGGAAAGTGGAGACAACTAGATCTCTCCTAATCTATAGATATCTTACCTTCCCATTCTGGTGGCTAAGGAAGATGAGATTGAAGGGTTTTTTTTTGGTCCTTTCTTGCAATAAGAGAAAGGGAGGAAGTTTCTAAAGGTACTAGTTTTTCTTCTGCAACTTTATGCTGTTATGTGAATTCCTTAGAAACCTTCCTTTGGACCTCAGTTGAAGGAAGAAAAGATTAACAGATCAAAAAGATAAATAGTCAAAAGATGAGCAAACAATTCTTGAAAGAACTTCAAAATATTCAGGAACTGCATGAAAAAAATGCTCTAAACCATTAATAATAACAGAAATGGAAATCAAAACAACTCTTAAGATTTTATCTAATACCTTGAAAATTGACAAAAATGAAAAAAGGTCAATAGTCAATGTTAGATGAACTGTAGGATAATACCCACTAATACATTGTTGATGGAACTGTAAAATGGTACAACTATTTTGGAAAACAATTTGAAATCAGGCAAAATGCCTAAAATGTGCACACTTTTTAAATCAAAGACTCTATTACAGAGCTGATGCCTCAAGAAAATAATCAATAAAAAAAAAGTCCCATTCTCCAAAATATTTATAACAGCACTTTTTGTAAGGGTTAAGAATTGGAAACAAAGTAGTACATGGCCATCAATTGCGGAAAGGCTAAGTAAATTGTGGTACGTAAATGTACTTACTTGTACATTGTGCTGTACAAGTACAACATACAGATTACTATTCTGTAAGAAGTAATGTATGAAATGAATACATAAAAGCATGGAAAGATTTTTATGAACTGATGCATAATGAAATAAGTAGAGCTGAGGAAATAATATTCACAGTAATTACAATGATGGAAATGGAAAAAAAAACAATCATATACCAAAAAATCAAAAGCAAGTGTAACAAAAAATAAAGGTCTAGTAGAACACAGGCTAAAGAATATGAGAAGACATTTTCCAGCTGCTCCTTAGTGGAGATGAAGGGTTTATAGGTGTTATACATTGCACACATTTTTGGACTTTTTCAATGCATTAGTCAGTTAGTTGTGATGGTGTATTTTCTCTCTAAGAGATACTGTTTTTACTATAAGTTGGCTCTCTGGGAGAAGGGAGGGATGCATCATAGTGATCATATGAAAAACAAAAAATATCAATAAAAATCCATTCTACAGATTGGGAAACTGAATTACAAAGAGAGTTAAGAATTGTCCTAGGTCACACAGAGAATAAATATCTGAGACAGGATTAGTACTTAGGATTTCCTGACTCCAAGTTCAGGGCTTTATCCACTATGCCAAATAACCTCTTATATTTGTCAAAGAAAGGATGGAGAATGTTTAGTTCTGTAATTTATCATTAGGGGATTAAGACAGCAATTCAAATTCTTCTGTACTGTGTGACCAAGTGACAAATCATATTCCTTCATCCCCATGGGACTGCGCTATTTCTAGTGCTAAATGATATTAGAATGAATTAGGTGGGAATTTGCACATACCAAATTAATTCTTTGTACCCAGATTTGGTTAATTTGGATTCAGAGGATTAGCCCAACTGTTAGGACCTCAGTATTCTCTCTGTATTTTGTTCTTGGCTCAAGCATGGATGGGCATAGGAAGGCACTGACTTGCATTTTGAGAGGTAGGGTGATGTAGAAGGATGGATTTAGAGTGAGAGGTCCTGTGTTCAAATCCTGACTCTGATACATACTAAATGTGTGACCTTTAGCGAATGACATCTGACTTCTCAAGTCCCTTTAGGCTGTAGAATTATCAACCCACAATCACTAATCATCATGGTTATTCTCCTCTGGAATTGTTGCCCTTTGTCTATGTCCCTCCTAAAAATAGAGTGCTTAGAATACCTCAGATGAAGTGTGACTAGAACAAGAGACAGCAGTTGTCATCTCTCTCAACATGAATTTTAGACTCCTGGAGGTCCCTGTTACATTGGAAAGAACACTAGATTTGGAGAAAGAATTCAAATCCTATTCCAGCTCTTTTCTACCTTTGTGATCTTGGGTCACTCCTTTTCCCTCTATCTCAGTTTTCTCATCTATGAAATGAGGGGGTCTGCCAGAAGACCTCCAAGGTCCCTTTCAACTTAAAACCCTCTAGCCCTCTGTGCAACCCAAGATGGCGTCAGATATTCTGGTGTCAGACAGAGGCTCACATGTCTGTACTTTGGTTCTTTCCTTTGTGACAGGAATGGTCAGATCACGGGGTGGCCACCAAACGGTGACATCCAGCAGGAAAATCAGAGGAAAGAAAAGAAGAAAATTGCTTTCTCGGTGCTCAAATGAAGGTGCCTGGAGGCTGTTATATAATCAATAAAATATCAGAGCAGCCGCAACAGCAGCACAGTGGCAGTGGTGGGGCTCAGGGGCTCTGGATCTGGGGCCAGAGACTGCTCAGGCTCTGAGCTCCATCCCCCAGAATTCTCTGGGATGATTATTCTGTTAGATGGGGCACCTTTCAGGATGGTTTGGCAGTGGAAAACGGCCAGCTCTCCTGCTCTGTCTCATTCTCCACCCCAACCGTGTCTCTCATTTTACCTTTTTTTTTCTTCTCTTTCCAACAGCCTCTCTATCCCCTCAAATCACCAGCACTAGGGCCCCCAGACATTAACAGGGCCTTTTGAAGGCCAGATTTGTTTATTCCACTTGGCCCTTGGGGGAGGTGGGAGGAGAATGGTCATATCTGATAGAACTACTCATCACTGTGTCCCCTGTGCACCTTCCCCACTTCCATCCAGTCACACACACACACACACACACACACACACACACATCCTCCCTGCCATGCATTCTTCTCTCTGAAATAGGCACACTGGCTTAAAACTGTGGGCATGTGTCCATGTGTACACACATACACACATAATCTCCCTCATAAATACACATCCCCTCCCCCTTTTTCTCTTCTTTTCTGCCTCTCTCTATTTCTGTCTGTCCCTCTATATCTGTCTCTGTCTCTTTTTGTCTCTTCATGTCTCCCTGTCTCTGCCCTGTGTTTCTCTCTCCTTCTCTCTGACTCTCTCTTCTGTCTCTCTGTCTGTTTCTCTCTTTTTCTTTATGTCTATGTCACTCCCTCTCTCTGTCTGTCTCTTTCTCTCTGTCTCTGTCTCTCTGTTCTCTCTATCTCTCTCCCTCCCCTCCTCCCCCCTGTCTTTGTGTCTTTCTGTCACTTTCTCTATCTGTGTATCTCTCCATGTCTCTGCCTCATAAATACATTTTTTCTGACTCTTCAATATAGTCTCTTTTCCTTCCCTCCATATTCTATATCATACAGATACACAGTTTCTCAAATATACATATGTCTTACAGACCCATTTCTCTGTCCCACACTCTATCATTATTACAGACATATACTTTCTCCCAAACTATCTTTCACACACACACACACACACACATACACACACACATTCATTTAACCTTTCTCCCTCATTGTCTCAAAAACATACCTCTGCCTTTGTCTGGTAAACACAGACACTCACTTTGTCTCTGTCTCACAAACATGTTCATATGCTCCATTTCACAAATACACTACTGTTTCCATCTTTTGTACTGTCTCACACACATATTCTCTGTCACACAAGTGCTACCTGTCTCACATTCACATATGCTCTGTTTATCTTACAGTTTCTACATGTAGTTTTGCCACATCCATGATCTCTTCATGTCATGCATAATCTTTTCTTCCTGTTACAAATGTCCACTTGAGCATGAATACACATACACACTGCAGTGACAAGAGAGTGACTCAGAGATAGACAGACAGAGACACAGAGTGACAGAGAGATAGGCAGACAGAAGACGAGACACACACAGAGACAGAGAAACACACAGAAAGTCAGAGAGAGTGGATAGGAGAGAGTGGATAGGAGAGAGAGAGGGAGAGAAAGAGAGACAAAGACAGAAAGACAGAAACACATAGAGTTAGAGACAGAGACAGCAACTAAGAGAGAGAGAGAAAGACACATAAGGGAGAGGGAGAAGAGAGATAGAGACAGAGAGAGAAGAGAGGGAGGGAGAGAAAAAGAGAGATGGAAGGGGGAAAAGGGGGGAAATAAAGAGAGGGAGAAGATGGAGAGAGAGATGGAGAGAGAGATGGAGAGAGAGACAGAGAAGAGCGAGACACACACAGAGACAGAGAGAGATGCACACAGAGACAGAGACAGAGAGAAAAAGAAAGAGAGAATCAGAGAGAAAGGGAGAAGGAGGGAGGGAGGGAGAATACATCAAGGTAATCTTATCTGTGGCCACTCATTGCTCAGGCACAGGCTTGTGGGATGTACTCTAATGCCAGGAAACTATAATAAACCCAATATCTTTCATTAGGGAGTAGGAAAGGCACAGAACAGGAAAATTTGGGAAAACATCTTCCAGAAAGTGGGATTTGAAGTGTCTTGAAGAAAGCCAAATATACCAAAAGGTGTATAGTTGAGGCTGTAAAAAGACCGGGAACCTGGAGCTGGAATGTGCTGGAATGTCATGTACAGGCAGGGGCAACAGGGCCAGCTGAGCTAGATGGTAGTTTATATGAAGATGAGTAAGACATAAGAAGATTGGAAAGGTAGGAGGGGACCAACTTATAAAGAGTTTTTTATGCCAAATATAGGGTATTATATTTGATCCTGGAGGTAATAGGGAGCCACTGGAGTTTATTAGGTAGGAGGGTGGAGAGGTGATTTGCTTAGACTAACACCTCAGAAAAATCAATTTGGCAGCTGAATGGAAGATGGACTGAAATGAGGAGACAATTGAGATAAGGAGGACAAGAAGTCTAGTGCCTGATTACAGCCTCCATTAGGGTGGTGACTATGTCAAAGGAGAGAAGGGGGACATATGCAAGTGATAAAATTCTAACAGTAGAAACAAGAGGAGATAAAATTGAATATGTAGGATGAATGTAAATGAAAAGTTGAGGATAACCCTGAGGTTGGGAGCTTGGGTGCTTGTCAGATAGGAGAAAGTTAGGAAAATGAGAAGGTTTGAGGGAAAGAGAATGAGTTCAGAGGCAATAAATTTTCTTTTAAAAAAAAAACTCAGTAAGAGACATACTTTTTTGAACTTAGACAATGTGGAGCTTTTTTTTTTTTCTTGAGCTATACATCTATATACTGAGGGCTTTGTCTTTTTGACTAAAAAGAAGCCATTCTTTGCTTTATTTCTTAACCTGGCCTTATCCATCTGGATGGTAATTGCTCCTTTTAGAGTGAGACCTGGAAAAGACTAGCTTAAAAAGGTCAAGCTCTCCCCCTGCATCCAGGGCCATCTCTAATCATCCTAATCTATATCTAGCCACTGGACCCAGATGACTCCAGAGGAGCGAGTGAGGCAGGTGACTTGCACAGCCCTCACTCACTTAAATCCAATTCACTTGCAAGTCATGGCTTCCTCTCCCTAATGTCATGGTCCTTTTCAAGTATGAAGGATAAACAATGAATGAATGAAGAAAGCTCTCTAAGCACTTCAGCTGCCTTCATGGCCCTTGGAACAAATTGTTCTCATCTACCCATTCCTCTAGGGGATGTCTTCACATCTTTGGCAGACAAACCCGTAACTTACTGATAGGTCTAAGGTCCCTTGGTTACCTTTAACATTATTTAGCCCATCTGCTGAGATAGTTTACTGTGTTATGGATCGTGCTACAGCTTCTTGGAGTCACAAGTGAAAGTGGACATCAAAGGTGGATGAGCAACCTGGAAAAGGACTTTGCAAGACCTCACAGCAGAGGTACTAGTCCTCCTGAACACCTCATACACTCCAAGGACCTAATAGATACTAAGTGACTACTTGGAAGAGGGATTATTCTTGTTCTCCTTGATCTCCAATGGCTTCTTGTTATTCTTCCTTATTTTCAAAGAGGACCAATGACATCATAGGATGGCCACTTGACTTGTGTGTGGATTTAAATGAAGCAGAGTTGCACAGAGGATAGATGGAAATTTCAAATAGGCAAATTTGGGTTTGCTGTAAAAATAAATTCCTTGAAAATTAAAACCATTCATAAGTGGAATAGGTTGCCCTTGCAGTTAAACCTCATTTGAGGTTTTCAAGTACATTTGGAAGACTACTTATCAGGTATATTATGAAGGCAATTCTTATTCCAATATGAATTGAGCTAGATGTTCCCTGAGGAACCTTCTAAGTTTAAAATTCTGTGTATTTGTGCTCAGTCCTTCACTGACTACCACATGCATATGAGCAGTACTAAATACCTATAAGGTACTTTATTTAATATTCTTAGATTTTCTTCCTTGGAAATAATTTCCAGTCTTGGACCTCACATAGCACTTTTTCTCTTTCATCACTTTGATGGACTTACCATGTGGTGTCATAGTTATCTATATTTGTATTTTAACCATCCACTAGATTGTGAATTAAATGAGGGCCAGGACTGAGTAACTAACTACCTCTCCCAGTGCTGAGCACAGGACTCTTTTTAATGAATATAGTGTAACCTCATTCAATTCAGAGAAAGGGATGTCTGGGAGAATGACAAGTCTGAATGATCAAATCTTTGTAAAGAAATGTAGTCTTATTACTTTGAAGTCCACCCAGCAACTTACTAGATTCCGTGTTTCCTACTGTTCCTTAGAACAAGTAATTACTTAAAAGAAGAAAAGACTAGCACAAAAGCACGTTGATGGAGCAAATAAAGGCTCCTCAAAATTTGCATTTGTCTGTTGTTTAAATATCCCTACTTTCATGTTTACATTATGACTTTGCTCAACAAATCACAGAGAGCTATTTGATGAAAAGATACCAGAAATGATGCCTTGTGGGGTGGGAGAGCACTGGATATGAAGATAAGAAGACATGAGGTCAAGTCCCACTCTGTCATTAACTTGCTGAGCAAGTCATTATCTCTTTACATATATCTTACATGTTCTAAGAATATTAGCTCCCACAGGGTGCGGAATGTTCTCACCATTCTTGGAACACAGTAAGCACTTAATAAATGCTTCTTAATTGATTGATATAACTTTCCTTCATATTTTTGGAGACCTTTAATATGGCTACCCTGAGCCTTCTTTCCTCCAGATTTTGTTGTTGTTATTCAGTCATTTCAGTTGTGTCCAACTTTTAGTGATTTCATTTGGAGTTTTTTTCGCAAAGTTACTGCAATTTTTGCCTTTTCCTTTTCCAACTCATTTTATAAATGAGGAAACTGAAGTAAACAAGATGAAGTGACTTGCCCAGGATCACATAGCTAGTAAGTGTCTGGGGACTGATTTGAATTCAGGAAGATGAATCTTCCTGATTCCAGACCCAACACTGTATCTACTATGTCACCTAACTGTTCTTCCTCCAAATTGGGTATCCTATTTTTTTTTTCAATAGAGTAATAGAATTAGTGTTGGGATTTAGAATTTGGGAACCTGTCTCTGAATCCTGAGTGTGAAACTTACTTTCTGGGCAAATTCTTTTATCTCAGTTTCTTCATTTGTAAATTGATTGGACTAATCAATCAAAAGGCCAAAGTATTAAGTATCTACAAGATGCCAGGCACTGTGCTATCTGCCAGGGACACAGAAAAAACAAAAGCAGTTTCTGCTCTCATGGAGTTCATAGTCTAATGGGAAAGAAACATGAAAATGCCTATGTGCAGACAAATTATAGACATGATAACTTAGAGATCATCTCAGAGGGAAGTCACTAAGATAGGAGGATTGGAAAAGGCTTGCTGCAGAAGTAGGACTTTAACTGAGACTTAAAGGAAGCTAGGGAATTGAAGAGGAGGAGGAGCTGTGGAGTGAGAGAATCCAGATATGGCTACAATCTGAATGATTTGGAGAACCTTCACCATCTTGGTTTAATCAATCAATTAATCAATAAGCATTTATTAAATGATACAATGTACTTAAGCAACAAGGTGCTGAATGATGGGGATATCTTATCGCTCAGTCTTTTTAGTCACATTTGATTCTTTGTGATACCAGCTGAGGTTTTCTTGGTAAAGATACTGGAGTGTTTCACCATTTCTTTCTCCAGTTCATTTTATAGATAAGGAAACTGAGTCAAATAGGGTTAAGTGACTTGTTCAGGGTCACATAGCTAGTACATGTGGCTGGATTTAAATTCAAATCTCCCTGACTCCAGGCCCAGTGCTCTATTCATTGAACCACCTAGATGCTCCAATAGTGATACAAAGAAAAGACAAAAATAAGTCCCTACTCTGCTGAAGACTAGCAAACATTTATTCACAAACTGCTATCATCAGGAAGTATTGGAGATAATCAATAGAGGGAAAGGCACTAACATTAGGGGAATCAGAAAAGCCTTCTTCATCTGAGGAAATAGGGTTTTAGCTGGGATTTGAAGGAAGCCACATCTGGGGACTCTTGCACTTGTAATGGCCACAGCTGAGCACACTGTTCCAAGTCTGGCTCCTTCAGAGGACAGTCACATTCCTGCCTCCTAGTCCTAGACACTGAGCTCTAAATGCAGCCCAAGACTGTACTAACCATTAGGAGGTGGGTCTGTCCAGTTGCTTTATTGACTCAGCTTGATCTTAAAGCCCACAAAACCCTTTCTATCCATATTTTCCTCATGTTTTCCTTTTGAAGTTCATTATTTGAACCCAAGGGCAATGAACTGCAAATTGACATGACATAGTAGCTGTAGAGCTGAGTTTGGAATAGGAAGACCTGGATTTGAATCTTTCCACAGATATTTACTGGCTGTGACTCTAGCACAAGTCCCTTAAGGGAATGAAGAGGTGAATCTCTTCCAGTCTCAGCTTCTTCATCTATAAAATATGCTTAATAATATTTACTTGAGGAGATTATTGTAAGAATAAAATGAGGTAATGTGCAAACTTTAAAACACTATGTATATGCCAGTTATCATTATGATTAAGAATTCATATTAATTCTTT